>NC_140595.1:538688983-539305412 GCF_964204655.1 Triturus cristatus
GCGGGAACTGGGCAAAAAACTGCTGGAAGACGAAGTCCGGCGGTCACATCCTCAGCTCGGAGATATCTGCTTGAAGGAGCCACAAGGAAGGAGCCGAAACAGTCGCAGATAGCGGTGGGGAGATGAAAGAAACCGCCGCGGCGCAGGGAGCTCCGGACTCAGGTGGCCATCTTGATCGGCATCCAAGCCACGCCCCCTCCATGATGTGCCTTTACAATTGAACAAATGCGCCATTAACACGCATTTGTTTAGCATGCAAGTCATTACAATGTCTTGCTTCAGGGGGGCGCATTGGTGCAGAGGTGTTGGATTTAAATTACAACACCTTCCCCACTGATCCGCAGACTAGAGTTGGATTAGTAAATTATAATAATCCAAAATCCAGCGCCCCCCTAGGGCAAGTCGTTGTAACGACTTGCGTGCAAAAGAAACGCATCGTTACAATGCGTTCGTACTAATGATGGCGTTAAAAAGGCATGTGTTCTTAACGCATGGTTAATTCCGACATACTATCGGTGAGGTTCCATCTGTGTTGTGGTTGGTGTTGGGAGTTCGTGTGAGAGCAGGGCGGGCTCTCAGCTATTCTGGGCTTTAATGATGAGGGCTGCACATCAGGAGAAACCCGCAGACTGTGAACAGGAGCAGGGTACTTGTGGGTCAGATAGGAGGGACTGGGTCCGATATACTGGGGGCAGAATGAGAGGGACGGTAGATGGAGTGCAAATGGTGCTGTTATTCATATCAGAGTTCACAATTGCAGACCATCATTACGGTTGACTTGCAAGTATTGGTCAAAGAGAGCGTCCTAGGCAATAAAAATTGGTCGCTTACGAAGGTGCCAAACCTCTTCATAGCACAGAGCCCCACCCTCGGCCTTTGCCGATATCCGCAGTGCTCCAAAGCCATGCAGCCACCATTGGGGCCTGTTCTGCTCTCCACTGCAGAGTGAAGACTCTTGTAGCGAGTAGGAGAGCCATGCCGGCAAAGCACGTTCTCATCCTGTGACGCTTCCTGCCCTTGAAAATGTCGCGGGCGCAGGCCTCCCATGTGTTGATGTCAGTGAACTCAGGGACCTCCTGTAGTACGCTATAAATAGAATGCCAGTAGGAGGACAGGGCTATGCAACACCACAACATGTGCTGCAAATCTGCAGAAGCCGAGTGGCAGTGGGAGCAGCTAAGGAGTGCATTGGGTAAGTAATGGTTGAGCTGCTCGGTATCAGGTAGACTTGGTGTAAAATGGAGAATTGTATGCTTTTATCCAGGTATTTCTACACACTCGTTGGGGAAATTGCAGAGCATGTTCCTATTTGGTGCTGTGTAGTGCCTGCCCGACATCATCCTCCCATTTGTCCCACAGGGCCATCAGTGAGAACCCAGTGTGGTTCTCTACGGCTTTATATATCTACGCTATAAGGTGATGACCCGTCCTTATGTGCAGCAGAGTCGGTATAATAGAGTGTGTTTGGGGTTCTTCCTCCTGTGTGTACCAGAGAACATGGCATATATTGCACAGCTACCAGTATGTTATATTCTGCCTTGTGGAATAGCATGGTCAGAGGCAAGTTGATCGAAGGGAAGGAGGTGACTATTTGCCAAGATTTCCTTGATGTGTTCAAGGATTGCTCATGCCAGCTCAGTGGCTTAATATGATCTGGTGAAGCGTGCTAAGCACTGCAGGGTAAGGGCAGGGGCATAGTGTGGAATGTGGCGTGTGAGGTGGGAAACCTTAGCTAGGCATTTATGGGCAATCGTGACTTGCAGTGACCATGTGGTCTGGGGTCCGACTGTGGAGAGAAGGAAATCTAAGACCGTTTATGGTTTAAGGGGGCTAGATCCATTACACATCTCTTCTGTGAACCTTTCCGCTAACCATCGTTAAAACCAGAGAGCTGCAGCTTTTTTAGCGCTATGCGATTGCGCTTTTCTCCCTAAATAAGCTCCCCTAACTTGGTGTCAAGATCCCAGAAAAAGTGCATTGGAGAACAGGAACATTGACAAGATAGCATAACCTAGGTAAGATTATCATTTTATATAGGGTGATTTTCACGGCTGTAGCTAAGGGTAAATTTTTACAGAACGGCAGCTGCGATTTTAAGGCAGTTAGGGCTCTCCTCAGGTTACCCTCAAATAAATTGGCTGGGTAGAAGTAGAGCCGAACTCCGAGGTAACGGACTGTATCACCTTTCCAATTCAGCAGGGTTCCTCCCAGTCACAACTCAAGTGGGGTTATGTTGTAATTTAGTGGATACACACACAACTTAGCCCAGTTGACCCAGAGGCCAGCCATCTGTGCAAACGCTTGAAGTGTAGTGTGTATTGGAGAGAGGTCTGCGCGAACCTCACAGATGTAGAGGAGTACGTTGTCTGCATACAAAGACACTGCGCTGTCGCATCATCCAAGGGGATCCCCAAGACTAGCCCTCCATGCAGAGTTTAGCAGTGAGGGGCTCTGTAGCAATCACAAACATCAGGGGGGCAGCCCTACCTATTGCCTCTGCCCACAAAAAAGGGTAGCAAGATAAGCATGCCCAGCAGATCCTGGAGGTATGATTGGTGTATAACTTTTTTGTGTATGCCCCGAGGCATCTACCAACACCAATCCTGCCCAGCACTTGGAAGAGATAATCCCATGTGAGTGTGTCTTAAGTTTTTTGGAGATCCAATATCAGGCAGGCAGCATACAAGAAACACTGGGTGCCTAGTCCATCACATGAAACAGTCGTTGGATATTTTGAGATGTGCTACGCCCCGGAACAAAACCATTTTGGTCTGGGTGAATTAGGTCGGGTTATAGCTTAGCATACCTGTCAGCCAAGATCTTTCCAAAATTCTTGAAACCGGCACCGAGGATAGCAGTCAGTCTGTATGATGACAATTGGGTAGATCCCTACAGGGCTTCAGTAGGAATACCAGGAAGGACTCTCAGAGGGACGGGGCAATTCCCCGAGCCGCAGGGTTTTGCTAAACATCTCCGCTAATCTAGGAGCGAGGATTGTGGCAAAGGTACTATAGTATTCTATCAGTAGCCCATCAAGGCATGAGGTTTTATTTCTAGCTAAGTCCAGAATGGCATGCTTGATTTCTAAGTTCGTAATATAGACATCTATGTTCTCTCTTGCAGTTTCGTGGATGTGGGGGAGAGTGAGTCTTGCCAAGATATTTCCGACCGCGTCAGCGACTTGGAAAGGGGGCACTTTGTATATAGAGGAGTAATACACAAAGAATGTATTGTTGCATTGTGCATTTAAGGCATCACTAGTGGGTGAGGATATTTCCATCATTGGGCCGGAGTGGGCATCTTGGCGAGCCACCCACGCAAGGAGGTGACCAGATTTGTCCCCCTCCCAATGTGTCCTGGCTATGTAGGCGTTGAGAATGAAGCAGTGCAGTCGCTCCAGGACAGCAGCATTTTGAGTTTTCACCTCGATCAGCGTGAGTCCTTTGGAGGCATGTCAGGCCACAGCTCTTTCTAGGGTAGGAATACGTTTCTCAGTCTCCTTGAACACTTTTTGGAGTGCTCTGCGAATCTCTGCTACTTTTCCCAGGCTAACCCCCCTCATAACAACACTGAAGGCGCCCCACTCAAATTCCCTTTTGGACGTTGTGGCATACTTTCCTCTAAAGTAATGTGTGATGTGCAATACTTGGGATTCATGGAATGCTGGGTCTTCTAGATTGTCCCAGGAGACATGCCATGTGTGTACCAGGGCATTACACGCCACATCCACTATGTGAGTATCATGATTGGAAATAATGCGGCCCAAGTTGTCAGTATGCCCAACCATGTCTAAAATGGAAGTTTACTCCTGTATCCAGGTAATTTGTTGACTCTCTGTTTTCAATTCTGCTTTGCAAATCACCTGGAATTATTGCAGGTATTGCAGGTATTTATGATGTGCAGGTATTTATGATGTGGCCACATGTATTTATTATTTATTATTTAATTGATGTGGGGTCTGACCATGACTGAAATATTGTTTGTTTGTTTCTCGGGCAGCAATCATAATTGTAGGGCTTTTTTCATCCTGATGATGACCTTAATCTAGATGGGTTGAAACGCCGTTGACATATACCGGCAGTCCTTTTGCCGTTGTTTTCCTTCTTTTGTGTTTCACTTTGCACTGTTTACTTTGTTTTCCATGGGCACTATGTGTTCACTTTGTACCTTCATGAGCACTGTCATGATATTTATGCGATGCTGTCTTTTGTATATTCAGATTGAATTATTACTTTTTGATTTCTAATTGTGCGGTCATATTGTCTTGATGTGATTATAATCTAATACATTGTATGTATGTATTCTCTTAGTAGATCCTTCTGGGACGCTGTTATTTTATATAAAGCATACCCTGGTCCCTTATGGGTATATGGGTTACTCCTGTAGCTTATACTATTTAATGGAACAGTCGCTGGACTGCGAGAGTCTCTCTCTTAAGATTCATTTACCCATTATAGTGTGTTAATGTGGAATTCATTACCACTTTATGTCCTCCAGAGAAGCACCAAATTATTCGGATGAGTACATTAACAAAATAATTAGTGGCCTCTCTTTAGCTAACACTACTACCCGTACTTCTACAGATTCTAACTCCTCACAGGTCCTGTTAAGACAGGTTAGAAAAACGTAAGAAAAAACAGATCAGAACCAGTTTACATGCTCGGATGCTAACAGTTATCTCAAAGCAGGCGTTATTCCTTTGGGCCTAAAAATAAGAAACACACCAGCAATTCACACTGATGACTCAAAGATTCAATCAGGCTTTAGCCATCTAGCTACCACATGTTCTAGACACTGGATGGTATTGGGGATTGACAGCGCCCTGGAACATAGTAAGAAAGAACTGGAGGAAATAGCTGAACATGACAAATTGATCCTTGAGAACGATTTACTCACAGATGCTAAAAATCTTCTTGACAAAACTAAATAGCACTGTAGCGGCATTTAACACCATAGAACAAAATAAGAAGACTAACAGAATTCAAAAGGACATTAAAAACTACAGCACAGAAAAAACGTATCTTATTTTAAAAACGATTTTTATATGATTTACACTAATCCCCACAAGTTCCAACCTTGGGGATGGTACAAAAACCAAAAATATGTGACTTTTTCTGAGTCCTCCAATAGTTCACCTGACAACTCTGACCTTGGTCAGGGGACAAGTAATACGACTGACTTTAAAAGACCACCTCAGCCACAAGCTAGTTGTTTAGGAAGGGGCCGCGGCAGAGGATGAAGAAGGGGCAACTTTCAATAAGAACACCCAGGCGAGCGACAAACCCCCCACCCACATTTTACCAATGGGGTTACCCCCAATAGACGACCCGAACAGGGCAAATAATGTCAATTATATGAATATTCAAGTTGACAAGTACCAATTTTCAATTTGTCCCCACGACATGCAGTGACTTTTTTGGACTTCACGAAGATCTCGAAATTTTTCAGATGGATTAGGTTCCGTTATTTCTTTGCCAATAACCATATTAATTTTAGTATTACTTTCTCCCCTTTCTATCCCCTAACTACTTTCCAAGATGAGTCTTCTACCATGTCACCTGAAATTCTTACTTTTGAAAAACGGGTCCTACAAGAGGTAATGCAAATCAAATAGGAGTTTGAATATGTTCCATACAATCTGCCTTACTATGAGAAACAAGCTTAGTACTCCCTAAAATCTAATCATGATCTGGTCATCAAACCCGCTGATAAGGGTGGGGGTTTTTGATCTTGGACCATGATAAATATGGTGCAGAAATTATCAGACAATTAGCCAACTTTAACCATTACTGCCCTTTACGCGTGATCATTCACCTGATATTCAATTCCATATCAAAAGGGTAACTAAAATGGCCCTTCATATGGATATCATTACTAGCAAGGAATCCAGTTTTTTTAACAATAATCATTCCCGTACCCCAGTGATCTATGTTTTGCCCAAGATACACAAAAATGCTACAAACCCACCAGACACCCAATTGTCTTGGAATGTGGATCTGTTTTAGAACTCCTGGGCAAATCTATAGACACATTAATTAAGGAATTTGTTCCCCTCACAACAACTTTTATTAGGGACAGCATGGCCTTTATTACCCAAATAGAGGATATGGATTTTTACATGGGTTCAGACCTGTTGGTGGGACTTGTCATTGAATCATTTATACACCAACATTTCCCAACCCGAAGGTATTGAAATCATCTGCAATCTATTGGACACAAGGCCCTTACATACACGGATTCCACTGATTTTATCACTGAGCTTCTCGAAACTGCCCTCAAGCGCAATTATTTTCTGTATAGAGATACCTCTTACCTACAGAAAAAGGTGTCTCCATGAGAGCTTGCATCACTCCAAACTTTGCTATCTTCAATGTTAACAACCTAGAAAAAACTCTAACTTTGACTCCCACCAACACTTTCCATAGCTGTATCAGGCTATGGAAATGATATATCAATGATATCCTTCTCATTTTGCATAGTAATGTGGTCTCCTTAACTCTTTTTACTGATTGCTTAATACTACACAAATACATCTAATGTTTACTTTTGATGCAAGACAAGATAACTTACCGTTCCTTGACCTTTCCTTACAAGTATAGGATGGCAAAATTGGTACAACCTTGTTCAGAAAACCTAGTGACACTTTCCTCTTATACACCGGTAACCATGCCAGGGGCCTACACGATGGATTACCATATGCCTATTTTCTGGCATAAGGACTATTTCCGTGAATCAGCCATTTTGACAGAAAAACTTATGGCCCGAGGGAGGTTCTGATCACTTCCAAAGAAAAGACACTTAACACATCTATTCCCCTTGTATCAACATTTTGTCCTTAAAGTAACAAAGTGAGTAAAATAATTCATGAAAATTTGGACATACTTCGAATCCATAAACTTTTTTCAGATCCTCCTCTGTTTTCCTACAAAAGAAGACAAAACCTGAGTGATCTTCTGGTCCATGCGATGACGTCGACCTCTAAAACCCGCTCTCCCCAATTCACACTACACGCTGGGGCTTGCCACCCCTTATTGGTCATTTCAAATGCCAGAACTGTGCACTTTGTCCCCAAACATACAACACCAAGGTTTTCAAACACGATGACACCAGCTATCCTTTCAAGCAATTTACAAACTGCCAATCTGTGAATGTAATTTATGCCATTCGTTGTCCTTGTAATCTATTATATATTGAACAAACCACACAGATGATAAAATCCTGTATCATCCAACATAGGAGCCGAATCAGAGGTGGAGTTGAGAATGCTCCTTTGGTTGCTCACTTCTTCTCCTTAAAACACAGTGAGAATGATTTTACTTGCCAAGTAATTGATCAACCTCGCCTCCCTATGCGAGGAGGTAATTTTGAACGACTTCCTACACAATGCGAATGTCGCTGGATTTCTATATGCAATTTGAACAACAAGGGGCTGAATTCTCCGGATAATTGGAACAGTGTGATTACTATGTAACGTTTTCCATTGACCATAGCAACATTCATGCTCTGCAATATGTCACTATAACTTGTAATCTTCTTGTTTATCTATATTATAACAAGTGTATTTTTGTGATTTCCTTTGTTATTGTTGCTTCAATGTTCCAAATGACATGATTTTGAAATTTGTTTACTTCATTTCCACTGTATTTTTAGAATCTCTACCGTAAGTTGTCTACTCCTACTAATGTTTAGATGTGCATGTTGAGGTCACAGAATGGAATTTTTTTACAATTTGTAAATTTGTTCTCAAACATAGCAATTGGATCTGCTATATTGTATATCCTTATTCAGATTGTACACCCTTCATATGGACTAGTTACTCGCCTGGTTGTTCCTTTATAGTTGACCAGATTAGGTTTATTGGGAAGGGGGGGCGGGGGTGGAGGGGGTGTTCTTGTACCCCCCACCCCTCCCTTGAGCGCCCCTCTTATTTTAGAACAGGACACATATTTGGGAGCTATTAATTCTTTCACAAATCACACCTTCCTTCCAGCTCGCAGGAGGTTCCCCTGGAGCTTTTTTGTGGGACACACAGGTATTTCAGATATTTTTACGCCCTGCACGTAGCTGAGTTTATCCGCTCTAAATACTCGACCGGTCTCCTGGTTTCATGCGAGAGGCTTTCATGCCGGCGGTGTTTTCTGTAAGAGGAATTCCTTCCCTACAGGCAGGATTTTGTTGCTTTTTAGTCCAGAAGAAACCTTTTTGCCCCTTACTAATCCGCTCTGACTTTTCAGCAGACCGATTTCTTGAAGAGGTATGTGGCTGACTGAATGCCATAATGTCATAATGGATACCCGCAGTAGTTGAATTATCACAGCAGTGCGGTCCCTTCTCTAAGCCGGCTACCACTCTTTATTTTTAAGTTTCTGAGCCCTAATTTATCACTGCTTGCGTGTCTTTTCGGGCTTTCACTTTAATTAATGTTTGGCCCTACTGGTCGCATTTTTTTTTTACTCTCCCAGGTGATTTCACGCAACAAAGACCAACTGTGATTCTAACAAATTTTTAATTCACTTCTTCACGGTGTGGTGTCGGGCAATTTTTAAACTTTACTCCTGTATTCGGGTAATTTATTGACTCCCTTTTCAATTCTCCTTTGCAGATCTCCTGGAATTATTACAGGTATTTCTGATGTGGCCACATGAATTCGTTGTTTAATTGATTTTGGGTCCAACCAATACTAAAATATTATTTATTTGTTTCTTAGGTAACAATTTTAATTGTAGTGCTTTCCTCATCGTGATGATGACCTTAAACTAAGAAGGGTTGAAACACTGTCGACATATACTGGTAGAGAAATGGATAGCTATTGTGTCATGATAATTTAATAATGGACTGATACGATTCATGGACAATATCTTTTTAATATATTCCTTTTCTCCATTGTTTTTCCTTCTTTTGTGTTTTACTTTGCGCGTTTTCTTTGTTTTCTACAAGTCGTAGGAGTTCACTTTGCACCTACTTGAGTACTCTCATGATGTATATTTGATGCAGTTTTCTTTTGTGTATTCAGATCGAATTAATACAATTTGATTTCTAATTGTGTGGTCATATTGTCTTGATGTGATTATAATCTAATGTATTGTATATATGTATTCCCTTAGTGAATCCCTATGGGACACTGTTATTTGATATGGAATGGAAGTAGTGTCAAGCCAAACATAAAGGTCATGCGCTGTGGAAAAACCAATGAATTGACTCTGGTTTGTGGGTGTACGGTTCTCCAGGTATCCACGAGTGCCCACCGGCAGACCCACTCTACGAAGTGCTACGACGGAGTGTGAGGGGCAGGGGTCGATCCAGCTGTATGTCCAGCATGCAATTGTAGTCCCCACCTAGAATCCACGGTGTCCCAGTTCCATGCGCTAATACCCTGGAGAGCAAGGCCCAAAATGCCCTAGATCAGTGTTTGGGGCATAATTGCTCCCCAGAAGAATGCATGAGCCGTCAGTCGGCCTTCAACCAGCACATACTGCCCCTCCTGTTCTATAACGGTATCAAGTGCTTGGAAGGGGGGAGTATGAAGAGGAAGAGGGGCAAAAACGGACCCCCTCCAGTGCTTTTGTAAGCGCTGTAGTTCTACTGCTGTGGTGTGAGTTTCTTGAAGGAATATGATCTGCGCATTCTGGCGTTTAATGTAGGATAAAACGGAGTAGCGTTTCTCACAGTGTGTGTACCGCGCACATTCAGGGTGAGGAACCTGGTCTTAGTGGTTGAGGCCATAGTGTATGTGGTTGTGAAAGCCCGATCACACCTCCCTGGGAAAATCTCTAGGTGATGAACTGTGTTAACAGGGAAACTAGCCATAACATGTGAGGCCTACTGTAAATGGCAACATGCCCAAAATGACCAGAGCGCCGAACCTTTAGGTATGTAGTTATTGGACAGCGTGTCTCCTCTGTGGTGCTAGTTGGCTGTCAGAGTACCGATTCGGGCTCAGCTGCATCTTGCAACTGATCGTTGGTGGTCCTGATTATATTATGCCATCTTCTGTCTGAGGAGTCACCAACGGTGGAGTTTGAGATCCCTGTCAGGGAGCCATCTATCATGGTGGAGTTGTTACCCTCCGAGGTGCTGGCGGTGTCTCCCAGAGATGCCGCTGCCTGGAAGACCCGACATCGGCCCTCGATCATTTGTTTCGGCGCATGAGACTTGGCCACCGGATATAATGGGGAGGGGCCCCATTGAGCACTTTTTCGCCTCCACTGTCCTTTACCTGAGAGGCAGAGGGAGCCCCCCTGGGATTCGCAGGCATCCTGGGTTGGTAACTGTCGGTCCAACCCCACACATTCCTTGGATCCATGAAGAAGAGGGATTTACCATCCATAAGAATTTTGAAGTGGGCTGGGAACCGCAAAAAGTATTGTATGCCTAGTTCATGTAGCTGTTTCTTCATTGCCAAGAAGGAAGCTTGTGGGCCGTGGATCACCTGATTGTAGTCTGGAAATGACATAATTGTCCTGTTCTCAGGTTTCAGAGGGCCGGGTGGTCTGTCAGCTTTCAGGATGGAATTGCAGTCCTTGAAGTGGAGGAGCTGTGTTAGCATGGGAGGCAGAGGCGCTGGCGCTCTGGGAACTAGCAGTCACGCCGGCACCCTGTGAGCTCTTTCCAGCAGGAAGAACAGTGTTAAGTCAAATGCAGAGATGAAAGACTTAAAGCAGTTCTCCAGGAAGGTCAGTGAGTTGCAGCACTCAATCCCCTCAGCCAGGCCCAGGATGCAAATGTTGCTCCTGCAAGATCGCCCCTAGGCGTCCTCCGCTATGTCTTCGAGCACTCTCATATAGTCCTGGAGGTCTTAAATAGCGTGTTGGTTGGAGATGGTCTGTAGCTGTAGCATGGTCAGCGCCTTTTCTCCCTCTGCAACTCTGTCTTGAGTTTATGGTGATAATCCTGAAGAAAACCTAGCTCTGCCACTCGAGAGCCTAGCTTGTCCTCCATGGAGATTCAGGAGTTTTCAATAGCTGCAAGGACTTAGTCTTGCTTCTCAACAGTGGGTGCCAGGGTGCACATAAAGTCCTCGGGCATAGGAATCTCCAGCACCATGGGTGGCGGATTGGCTGCCAGAGGTGCCTGTGTAGGTGTGGTTGATCTCAGGTATCCCATTGCAGGGGGATGGTAGCACCAAGTGAGATCCAACTGTGGAGATCAAATGAAGGAGAATACGTAGATGTTTGGCCTGTTCGGGGGGGGGAGGAAACTGTCAACCAGCTCCGCCATCTTAGGTCACTCAGCAAGGGTGGCCCCTGTGCAGATGTGGCTCCAGTACCACAGGATCCCTCATGCTAGTTCATTGGAGCGAGGATCTCCACCCATGGCCGGTAAGGCTTCAAAAGGTTGTTGCCAGTGAAGCAGATCAGTTTCTGAGCAGGTTCAAGTTTAGGCTCCCAGACTGCCCGCCACACCTCTTCTGGTGTGCAGCCCCCAGGATGTTGGATGTAGATAGGATATCAGGCACCAACTCAAGCATCCCAATCGGCACTCGGTGTCTTTATATCAGGCACCAACTCACGCATCCCAATCGGCACTCGGTGTCTTGCTATTACCGGTGAGTACGCTGTACCCCAGCTGTCAAATGAGTCCACTGCGGCTGCTGCACAGTGGTCCATAAGGAGAGGCGTGACCCCCCCTCCCATCAGAGATATGAGTTATCCTGGGTGCAGAAAGTGATGCCTCTGTATATAGGTCAGGCAGACATTGGGCTTTGATGGTCTATTTCAGGTCTTAGCCAGACTCTACAATTTGGGCCCCCCTACCGCATCAGGAGTCCAGTCATCACCCTCGTGCGGGCTTAGGTTGGTTGCAGGGTACTCCCGCACTGTCCACACTGCTCCAGGTGACATGATCCTCGGGCCAAGCACTGCCAACCCCCTGGTCAGAGAGTCAGTGAGATCAAGAAAGAAAACCACATCCACAGACCATACATCCACAGTGGCCTGAAGTGCAAAGTCCAAGAAACAAACATGGTGATATCCAACCCAATTAGCAGATGCTGATGGTGTATCAGCCGGTAGTGTACCCGCAGTAGAAGAGCCAGATCATAGGAATCCAGGAGCTGAAGCATCCATGAATGGGTCATAGCAATCAGTGCACATTCGAAAGGGCACCGCAGACAGCAGAACACAGACTGCATGCAGTGCAACCACACAAGTCTAAAAGAAAAAAAACAGTGGTCGTTCAATTCCTGAAGTAAAGACACTCCAAAGGGCTGTATCATGCCTTCACAACACAGCAGGACATGTGGCAAGTACAGCACTGTTTGGCAATGAGGAGGAGCATCCACTGCAGAACAACAAAAATAGAACCAAAATACCAATGACCAAGAATAACACAAGTGGTATGCCTCAAAAGACACTGGAAAACAAAGAATACAAAAAGGATGAGATCACCCCAACTACAGTCTGGAATGTACTGACAAAGCAAGACCCAATTGCATTAAAAAGGTTTGCCACTCCCACGGTATTTGAAGCATCAAATATTCGGTGTACAAGTTCACCAAAATGCTGCAGCAAATTTGTGCGCAATAGCGATTGTACTTCAGATGAAGACCTTGCAACTTGAGAATCAAAGATTTCTATAGTAGATGTTAATGCAACGCCCTTTTGGAACAATAAGTCTTTGAGTCAGCTAGACTTATCAAAGTTACTTTTAAAAATAGGAATCGAGGGCCACAATGTAACTTCCCTAATTGTGAGTGTGTGGAAATAACACAATTACAGCAAGTCACGACACTTGAAACTGTACCACATATGGCACTCTTGGCTTTACCCACAACAACCTTGGTGATTCAGGAGCAAATAACTTCCATTTGAAAGTAATCAGAACACTGGCTGAATCAAGTAAACAGGTAACATACTAAATGTCAAATGGGACCTTATCCAAACAATTCCATCAGAGACAGGAAATGCAGAAAGGTTCACAATGGACAGGTCTCTCTGCACTTTATGTGAAGAAGAGTGAGGTATAGTACCAAAACGGGGGGACAGAGGGGCTTGTTTAATGGAGGTCCAGTGTACATACCCCAAGAAACTGTCAATGAAAAGGGTACAAAGTTCCTCATGTACAATAAAAAGAGATCAGAAAGGAAGTGGATGTAGAAACTTAACCATCCACTGGTTACCAGAAGGTAACCAAGGGAAGACCGGGGAAATTCCCTTGGTGGAACTAGAGCTCTCACACACCCAGCAAGCTAGGTGTCATGCTTCATCATATGAGCAATGCCCCTCGTCAAGTCGGCGCTGCAATTCTTGACGGGCTCCCGAAACCGGGGCTCTTTGTCGGGGATCTTTTGTTCCTGCCGATAGGTGCATGGGGGCGAGGGGTCTAGAAGGTGTAGATGTAACAAGGAGTGAAGTAAAAAAGGTCAGTTAGTCCTAGTTGATATTTTATTCAGAAGGTAAACTACCCTATTAAAATGGTGTAGAGTGGCTAAGTACTAGAGATAATGTATCTAGACGTGTAGCTCTACTCTAGGAGATCAACATGTTTCATGCCGTGAATGTCAGAAGGATCTGGGCAATTCTTCAGGATCAGAAACACTATCTACACTACGTGGTGGAGTGAAAACTATGTACCACGTCCTTAGGTCTGTGACCTAGTAATGTTACTAGATTTGCTAGCAACAGTTCTGGCGGCAACTAAAAGGACGCCGGAAGACCTACCCAAACCGCCAGGAACCCTGGTTCCTGGCGGTTTGGGTAGGTCTTCCGGCGTTAGCGTGAATTCACGCTGGACCCAATCGGTGTCCTTTTAGTTGCTGCCAGAACTGTTGCTAGCAAATCTAGTAACATTACTAGGTCACAGACCTAAGGACGTGGTACGTAGTTTTCACTCCACCACATAGTGTAGATAGTGTTTCTGATCCTGAAGAATTGCCCAGATCCTTCTGACATACACGGCATGAAACATGTTGATCTCCTAGAGTAGAGCTACACGTCTAGATACATTATCTCTAGTACTTAGCCACTCTACACCATTTTAATAGGGTAGTTTACCTTCTGAATAAAATATCAACTAGGAATAACTGACCCTTTTTACTTCACTCCTTGTTACATCTACACCTTCTAGACCCCTCACCCCCATGCACCTATCGGCAGGAACAAAAGATCCCCGACAAAGAGCCCCGGTTTCGGGAGCCCGTCAAGAATTGCAGCGCCGACTTGACGAGGGGCATTGTTCATCTGATGAAGCATGACACCTAGCTTGCTGGGTGTGTGAGAGCTCTAGTTCCACCAAGGGAATTCCCCCGGTCTTCCCTCGGTTACCTTCTGTTAACCAGTGGATGGTTAAGTTTCTACATCCACTTCCTTTCTGATCTCTTTTTATTGTACATGAGGAACTTTGTACCCTTTTCATTGAAAGAGGAGTGAGGTGTCAGCACTTCAGTTACCAGTTCAACTGCAAAGTGTTCTGAAAAATAATGTAAATTCAGAAGGAAAACCACAACAAATCCAATCCAAATAAATAGGGCACGCAGTGAAATAGAAATCCAAATATAGGACCATGGAAGAATCAGAAAGATTGCATGTGCACCATGCTGTGAAGTATGTGACGAATCTGTAGAAAAATCACTAATGTCGGCAAAGTAACCAGAGGCAGTCTGTGCAAAAACAGGGATCTTACGTGGTAAAGGAGAAATGGTAGACGTCTCCAAAGGTGGTTTGTAATAAACAACTTTGTGGTTAGGGGTGGCAGTAGAAGACTGTAAATTCACATCTGATGTGCACCCTGTGGTAGCAGTTGTAACAGGAAGTAGTAACATTTCAGGATCTGAAGTCCCAGCCAGGGAGTAGCAGTATTTATATCGTTCAATACTTGTAGAGGGACTTCCTGTATGGTAGTGAGAGGAGAGAGGTACCTACCCAGGAACCCTCATGGCCTACTGTGTAGCACTGGGCACATGGTGTAGCTTGATGAAATCTATTGAAACAAAATGTTGGTTTCTACAACCAGCAAGCGCTGGCCAAAACACAGTTCTGGTACCTTGAATGCCAACAACTGGCAACAGTCCTCAGTATGATGGTCCAAATTCTTTCTTTTCAGTACAGTGAACTAGATCCCCAACATTTGGAATCCAACCAGAAGTTGCTGGTTGCTCCTTCACTTTGTAAGTGTCAGAACATTTGAAAATTTCATTTGAGCGCTGACCTAGGAAGTCTTGGAGTTCCTGTAAGCAGCAAAACGTTCAATGTTGTCAAAAGGCATATCTGCCGCCACTGTGCCAGGGTTTTCAAGATCTGGAACGTACATCTGGATGCCAAAAAGGACTTCGTAGGTGGTCCGTCCACCCAAGGATTGTCTAGGCAGATTATTTAAAGCTCTCTGGACTTCATACAAGTGACGGTTCCAGCTACGACCTCCACCTAATGCTCTAGTCACGGTTTGTCTTTCCACTATTGAATTTCCCTCAGAATGATAAGGGGAGGAATACTGCACAGCAACACCAAAGGGTTCTCATGGTATCCTGGTAAGCCTTAGAGGCAAACGCTGGTCCCTGGTCCCAGTGGAAGGCCTATGTCCAGATTAAGACCTGCAAATCTTTAATAACAGTTCAAGTGTCAGCCGATCATTGTAGCCACATCCATGGAAATCTAGAACATGACTCAATAGCCAATAGAATACATTAAAATTCACTATCTGAGTGGAGAGATCTGCAGTGGTCTAAATAGACACATTAGGTGTTTCTTGGAGACTTAGAGAGGTGTCCGCGGTGGGAGAGGTGAGGTGTAACTTTTAATTTGTTGAAAAATGTCTCAAGTGAGGAAATATTGTTTAGTTAGTTTGTACAGACTATGCCATAAATAGCATTTCTGTAGTAAGGAAACTACAGCCGCCGCACCTGCATGGGCAGGCGCTAAAACATTGTGAGCGTTAAACAACAATGGGGTGACCCTGTGTCCCTCAGAACCTGTGTATGGATATATAAACCAAAAACAGTGGTTTTGTCGGGCATGCGCACTATTTCTTTATAGAAGAATTATTTATTTTGCGTTAAGTTAAACAACCTCCATTAATGATATCCGAAATATTATGGAACACATAGCAAAAAACAATGACACGAATTGATGAGTATTCTGTTTTTTATATAAATTAAAGCATTTATATATACTCGCAAGTTTGTAAACAGGGCCGTCAAGACAAGGTGAAGTATACAGTGGTGTGTACTAAAGTGACTTTTGTGCTCAGTGGTAGATCATGGTGCATATATTATGTACAAGGTGATTAAAACCACAGTATATACAAGGGAAAAGGATGGTGCGGGCCAGAGTATTACGACAACCACAAGGACTCTGATGCTTGTACAAATTATTCAGTCATTTGCAGCCAGAGCCTTGCTAGATCTGGACCCTAAGCGATCGTCGACGTTTCAATCCAATCAATGCTTAATTAAGAAGTCAAGGCGGGTCTTCATCAGGACAGGTGTAGGGGAGTAGGAGATGACAGCCCTAAGTAAATCACCTATTCAATCGTGATTAATGAGTCATCATGAAAACGAAACCAGTCCAAGTGATGCGATCAGCCATGGTCTTGCTTGCTCCTACGAGACGGCAGCGTTTTACCGGGACTCACGCCCGGTTTCGTATCTTTGATTATTCTTCCCTGCACATCCCTACATATTTATTACAGCAGATCTCCCACGCCGGCAAGCAAGACCACGGCTGATCGCATCACTTGGATTGGTTGCATTTTCATGATGACTCATTAATCACGATTGATAGGTGATTTACTTAGGGCTGTCATCTCCTACTCCCCTACAACTGTCCTGATGAAGACCCGCCTTGACTTCTTAATTAAGCATTAATTGGGTTGAAATGTCGAAGATCGCCTAGGGTCCATATCTAGCAAGGCTCTGGGTGCAAATGACTGAATAATTTGTGCAAGCATCAGAGTCATTGTGGTTGTCGTAATACTCTGGCCCGATACCATCCTTTTCCCTTGTATATACTGTGGTTTTAATCACCTTGTACATAATATATGCACCATGATCTACCACTGAGCACAAAAGTCACTTTAGTACACATCACTGTATACTTCACCTTGTCTTGACAGCCCTGTTTACAAACTTGCGAGTATATATAAATGCTTTAATTTATATAACAAACAACAGAATGCTCATCAATTCGTGTCATTATTTTTTGCTATGTGTTCCATAATATTTCGGATATCATTAATGGAGGTTGTTTAACTTGACGCAAAAGAAATAATTCTTCTATAAAGAAATAGTGCACATGCCTGAGAGAAGCACTGTTTTTTGTTTATAAAACTTTGTGAGCAGAAAGGATTAATTCTAGCCTACAGTTCTGGTTGGGTATCATTCGATCACCTACCCAATGCGAGCAAAAGTTGTGCTTTGGGCACTGAATAGATAGGAGTATTTTGCTGGATATATGTTAGGCAGCCAATCCACTTCAGGCAAGAGAATGTCATAAGTGTTGGTTACATTTTGCCAGAATATTACTTTAATAGTGCACGGTATGTCACCCTCAATTTGGATGTCAAAATCATAAAGTCTGTAGGGAGGGCTAACCCACTGATCTAGTGTTTCAACTTGAATAAATCCATTGGTTGCACCCAAAACCAGAAACTCGAGAAAATTCCAGTGGACTATTGTCACCTCTGCTGTTCTGCCTAGCAGTGTCAATATTCACGTCTTGTTCTGAAGGAGTGTTTTCAATGTGTGTGACATTTTTAGTGGAAATCCTTGCCACTTAATTTTTTTTGTGGACATTTCTCTTCCTTTATTATGATGATGCCAGATGACCATTGTGAGTCCTTTCTCAGTTTCACATACTCTTCATGCACGCATTAGGGCCATTCCCCATCTCTCTGAGCGTTTGTTGGGTGAGTCCTGAAAGGAACGAGAAGGACGTGTATCAGTATACTGATACCTATCAGACTGTTTAAGTTAATCACAGTTATGTAGATTATAAAGTTTGTCAGTGGACTCCAGTTGCGTAATCCACCCTGTGTTTTTGTTTTATCTTTATTTTTCTGTTTGTCTCAGCATTCTTTTTCAAGAAGACTCAGGTTCCTGCTTAGCATTATATTTATCAGAATTGCCTTTAAGCTGCAGCTTATTAGGTCTGGCTCCCAAATTATCTCGACATATAGATGTATAGGTTTCAGCAATATTTCTGGGTAATTCGCGCTCCTAGTCCTCAATGGGAACTTGTGCAAGGCATTGGCATGTTGCCAGTGCTGCTGTCTCCCCTTTAATATTACTTAAAATAAGGGAGGAAATTGTGTAAAGAATAATGTAATCCCCAAATTCAGGGCAACAGCAGCCCTGTATTCATTTTAAATGTGTTTTAGCACCTCAAGCAAAACAGCAATGGATGGTGTACCAGGTGTTGTGGCATATATGGCAGCAAAGACTGTGTCCCAGGTGGCACAGTCCTCTACTGGGGGAACCATACCAAGTGGTAAGCACATTATGAGACTTCTATATTTGTCTTGGAGTCCCATAGAGAGAAACACTGCTTCAAGCTAATTTGTTTTTGTACAATCCAAAATGGAATTATCTCCTGTCTGGCGGGACCTTTACTCATAATTGCATTAATAGTTTTCTGGACTACTTGCAGGCACAGCTAACTGTGGCTGTGCAGCTTGGACAGCCCTTTCTGGAACAGCCATTATTGTGTGCATAACGAACTCTGTTAAATATCTATATAGTCTAACTAGACCTGTGTAAAGAGCACAGAGGTCTGCAACATTTAATGGTGCTAAATTTGGGTGTGGTATATAGCCAGCTAGGACTGGGTAGGCAGCTCCTTCATTGCTGAGGGGACCCAATCTTATGTCGTTTAGTGGATGTGGGAGGGCGTCTTGAAACCAATTCTGATGTTCCTAATATGTTAATGGTATTTCTAAATCTTCATAAGGTCTATATTGACTTGCTAATGCAGCTGGAGTGTCTGTGTGGAAAGTCTCTGTAGTGCCATTGACTGCAGGAAAGTGAACCCAAGAAGAGAATACTTCTGTTTTATATGCTACATGGGTCTCAACCACGAAGGTAACATCTCCACCCCCAACATGGAGCCCTTGTTGTTGTAACTGTGCTCTAAAGAGTGTCTGCAGTTAACAGGAATAATAGCTGCTAGCTCCATATTTAATGAATGGAATTCAAAGAAAGGAAAGCACTATAGTGGAGTAACTCTTTTAAAGGTTACATTTTAAAGGTTCATTCAACAAAATGTCCGCATGTCGGAGAGGAGCTTGAAGAAAGAGCTCCTGGCTGGTGGATTGCTTTTTTAGTGAAAATCCCCGATAAGCTAAGATCTGCCCCACCCGTCGAAGATCATGCACACACTCATCCATACCAGCTTGCCAGAAGACACAGAAAGGCGAAACCTAAGACCCAAAGGACTCACTAGACTCACCAAAGGACTCACACATGAGTAACAGAAAGAGGACTAAGAAGAAGGGAGCAAGATTACATAGAAACAAAAATAGGACTGGCAACACCTTAAGGACATCCATCAAGGGAACCAGGTAAATGAAGAAGAAAAAAAAAGACAGTCATGTAAACCAGGATTGAAAGACAATTGTTACTAGGTCTCCCATGTATATGAAGAATGCTAAAATAATCCAGTATAAACAACTATATAATAATGAATTCAATAATTAGGAAATACCAGCATGCCCAGAGTAAATAATTTATATAAACAATTATTTACAAAACACTCAGATAAACCAGCATTCCCAGAATATATAAAAAGTTATAAACACATCAATACTTAAGAACGCCAATCATAACCAGTAAAAAAAGAAAGTTGATTTAATAAATAAATGGACACGTGGAACACAAAGAATACTAACACCAAAGGACAAGGTCAGGATGTTTAAAGGAAATAATAGGCCATGATAATAGGTTACCGTAATGTTTATGTTCAAGAACAGAGATATCATTCATTGCAGAGCACTCTCAACAGTAATTACGCGTGTACCACTTGCACTAAAACATAAACTATGACTAATTAGTAGAGGAAACTCCTTAAGTGGAATTCTATGCACCAGCTACAAAATGAAAGGTACAAATCTCATTCCTACAGATAATATTGCCCGAGCGATAGCATACCCATCCAATCTCTCTACAAATGGAGCCAAAACATTTAAACATAACCTGCTTAGGAAAAACCCTGAAACACTTATCTCAGATCCCTCCTTCAACTCTAAAAACGGAGTGATTATTAACAACTTAATTTTCTACACTAGATCACTGGCTAAATGGCGCACTATGATGTCAAAATTGTTAAACATCAAATAAACACAAAACATTCCTTACGGAACAACGCTGCTTATAAAACCTTCTGAAAAATCTAAAGGCCACACTAAATATAACCTACTACAAAAATGGCACAGTACTCATCCAAGCAGCCAACAAAGATCTTGAGCTATTTGATGATTACTATACTGTGCTAAAAGATCAGGTCTATAACATCTCTCTCTCAGCTCACCAACAAGGCGACATCTCAGACACCATCACCCATACACCATTGAGGGTAAAAGCAATGAGAGATATCAGAACAGATCAGGAGAGTCAACACTCGAGATCCTCCGATACTAGACAAAGTACAATGACACGACTTATAGCAAACAATCCAAGATTAGACATACACAAAGCAATCATCAATGAATCCCTAGGGACAAACCATTTAAAGTCTAGCAAGCCGTCCACTTTGCACACACCAGAGACTATTAACTCCAATTTCAACACACCAGAGACTAATAACTCCACAACTTTACAAATAGCTGACCTCTATGATTCAGCACCCATCAATCAGTACCCCGAGACAATAAAACACAAGACCAATAATAATACAGGACTTGGCCCTCAGATCAAAGAAAAAAATACTGAAGGAACAAAAGGGACCCACAAACAGTCGGAAGTTAAGCCATCCGATTCACCACTCCACATGCCTGCAATCACATCTCAAAAGCATCAACTCCCTCCACCCTCAAGAATGGAATTAGAAATTCTCATTGCCCAGTCTGATAGAATAGCTATGGATATCTGAAACGCTATTAGGAACATGAAAAATACTCTACTTCTCTCAGAAAGTTATCTCTCTAAAATTATCCAGAGTCAAAAATCGGTACACATTCTCACCAATAAGCTCAACACTAACGCACTGCTTCTATCTAACAGGATTTATTGTTCACGTATTTTCCTTAGATATCTGTCGGACATTGAAACCCAAAAACTACTACTTTCCTATGATATGACTCCCAACCTCCCCAATAAGATAAATAAACAGAAGATTCAAGGGGTCTCAATTAATGTCAACAGAATAATGCATACTAATCACAGAAGGCAAAACTCCAATAACCTGACAGAAAAAACGCTGATCCCAGAGGGACAAAACTCGAACACTAACCTAGACAATCCTACAAATAAGATATTATGCCTACTCATCAGTTGCCACTCAGCAATGAAACATGCTGCCGACATTGCCAACCTAATCATGAACCAAGACATTGACGTGGCTATTGTAACGGAAACATGGCTATCTGAATCATCCTCCCCATACCTAGACCTACTGGTGCCACAAAATTATAATATTATAAGGCTAGACAGACTAAATAAAACAGGAGGAGTTGTGGCCTGTATACACAAATCAAACATCACCATCTCTAAAGTTATCTCAGACGCTATTGATTCATGTGAATACCTGGGGGTCTCAGTACGATTCACAGACAACCAAGTGTACAAATTACACACATTCTATCACCCACCAGGCAAAAGCCTAACTTTCATAGACCATCTAATGGAAATTATTACAGCTAACTCAGAACCTCACTCAAATGATATTTTCCTAGGGGACTTCGATCTCCACTGGAACGACATCCAGGATAATCAGGTCAACATTCTTAAAGAATTCCTAGCTGACAACTCACTAGTGCAAGCGTGTACCCTGCCAACTCATTCTAAAGGAGCTACAATAGACTGTATCATCTTCAAAGAAAATGCCAACTAATCTTTGTGAATCGTTCGTTGTGACTGGTCTGATCATCACATCATCACCTTCCAAATACCAGCCCAAAAAAAGAAAACAACCTCACAACCAATCAAACCCAAACATTGGGTGAAGGACACGAAAGATCTGAAGACGGAGAGTCTAACAATACAAGGTGAGAATTAACTTCAACCCCCTTCTGAAATGACGGACGTCAGCGAGCTTACGGATCATTACAATCGTACGATATCTAAAATAATCGACAATATAGCCCCTCTAAAACTTAAAAGAATACAGGTTAAAGATAAAAACCCATGGTTCAACGGGTCACTTAATGAAGAAAGACGTAAACTCAGACTAACCGACCGAAAATGGAGACAAAATCCCTCATCCCCCCACTTAAAGCAACTAAGAATGTCCAGAGAAACCTACAATAAAGGCGTACTTAAATCAAAACATTTTTTTTTAGAAATGAACTTGAAAACGCAAGGAACAGACCGAGGAAACTCTTCGATCTGCTAAAAGAACAATCAAACAAATTAGCCAAGTCCTCCCTATTAACTTCTAAATCAGAACTGACCTGTGAAGATTTCTCAACATTCGTTACCAATAAAGCCAGCTCATTGGAGAGAGAACTCTAAAAAATACAGCTGAAAAAGCCTTAAATCTAAGGAGTAAATCAGTAGAGAATCCTGCCCTACCGGCTCAAGTAATGCCCAAAAATAATGCTCACTGGTCAACCTTCAAACTATATGATCAACATGGCATTAGCAAAATCTTACTATCTTTGAAACCAAATAACCATTACAATGACCCTCTGCCTGCATAATGCTCGCCCACTCTCATCCAGATGGTCATCTCATATTGGACTAAGATAATTAATGAATCGCTAGCCCAAGGATCTTTTCTGGATTGTCTAAAAACCGGCCAGGTCATCCCTCTCTTTAAGAAACCTACTGAAAACTCATCGGACCCAAACAACTTTCGACCGGTAACAACCATTCCCCTACTAGCCAAAGCACTAGAAAAATGTGCTCAATGAGCTACTAAATGACTGCCAATATGGATTCAGATCTGATCACAGTACGGAAACAGCAATTCTAAACATAGTAGATGATGCTCTGTTAGCTCTCGACCATAATGAAACCTGTCTCTTGATCCTTCTAGACCTATCATCTGCATTTGACAGAGTAAACCATCCCAAACAAATATGGATGCCTAGAAAATAGGATGGGTTTCTCGGGAACAGTCCTACAATGGTTTCATTCCTTCCTAGAGATCAGATCACAAAGATTCCTGGTGAACACAAGCTAACCCCTCCATCTCTGATTCAAATTGAGGTCCCACAAGGATCAAGTCTATCCTCTTCACAATTCAATCTGTCCGTCGAACCATTAACAGAAGTATTACAACAGGCTAACATTTCCTTTCACATGTATGCAGACGACACCCAGCTGTATATGAAGATTTCATCACCAGAAGAAATCAACATAATGAACCAAGCACTACAGGGAACCGTTGAATGGCTAGCTGACAATCATCTTAAGCTCAACTCACAAAAAAACGTGTTCCTTCTGATCTTCCCCCCTAAAAGTTCAACCAGGATTAAGGAATGGACCAAGATGATCACTGCACTAAACGTTACCCCAATTATAGTTGACTCAACCAAGTCTCTTGGAATCACGCTGGATAAAGAATGAAACATGCAAACCCACATCAACACAATGGCAAAAAGCGCTAGTTTACATCTGAGTTGGTTTTGCCTCCTGGTCAGAGCTGTGTTCAATGCCTGACAGGTAGGACAGTCTTTCTTATCTTCATTACTTGCACTGAATTGCCTATTTTGCACATATTGTTTTTTAACAATACCGAAGCTTAGCTTATTTTAATATTTTAATACCCGCTCATTTACCTGACGTTTGCACTCCGTGGCGCCTGTGCTCTGCTTGGTCCGCGGTGAAAGCGGAAGCGGGACACTCGAGCCGGTGGAGGTCAGCGTTTCAGTTGTTTGCACTACCGCCCTTATCTATCACGCTGACGCGACCGCGCAGCGTTTGCCTCCTGGTCAGAGCTGTGTCCCTAGGAGAATGACACCTTCGACCCCTTGGTATGATGATAAATTAAAACACAAAAAAGTGGAATGCAAACGATTAGAACGTGCATGGAGGAAGGATTATACCATTATTACCAAGAGGGCGTACAGAGATAGCCTGTACAGCTATAAAAAACTGCTCACTGAAACAAAAAAGATATTCTACGGGGAACAGATTAGTAAAACAAAATCCTCCAAAAAAGAATTATTTAATACAGTTTTAAAACTTACAACACCCACCCTGGGAAAACCTCATGGCAACTCTGAATTTTGTGAAATCCTTGCCTCCGCCTTTCAAGATAAAGTGGGCACAATCTTTTCATCCTTCAGCAATTCGCTGGCAGATGGTTTAAAGATGGATGCTTGGAATTGTCCTATAGACACTAAGACAATGCCCTTTTTGAATTGTTTTGAGGCTATGAGCACCCAAGATACTGTTAAGCATCTGCAAGTAATTAAATCAGGATCTCCTTTAGATCCCTGCCCAGCACAAATAGCTAAACTAGCGTCCAATACTATTGGAGCCGCTCTTGCCCCTGTTTTTAATAGTATTTTTAAGTGTGCCCTGTTTCCTAAAATTTGGAAAAGAGCCTCAATCCTCCCCCTTCTCAAGAAACCCAACCTGGATCCTAAAGAGCCGAACAATTATAGGCCCATCTCTCGACTCCCTTTACCAGCTAAGCTGATAGAAAGGGAAATGAACAGTCAGCTGAGTGCTTTTATCAATAATAATGGACTCCTTGACCCCACCCAGTTTGGCTTTCGCACAGAACATAGTACAGAGCTTGCGCTGATTAAGTCAACGGAGGAGATCAGAGAGGTACTGGATCAGGGTGGCGCGGCAATTCTGATCATGCTGGACCTTTCGGCGGCCTTTGACACGGTCCACCATGAGGTATTGTTGGACCGTTTAGGCGGAAAGGGGGTAACTGGTAAGGCCATTGCCCTTTTAAGATCCTTTCTTTCTAATAGAACTCAAACAGTGGACATGGGTACTGATCGCTCAAAGCCTTTTTCTCTGCCCTGTGGGGTTCCGCAGGGCTCAGCTCTCAGCCCCACGCTATTCAATATATATGTCTCCCCTTTGGCAGCCCTTATTCGATCTTTTGGCTTCCAACTGACCTCTTATGCTGATAACACTCAAATAGTGCTATCCATTCAAAAAGGTAAAGAGGCTGAGGCCGGTCGGGACGGCTACAATTGCATGCAGCCCATTGCTGACTGGATGTCAGCAAATTGTCTCAAGCTGAACGCAGGGAAGACTGAGGTGATTATTTTTGGTAATCCCTCAAATCTCTGGTCTTCAAATTGGTGGCCACAATCTTTGAGCCTACCTCCAGTTCCCACTAGTAAGGCAAAAAATCTGGGAATAATGATGGACTCTAGACTGTCCTTTGCTGATCAGATAGGTAAGGTGGTGTCATCCTGATTTTATATACTCAGGATCATGAGAAAAATTAAACACTTCCTCTCGGATGACAGCCTTAGGACAGTAGTAACAGCACTTATTATGTCTCGTTTAGACTACTGTAATGCCTTATACCTTAACATTCACAAAAGGCAGCTTAATCGATTGCAAGTAGTACAAAATGTGGCCTCCAGAGTCCTTTTGGGTACCCCCAAGTTTGTGTCCGTAAGGAAGGGACTTCGGGACCTTCATTGGTTACCAATGAAGCAGCGGATAGAATTCAAGGCTCTTTGCCTGGTCTTCAAAACCCTGGAGGGTCGTGGGCCAGCCTTCATGAGTAAATACCTTCAATGGTATACCCCCCCCAGGGTCCTTCGTTCAACCAAGGCAATGCTGGTAAAAGTCCCACGTGTTTAAACAGCCAGCTCGGGGGGTAGGAGCTTTTTCTGCTGTGCTGCAAAAGTTTGGAATGGCCTCCCTCTGCAGCTTAGAGCAGCAGCTGGGCTCCTAGAATTTAGGAGGGGCCTAAAAACCTGGCTTTTTTCTTAATAAATCTTAATTTATTCTATGCATTTTAACCTTTATTTGACCAGTAGGCAACGTTTTCAGCGCCAGGACACCTAACGGTAACAGTGCGCTTTACAAGCTCTATTAACATAACATAACATAACAGTTACCTCAGAAAATTGAAGTCATTCATCGATTCTGATTATCTTAAAACGGCAGTCCAGGGGCTGGTAATATCAAGAATTGAGTATGGATGCACAACTCTATCAGGGCTTCCTAAGATCTCAACAGCTCCCTTAAAAGCTTGTCTCAATGCAGCAACTAGATTTATAAAGGGATCAAAAAAAGCCGCTCACATCACTCCACCTCTGAAAGCGCTCAAATGGCTACCGTACGAGGCAAGAATAGAGCTAAAGATTGCATGTATTACACACAAGGCAATACACCACAAAACTCCACATTACCTGGCCCATAAAATTACGCTGTCTGGAAGCAGTAGACCCTCGAGGAGTTCTTCAGATTTTTTACTGAAACCAACAGTCTTCCGTAAGAAAAGAATATACAATCGAGCGTTCATGGGAGCTGCACCAATGATCTGGAATTCGCTCCCACCGAATATTAGAAGAATCACAGATGCTCCACGATTCAAAAAGGAGAATAAGTCCTTTCTGATGGATACATTTCTCCCATAACATTCAACGAGGATTACAAAAAACTTTGAGAAATCTTCAGTCATCCCGAAGATCATCTTCACTCAGCTGTTCAAGTAAGCTATTGTGAGCAGGACTATCATACTCCTAATAGCAGAACAAATAATTTGTTCACTTCTTAAATCAATCTACTGGCATGGATTTAGCTCTAACAGCTATCTTCAGCTAAGGGGTTACAGTTAGTCCCTTGCTACCAACAATGATGTTGTCTATGGTCGGGTACCTCGACCAATCCACAGTGATATTTGACTAGGCTAGCAATACTATAACCAACGTGGATATCTAAGACCTCAAGAGTGGTCTTATTTTAAATTTAACTATGATATTACATGCTTTACTAAAATCTATTGATTCTATTATTCTTCATTTTATGTGATTTGTATATAGATAAGCACATGCCAATGTTATTGGAATACATATACATGTTCTTGGCGTTCTAGAAATATATTTCTGTGGATTTTAAAAGTGATTGAAATGTAAAGCACTCCGACACCCACATTTTAGGTCTTGTTTTTGCTATAGAAAACACCAAATAAATAAATAAATAAAGGTTCAAGCTTGAACAACCTTCAGACAAAAATAGGTGTTTCCTCTTAGGCTGAGAAGGATTCTTCCCTAACACCACGGACGTCTCCATATAGGGTGAAAAAGGACTTTGGACACATGCAAGAACTACTCAGCGACCCATTAAATGAATACCTGACCTAGAATGTTGGTGATGCCAAGTTATACAATTCCTATGAATTAAGAAGGACTGTGTATCAAGACAACAGAAACTTCTGAATATGGGGACTGAGTCTACACATATCAGAAAATGTTGGCCAAATTCCTAGCTAACTCACAGTGCCCCATCTGAACCCCTAACCTTACCAGGGTACCAGATGGCATCTGTAACCTCGAACATGACCATGGTTATTCCCCAAGCAAATTGTGGAAACAGATCTACCCTTTCATTGTTCCTTTTGCATGCCAAATCTGACTTTTCAAATTTTTTAAAGCAAGCGTATTCTTGTATAGAAAGCAGGAGCTGCAATTATTAGGAAGATGAAAGAAAGCATTGTAACCAGAATTACAAAAATGGTGAAAAAGATAAACAGTTCAACCATGATAACATAACTATGTGATTATACTCCTATCTAATACTACCAATACTATCAAGAGCATAGTGGGAGTATCCTCTTCCAGATCCATTGGGACAGCCTAAACCCCCATATCTGGGTATGATGTGCCAGGAAGCCAGTCTGTTTGAAATAAGCTATCGTCCTTTGCAGGATAAAGATTGGAGTCAGCAGGGCTGCATCTCAGTCACAATGCATGCGTTTCAGGATAATCCCAGCGGAAGTGCTCCTCTGCCGAATGTAGCACAGAGACAGTTTATAAAATAAAAGCACTGTTCCAATCTCACTGTGTCAAAGGTGCAGTGCTGATGCAATGGTTTGTCTGGAGCCTTCAGAGCTGTCTATAATTGAACAACCAAATACAAGAGCATTGTGTTCTATGTGCCTAGCCTTGGGCAGAGTGTACAGGCAACATGATAATAATACTTACTAAGACATTAACTGCATGATTAATAGCTTCTGAGCAGTGTGGTTTCTGTGTGAGAGTGTCGGGCCTCCCCTTTACATATGCTGTAAAAAGAAGGCAATGCTCAATCTGCTTTTTATTTAAAAAGAAAAAGGCTTGTATACACACATGCACACTTGCTTGAAGGGGCTGCTGTACAACACTATCTGCCACTCACTGTTTGTTGTTGCTGTGATGACACTAGTGTGTCATGTTATGGCGCTTTCCGTAAACTTGTTCCCTTGGGCGAGCCCAAAGTTTAGAGTATTTGCCAGACTGACATTCTCCCAGCCCTGACGCCTGTGAGGTCATCAGCTTGGCAAAGAACCTAGCATCAAGGACCAGTCTACATCCCTGATGAAGTGGGGGTAAAGCTAGCACTGGGTTTTTCAGACTCAAACCCTGTAGCGCTACACCTCCATGTCAATCAGGGAGTGAAGAGCATTGTCACCCCATTCTTTCCCAACTCTTCACAGGGCGGGATGGGAGCCTGGGAAGCTGAAGGCCGGAAGGCAAGAAATCGAGTCTACGCAGTCTAAACAGGTCTTTAAGACACTGCGCAGACTCAACTTGAGGTGCCTGCTTTCCCCGTCAGGTGAGAGTTAATGCTGGAGCTGGAGTCTGGATGACATTTTAGCTCCGGTGTGTCTGTTCAGACACATGATTTGCTAGTGTGCCAGACTCGTGGCGACGGTATGGTGGGGGAGCATTGAACAAGGTGTTGCAGTTACTTGCAGCTTGTACACTGCAGGCGTGTTGTGTACCTCTGAAGGAATCAGTATTGCCTCGCCTGGCTTGAAGGCAGCTTCCCTCCAGTTTACCAGGTGAGGTGAAAAAATCATAACATATGTCTTGGTCTTATTTTCGTCATTGTGAGTTTTTGTGCTCATTTACTCTGACAGAGCAGAGATTTCACTTAACAAAATTTCAACAAAAGTAAATGATTATAACAACACTTTACACAGATTATGACAAACATGTGACAAGTTCCACGTATTTGAAGATGGCATGTAAACTTGATTCAGATACTGCATAGTAAAAGCATGCAGATGGTAGAATAGATTATGTTATATTTTATGTTCAACTTCAATAGATGTGATTTATTAACAATGATTAATGATTTTATCCTATGATTTGATAGGATGATGTTAATGAATACAAGAACCTTTATGCATAATAACCTGTTTGACATGTGAGAATTTCAAAAATATTATTTCATTTTGTAACATTTGCACTGAAAATGATAAAAAAAAAAATCGGAGCTACACGAGTTTTAGGTAAAGTTGTTTTTCATAAGACTTTCCTTTAATGTAAATTTCATATATGTTTGCCTTTAATAGCATAAACGCAAAGAGATTTACACGTACTACTCCTATATGAGTACCGTTGACAATCATAAAATGTTATGCGTACCTTATATATACATGAATTTATTGCGATTTGATTAAAGTGTTTATTAATGCATCCATTTAGGAAATTAATATTGTTAGTTGTTATTAAAACAAGATTTATAATTCATCACCATTTATCTTGTATTACCTGTATATTATGTAGGCCTCAAATTTTGGTCTCTCTCTCCTAAACGCGAACTCATGAACTGAAACGGTCTGAAATCTGTGGGAACATTTTGCAAAGTTGCCATCCCCAGTACAGCTCAGCGTGCAGTTGCTACAAAAGTTGTTACATGCTAGAACAGATGCTTGAGAAGGGAAATCGACAAGACATAGGATTTTTTCACTAACCCTCTGACATATCTCATTGTTCATACGACTAAGCAGACAATGGTTTAAGGAAGCTACATAATTTGAATTACTTAATTATTCCTAATTTGTATTGATTTACCTACAACATCCTCCTCAGCCCATCGAAACATCCAATAGGACAGAGTGGTCTGATATTTCTGGTGATGCCAAGGGGTATCACCCCAGAACTGTTTGAAGTATAATTGCCCAGATTTTGGGGACTGAGGAGGCGGCACACCCCATCCTTGGATTGGAGACAGTCAGATTTTGGACATCCAAGTTTTCGGCTGTTCAGGACGTGACACTGCCAATCGCCACCGACTGGTGTGCAGGAGTTGCAACTGACTTGAGAAAGATTGCTGTCTTAATGAACTGGAACTGATCACTTGGAACTTACTGAACTTTCTAGAGAGTTTGTATGAGGCTCAACTGTCTTTTTTAACAATACATACACTGAGAAGTAATTAAATCTGTTTCTACTCCAATATTAGGGTTGTGAGCAAATTTGATGTTCTTTATCTCTGAATTGCTAACTAAATATTAAAACAGAATTTCTGCTGATTTTTACTAATTTCTTTTTATAACCTATTGCTAGTCTTTTGAGACTCCTAAAGTGTGTAAAATATTATCTAAAATTAGCAATTATCCTAATCCTTGTCCTCATTAGATAATTGCTCATCCTCCAAATAACCGCTCCTGTAGTGGAGACAGGGTTTTATGTACACACATTTCTATGTTAGCATAAGCGCTTTAGAAGTTAAACGCCACTTTGTTGCTTTTTGCACACGACACTACAGGTAGCTGTTATTACAAGTAAAACTGCTTGCTTGCTTTTTCTTCACATGAGAACGGTCTGTTGTTCACATCCCTAGACGTGCCCCACGACCTTAGTCTGAACACTGTGTGCAGAAGCCGTCAAGGTCAAATAACAATGTATGCTGTTGAATTCAGTTTGATCGGCCCACACTCTAGACACAACAAGGACACAGCTGCAAATAATTGAAACTCGGGTTCCTTTAATATTGCATTTGCATGCATGATTCAGGCACTTGGAGAAAACCTTTCCAGACACAGAGAGCAGAGCTGATCCTGTGATGTGATTCACCTAATCTGATCTTTGAGGTATGGTGTTCCCCATTCAAATCTAGAGACGTTCTATTAGTTTATAAAACTAGTTTACCAGCCAAGGGAGGGTGGTTCACAAAGTATTATAGGACTTGTTTTCCACTATCATTTTTAATATGATTTCTCCCTTCATTTTCTATGGAATTGTAACAATGCTGATGGTTCTATTTTTAATCATTTGTCTGCTTATGTTAGCCACAGTTCTGCACCTTAGAGCACGTAGTTAAAAAATAAACATGTTAAACTTTTCTGTGTCTCTGATTACTCTTGTTGTGGCCTGATATGAGAATAATAACGAAAATGTGTTTCTGATTCCCACCATTCCTGAGAGTACTCTAAGTCGCTTGTTCTGGGTTGTCTAATCATTGGTAGCTTCGAGATGATACGGAGAACGAATGAGACACTGATGCTAGTCGGATAGGGTTTCTGGGTACTGATGTGAGTTTTTTGGTACACCACAATTCATTGAGGTCCTGGTTTCCTGTGCATAGTTCTGTGCATGAGCAGGATCCCCGCAACACTCCCTTTCAGAACAGAACAAGATCCAGGCCCAGCTCGTCCAAGGGCATCCCTGTTTGGAAGTACAGTTGTGTAATGGTTGGATGCCTCTCCCATTTGTTCATTGGTCTAGGTCATTGTCTCCTTGACTAGTGATTTCTTTTTGGACGTCATCTGTTTATCTTCTCGATAAGGTCCAATTTAACTTTAGTGTGTTGCTTATAGGTGACGTTTGGTTTAGTACATACCCCAAAACATAAAGGAAAGACTAAAGTTGAATTCTATTCTGGTGATGGCCACCTAAGGGCCCAGTTCTTGAAGACAGACAAACAGTAGCCTCCCCGCTCATCACTTGGTTTAGTTCAGAGGCTCATTATTGCAGGGACAGCCTGGTGTCCCTAAGGGGTCAAGTAGCAAAGTAGTTGGCCATGGAAGTAAATGTCCTGAGTTCTAAGTGTAACAGCGTCCCCATTTCACAAATTGTGTCACAAGGAAAAAGATCAGTTGGGTTGGAGACCAGTCATGGTCATATATCGAATTTATACCGGACATATTTGTAATTCTTTCTCTTCCTGTCTTTCAGAATCACCATCAGCCTTTTGGCAGGGTTACAAATTCCTCTTAAAAGATGTCCACCTCTTCTTGTTTCTTTCACTTACTAAATTTGGGAGCACTTAGAAACAGATGAACCACCAGTATTAAGGTTTACAAAACCCCACTCTGAAAAAAGTATTAGTTCTGTCTCTTTTATAGTAAAATGTTTTTGCCTGATTAATATTAAGATGTGTTCTGTGAGTATCTTTGCAAAGAAAGTTGCATGTGAAGGACACAAGCATCATAATTCGTTATTTTACAAAACTACCATTAAAAATAGAAACAATGTTTTAAACTTGATGGTTTTCATGGAAACGAGTTTTGTTTGGGTAATAAAATGTGCTTCTGGCTGAAGATTACACTTTGGTAAGATGCTTTTCGTGCTTGTAGGAAACTGCTGGTGCCCACACTATCATTGTAGTCCATGGGGCTTGTCTTTCCTGCATGTGTGTTGGAGCTTGCACTTCTAATGCCCTGCTATTGACTTTACCTGCTTGCCTTATTTATTTATAGACATATTTTTTTTTTGTAATGCGCCCACTAAACCTTTAATTTTTCCTTAGGCGCAAAGGTACGGAATGGCGAAATGTTATTTTTCAGTCCATTTCACCCTCGAGGCAGGGGCGGCTCCTCCGTTGGAGCGGAGGAGCATCTCACCTCTTAAAATCCCCTCAAACCCCAAGATATGAAAAATAAAATGGGAATTTATTACCATTTTATTTTTCATCCCCGTCCAGAGCTGAGCGTCAGGATGGGGACGGGGCACCTGCTGACTGACAGCAGAAAGGAGGATGGTGGGCTGTCTAATGCACTGTTTAAAGTGCGCATGTCTTTTTGGCCGACCGTCTTGTGACGGCCAGCACGCATGCACACTTTAAACCTCTCAACCCATCTTAAGACAGATGGGTTGAGAGCAAGTGCAGGCCTACAGTGCGCTGTGGAGCACCAAGTGAGGCTGCTCCCTCCAATCAGGGCGCTGCTCACATGCTGCATGTGAGGAGTTCCAGTATTGGGCAAGGGAGTTCCAGCATCTGGTTCCAGTTCCTGCAAATAAGAGGTCCGGAGTGAAGACATTGCGTTAGGTTTTATTTAATTATTATTTTTTTATAATATTTTGCCTGCCCCCCCCCCCCCCCCTAAAGATTCCAGCCGCCACTGGGGGTCAGTGTGGTAAAGTTTCATAGAGCCTTGGGAGTAAATTTCTCAGGAAAATGTTCTAACGCTTTGTGCAGAGAGTTGGCATGTTTTGCGCAGCCATATTTGGTATGCTCCTACAGGAGATTTGACCTTGCTTTGCAGTCTAGACAATCAGACTGTTAAGGTTGGTTCTCCACCTGTCAACAACTCTGGGACTACCCATGACCCTCCGAGTGATGAAGTGCACCCCAGAAATGTAGTCCAGCCTATTGAGGCCCAGATCTTAGGACACTCAGTGACAGATTCCCTCTCCAGAGTCACTCAACCGCTCCTAACTTGCTAGGGGTGGTTTGAGACCTGCAATCTCTCTAGATGCTTAGAATGGCAAAGGGGCTTCTGGGCAAAAGCCAGGCTATACAAAACAATTCGATAAAAAATACATACATTTAAGTCTTAAGCCACATGTGCCAATGTCGAGTACATTTGAAAAGTGAAAAAGTATGATACCTTTCTACAGTGGTAGATTTTAGCAGGAGACAGTGACAATTATGGTTTGGAATAGACAACGTCAGTAAGCCAGTGTGCTGAGAACATAACATAATGGGTATTTATAAAACGCACGTTCACCATGAAGAGTATTTTGGCACTGAATAACAAATCTTTATTGTTGTCCAACTCAATGGTACTCATTTTATCGACATGAGAAGGATGAAAAACTGAGTGGATCCACCAGCTTTTTAACCTGTGACCATGAGGTCAAACACAAGCCCCTACAGTGGACACATTAACCCACCAAGCCACCAGACCCGGCTGGTGTAGCTGTTGTGAGCAGCGCTTGCCCTGGTGTGTGGCTTGTCCCAAATGTGCAGACTGTCGCAATACGAAGACCGCCCTCAGTTTGTACAAACTGCCCTCAACCTGTGCGGCCTCATCAGCATGTGCTGTGTGTTGTAAAGTATGACTTTTCTCAGCGTGCATAGCCCTCCGTTGTTGTGCATGTACTGTCCTCATGTGTAGACTTAGTTTCAGTATTTAGAACAGGGGTGTAGGTTTCATTGGTGCAGCAGGAACAGTGGCACCAGGCCCACGGACCTGAAGGCCCCACTAAACACTGAATAGTGCTGCATTTCACAATGGAGAGAGCAGCCATGGGGGGGGGGAGGGGTATTTCCATCCTGGGACCAGGGCCCATGACACACCGGCTTCGCCACTCATCAGTGACTGCCGTGTGTGTGCTGAGTGCTCAGAGGCTTCCTCGATGTGCGTGTGCTCTCCTTAGTGTGCAGAGTGTGTATTCAGTGTGGAGATTCTGTCCTGGCAGGCAGCAGAGGCTGTCCGCAGTGTGAAGAGATCGTTCTCAGTGTGACAATGTTGTGTTTGTGTAGGTCTCGCCTCGGTGTGCAAGAGTCTGTACTCTGTATGCAGTCTTCAGTGAGTAGAGAGTGTCTCGGTGTTCAGAAGCTGCTTCCCATGCACAGTTAGTTTGTACTCGCTGAGCCAGCCATCCTTCATTGTGTGAAGTGCACAGTGGGTGCACAGATACCCACATGCCGCCAGAGCTAGGTGTGGCGTTCACTGACTCTCTTGCATAACTGGGTTTGTCTGATATTGTAAGAGAAGAACTGTAGACACCATCTCCCACATTCCCCCCTCGGCCATCCATGCACATTCCTCCTTTGGACACATCAATGCACATTCCTCCTTTGGACACATCCATGCACATTCCTCCTTTGGACACATCCATGCACATTCATCTCCTCATCTTGTGCACATTCCTCTTCCACTATCTCGCTATGAGCAGTGAGCACATGTGAGACATTCCAGGTGTGCAATGTGGGTACCTAGGCTCTCGTTCTTTGTGGCACTTGGCGGCTATCCAGCAGGCCACATTTCGGTCCATGTGATGTGTTGTGCCTTAGCTTGTTTTGCATGCAGCTGAGGTCCCTGTATGACATTCGGGTGTGACTAGGGCAGAAGTCCTAAAACAAGTTTTAAAAAAGAAGTGGGGGGACTAACTAAGTTAGGGAGTATGCAAGTGACATCACGGTGTGTGACATCGCCCGTGGCATCAAAGGAACCAGCAGCACAACCCAGGACCTCACAAGAAGTGACATAACAAGAATTGCCAAAAAAGTGACACAACCCTGACGCAAAATCTATGCCTCAACTTTATACATTTATTTTATAAACCGTGCCACAAAGGAGTTTGCAAGGAGAAATGTGGTAGTAAATCTTTCTGCTTAATTGGTTGCAAAGTCTGCATTTTAAAATATCTTATGGGGTTAAGGCACCTGCTGCAGAGATCTTTGTGTGCCCAGTAAATCTCAAGGGAAAATAATACAGGTAAGATAACTCTGGAGGTTAACAAATGTGCTGAAGAGATCTGTGTTTTTTCTAGTCCCAGTTTCAAATTAGCATAGAGGGTTAAGGTGTCTCCTGCAAACCACACCATGTAAAACGCAGATGACCCATTTTTAGTTTAGGTAGATAGGTAAGTGGGTTACTGCTTTTAACACAGAGATCCTTTGTTACTTGCATCTCATAAATTGTAATCCTTCTGATATATCACAGTGAGCTATGAAGGACATGTGGCTCCCACACCCCGTAACCCTCAATGCCTGATGTAACACATACTATATATTGATTTACACACTTGTATGATGTATTGTCAATGTATAACGTGTAAGAGTGATGTAAAGTGAGGCTGCTTGCGCCCTTCCAAGGCCAAAACCGCCGCTACCCTGCAGCCAATCATCCCATGGCAATGTGACATCGCCTTTCACCCCACTCCACAGGAAGAGCACGAAATTGGAGCTGTGGGCGCTGCAAAAGCTACAATTTCTGGTTTGGTTTCTTTGATCTAGGTTTACCCATCCTGTACAGTTCCAGGGGTTACTCTCCTGGACTTTCCTGTGTCCCACAAATGTTGCCCACAAAAGAGCCCAAAAGTTAGGCATTGACATCCTGCAGAACGAGAATGCACGCAGTGAGCTTCTGTCCTCTGCCTGTCCTCAGCCTTCCTCCTGCATCTGACTGCATGCAGGCGAGGGATGGTGTTTGATAACATCAAGGAGCTGTGAGTAAGAACGATGCCAGGGTTCAAGCACGCAGGTGGTAATGGCAATTTTTCACGTAATTTTTCTATATTTTTAAATCCACATTACCTAGGGAGACATTCACATTTTTCACGCCAGTAAAGAAAATTACATAGGGAGCTTCGGCAAAGCACACGCAATCTAACATTTCAGAGCCTCTCTCAGATCCCATGGTAAGTTGACTTTCTGCCACGACAAAGGTCTGTTTCAGAACTTATCAATGAATTTCATATTGGAAACATTTTCCACATAGAGATATTGCTGTTATATTACTGAGAAACGAATGTGCTGCAGTCCCTGCTGGCTTTACTGTGGGCATCTGGTCTTGCTGAAAAATGCAGAATTATGCACATGATTCCTCCTCTTTCCAGGAGTTTAGTAGTCCAAGCTTTGATTCTCTCTCACCTGGATTACGGAAACTCCCTTTACTCTGGGGCCCCTAAAGTTGTGATTGGTAAACTTCAGGTGGTGCAAAATGTGGCAGCAAGGACCCTGTTAAACATCCTTAGACACCACTCAGCACGTCAGGCTCTGGCTGACCTACATTGGTTCCCGGGCATGCACAGGATCAATTTCAAGACACTGGGTATCTCATACAAAGCCTTTTGGGATCGTGGTCCCTCCAGCTCCAGACAGCTGATTTCTCCCTATAAACCTGGTAGAGCTCTTAGATCTGCTCACACCCTACAGGCTGAAGTCCCACTCATTAAGAGGGGAAGAAAGGGATTAGATTTAATGTGGCAAAACTTTGGAACTCCCTGCCTCTTTCTTTGTGGAAAATTGATAATGAATTGTCCTTTAGGAAATAGCTCAAAATCTTCCTCTTCGTGAACTAACTCCTAAGGAGATTGCGGGCGCAGTCTGTGTTGCCTAACAGCACTGGGATACCTTCGAGTCACCATGCACTTTTATTAATCCCCATAACATAACTATGGCTACTTGCGTGTGCTTGACGACATTTTGTGGTAGAATATCTGTGGTATTTTAAGTAGTTTACATGGGTGTTTTTTATATTATCTGGTAAATCTATTATCAAGTTTAGGTTTTCTTTTTCCTGTTCATTGCATTGTTTGCCAAAAATAAACTCACAAAACCATTTTTGGAAATGACACATGAAGATAAACTTTGGGTGAAAGCGGTGGGGTGGTTCAGAACTGTCCCCAAAAGTTAGGCGTTAACAGCCTGCAGAACATGAATGCACGCAGTGAGCTTCTGTCCTCTGCCTGTCCTCAGCCTTTCTCCTGCATCTGACTGTATGCAGGAGAGGGAGGGTGTTTGATAACATCAAGGAACTGTGAGCAAGAATGATGCCGGGGGTCAAGCAGACATATAGTAATGGCAGTTTAACACACAAGTTTTCTATATTTTTAGATCCACATTACCTGGGGACACATTCACATTTTCCACGTCAGTAAAGAAAATTATATAGGGAGCTGCGGCATGGGCGACGTGCACACAATCTGACATTTTAGAGAGTCTCTCTCAGACCACACGGTAAGTTAGCTTTCTGCCATGACAAAGGTCTGTTTGAGAACTTATAAATGAATTTCGTATTGGAAACATTTTCCATATAGAGATGGCAGTGCTGTTATATTACTGAGAAATGTACCCACTGCAGGCGGCGCTAGAGAGCCGGCAAACAAGATGGCCGTACTCCCGTGAGGCTCTGTTAGCCCGAGGAATCTATCTGGCATAATCCTCTCATTTAACGTGGCCAAAACTACCCAAACCTGTAAAAAACCATGCCGTACATACCGGAGAAATTCTGAATCGCCATGGAAGCAACGATCGCCACCCCGCACACTCGGTGCGAAGAGGGTCGACTCTGCGGCCTAAGCCGATGCAATATCGCAGCGTGGGACAACACCGTATGAACCCCTGACCACCCCGCATCACCGTTTTGCAACACAGTGAACAGGAAGTAGGACTGCTTTGATCGGAGCCGAGGAGCTGCCTACTTTTGTGCTGAGGTACAAAGGGCCTGCCGGAGGTTGTAAAGGCGGGCCCGCTGAATGGTGCTGGGACTACGCAGGGCAGGCCATACATCAGAGGCCGCTCGTCTGAGCCCCGCTCGCACTGCCTTCCTGCCCGAGAGGGAGAGATCATCGGCCGCTGCCATAGGATGCCCCAGGAGTGTCTGCTCAGGCTGCCTGATCTGCGCCACCGCAATAAAAGCACATCGAGGCGGGCTGCATGGGGTGATAGGCCGCGTGACAGTGAGGCTGGCCAAGCGCTGCTGCCAGCTGCCACGGGGGCCTGCTAAAGTGGTAAGAGCTGCGCCCTGCAAGAGTGCTGTGAAGAGACTTGCCGCAACCTGATTCGCCCTCCCTCCGGGGGACAGACATCGCTGCTCGGGCAGGCGGGCCTCTTTAGTGTGTGACGAGGCTGCTGAGATTCCTGGAGCCCAGGGCCTGGACCGCGCTTGCCCCAGGGGCACGAGGTGGCTGACATGCAGATTGGGTGCATGCCGGGCACACATGGAGGAACTTGTGGGGGCCTGGGCGGTGGGCAGCTGCATCTGTGCCAATACGCACTGGTGCCTGGTTGGAGACCCCCTTAGTTGCGGAGATACCCACGCGCACAGGGCAAAGAGCCTTCCCTCCCCTACTCACATGGCCGACCTTGGGGTGCAACATGTCTGGGCCCCCATCCTGGTGCATTTGCAGACAGAAACAGGGCCGTGAGTGGAACTGGGGCACAGCGGACGTGTTATTACCCCATATCAACCTCTGAGAGCACACAGCACTGGCTAGTGGCAGCGGACTGGTCCAATTAAAGGGTAAGTATCATATATCCAAAATCCTCCTGACCAGCGAAGTAACTGTGAATCATGGGCCACGCTGATGCGAAACAAGCCAAACTGCAATTCTCAGCCCGGAAAAATATATATATATATTTTTTAACTTTATTTATTGATCAGCTTAGCACAACATATCAATATAATCATAGGTGCTCACTGTGTGACATTGCAATCAAGAAAGATACAGTAACATAAAAATTACGATATAAAGTCTGTCATGGTTTGAATTAAGAAGGAGAACAATAGCAGCCAGGTAGGTAGAAATTCGAAGGATAATACAATCTCCAAGGCCCCCCAGAGTCTCAGCATATAACCAGTCGCCGTCTAGTAGCGGGTATCGTAGTCACACCCAGCATCAACCCATGAGTGGGAGACCCCATTGGGAGGAGGAACCCATCTCTACAGGGCATGATATTGTGTAGGGAATCCATCTTGTGAGTATCCTTAACCCTTCGCTGCTAGGCCTTCCCCCCCCCGTGCTAAGCCTTTTTTTTTTAGCTATTTTGGGTAGTTAGCGCTTAGGCCCCTGTAACTTTTTGACCACATAAGCTATCCACGCCAAATTTGCGTCCTTTTTTTCCAACATCATGGGGATTCTAAAGGTACCCAGGGTTTGTGGATTCCCTTGGAAGGGACCCAGAAATTAGCCAAAATACCGGAATTTTTTTTTAATTTTTTATATTCAATGGGAAAAAAGGGCTACAGATGAAAGCGTCTGTTTTTTCCCTTGCAAATGGTATCAGAAAAGGGGTTGTGGTGCTGAAATCACCATCTTCCCAGCTTTCAGGGACAAGCAGACTTTTGTCAAAAAAACAAACATTTGTACACAGTTTTGGCATTTTTCTGGGACATAGCCTATTTTTGCTATTTTTTGTACTTTCAACCTCTTTCCAGTTAATGGTAGCAATGGGTATAAAAGCAATAATGGATCCTGGAAAGCTATACATTTTAGAAAAGTAGACAAAATTCTAAATTCAGCAAGGGGTCATTTGTGTAGATCTTTATAGAAACTAACCATTGAATATAGCTGTTTGAAAGCAATATACCGATACATCCGCTGAGCCTTTCTGGTTGTGGGGATATATAGGACTTGTAGGTTCACCAAGAACCCAACGAACCCAGAGCCAATAACTGAGCGGCGTCTTGCAATGTTTTTTTTATTATGTACCGCAGTGGTTCCCAAACTTTTGACTCCTGAGGACCCCCATTGAGTCACCACTGGAAGCCGGGGACCCCCAAGCAATTTGTATGATTTAAATTTCAAACATTAAAACAGTAATTCTAAAACAATGAACACACGTGTTTATACAAAACAAATACTCAAATTACTAGGGATTTTAGTGTTTTATATTGAAAGAATTTGCAAAAAATGGGAAGGTTAGTGCTGCATCTCCGTGACTAACTTTTAAATGGTTTGTTTTATTTCGCAGTACAAGGCTCCTGCCACGGCCAGACTGGAAACCCAAATCAGCCCTGGCAAATGTTTTCAGACCAGTCCCCATACAGTGCACACCATCTGACCACTACAAAGGGGGCTTTGGGAGGCTCTCCTCCCAAGAAAAGTTAGGAAACAATGGTGCATTCTACAACAAATTTATCATTATTGTATCAGCTTTTAAAGAATAGTAAATGATGACCTTACTATGCACCAGTATACGACAATCTTTGTTTGGGTTCTTCAATGATTCCCTTATTATCACCCTTCAAAAGTGCCTCTCATCTCTCCATAGCCCCTCTGTCACATATATTTCATTTGTTTTATAGCATCTATCATACCATTGTAGGATGTCAGAGCACTTTACATCACACACATATAGGGGCAGATTCACAAGCCCCTTGTGCCACGGGTGTGTCACAAAAAGTGACGCACCGGTGGCGTATTTTAGTGCCCCATATTTTCAAGGACAGGAAAAGCCACCCTGCGTGACTTTTCCTGGTCTTGAAAATATGGCCCATTTGCACACAGCACTTTCCGTGAAAGGCGTGTTCCATGGGTGTTGCTGTGGGTGTCCCACGCAACACCCATGAAACCAGACACATTTCCAGATTTACTAGAAATCGTAAATCTGGAAATGTGTCTGAATGCTACGCCTCCCCAGCAGAGGCATAGCGAGGCACAACAAGAAGAAATGTATTTATTTCTCCTCGTTTTTTTCCTCTTTCTATGCGTGTTGCGTTCTGCAGCACGCATAGAAAGAGGAAATCACCTCTGGTGATTGTTTATGTACAGGAAGGTGTCCCTTTCCTGCACATAAACAATCAGTAAAACAATTACGTTTTTGCAAGGTCTATGTGTGCTAATGCAGCACACTTAGAAGTTGAAAACCCTAAACAATCTCCCCACGACGCAGGCATCCTTGCACCATGGTGCAAGGGTGCCTGTGCAGGCGCATGGCAGCAGCTTGTGCCCCAGCGCAGGGGGAAGCACAGAGATGCGACATATTGTTGTAAATATATTTCATCCCTGTGCTTTGAAAGTGGCTCAGTGCGGTGCAGCCAAATGGCTTGCGGCACACACAGTCCCTTTCCTTGTAAATCTGCCCCATAGAGACAATGATTCATACGTGTAAATTAGTGTATAGAAAATGTTACATAAGGCAAATGCGACTACAAGGTGTAGGATTCACATGTCATTCATACTGGTAGGCATTTTTAAGGAGTACTTGGTCTGGAGAAGCACAAATTCAGGATTCAGAACATAACATAGTGGTTAGCATTGACTTTAACAATTACAATGTATTTCCAAACAAATAAACCTTTTTAGCAGCATCAGGATAATGAAAGACTTAGAAAAAACATAGGTTTCTAACTTGTATCATGCAGTTTGCAAGCAGCTCTGTGATGACAGTTAATAGGTCACTGTGCTAGATTACGATAGTCACTTATGAACTGCACAGTAACACAATATTCTCTGACAAAAGCAATAACCAACTAACCTATGCACATGAAACACTTTTTTTAAATGCATGGTACACGTTCTTTGCAGTAGGCATATTAACCCTCTGTGCTACAATAGATAACTCAAAACTTCCACTGAACAAAACGCTCATCTCTCTCTAGCAGGTACATCAATCACTGAGGTTATATTGACACTTTTATTGTTGCTGGAAAACTGCTAATTCTACAAGGAACTTCGTTGTGCTTTTAAAATTGCGGCCTGAGGACCCCCTGGGAATGTGTCACGGACCCCTGGGGGTCCGCGGACCACAGTTTGGGAAACCCTGATGTACCGGGTATATAGCAATTCATTTGGGAAAATATATACATGGAAAAATCGGTATGAAAGACACCTATGTATTTCTGGAATTGGAACAAAACATAGAGTTTAGAAACAGTAGATATTTGCACATTTCCGAAACTGCGAGTACCCATTACTAGCATGAGAATTATAGGTCATTTTTCAACATGACTTTCTTACACATTGTCTTTCATTTGAAAGGCACAAATGCATCGAAAGTCAATAGGTAATAACAGTTGCTGTACAATTCTGTGTTACCCTAAGTCTCCTGATAAAAATGGTACCTCACTTGTGTGGGTTGGGCTTGTGCCCAGGACAGGAAACCGCTCAAAACGCAACGTGGACACACTTTATTTTTACAGTAAAAACTGACCCTATTTTTGTAGAGTGCCTAGCTGTAGATTTTGAACCCTAGCTCTGCCGGCACCTTGGGAAACCTAGCAAACCTATACATTTTTGAAAACTAGACACCCAGCGGAATCCAGGATGGGGTGACTTGACTGGTTCTCACCAGGTTCTATTACCCAGAATCCCTTGCAAACCTACAATTTTCTAAAAAAAAAACACATTTTCCTCCTCACATTTCTGTGATGGACAGTTCTGGAATCTGCGTGTATCCACAAAATTCACCCAACCCCGCGTTCTCCAAAGTCATCCGAGAAAAGTGGCACCTCACTTGTGTGGCTAGGCCTAGCGCCCGCAAAAGGAAACGGCCCAAAATGCAACGTGGACACACCACATTTTCACAGTGAAAACGGACCCTTTTTTTGCAAAGTGCCTAGCTGTAGATTTTGAACCCTGGCTCTGACGGCACCTAGGGAAACCTAGCAAACCTATACATTTTTGAAAACTAGACACCCAGGGGAACCCAGTATGGGGTGACTTGAGTGGCTTTCACTAGGTTCTGTTACCCAGAATCCCTTCTAAACCTATAACTTTGTCCAAAAAAACACATTCTCCTCACATTTCTGTGGTGGAAAGTTCTGGAATCTGCGTGATCCACAAAATTCCACCAAACCCACGTTCCCTAACGTCTTCCAAGAAAAATGGTACCTCACTTGTGTGGGTAGGCCTAGGGCCCATGACAGCAAACGCTCCAAACGCAACGTGGACCCAACACATTTTCATGGTGAAAACAGACCCTTTTTTTGCAAAGTGCCTAGCAGTAGATTTTGAACCCTAACTCTGCCAGCACCGAAGGGAACCTAGCAAACCTATACATTTTTAAAAAACTAGACACCCAGGGGAATCCAGGATGGGGTGACTTGACTGGCTCTCACCAGGCCTGGTGATGCCACCCGGGGGATTCCAAGGAGGTATGGTTTGCGCGGTTCCCCCAACTTTTTCCTACCCAGAATTCCCTGCAAACCTCAGATTTTGCTCAAAGAAATCACTTTTTCCACACATTTTTGTGAGGGAGAGTTGTGGGATCACCGGGCTGCCACAAATTTCCTACCACCCAGCATTCCCCCAGGCCTCCAGATAAAAATGGTGCCCCACTCATGCAGGAGGCCCAAGTACCCGCGACAGGCAAGGGCCCAAAACGTATTGAAACAACATCAAAATTGCCTATCACAAAAGGACCTGGTTTTGTAAGGGGGGTCACCTGGGTTTTTGGCCCTGTGCTCGGCGGCCAGCTAGGGAAACCTACCAAACCCACACATTTCTGATAACTAGACACGTGGGGGATTCCAAGGAGGTATGGCTTGCGTGGATCCCCCAATGTTGTTTTACCCAGAATCCCCTGCAAACCTCAAATTTAGCTGAAGCCATACCTCCGTGGAATCCCCCTGGTGTTTAGTTTTCAGAAATATGTGGGTTTGGTAGGTTTCCCTAGCTCGCCGCCGAGCACGGGGCCAAAAACCCAGGTGACCCCCTTACAAAACCAGGTTGTTTTGTGATAGGCAATTTTGATGTTGTCTCAATACGTTTTGGGCCCTTGACTGTCGCGGGTACCTGGGCCTCCCGCATGAGTGAGGCCCCATTTTTATCAGGAGACCTGGGGGAACACTGGGTGTTAGGAAATTTGTGTCAGCGAGGTGATGCCACAACTTTTCCATACAAAAATGTGTGGGAAAAGTGATTTTTTTCAGCTAAATTTGAGTTTTGCAGGGGATTCTGGATAAGAAAACGTTGGGGGATCCATGCAAGCCATACCTCCCTGGAATCCCCTGGGTGTCTAGTTATCAGAACTTTGTGGGTTTGGTAGGTTTCCCAAGCTGGCCGCCGAGCACGGGGCCAAAAACCCAGGTGACCCCCCTTGCAAAACCAGGTAGTTTTGTGATAGGCAATTTTGATGTCGCCTCATTACATTTTGGCCCCTTGCCTGTCCCGGGTACTTGGGCCTCCCGCACGAGTGGGGCACCATTTTTATTGGAAGACCTGGGGGAACGCTGGGTGGTAGGAAATTTGTGTCAGCCCAGTGATCTCACAACTTTCCCACACAAAAATGTGTGGAAAAAGTGATTTTTTCAGCTAAATTTGAGGTTTGCAGGGGATTCTGGGTAAGAAAATGTTGGGGGATCCATGCAAGCCATACCTCCCTGAAATTCCCCGGGTGTTTAGTTTCCAGAAATGTGTGGGTTTGGTAGGTTTCCTTGGGTGCTAGCTGTGCTAGGACCCAAAATCCAGAAGTAGGCACATTCCGCAAAATATTCTGTTCCTTGTGGGCTTTCTGCCGCCCTGGGGAGAGGGGAATCGGGGGCTATTGCCCAGATATGCCCCCAAGAGGGGCAGAAAGACTGGCTATTTTGTTCGGGTGGGTGGGACATTGGGATACCCTTTCTGGGCAGCCCCCACCACTACATATAAAAAAGCCAGCATAATTGCTGCCACCTCGTGGGCTCTCTGCCGCCCCCCGGGGGGGGCAGATCACTATCTGCCTCTTGAGGCCGGGCAGAAAGACTGTGGCATTTTTTGAGGAGGTTGGGCATTGGCATGCCCATTCCGGGCAGCCCCGCCCCGAACTTTGGAAAAATACAAATCTCTGGTGCCTAGTGGGCTTTCCGCTCCCCAGGGGGCAGATAAGGGGCTATTGCCCCATCTGTCTTCCAGGAGGGGAAGAAAGGCAGTGGCATTTTTTTGGGGTCAGGCATTTGCATGCCCATTCTGGGCAGCCCCCACCCCTAGATATATATATATATAAAAAAAATCCCTGGGGCCAAGTGGGCTTTCTGCCCCCCCCTTCCCGGGGGGGGCAGATCAGGGGCTATTGCCCGGTCTGCCTCCTGGGGGGACAGAAAGTCTTATTCTTACTTTGGGGGGTAGGGTGGGGACTTTGGCATGCCCATTCTGGGAAGCCCATCCCCTGGCGCATAAAAAAAATCCCTGGTGTCTAGGATGCTTTCTGCCCCCCAGTGGGGCAGAAAGACTAGAATTTTGTTGGGGGGAGTGGTGGGGGCATTGGCATGCCCATCTTTGGCAGCCCCACCCCTAAATTAATCATTAAAAAAAACTGGCGTCTAGTGGGCTTTCTGCTATTCTGATATTATTAAAAAGATATAAAAATTTGGGGAGAACAATCATCTTAATAATGGCGACTCTCCCTGCTAAGGACAGTGGGAGTCGCAGCCATCTCTCCACCTGGGCCTCAAGTGCCTGCCCATAGTTAAGACTGGGAATCTGGTCTGTATCCAAGTGGACGTGTATGCCCAAATATTTGACGGAGTCCGAGCACCACTCAAGAAGAAATTCACAAGTCCAATGGGTCGTGCTGGGGGTCAAGGGGAAGATAACCGACTTGCGCCAGTTGATGCCCAGGCTGGAATGTTGACCAAACGAAGAATCTCTCTAATGAGGGGTTCTAAGTTCAACTGGGGTTCTTGGACGTATAAAATAGTGTCATCGGTATATAATGAAACCAGGAGGGGACCAGTGTTAAACTGGAGACCTCTATTCAGGTGTCTCTCCTGGAAATGCCGAATAAAGGGTCCATAGCAAGAATAAATAAGAGGGGCGATAGTGGGCATCCCTGGCGTGTGCCGCGGGAGAGAGGAAAAGGTCGGGACAGCGTGCTATTCAGGCGAAGTCTCGCCTTGGAGCGGCTGTAGAGCAGTGCCGTGGTAGCTATAAATCCGACCGGCATATTCATGCGGCACATGACAGACACGAAGAAAGGCCATTCCAGTGTATCAAAGGCCTTCTCTGTATCGAGAAGGATCGCTGCAGCAGGAACCTCGGGGCTAATCCTGAGGCGGACCGAAAACAATGTTCTAAGATTCAAAGAGGTCAAGCGATGAGGGACGAAGCTGGAATGAGCAGGGGAAATAATGAATTCCATCAATTGTGATAAGCGATTGGCAATAATTTTAGCGAGTATTTTATAATCCAAATTGAGTAGGGACAGAGGCCTATATGACCCGCAGAGGGTCGGGTCTTTGTCAGGCTTGGGGAGAAGAATGATAACCGCTTCGCGGAGTGAAGGGGGAAGAATCTGTTTCTCCAGTGCCTCAGCGTACACTTCAAGCAGTTGCGGCGCAAATAGGTCCTTAAAGGCCTTGTAGAATTCCCAAGTAAAGCCATCTAGCCCAGGGGCGGAGGAACCGCGGAGAGCATTGATGGCTCCGAGGACATCAGTCTCGGAGATTGGTTCCTCAAGAAAATTCTGCATGTCTTTTTCTAGATAAACTAGTGCGATTTCGAAAAGATAGGCTTCCTGCGCCGTAGGGTCCGGCCCCAGTTTAGAGGTGTAGAGAGAAGTAAAATAAGTCAGGAATTCGTCGTGAATGTCTGTGATGGAGGTGAGTACCATGTTCGTGGAAGAACGTATCTCGGTGACGTATGCTATACTGTAGGGGGGGCCGAAGCATCTGAGCCAGTGTGGACCTGGGCGTTCACCCTCGCCATAACGCCGAGCGGTTTGATACTTGCCCAAAAAGAGGATCTCATGATCAGATGTGTCTCTGTAGTGAGGAGGGCCAGACGGTGTCCCGTCGAGCCCGAGGCTGGGGTGTGTCGAGCCTCTTTGTCGAGGTCCGTAAGCTCCTGTTCTAATCACGCCAGTGTGGTGCAGAGAGCCTTAAGCACTCCCGCGTGTTTGGAGATGCATTCACCTCTTATGTATGCCTTAAATCACTCCCACAAAACTGCCCAAGTGTCAACCGAGCCGGTGTTAATATCAAAATAGTCTTCAATGGCCTCGCGGATCTCATGGAGGAAAAGGTCGTCATGGAGAGCACGATTAGCGAAGCGCCATTGCCTCTCAAACCCATCAGGTCGTGGAACCCGGAGAAAGAGCTGGACAGGGGAATGGTCGGAGTATGTCCTAGGGAGTGTCATCAGCAAGTGATACCAGGAGGAGACACCAGGAGAGAGTAACCAATAATCGAGTCTGGTCCACGTATTATGTTGTCCCGAATAATGTGTGAAGTCAGTGAGGGAAGGATTACGCATGCGCCAAATATCGCTCGAGGTTTAGTGTCAGGGGAGTTGGCAGTGCTATCCAATTCGGGATTAAGAAGGAGATTAACGTCCACGCCTACCAGCAACAAAGTGGGCTCTAGTTTGGAGAGCTGGGCATGCAAGGAATGAAATAATTCCGGGGAGTCAGTGTTCGGGGCGTAGACACACAACAAAGCAACACTGTGACCCATTGATGACCCAACTACAATGGTGTATCTACCCTAGCCATCGTTGACGACCGACGAGATGAAAGGGGACCCGTTGTGTGTAAGAATGGCAATTGCTCTGGCGTAATTACTAAAATTAGCAAAATATCTGTGTGCGCCCCAACTAGAAGCAAAGCAAGCCGGGTCAGATTTAGGCAAATGGGTCTCCTGCAGGAAGGCAACATCTACATTGTGCCGAAGTAAATAATGAATGACCTATCTCCTTTTACGATTGTCATTGAGACCCCGGACATTCCAGGACATCAAGGACAAACTGGAGGGGTTCTCAACAGTTCCAGGCTGAGCCATCTAGTGGTCGCGAAATGCATGACAGAATCGAGCACCAATTTTGAAAAATAATCTGAGACAGTGAGCAAAGCAAAAAATTAATCAACAGTTGCAATGTAGTAACAGTCATCGTCCCCACCCCCCTCCCAACCTTACTGCAATAAAGGCAAGGCAAACTCATAGTTGAGAACAAGAGATATAGTACCAATTGACTGTACAGTGGAACAAAACAACCTTGAAACGGTACATTCGGAAAACCATAAACAATCCCAAAGTGTACACCAGGAGGGGTGGCAACGCACGACAGTCGACCAACTTTATGCAACACATTAAACTGGTGTGTAGTGAAATCCCCATACAGTTTAGCTAAAGCACAGAAAAAACCGCGCAGTAGTGTCAACCAACTCCGGAACCAGAGAAGAGTTCCATGCCCGCAGCCGCCTGATTGTTGTTGTGTTTGTAGTTGCGACTAAAGTCCTGCACATCGTTAAGATTGTCAAAGATGGGGGAGGAGCCTAGCGCGCAACCAAGATGGCCGCGTAGGCTTACGGCTCTCGAGGGCCTCCGCAACCTCCCACGTCTATCCTGACTGAATCCTGGTTTATTTGAGGGGCTTTTGCAGATGAACTTGCGCTGAGGTGCCACCCGTTTTCCAAATTCAGATCGGACGCCGGGAGCCGGAATGGTTGCACTCCGAAGTTTGCGGCCTGCTCTTGCCTTGGTCCCGATCTCGAGCTGGTGAAGTGCCCGGGTACGAAGTGAACAACAGCGGCTGGCTGGGCTTGACCCGTCACGGACCCCGCACTTTCACTTTCGTTTTCAGGCTTGTTTTCTGGTATCGGCTGAGAGACTTTGGTGTTTCAGAGGGGTGCGGACGGCGGAGTGTCTGGCCTGACTCTCGGACTATACATGGGCTTACTGTCGGCGACGGCTGTGTTCAATTGAATTAGCTACCTGGTCCCTTTTTCCTGGTGCGGGCGGGTGCCAACCTTGGTGGCCTCCGGACGATGGCGGCGAGACTAGACGGAGACAAATCGAAACCCAAGTCAACCCGGAGGGGTGCCTATACCCAGGTCAATAATATGGATCGATATGCGCAGGCAAAGGGATCACCTAGTGGCTCGCATAAATCGCCTGAGAGGTCTAAAGAGGTCTCAGACCCATCGTCAGAATTGACTTTGCTGGACGTCATGGGCGCCATTGAGGAGATGAAGACCGCTTTGGGTCAGCAGTTTGATACCCTGGCTCATAAATTGGACGCGGTCCTGATCGATGTGAATTTGGTCAGGGCAGACCTGTCCAAAACTAACGAGCGGGTCGACTCCTTGAATCAAGCGGCGTCGAGCTTAACTGTGGACGTGGCCGCCCTGCAGACGGAGGTCCGTAAGTTGCGGCTAGCCAGTGACCTGACGGACCATCGACTTGAGGACTCCGAAAGCAGGGCTAGACGGAACAACGTTCGTATCATTGGAGTGCCGGAAAGATCGGAGGAATCTGCTGCGGATCTTTTTGTGGAGGATCTGGTGACCAATCGTCTCGCACCCAAGGGACTGAGCAAGTTCTTTGCGGTGGAGCGGGCCCACAGGATTCCGGGTGGTGCGCCCAAAGTGGGTGCTCCCCCGCGGCCTATAATCGCCCGGCTCTTTAACTTTCGGGATAGGGATGCTATCCTTCAGGCGTCGAGGGTGGCCGGGCCGCTGAAGTTTGAGAACTCTAATGTCAGCTTTTACCCGGACTTCACGCAAGCGGTCCAAAAACAACGGCTGGGATTTTTGGGCGTCAAACGGCGCTTGAGGGACATGGAGCTGAAATATGCGATGTTATTCCCGGCTAGGCTGCGGGTTGAGTTCCGGGGTCGCTCACACTTTTTCGACCGGCCGGAGGCGGTTGGAGACTGGTTGGATGCCCTGCCTCGGGAACAGGATCGAGACAATCGGACGACAGAGAGCAGACAAGATTTGGTGGAGCAGGACTAGAACTTGGTTTCTGGTGATGGACTGGACTGGTGACGTTTTGTACCTTGGCACAACTGGACCCTAGTTTGACACAATATGCCCTTCAAGTGCCCGGGGGTTGTGGGGAGCTTATTGGGGTCCTTTCCTCCTTCAGGGGTTCTTTTTGTGGTATATGTTAGGGCGACAGGCACACTGCGAGTTGGGGGGGCTGTTTGGGCTCATGCAGGGGTGCAGGAAGGGGGGAGTTGTGGTTTGGGGATTGTGGGGGAGGGGGGTTGTTGGGGATTGTTCGTTTGTTTCGCAAGGCAATGTGAAGTTCTCTGCTGACTTTTCCGGTTTGTGCTTTCTGGGATGGGGGTATCATGCACGGGAGTGGGGTGGGGGGTAGGGGATTGAGAATCCTTTCGTGGAATGTGAATGGACTGGGGGACAGAATCAAGCGCGGGGTGGTGTTGCAGTTTTTGAAACGGATCTCGCCCGACATTGTTTTCCTGCAGGAGACACATTTGATCGGGAACTCCTTCCATGCCCTAAATAGGAGGGGCTATCGCCTTGCCGCTCACTCTGGTTTCACTTCTGGCTCTAGGGGAGTGGGCATTTTGGTTAGGGCCTCTCTCCCCTTGGAGGTGGATGAGGTGCTTCACGATGATATGGGGCGCTATGTGGCATTGGTGGGGAGATGGGAGGGTAGGACTGTTTCGCTCGTTGCTGTGTATGTGCCTCCGGGGTTACAGACGGCTACATTTGCCGATTTGGGGCGTTTGGTCCTGGGACTCCCTGGGGGGGTTCTGGTGTTGGGGGGTGACTTTAATGCTGTTGTCTCCGGGTTGGAGGACCGTCACCCCCCCCAGGGATCTCCCTAGGGCTCAGGCCTGGTTGGGTGGCTTTTTGGACGCTCTGGGACTTGTAGATTGCTGGAGACTGATGCACCCGGGACAGGCGCAATATACCTTTCACTCAGGGGCCCATGGGAGTCTCTCGAGACTTGATTACATGCTTATGCCGGCGACCCAAGCTGGTATGATTGGGGAGGTGCGTCATTTAGCCCGAGGTATTTCTGACCATTCCCCTATATGGTTGCAATTGAAGGTTGTCCCTGGGGCAGAGGGGAGAGTGGCACCCATTAGCCCCTGGTATATACGTAGCCCTAAGATCCGCGCGGAACTGGTCAAGTCCACTGATCGCTTCTTCAATGATAATGTGGGGTCGGTGTCGTCGGCCGTCTCCCTATGGGAGGCTTATAAAGTGGTGATCAGGGGGCAGGCCTTGTCCCTTATCTCCCATGCTAAGAGGTGCGAGAGAGCAGAGGTGGTTCGCCTAGAAACCGAACTAGCTGAAATGGAGGAGGACTTGGAGCGGGGAGTTACTGATGAGAAACTGCACGTTTTCAGCCTCAAACAATCAGATTATAGGGCGCTAGTCACGGAAGCCGCTAAAGAGATGAGTAGAGAGCAGCAAGGACGACTGTATGATGTGGGGGATAAGGCCGGAAAGTTGATTGCTTGGTTGGATAAGAAGGAGAGAGCGAGCAGGGTGGTGCCCGTTGTGGAGAGAATGGATGGAGTGCGTGTGACTGACCCGGTGGAGATCGTTAACTGCTTCGCGGATTATTTCCGCGGGGTATACTCTCCGGTTTCTGTGCGCTTGGAGGAGGACTCTCATCTGTTGCTTAGAGACATTGCATTGCCAACCCTATCGGAGGCTGATGCAGTGTTGATGGAGGCGAAGTTGTCGTCAGATGAGATCGCTCTGGCCATTCGCTCGATCGCATCGGGTAAGGCTGTGGGTCCTAATGGTCTTCCCATTGAACTATATAAGTTGCGTCCCGATAAGATAGCGCCGTATCTTCGGGACATGTTTTTCGCGGCACGTGCGGCGGGCTTCCTCCCCCCTGACCAACGCCTCGCCAACATAGTTGTGATACACAAAGAGGGGAAGCCGCGAGATCGCTGCGCCTCCTATAGGCCCATTTCGCTGTTGAATGCAGAACCCAAAATTCTGGCTAAGGTACTGGCTAATCGACTGGTTCGGGTCGTGGGCGACTTGATTCATCAGGATCAGTCCGGTTTCATACCCCATCGGAATACCGCTCTGAATTTGAGGCGGTTGCACGGCGTGCTTGCTCGAGCGGGGTTTATACGTGAGCCGGCCATCTTGGCATCTTTAGATGCTACTATGGCGTTCGACACTTTGGAGTGGCCGTATATTTGGGCCGTGTTGGCGAAATTTGGGTTCGGCCCTGAGTTTATTGGTTGGGTAAAATTACTATATACTGACCCACTGGCTCAGGTTGTGGTGAATGGTAGGGTGTCGGCTCCCTTCGCACTGGGGAGAGGTACGCGGCAGGGATGTCCGTTGTCACCCCTTCTCTTTGCACTTTCTTTGGAGCCTCTCGCCGCCTGGTTGCGTTGGGAGCCGTCGCTGCAAGGCATTAGATGGACGCCGGAGTTTGAAGACCGTGTCTCCCTTTACGCGGATGACATCCTTCTGTATCTCCCCTCTCCCCGACAGTCGCTAATCGTATTGGTGGACGTACTGAATTCCTTTGGTCGCAACTCTGGCCTGGTTATCAACTGGGCCAAGTCGTGTGTTTACGTCCTCTCGGGCGAGGCCCCCCTTCTGCCACGGGATTGCCCCATCCAGATTGCTACACTGGGCTTCAAATATTTGGGAATCTTTATCTCTCTGGATCCCGCGGTCCGCTATGAGCGAAACCTTCTCCCCCCCCCTCCAGCGATTGACGGCCGACGTCGCGAGGTGGCGATGACTTCCGCTTTCGCCGCTCGGACGGGCGGCATTGTTTAAAATGATGTCGTTACCTCGCTTCTTGTATGCTTTGCAAAATACTCTAGATGTCGTGCCAGCCCGTTATTTCCGGGAGGTGGAGGGTCTTCAGCGCCAACTGTTTTGGGACGGGTGGCCGCGGATCGCTCTCGCCAAGTTGACGCTCCCTTGGTACGATGGGGGGGTTGCCCTCCCCGATATTAAACGATACTATTGGGCGTCTCAGTTGGCGGCAGTGAACCATGGGATATATGGTCCTGCCTTGAATCCGGCCTTCGAGATGGATACATTTCTGCTCCCGGGTGGGGATTATAATAGGTTGCTGTACTCGGTGACCCCGGACACGCGGTTGACGGGACCCACGCGGGTTGCGGTACGTGTGTGGCACGCGGCGAGTGCTGCGATGGGGTGGAGGGATCGCTTGACTCGGACGACGCCGTTGTATGCCTCCGGGCGGCTGGGCTGTTTGTGGAGATCGAAAGGCTTTGAGAAATGGGATATGATTGGTATATGTAAGGTGGGTGATCTTTGGGCGAAGGGGTCCTTCAAAACGTTTGAAATGCTTAAAACTGAATACAAATTAAATGATAAAGAGTACTTCCGATATGCGCAAGTCTACCACGCGCTGTGTTCGGTTTTTCCGGACGTTGCTGCTATCCCCGAGTATTCCCCAATGGAGGATAGAGTGTTGGATGGCTACGTGCCCGACAGCACTATTTCTCTGATTTATAAGAAACTCATTAATGATCGCGCGGACTTGCTTCTCCGTCTGCGGGAGGCATGGACGGGCGATGGCTTGGAACTGGACGATGAGGACTGGGTATCGGCGGTGGCCTCCCCGAAAGAGGTGGCGATCCCGGCCCGCTTACGATTCGTACAGCTGAAGATCCTTCATAGAGTGTATGTCACGGGGCCCGGTTTGCTGCGTATGGGTTACTCGAGGGATGGACTATGTAAGCGTGGATGTGGCCTGCCGGGTACCTTTCTTCATATCTTATGGGAATGTTCGGAGGTAGTGCGATTTTGGAACGGTATCCACACCGTAATGGAGGAGGTCACGCACGTTGCTCTGTTGCCAGAGGCTAGGAGGTGTTTGTTGAATGTCTGGGAACCGAATGATTATAATGCGGCACAGATGCAGTGGGTGACTTTGGGGTACATGGTGGCTAAGCGTAACATTGCGCAGCTGTGGGGTTCCCCGAGGCCGCCCACGATCGAGGTATGGAAGGAGAACATGGACTGGTGTATGTTTAGGGAAAAGACGGTGTATGTGGCGAGAGGCAAGCCAGGGAAATGGACTAAGGTATGGGGTCCATGGAACTTGCATCGTGGACGTATCTGCACCCCGCCTCTGCCATTAGAGGTCGATATTGCTTTGTCCCCCTAGCCACACGTTCTGCGGGATTGTGGGAGGTGTGTTCCATGCTTTGTCTTCCCGTTGCCCCCTACCACCGCTCCCAGACAAGAACTGCTTTGGATACTGTACATTGTTCCCCGTCCTGGGAAGAGCACGCAGCTATTTCGGACTCTCATTGCCTTGAGTGTGTTTTGTATTTAATAGAAAATGAAACAGTTTTTTCCGATTGCTCCTGGCCTATGGCCACGGCCTGTTATATGTGCTTACGAACTGCCGGGAGCTTTGCCTCTGGCTCATTTGAATGTGTGGCGTCGCATTGCGGGCCCTCGGGCTCTATAGCGGCCGGCCTTGGTGGTTGTAGGCCCTTGTCTGTATTTTATCGTGTAATAACGGTTTCTAATAAAAAAAAAATAAATAAAAAAAAAAATTGTCAAAGATGTACCAAAACTCTCAACCTGGCAGGATACAGCGTGCCGTACTTCAGTCCCAAGTTTCTGAGGGTGGCCTTTACCCCATTATATTTGTGCCGGGCCTCCTGTACCATGATGGTAAAGTCTGGATATAGAGCAAGTTTGGAGCCCTGCCATGTGGTATCCCCGCGTTCTCTAGCGAGGCGTAACGCTGTGTCGCGAATTCGGAAGTTCATAATACGCGCAATGATAGGGTGCGGAGGGCAGCCTGGGTTGGGCCGGGGCCCCAAGGTACGATGGGCGAGCTCCACCACAAAACCGGGGGTAAAGGACTCCCTCCGAAACATATCTGACAATAGGGTCTCAACAAAGAGGTCAAGGCGGCCATTGGCAGTGGATTCTGGCACTCCCAGAATGCGGAGGTTGTTGCCCCGACTGCGCGCTTCGAGGTCCTTGTTTTTGATAGCTACCTCTTTCAGTACGCGCTCCACCCGTTGTAGCCTTTTAACAGATCGAGCGGTGCCGTCTTCAGTATCGGAGATTCGTGCCTCTGCCACTTCTAAGCATCTGTCATGGACTTGGATTTTGGCCCCCAAGCCTCCAGATTCTTGTCGAGAGCATCGAAAAGCCCATCTAAAGCCCGAAAGCCCGCTCTCATCTCTTAGAGTAGTACAGCCGAATGGGCGGAAGAAGCATCAGTACGGTCAAAACCCTGTCCGCCCTCCGCCATGGTGGAACTTTCCTCAGTGACCCTCTCAACAAGTTTCTCAAAGGGAAAGGTCTTCTGTTTGGGATACTTGCGGCCCATGCCGCAGCATAGCGAGCTGAGCCAGGCCGCAGAGACGCAACCACGGTACAGGATGTGGAGGGGGAGTAGGCCCTAGCCAAGGATGGAGATGGAGAGGGGGCTCTGTAACCAGTGTGCGGGACTTCAAATTACAGTGTAGCCGGCATTAGTTTTCCCCTTTGAGCACCATATGGAACGAGCACGCCAGACTCAACTACTAACTTCAGCGCAGAGCAGGCCCTGGAGATGGCGCCGAAATGTTATAGGACCACTGCAGAAAAGGCGTCGGGGGCCGGCAAGAGTCCACGTTACGGTACTGCGACGTGATCCTTGAGGGCGGGCGTACCGGGTCTGCAACGCAGATGAAATGCAATGGTGGGGAGCAGGCTTTACGTGCTGGAAGCAACAGGCAGCCAAGAGGGCAGGAGAGGGCCAGAAGCACACAAAATGAAAGGCGCTGTTGGCTGAGCACAGTCTCAGCCTTGCTGCACCGTCAGGCCACGCCTGGATGGTATCCTGCGACTCCGGAGAGTAGCGGGGTTCCTGCTGTCAGAGGTGGGTAGATGCAGTGCAGGGCGGGCAAAGGAAGTGTCATTGAAGGCCTTGAGGCAGCGGGACACAGTGGGAGCCACATCGGGTGCAGGGGGTCATAGGCCGGCCCCAACCCCCCTCCGCTTTACTCCCAGCTACGACCGGATGACCGCCACCCGGGCTCTCCCACGGGCCATGTCCCGCGGGGCCTTAGGGACAAGGCAGGAGCGCGAGCTGCGTTACGGGGGGCGACCCGAGGCGGCCGTACTCCTATCAGGCCAATCGAGCACCAAGGGGGGAGAGTAAGAAGGCAGGCCCAAACCCGCACCCGGAGCACTCACCGCCGGCAAGGGTCCCGCACCAGGCAAGCGGCGACCACCGGATCATGCCGCCCCTCCTCACCGCTGCAGCCAATGGGATAGGCCGCAAACACCACACGCTACGCTATGCATGCGATAGTCACTAGATTGCCGTTGCGGCGGCGCTGCTCTGAGATGTGCGCATATCACTGTGTGCCGCGGGACATCAGCGGCCCAGCGGTGTTACATTTGGGGTGATAACTGCGCAGCATGTGGGGGATACAGCTAAACAGTTGCACCGGCTGGCGGAGCTTCAATGCCGCATGGCCATCTTGGTCGGCGGCTCAGCAAACTGGAAAAATAACATTGACATGGTGGAGGACTCAGACTCACGCCAGGAGGGGGAATGCACGGCTCCAAATGAAGCACGAGATACAGACATTAAAGAACTGCTCCTTACAATGCGCCAAAGCCTCAACTCCATCGAAACCAAGATGGATACCATGGCCATGCGTATGGATTACATTGCACAGCGCCTAGACAAGCATGATGTCTGCATAGCCGAAATAGAGCAGCGCATATCTACTTTGGAGGACTCCACTGCTGAAGATCATGGTCGCCGCCAAGAAATGAACAAATTGTTCATGCAGACACACCTAAACCCAACTGGGGAGTGATGGACGGGAAAGAACTGAAGGGGGGGCCAGTTTCCCAGCTACAACTTCCTGATGTGGAATGTGCGCAGGTTTCGTGACCCCCGTAAACGTAGACAGATCTTGAGATTTCTGGACAGGCATCAGGTACAAGTGGCCATGCTCCAAGAAACACATCTAGACCCCAGGGTAACACCTTCCTTCGGGAAAAAATGGGCGGCTTACAGCTGCTTCTCTTCCTACTCGACGTACACTAGGGGCACCGTTATCCTCATCAAGACTAGCATGAGATATTGTCCGATAGGAGAACTGCAGGATACTCAGGGTAGGTACAGTGTGATGTGGGGCAGGATATCCGGGCACACGATCACTTTGGAAAGCTGGTATGTCCCTAAAATTGACGACGCCTCCTTTTTCGACCAATTATGGGGACACATTCTGGAAAGAGGATCCACTTACATTGTGTGGCGGGGATTTCAATTTAACATTGGACCCGCAGGCTGATCGTTCACATAATACCCCAATTTCGCACCCACAGGCAGCTGAGCACCTCGCAGGTATCAGAACAGACCACCAACTCTTTGATGCCTGGAGGAACATGTATCCATCGCACAGGGATGGCACCTTCTACTCTAGTGTGCACTCCAGCTGGTCTCATATAGACCTGTGGCTGCTATCGAAAGGTCTTAGTACATGGCTCCAAAGTGTGACTCACTTAGCGCAAACCTTCTCAGATCATTCTCCCGTTCTCATGAGACTGGCCCCACCGGGCAACGGATCCCCATACCATTCTTGGCAACTCCAACCCACAGCTTTACTAGATAAAGCCTCTTGCAAAGAAATACGCCAAGAAATACTTGAATTCTCTCCTTGCAACATAGACAGTGTCCCAACATTGGCATGTGTATGGGAGAGCTTAAAGGTCACTATTCGTGGGTCCTGCATTGCCAAGAGTGGAGGGGTCCTGAAATCCATAAGGGGAACCTTAACTAAACTAGAGAAAGACATCAAAGCAACAGAGAAGCTACTGGCCTCTGCCCCCACCACACAGCATAGGACGCGGCTCAAAGAGCTACTAATTGAATACAATGAAGAAGCGGACCGGGAGGTTAAATTCCGGTCCAAATATCACGTGACTAGATCATATGGAGAGGGCGAGTGCCCAGGTAGAGCCTTGGCTGAAGCACTTAGACCTCCTAGATTTACCAACCAAATATTGGAGATAATAGATGAGACAGGCGACAGGCATAGAGAGTCACAAGAAGTTCTCAATTATTTTTCTAATTACTAGCCCAAACTCTATCATACGTGTAAAAGGGCCCCCCCTGATATAGCCGCCTACTTTGAAGACACCACCCTTGGCTGGATCAGTGACTCCCACAGGGAATTTCTCTCTGCTGACCTAGAGGAGGATGAGATCCGGGCCGCAAAAATGGTTCTACGATTCGGTAAAGCCCCGGGACCTGATTGTCTACCGGTTGATTTTTATAAATGTTATATCAATGAGCTGGTCCCATTCCTTAAGCAGCTATTTGAGGAAGCCAGAGATAGTGGTACTTTACCTAGGTCCATGCGACAGGCCATGATTATATCTCTACTAAAGTCGAACAAGGAGGCCAGCAGCTGCGAGTCCTACAGACCTCTTTCACTAATAAATTGTGACACTAAGGTACTGGCCAAAATTGTCGCAAACAGGCTATCACTGCTGATGGAGGGGCTAGTCCTCCCGGATCAAGCAGGTTTTATTCCCGGCAGGGCCACATCCCATAACCTGCGCACAACATTTGCACTACTCCATGACATAGATTCAGAAATCAGTGCAGGGGGAATATTCCTGGACGCCACAAAAGCGTTTGATTCCCTGCAATGGGATTACATGTTCACAATACTGGGTAGGATGGGACTTCCTCAACCATTCCTGGCGTGGATAAGACTACTTTACTCGAAACCTGAGGCCATTATACAGATCAACGGCCTACACTTCCCGCTGATCCCCATTATGCGAGGCACACAACAAGGATGCCTCTTATCCCCGCTATTATTTGCTCTTGCCATAGAACCCCTTGCAGCCAAAATAAGTCAACACCATAGGGAACATACCATTGTATATCCCTCACGGCAAATATTGATATCGCTGTATGCGGATGATATCACCCTCTACCTATGGGAGCCACAGACCAGTCTTAATCCGATTCTACTGGAATGTGTTAAATTTGACTCACTTTCCGGGATAGGGATCAACTGGAACAAATCGCAAATCTTTCCACTAACGCCATGCACGGTCCCATTTATCCCAGACTTCCCCCTGAAATCGTGCGAAAGTGAAATTAAATACCTGGGGGTGACAATAACTAGAACCAAGGAAGAAACAATTTGTGCGAACTATGGCATGGCCATTGATACCATCACTAACTGGGTAGTTCGCTGGATCACGATGCTATTCTCTTTGGCTGGTAGGGTAGCGCTAATGAAAATGATTATACTACCTAAACTACTATATTTATTCATCAATATACCTTATAACCCAGGACGCCCCTTCTTTGACACCCTTCGATTACTCCTCATTAAGCTAGCATGGGGGGGTAAGCAGCCCCGAGTGGCACCATGACGCAACCATTCTCAACTAAGGGGTTTTGAAGCCCCAGATATGGAGCTATATTACCTGGTGGCCCAGGCCCACTACACAACATACTGGCTTCACCCCCCACCCTACATGCCACACTTGGCCATTGAGGAAGGTTACATGTCCCCCATACCCATAACGTCCTTTTTGGGCAACCGAGTCCCCGGGGAACAAGTGATGCATCACACAGTTACATGTACCAACCGTGCATGGGAACAAATGGCCAGGATGGGGGGAGCTAACACTGTACTCCCCTCCTATACCACTCCCATACCTCGCGCAGGCACCGGTCACACAAGAGGCTATCTGCCGCTAAATTCTGCGCTGGAGAAATCTAAATTGCTGGGACAATCTATACCGTGAGGGTACTTTCGGGGTACTTTCGGGGAGCAACAAAACCTGCTTACCGAGGACAACGTCACCCCCCTGGAAAGCCTCCATTTCCAGACAACTGATTTCTCCCTATAAACCTGGTAGAGCTCTTATATCCGCTCACACCCTACAGGCTGGAGTCCCACCCATGAAGAGGGTGAGAAAGGGAGGAAGATCCTTTAGATTCAATGTGGCGAAACTTTGGAACTCCCTGCCCCTTTCTTTGTGGACAATTGAAAATGAATTGTCCTTTAGGAAATGGCTCAAAACCTTCCTCTTCGTGAACTAACCCCTAAGGAGGTTGCGGGCACACTCTGTGTTGCCCAACAGCACTGGGATGCCTACAAGTCACCATGTACTTTTATAAATCCCCATAACATAACATAACTATGGCTACTTGTGTGTACTTGATGACATTTCTTGTTAGAATATTTGTGGTATTTTAAGTAGTATATTTGGGTGTTTTTTATCTTCTGGTAAATATATAATCGAGGTTTCAGTTTTCTTTTTCCTGTCCATTGCATTATTTGTCCAAAAATAAGCTCACAAAACCATTTTTAGAAATGACACACGAAAATAAACGTTGGGTGAAAGAGGTGGGGTGTTCCCCAAAAGTGAGGCATTAACAGCCTGCAGAACATAGATGCATGCAGTGAGCCTCTTACCTCAGCCTTCCTCCTGCATCCAACTGGGTGCAGGAGAGGGAGGGTGTTTGATAACATCGAGGAACTGTGAGCAAGAATGAAGCCAGGGGTCAAGCAGACATATGGTAATGGCAGTTTTGCACGTGATTGTTCTATATTTTAGATCCACATTACCTGGGGAAACATTCACATATTTCATGACAGTAAAGAAAATTACATGGAGAGCTTCGGCATGGGTGACTCGTACGCAATTTGACATTTCACAGTGTGTCTCTCAGCTCACACTGTAAGTTGGCTTTTTGCCATGACAAAGGTCTGTTTGAGAAGGAGGGGGTGTGGCCTAACATCGATGGAGTGAATCGCTCTGAACGGGGCTCCTCGCGGCCGAGCTGAACTGGCATTATCCTGGGCTCTGACAACCTGTCAAGCGCTTGACTGCTGGGACAACAGTGAGAGGCAACTGCTACAGCTGGAGTGGTGGAGGACTGCTGCTAATGCATGCGAACCCTCAGAAAAAGCAAGCTTTAGTGAGTCCGCGATCCAAGATGGCAACTCATATGGGAAACAAAGGATCGCAGCATGCGGAGGACCGAGACTGAAGGCGGACTGAGGGAGATCTAGTGGGATAGGTCTCCCACCAATTTGGAGGGCCTCACCGGCCCGAGCGAAGGCGGCATCTGCAGCGAAAGCCCCGAGGGTGGCAGGTGAGGACTGGAGCCCTGTGACATATGAGGAGGTGGAGGCTGCGCTAGGCCGAGGGCCTGCTGACTGCGGTTTTACCGCCACCGATGGCGATAAAGAAAAGTCTCGCTGGATACCGTGGGGACCAGAGCTGGAGCGGGAAGGTTGGTGAGGACTGACGTCCTGACCTTGCGACTTGGAGGATTGGAGACTGGGGGCCGGACTGAACCATGCTGGTGATAGGTGCAGCTCTCCCTCTGCAGACCCCTGGAGAGGCAGACGCTGTGCTCCAGAGGGGAGCGGCGGCCTTATATGAAGAGCGGAAGGTGCAGGTCCTGTGGCGGCACGCACACACAGGTGGGAGTGCTTGAACCGGAGGGGACATAATAGTGCAGATGCTGAGGCAATGTAGTTGGGGCTGGCTAGGATGCACTTTGACAAGCACGAAGGACTTGGCCCCGTGGCACTTGTCCGGGTAACTTGGTGGGCCTGGAGGCAGTCCTCCTTAGAGCTGTGGGTGTAGTGCCGGGGGAATAGAGGAAGTGGCCTCCTGTGAGAAAGAGAACTATGAGTATGCCTGATCCTTCACGCTTGAGAAGTTCCAGACATTAACCTGTTGTGGCTCTGCCAGCACACACCCCTGAGCCACACAAGAGGAAGCACTAAAATGGAGGTCCCTGAATCCTCCTTCTGAGCTGTGTTACGGGGACCAGACGAGGCAGAACGTTCACCGCCGCCCTGATAAAGAACAGGCCACACAAGATCACTACAATTGCCTGCACACGATAGTACTCCAGGGGAGGGGCTGCATAGTGGACACTGCAGCACTGGTGGCCTAGTTGGGGAAAATCGGGCTGCACGAAGAGGGGTGAAGGCTTGCATTTGAATGCCTTGACTGCCAGCTTAGTAACACGGAATTCTGGTCCGGAGCGGGCTAGGTCGCACACACGAGTGCCCTAATCCAGATTCAACTTGGGAGAGAATGGGCAAGACGACCAGGAGGAAGAAGCCGGAACAAGGAGAACAGCTGCGAGTACGGAGATGCAGACTACACTGGCCAGAGATCCCACTCTGCAGGACATTCTGCAAGTGATCAACGCCACTAGAGAAGCCTTGGAACAAAAAATAGACACCATTGGCGCAGGCCTCAGCTTACTCAAGGATGACCATAAGAGGCTTGCGGAGAAAGTAGGCAACAGCAAGCAGGAGCTGGTGGAAATGTCCCCTGACTGGCCTTGATGCAAACGTGCCTACGGGATATGAAAACCAAAGTGCAGACACTGGAGAACCGAGCAGAAGATGCTGTAAATCGCTCACGCCGTAACAACATTGGCGTAGTGGGTATGCACGAAAAAGTAGAAGTGATGCAATACAACACCTGGAAAACTGGCTGAAAACCATGGTGGCCCCAGAGGGCTTATCTGACTTCTTCACTTTAGAACAGGCACACAAAGTGCTAGCTAGGCCGCCACCACATGGAGCCTCCCCATGACCAATACTGGCTAAACTATTGCACTTTAAGGACCGAGACCATATTCTGAATCAAGCCCAAGCTAAACCAGACCTCAGAGTTGTTAATTCTACTGTGCGCATCTTCCCTGATTTCTCCGGGGAGGTCCAGAAGAGGCGACCATTGTTCCAAGAGGTTAAAAAGGAACTGATACACTTGAACCTACAATTTTCAATGCTTTTTCCAGCGCGACTGAGAGTAGTTACCCCCAAAGGAACTAATTTCTTCCAGTCACCACAGGATGTCCGAGACTGGCTGGAAAGTCGACCTGAACCTGCATCGGAGGCGGAAGGGGTCCGGTGGCAACAACAGCACCAGAAGCACAAAAGGACTCGAGGAGAGGCTTAGTGGCGCCCTCTCAAAATGAAGTTAAAATGGGAAGGCTGAAAGTGATGGAAGCAGAAGCACAAATAAGTGGGGGTCAGACAGATCGGAGAGAGCCAGAACGAAACACCACTCCCCCGGACTCTGAATCGGACCCGGAGTCCAACGCCTCTGAACACTGAAGCATGGAAATACCCAAGGTCACCCAGCACACAGGGGATGATATAATATAGTGCACCCAGTCCCCCTGACATAACGGAGATGTATTTGGATCATACCCCGGGCAAAAAGAGAAGCTGTGACAATATTCTGAACATCTATCCTGAAAGATGTCCCTCATCGTTACTGCTCTAAGGTGGGTGGGGCCTGACCGCTGATGTGCCCAACGGACACCCTACCGAACCACAGAGCACTAAGGAAGCTCTTCCACAAACCTTTTTGAGCGTTGTTCAGGTTTGGGCGGGTAGCATGTTGCTGCTGGTGCTGGGGAGGGGGAGTTGGAGGTTTCAATTCAATTTTCTATTTTTTTAAATGGGAGTTAGCGAGAGACACTGTTGTGCACATGGACGGTGCTGGATAAATATGTGAGTGGCGAGGGGGCTTGCAGACCAAGGAGAAGGGGATCCTGGTTCCAACACTAAACAGACACATGGCTAACACCCTGACATATAAATGCATAACATGGAATGTCAGGGGGATGCCCAACATGACGAAACAATATAAAGTATTCTCTTACTTGCAGAGAAGGGGGACGCACATCACCCTACTCCAAGAAACACATCTCACTGACAAAGAGTTTTGGAGTGGAGGGCTGAGGACGCAGAGGGGCGGAACCGAAGGAATAATGCGAGAATCCTGGGTTTGCCAGAAGAAGTGGAAGGTAACAACATGATCCAGTATCTGGAGGGAAGGCTCTGCGAGGTGGTTGCACCAGAGAGCTTGTCACAGTTTTACACTTTAGAGAGAGCGCACCACGTCCTGGCCAGGCCGCCGGCCCCAGGGAGGCCCCCGCACCCGGTGGTGGCCAGACTGCTCCACTTGAAAAACAGAGATGCGCTATTGCAGAAAGCGCGCACGGAGGGACCATACGTGGTTGACAATAGCAAAGTGCCCTTGTTCCCTGACTACACTTTGAAGGTTTAGAGGCGTCGCACCTCCTTCCTGGAGGTCAAAAGGGCTCTCCGCGAAGAAGGGATCCAATACTTATTGATGTTCGCGGCCGGACTGCGGATAGTGCTGGACGGGAAGACACTTTTGTGATGATCCCAAGACAGCTTGGGAGTGGATGGAAGCCTAAAAAATGGAAGGCCAGCCCGGGACACCATCTAAGGTGGCTCAGACTGGGATCTGAGAGCCCGGGAAAAGGTCGCGGAGACGTCAGCGGCGTGGGAGCTCGAAGAAACAGAGTCCGTCACAGACTGAAAAGGAAAGAGCGGAGGCGTTATAAGCAGTGGCAGTCATGATGCAGGGTCGGCGATCGTTATTAGAAGGAGGCACGGGTTCAAAGAAAGGGACTGATGCAGTGGCAGTGTTAAACTGCCGGTTGTGACCCCGGGCATAGCCGATGAGATTATCTAAACTGTGGGATGATGTCTCAGGTTATCTCTTATTTTTCCTGCACCTTCTTCCTTTCTTGGGCTGGCTCCCTCCCCCTTTGTCTTTTACTATTGTGCCTTTTTCCCCTTGCACGGGGTCTTGTGGAGGGTGGCGAGAGTGGTCGGGTGCACTCCTGACTGTGGGCTAGACTGGCCTATCAAGGCTGGCACATCCTGGGTGAATACCGGGTGCTTCTGTTGGGCGCCTGTGGCGATAGCCATGCTCCCCTTAGGTCCTAGCTCTATAGCTCTGAGCCTTCACTTGTTGATGCTGTTTTGTCTACGGTTTGGGTGGTTGGCCGTTGCTAGTCCGCCCTGGGTTAGGGGAGTTTGTTTTAGTTCATTGTTTTGTGCATGCGGAGATGGGTGGGGATGTGGAAACTGGAGTGTTGATAATTGGGAGTGCAGCGGGGGTGGGTGGGGGCGATGTGGAACCATTCTAATCAATGCATACTCCATTCAAGTTTGTTACCTGGAACATTCAGGGAATGGGGTCAATGGCCAAACGATATAAGATTTATGCGTATTTGAAGAGGAGAGATGTGCATGTGGCCCTCTTGCAAGAAACCCATTTGACTAGTGGAGAAGTGGCTAACCTACGCAGGAGATGGAGAGGTAGGATTTATGCCACCACTTACTCTGCTTTTGCTAGGGGGGTATTGATACGGGTGAGGCCAGAAGTTCCCTTTGAACACATTCGCACTAAGGTTGACAGTGAAGGCAGGTATGTTCTGGTGACAGGGAGATTGGATGGGAGGGAGGTAATGGTTGGGAGTGTGTATGCACCAAATGTAGAACAGCTGGTATTCCTCGCCTCCCTCTCTGCTCAGTTGGTTGACTATGTGGGGGGACACACTGTCATTGGTTGTGATTTTAACTGTGTGGCAGATACTGAGGAGGACAGATCCCACCTGCCTCTGCTGGGGTCTCAGACGTACCGGGTTGCAGCAGGGTTTCGGAACTGGATTAGTCAGTGGGGCTTAGAGGATATTTGGAGACTACAGCATGCAGCGGACAGGGAATACTCATATTTCTCCCCTATGCACCAAGTCCACATCAGGTTAGACACCTTCTTGTGCACACCCAGCCTCAGCACGTCTGTCACACACACAGAGTATCTAGGTAGGACCCTTTCAGATCATAGTCTCCTGTTGCTGACACATCAGCCCCTTGGGAGATGGCCCCCGATCCTGCTGTGGAAACTGAACCGGCTTGCGTTGGAAGATGCACCTTTCTGGGATTCCCTGAAAGCCCTTGTTGAGACGTATTTTTTGGTTAATGCCAATTCGGCATCCTCCGTATTAGTGGAATGGGAGGCATTTAAAGTGGTGGTGAGTGGCCACTGCCTGTGGCAGTCAATCGGTGCGCAGCGGAAAATTAAGCAAGAATTATTACATATGGAATCTCGGATTCCGCAACTGGACAATGCTCAGGGGCTAGAGGCCAACTCTGCTGAGCGTTTGCAAGAGGCCCATACTAGCTACAGCGAAGCACTAAAACGGTTGAGGTGTCACAGTTATCAAGAAAATTTTGACAGGGTGCAGAGGGAGGAGGGGAGGGACGGCCGACTGTTAGAGTGGTTGATTAAGCCCGAAAGCAGGGGAGCACCGGTCACTCAGGTTCAGACAGACACCGGGGAGTTTCTTCATGACACCGATGCCATTAACGCCCAGTTTAGAACTTTCTACGAGAAGTTATATTCTAGTCCCGGGCTGGTCTCCCATTCTGATATTCGGGAATTTCTGGAGGAGTTGCCATTGCAGACTCTGGACAAGAAGGTGCAGGAGGACTTGGGGAGACCAGTGACTGACTCTGCATGAAGTTAGGGCTGCTATTGCGGCCTTGGCAAAGGGGAAGACACCGGGTCCGGATGGACTTCCAGTGGAGTTTTACGCGGCATACGTGGATCAATTGGCGCCCAGAATGGTGACCCTATATGCAGAATCTCTACACCGGGGCGCCCTCCCTGAATCGACCCAGAGCGCGTAGGTAATACCTCTCCCCAAATCTAAGGAGGCTAACTCTCCAGTAACAGATTACAGACAACTCTTGATGCTCAACCTCGATTTCAAGGTCCTTAGTAAAATACTGGCAGTCCTGGTGCTCCCGCATATGCACACCATCATTCACACAGATCAGAACGGCTTTATCCCCTCCCATAATACCTCCTACAATCTGCACAGGTTGTATTATGTTTTGTTCCAGGAGGAGACGAGATCCCTGCCCTCGGCGGATGCGCTGTCAGTTGACCTGGAGAAGGCCTTTGACACGATCGACTGAGAGTATCTTTTTGAGACTATGCTGTAGCTGGGCCTTGGGGAGGGGTGGGTGAAGTGGTTTAAATTGATGTATGCCTCACAAACTGCTCGGGTCAAGATCAGGAATCAGTATCCTCCCAATATCATATACAGTGGGGGACTCGGCAGGGTTGCTCCCTTTCACCCCTATTGTTGAACCCCTTGCAGAGTTGATTTGGCAAGGTGGGGCAGGACTGGGTATTAAACTGGATGGGCGGATCCATACGATTTCATTGTATGCTGATGATCTGTTGGTATACCTGCAGGCGGCAGTGCCTGGTACTGCAACAGCGCTTACACCCCTGGAGCGATTTCAGGCAATGTCGGGCTTGAAGGTTAACAAGAAAAGGACCTACTTGTTCTCTTTAGTGGGTCCGACACCTCTGCCAGCGTGCCTACCAGCTGACATTAATTGGGCCCCTCACTCATTTAAATATCTTGGGATACATGTCTTTCATTCCCTGGAAGATCTGAGGAGTTGGAACCTGGATAGGGCTCTGCGGTCTCTCAGGGCATGTGTGCACTTCTGGCGCACTTTGCAGCTGCCTATCATGGCGAGAGTCTGTGAGAAGTTGGCCTGGCATATGCTGGTCACTAGTTAAAGTGGCCACCTTGCACCAGTCCAATTCGACTCTTATGGTAGATCGGTTTAAGACAACCTTTTAAAGAAAGCTATCCTAGTGGTAGCTGTGGAGAGCAGCCTTCAGGATAAGTCTCAGAGGAATGTAAAGCAGCTTGTTTTACCTTATAATCTCTTGAATTACCAAATGAAAGGACACCACACAGGTATATATATAAAATATATATGTATTTATTTCTAGACACACTCTACTAATCTCTTTATGAGATTAGAAGTCAGGAACATATGCACAAATCAATGTTTCACAACAAATTAAGCACTTATATGGCTGGGGCCCTAGGGGCGTACCAGACCATATACTAAAAAAGAGGTTTTGGAATGTCGACTTGCATGGGGACAAGGCCTAGGGCCTTTAGAATCGCTGGGGCCTCACTAATCCACCCAAGGCAGGTAAGTAAAGGACCCACGGGAGACGCGTGCAGTGTGAGAACACAGCCGCGGGTTCCCTATAGATTTCAATGGAGCAAGTCGCGGTTGAATTTTTAAAGTTTTAGGGTACTTCGGAAGAGTCTATGAGCAAGCCACTTACAAGGTAAGTACTTCAAGGGCCAACACACACAGGAGCACCGGAGTGCACAAGTTACCTCACCCAGGGAAGCCGGGTGCATAGGTGTCTTTTGGTGTCGGGTCGCGACGTCGTTTTCAATGGAAGCCGAAGAAGACTTGCTGCTTGTGAAGACTGGAGAAGTGTCCGGTGGAATCCAAGGCTGGATTCAGAAGAAGGAAGACCTGAAAGCAGAAGGGACAGTGTTCACAGTCACTTGCCAGTGACCCGGGGCCAGGAAGATGTATGCCCACGGTAGTCGGGTGATTTCAGGTGATTCACGGGTGTCTTGACTCTTCAGCCACGAGGTCCAGGAGGCGTCGACGATAACCCGGAGCTGGATTCAGAGTGTTACACGAAGTAGTGCAACTTACTGAGGTGTCGGCAACTGGACTGGAGCCAACAATCCTTGGCAACAGCAAGTCTCGTGGAATGTGAAGAAAGTCAGCGGTGCAGACCAACAAGGTCTGAGGGACTCACCCAGCAAGGGTAAGTCAGGGCAGGCCAGGAGCAACCAGGGGAGCCCTTTGGTTTGATGAAAAATTCTTCAGGGGATCCACAAGCCAACCGTCAAGGGATCACGAAGACGCCTCATGAGGATTTACTTCACAGGAGCCCACGGTCACTCGGGACAAGGTGGGCCTCTGATTTTCAAAGGAAATCCTGCTGGAGGCTTGGACCACACGTGGTCCAATGCACAAGTTCGTAGAACATCGTGAAGGGGTTGCACTTGACAATAGTGAACGGTACCCGGGTATTGCTGTTCCTCATCACTCGTGGGGTCCACTCGCCACAGGTTTGCTGGGGACTCACAATGGCCGTCGAGAAATCAGAAAATCTACTTCCGGGGCTGCAGGGACTTCGGACTCCAGCGGGAGCGGGAAATTTTGCAACCGTTGATTCAGAGTTTTGGTGCCTGCCAAGCAGGGGAGTCACTCCTTGACTCCAAGGGAGATTCTTCAGTCTTCCAAAGGTAGTGGAACGTCGAAGGTCCAGGATTCTTCTTGTAGAGCGTCGTCCAGGGATATCTAGTTTGCAATGGCAAGGTTTCCCTATCTTATACTAAAGGAAAGGGAGGGAATAGCTCTATGACCACTCTTATGGGAGGGTCAGGGGAGTAGGTGGTTACACCCACTTCCCTTTGTCCAGTTTCATGCCAGAGCAGGGGCTGGTAGCCCCTGAACCGGTTTGAGCTGGCATATGCACAGAGGAGCCTACTGCTCCCCCAGTGCAGGACTTCGAAGCACTCTAGAAGTGCACACACCCAGCCCCAATACACTAAGTCCTGTCTGGAAGGTGGTGACACCTACCTGTGACAGGATGCCTATTGTTGGGCCTCCTCCACTGCGAGTTTCATCCAGCAGCAGGAGGGCAGCCCAGTGTCTGTGCTGGTGGCATCCATTTTGTGATGCCAGGCTCTTTCAGATTTCTTCTGTGTTTCCACAGTAGGTACATGTCTATCTCTCTAGAAGGGTGGGATCATACTCCCACACCAGTTACCGGTGTGGGGTTATTATTCCAAGGCGTTTGACACCAAACACGATATGTTTTGATGCAGCCATCCCAAAGTTAGCATTTACCGCTAGGTTATAATGCACTTAAGAGTATATGGTTTAACCGCATCCACAAACAGCCACAGAGAATAGACTCTGAGGGCTGCAGAGGGGCCCTGCTCAGGCAGAGGCACCCTCACATGGAAACCCAGCACCCTGCCCTCAGGATTGATAGGGCCTGCCTTAGGGGTGACTGATAGGTTCATATGTGTGTGTAAGGTGAGATATAGGGAACCTATACCTCAGTGAGGAGTGCTAACGCTACCACACCCAGGCTGCAGTAGCAGGCCTGTGGTGTCAGATTTCGTCTGCTCCCGAGGGGTGGCATAATACATGCTTCAGCCCCTGGTAGGTCTGTAAAGTACCTATGCCCTTGGTACCTAAGGTACCATATACTAGGGGCTCATAAGGTACCACAGTATCCAATCACTAGTGCATCTAATATGCACTCCAAGTTGTTTAGAGAGAACAGAGAGGCGGGGGCCCTGATTAGCAGGGACCCAGCCAGACTATATCCAGAAACCAGTGTAAACATCAGGAAAAAAGTGGGGGCAACGTAAGTGCAGATCCTACTCTACTACACAACCCCCCCCCCCCCAAATGCAGGGACACTAAACTAACCTTGACCAGTTGAGTCTTCGTGTTCTAAGTGGAAATACCTTGAGAGTCCATCTGCATTGGCATGTTGGGTCCCAGGTCTATATTCCACAGTATAGTCCATCCCCTGTAGGGAAATGGACCACCTTAGCAGTTTTGGGTTTTCACCTTTCATCTGTTTAAACCATAGGAGGGGCTTGTGGTCAGTCTGAACTATGAAGCGAGTGCCCAACAAGTATGGCCTCAGCTTCTTCAGGGCCCACACCACAGCAAAGGCCTCCCTCTCTATAGCTGGCCAACGTTTCTCTCTAGGGGTCAGCCTTCTGCTAATAAAAGCTACTGGCTGGTCTTGACCTTCATCATTCAGTTGAGACAGTACAGTTCCCACACCCAGCTCAGAAGCATCTGTTTGGACAATGAACTTTTTGGTGTAGTCTGGACTCTGTAAGATGGGGGCAGTGCACAGGGCCTGCTTCAGGTCTTCAAATGTCTTTTGACAGCTAGCTGTCCACTGAACCTTTTTTGGCTATTTCTTTGAGGTAAGATCATTTAAGGGGGTCACTATAGATCCATATCCCTTAACAAACCTCCTATAGTACCCAGTCAGGCCCCAAAAGGCTCTCACCTGTGTCTGGGTGGTTGGAGCAACCCATTCCATGATGGTTTGGATTTTGTTCTGCAAAGGTTGAACCTGGCCTCCACCTACAAGGTGGCCCAGGTACACAACCTGACTCTGCCCTATCTGGCACTTAGTGGCCTTGATAGTGAGGCCTGTTTTTGCAGGGCCTCCAAAACATTTCTGAGGTGGACCAGGTGATCCTGCCAGGTGGAACTAAAGACAGCAATATCAGATAGATAAGCTGAGCAATAAGTTTCCATACCTGTCAGAACTTTGTTCACCAACCTCTGAAAAGTGGCAGGTGCATTTTTCAAACCAAAGGGCATCACCACAAAGTGGTAGTGCCCACCAGGGGTTTAAAATGCAGTTTGGGCGTTGGCATCCTCAGCTAACCTGATCTGCCAGTAGCCAGCTGTTAGGTCAAATGTACTCAGATATTTGGCTGAGGCCAACGTATCAATCAGTTCATCTGCCCTGAGAATTGGATAGGCATCAGTCCTGGTGACTGCATTGAGGCCTCTGTAGTCTACACAAAACCTCATTTCTTTCTTACCACCCTGGGTATGAGGTTTGGGCACAAGGACTACTGGACTAGCCCAAGGGCTATCTGAAGGCTCAATTACACCTAGTTCCAACATTTTCTGGACTTCAGTCCTGATACAGTCCCTGACATGGTCAGGTTGCCTGTAGATTTTACTCTTGATAGGCAGACTGTCTCCAGTGTCCACCTCATGGGTGCACCAGGAAGTCTGACTAGGGGTCAGGCTAAACATATGTCTAAACTGTTGCAGAACTTGTCTGCATTCAGTTTGCTGATGATCAGTGAGGCTGCTTGCCAAAGCAACACCATCTACTGACCAATCATCAGGCTTCTGTGAGAACAGGTCAGGGAGAGGGTCACTCTCCTCCACCTGTTCCTCATCAGTTGCCATGAGCAAGCCCATATCAGCCCTGTCAACATATGGTTTCAATCTGTTGACATGGAGCACCCTAAGGGGGCTCTTGGGAGTTCCAAGATCCACCAGATAGGTGACTTCTCCCTTTTTCTCAACAATTGTTTGGGGGCCACTCCACTTGTCTTGGAGAGCTGCTGGGGCCACAGGCTCCAGCACCCACACTTTCTGTCCTGGCTGGTACACAGTCAGCACAGCCTTTTGGTCATGCCAAGTTTTTTGTAGTTCTTGGCAAGCTTCCAGGTTTTTAGTTGCCTTCTTCATGTATTCGGCCATCCTGGAGCAGAGACCAAGTACATAGTCCATCACATCCTGTTTGGGAGGTTTGAGAGGTAACTCCCAGCCCTCCTTCACCAAACATAATGGACCTCTTACAGGATGCTCAAACAGAAGTTAAAAAGGGCTGTAGCCAACCCCCTTCTGTGGAACCTCCCTGTATGCAAACAGAAGGTAGGGAAGTAAAAGGTCCCATTTTCGCCTAAGCTTTTCTGGGAGGCCTTTAATCATTCCCTTTAGGGTTGTGTTGAACCTTTCAACTAACTCATTGCATTGTGGGTGATAGGGAGTAGTGAATTTGTAATTTACACCACACTCCTTCCACATTGCTTTTAGATACCCTGACATGAAGTTGGTATCTCTGTCAGATATAACCTCCTTAGGGAAACCCACTCTGGAGAAAACTCTAATGAGGGCTCTTGCCACCACAGGGGCTGTGGTGGTCCTTAGGGGAATTGCTTCTGGGTACCTGGTGGCATGATCCACTATCACCAGGATAAACCTGTGCCCAGATGCTGTTGGAGGGTCAAGGGGACCAACAATGTCAATTCCTCCCCTTTCAAAGGGTACCCCCACCACAGGTAGTGGTATCAGGAGGGCCTTTGTTGTGCCACCTGACTTGTCACTGGCTTGGCAAGTGACACAGGAGCGACAAAACTCCTTGGTGTCCTCTGACATATGTGACCTGTGGTAAATAAAATTCCTTTACCTGGACTTAATTTGATACAGAAACATAATAAAATAGCTCAGTAAAATGAGAGGCAGAATCCGTGGTATTAGAGGTTCGGAATGGGCTTTATTCCAGTGATCGATTATAATCGGTTGCTCCAAGTTCCATCACCACGGAGGTTCAGGAAGTGAAGTACATACTTTATTGACAAGAAATGACTTTTATAGTACATACATTACAATGAAGCGAATACAGTAGGCGTAACAATTGATAAGGAAAATGACGATTTATCTGCGTAACCGAAAATGGGTGTAATAAGGAGTAAAAAGGAACATAATTGGTTATGATGTCATATATAGGTGGATCCATAAGATAATACTTGGCATAGATGCGCGCGCAGCAGCATGACGTGTAATTGACGTGTAACTAGGGGGTGAAGGGGACTTGACATTTAGCTCTACATGTGGAGACGAAAAGTCTGGGGGGTCAAGTCAACCTAATCCCAAATCATATCTAACATCCTATGTTTAAAGAACTATGTTATCCACAAAAGAAGGACTCTCGGACAGAATCTATTCTATACTGACTGTGCGTGCGTGTACAAGCGTCTAAGTGTCTACACTAAATGCGAGGGGGTAGGAATATTCCATGGTAACAGGACTATGAATTACTTGCATAAAGACAGAGAAGTCGGGCCTTTGCTTGGTAGCTGGCAGAATGTTTACTTAAGCTACTAGACAGGAATGCATCGGCTGAGGGGGAAGCAGATAATTCGAAGGTGAAATACAGTTCTTGGCAGAGAATAGGCTGATGTCAGGCTTCGTGAGCCGCGCAGAGAATGAGACAAAGTTCATGGTCATAGATGCAGGCTCAGACTGGAGTTTTCAGAGGCAGAAGGCAAGAAGAGTTCGATGACAGAATCAGGGCCTACTTGCCTGGACTGTAAAATGGCATAGGTGAACCATATAAAGGCGGTGGCCTATCGTACTTAGGAAGGGAATATCCGGCCTATTCATGGCGGATCTGACAGAGGACATGTTGACGGTGGACGCACATGTATTTGCGTCTTCATAACTGGAACTGGAGGGAACATACATGTACTTGTAACATGCACATAGAACCGTTGGGGTCCAAGATAGGGGACATAACTGACCAGAAAAATCCATATTTCCACAGACCAATGAAAATGTGGAACAAGCCTGTCCCAGGTCTTGTATTGGCCCAAGTGTCCTGCCAAAGGGATGTCATGTGCTAGGGTCAAGAGGAACCCCCTAAACTTCTGAGGTATTACCAAATCCTGGTGGCTCCAGGGGTAGGATCTCTAGCCTCAGAATATAGGAGTCCCTCATCCCAATAAACTTTATGGGACCCACTAGCACTCCCAGCAGCCTGCTGTCTGAGGGGTTTAAGAGAGGGGCAGCACTGTTGCTCTTTGCTCAGATCTTCCCTAGAAGGGCCCCCTGCCCCCAAGAACTCAACCTGATCAGGCTCAAGTCCCTCTGGAGCAGTTCCTTCTTCAGGGTCTGCTTCTCCACCCTCAGGAGGGGAATCTGTGATCTGAGAAAAAGGGGAAGGCACTGCCTTAACCCTACTGCTCCTTCTCTTGGGTAGCATCTGGTCCATAGTTTCAGGATCCAGAGCTGGTTCAGCTTTATGAATCTTGGCCTGTGATCTGGTCACAGCAAATACCTCTGCAGGTATGCCCAACATCTCAGCATGAGTCCATAACTCTACTTCAGACCAGGCTGAAGTTTCTAGATCATTGCCCAATAGACACTCGACAGGGAGGTCTGCACTGACTACTACCTTCTTGAGGCCAGTTACCCGTCCCCAGGAGAAATTCACAACTGCCAGACTATGGTTGGTCCTGACATTGCTTGCATTGGTAACCTGGTACATTTCACCCAGGATGATCTGCCCAGGGTCCACAAGATCCTCTGCCACCATGGTGACACTAGCACCGGTGTCCCTTAATGCCAAAGCCTGTTAGCCCTTTATTACAGGCTGCTGTTTGTATTTGCCCAGATTACTGGGGCTCACTGGGAAGGACATATCAATGTCTCCATCACAAATCAGCAATGCCTGAGTGGGTACTCTGACTAGGCCAGATTCCACTTCAGAACCCAGGGTCAACCCTACTACACCCTTATTATGATTACCTTCTCCACCAGTAGCTGTACTAGGGGGAACAGTTGCCTTAGGGGCAGGAGTGGTGGTGGTTTGGTCTTTGGACTTCTTACAGTCAGAAGTCCAGTGCCCTTTCTGTTTACAGAATTTGCACCAGGGCTTCTTTTGGCCTTTCCCTTTGTTAGACTGTGAATCCCCGCCAGATGCAGATTTTTGGGGCCCTTGTGAAGACTTCTGGTCTTTTGACTTATCCCCACCTTTCTCAGAGCCTTTAGGATCCTGTTTCTTAGTGTCACCCCCTTGGTTCTGGGTTTTCTGCCTCACCCTGGTTCTGACCCATTTGTCTGCCTTCTTTCCCAATTCTTGGGGAGAGGTCAGATCAGGGTCCACCAAGTATTGATGCAACAACTGGTTTTGGCAATTATTAAGTATCTGTTCTCTCATCATAAGATTATACAATCCCTTAAAATCAGTAACTCTACTACCAACCAGCCAACCCTCCAGAGCCTTGGTTGCACAATCAACATAGTCAGTCCAGTCCTGAGTCTGTGCTTTCTGGGTGTCTCTGAACTTCAACCTGTACTGTTCAGTGGTTAAGCCAAACCCATCTATTAGTGCAGGGTTTCCCAAACTGTGGTCCGCGGACCCCCAGGGGTCCGTGACACATTCCCAGGGGGTCCTCAGGCCGCAATTTTAAAAGCACAACGAAGTTCCTTGTAGAATTAGCAGTTTTCCAGCAACAATAAAAGTGTCAAGATAACCTCAGTGATTGATGTACCTGCTAGAGAGAGATGAGCGTTTTGTTCAGTGGAAGTTTTGAGTTATCTATTGTAGCACAGAGGGTTAATATGCCTACTGCAAAGAACGTGTACCATGCATTTAAAAAAAGTGTTTCATGTGCATAGGTTAGTTGGTTATTGCTTTTGTCAGAGAATATTGTGTTACTGTGCAGTTCATAAGTGACTATCGTAATCTAGCACAGTGACCTATTAACTGTCATCACAGAGCTGCTTACAAACTGCATGATACAAGTTAGAAACCTATGTTTTTTCTAAGTCTTTCATTATCCTGATGCTGCTAAAAAGGTTTAATTGTTTGGAAATACATTGTAATTGTTAAAGTCAATGCTAACCACTATGTTATGTTCTGAATCCTGAATTTGTGCTTCTCCAGACCAAGTACTCCTTAAAAATGCCTACCAGTATGAATGACATGTGAATCCTACACCTTGTAGTCGCATTTGCCTTATGTAACATTTTCTATAAAGTAATTTACACGTATGAATCATTGTCTCTATGGGGCAGATTTACAAGGAAAGGGACTGTGTGTGCCGCAAGCCATTTGGCTGCACCGCACTGAGCCACTTTCAAAGCACAGGGATGAAATATATTTACAACAATATGTCGCATCTCTGTGCTTCCCCCTGCGCTGGGGCACAAGCTGCTGCCATGCGCCTGCACAGGCACCCTTGCACCATGGTGCAAGGATGCCTGCGTCGTGGGGAGATTGTTTAGGGTTTTCAACTTCTAAGTGTGCTGCATTAGCACACATAGAACTTGCAAAAACGTAATTGTTTTACTGATTGTTTATGTGCAGGAAAGGGACACCTTCCTGTACATAAACAATCACCAGAGGTGATTTCATCTTTCTATGCGTGCTGCAGAACGCAACACGCATAGACAGAGGAAAACAACGAGGAGAAATAAATACATTTCTTCTTGTTGTGCCTCGCTATGCCTCTGCTGGGAAGGCGTAGCATTCAGACACATTTCCAGATTTACGATTTCTAGTAAATCTGGAAATGTGTCTGGTTTCATGGGTGTTGCGTGGGACACCCACAGCAACACCCATGGAACACGCCTTTCACGGAAAGTGCTGTGTGCAAATGGGCCATATTTTCAAGACCAGGAAAAGTCACGCAGGGTGGCTTTTCCTGTCCTTGAAAATATGGGGCACTAAAATACGCCACCGGTGCGTCACTTTTTGTGACACACCCGTGGCACAAGGGGCTTGTGAATCTGCCCCTATATGTGTGTGATGTAAAGTGCTCTGACATCCTACAATGGTATGATAGATGCTATAAAACAAATGAAATATATGTGACAGAGGGGCTATGGAGAGATGAGAGGCACTTTTGAAGGGTGATAATAAGGGAATCATTGAAGAACCCAAACAAAGATTGTCGTATACTGGTGCATAGTAAGGTCATCATTTACTATTCTTTAAAAGCTGATACAATAATGATAAATTTGTTGTAGAATGCACCATTGTTTCCTAACTTTTCTTGGGAGGAGAGCCTCCCAAAGCCCCCTTTGTAGTGGTCAGATGGTGTGCACTGTATGGGGACTGGTCTGAAAACATTTGCCAGGGCTGATTTGGGTTTCCAGTCTGGCCGTGGCAGGAGCCTTGTACTGCGAAATAAAACAAACCATTTAAAAGTTAGTCACGGAGATGCAGCACTAACCTTCCCATTTTTTGCAAATTCTTTCAATATAAAACACTAAAATCCCTAGTAATTTGAGTATTTGTTTTGTGTGCACACGTGTGTTCATTGTTTTAGAATTACTGTTTTAATGTTTGAAATTTAAATCATACAAATTGCTTGGGGGTCCCCGGCTTCCAGTGGTGACTCAATGGGGGTCCTCAGGAGTCAAAAGTTTGGGAACCACTGTATTAGTGCACTCTTCACGACTTCATAATCATCAGCATCCTCTTCTCTAACAGTGAGGAGCTTGTCTCTACCTCTATCAGAAAAGGAGAGCCACAAGATTACTGCCCACTGTTTCTGGGGGACCTGTTATACTTTACAGACCCTCTCCATAGCAGTTATCCACTTGTGGATATCATCCCCACTCTGGTAGGGAGGAACAACCTTGGACAGGTTCCTACGTTCTGAGATTACATTCCAAAACCTCTTTTTTAGTATATGGTCTGGTACGCCCCTAGGGCCACAGCCATATAAGTGCTTAATTTGTTGTGAAACATTGATTTGTACATATGTTCCTGACTTCTAATCTCATAAAGAGATTAGTAGAGTGTGTCTAGAAATAAATACATATATATTTTATATATATACCTGTGTGGTGTCCTTTCATTTGGTAATTCAAGAGATTATAAGGTAAAACAAGCTGCTTTACATTCCTCTGAGACTTAGCCTGAAGGCTGCTCTCCACAGCTACCACTAGGATAGCTTTCTTTAAAAGGTTGCCTTAAACCTATCTACCATAAGAGTCGAATTGGACTGGTGCAAGGTGGCCACTTTAACTAGTGACCAGCATATGCCAGGCCAACTTCTCACAGAGTCTCTTTACTAAAGATGGTTATGCTGCCTAGATTGCTGTACTTTTTCGTTAATTTGTCGACCCTGATGCTCTGGGGATGGTGTGGTCCTTTGAATGCCCTGGTGAGGGACATGATCTGGGGGGATGATAGATGACGGGTTCCCTACATACGTTACAGCGCCCGATGGAACGAAGAGGCCTGGGGGTGCCAGAATTAGAACTCTATATGTTGGCTGCCCAGTTGCAATGACTGGCGCAGTGGATGGAGGGTGTGAATACGGAGGGGACCTGGCTAATGGAACCTGACGGTGACCCAGCTTTATTGCTGGCCAAATTGCTGAGACCGGCAATTAGTGTTCCATACAAGTCAGTGCTGCAGCTTACGGCCATACACACCTGGAAACGTTGTGTTCATAGGCTGGGTTAGACCCCGTGGTATTCCCCCACGCTACTCTTGGTTGGGCTCCCCCATGGAGACCCACTGATGGTGTTTTACGGCGGGACAGCTGCAGGTGTGGACAGAGGCAGGTTTAGACTCGGTGGGCGATTGCTATCAAGGTAGCTCGCTAGTCCTGTTTACAGACCTAATGGATGCATATGGCCTTTCTCCCGGCCGGTTCCTGCAATATGTGGCTTTGGTTCACACCATTGGACAGTTATGGGGAGGAGGGGGGGATGAGCTTGGGACCCACCCAGTATTACATGCATTGAATACTTGGGCACGGCGGGACACCAAGTGAAATGGCACCATGAAGCACTGTTTGTTGTAGCCACTGGCCCCATGACGGATCTTCAGAGTAAGTGGGAAAGAGCGATAGACAGGGAATTTACAGATAGTAAATGGGGTAAGGTACTGAGATCTCATAAGAAAATTTCGAGGAACACTGGACTTAAATATACACAATTCAACTATATACATATGGTGTATATGACGCCTCATAGATTAAATGTTACATACGGGGGTGAGATGCGGAAATGCCCGAGGTGTGCCTATGTGGATGCCGGTTTCATACACATGACATGGAGTTGCGATGTAGTACGATTATACTGGGAAGGAATTTTGGCCAGGATTAAGGATGCATTGGGGAGGGACCTGGCGCTGTTTGTGGAGGTCTGTTTGCTGGGGCTCTTCCCACGTCCTCCTAAGCAGAAAGTGGGGAATCGATTTATAGACCTGACTTTGGGCTTAGCTAAGAGACGGATTGTACTGGTGTGGAAATCCACTATGGGACCGCAGGTAGCTAGTTGGAACAGTGAGGTTATTAGTTGGGCGAGAGCGGAGGCCAGAGCCTTGAGTTGGGAGGAAGCGAGGGTCATCAGGAGAAGGCCGATAGCAGATTTATAGAAAGAAGTGCTGGCGAACTGGGAAAATCTGGAGCAAACACGTAATGCCAGAGTGGAGGAGTTGAGTGGCAGTGAATGATCCACACTTGTCTGCATGGTTGGGCCTTGCTGTAGAGGACTTGACAATGCACAGCCTCTCCCTCCTGGGAGAAGAGCTGGGTGACCCTGGTCCTGGGAAACTATGAGCAGTGGGTGTGGGATCAAGGCCCGCAGAGTGGGGGCTCGTTGCCGCCTCCCTTTCACCTCCCCTCTCCCTTCCCCACCCCCTTCAGATGACACAAGCGAGGTACAGCATACATTGCCTAACTGTTAAGTTTTATGACTGCACCCCCGGAAACAGGTGCACCCTTGTCCCCCCTTGGCATGCAGTGTTCTCTCTGTTCCCTTCGTTTTGTATTTTTGGTTTAATTCACATGTTACTCGATTATGTACTCAAGTCCAATTGGTTGTGTGTACAATCGTTGAGGACAGTGCCCGATCCGGGTAAGGAGCCAGAGTTGCTCACCGAGACAGGGCGAGGAAGCAGCGTTAGGCAGTGATTATGCTAGTCACTTACTGGGGCGGCAAGCTAGTGTGCGCGCAAGGATGAGTTGTTACTAGGCTCAAATATACGATTAATGTTGATACGTCCTACCCCAGGATTGCATTGTAATGTATGATAACCTGTCTAGAGTGATAAATGAAAACTACATTGAAATGTTGTTGTTACAAATATTGTGTAGTGCAAATGCAGAAAAACCATAAATGTTAATAAAAATATGTTTAAAAATAAATAAAATCCTTAGCCGGATCCTTGCCACCCGCCTACTACCCTACATAAGCACATTAGTGCACAAGGATTAGGCTGGGTTTATCCCAGCCCGAAATATGGCTGGGAATATAAGAAGGCTACTTTATATATCAGAAGCGAATAAAGGAGGTCACGCAACAGCTGCGGTATTCGCAGTAGACATAGAAAAAGCATTTGACAGCCTGGAATGGGGCTACTTGTATGAAGTGATGATGCATATGGGACTAGGGGAGCGATTTACAAAGTGGACTATACTCCTTTATACTGAGCCTACAGCTAGGGTGCGCACAGGATGTACTATACTATATCGAGGGGATGGCCAGTAGAGCGAGGTACCAGGGAGGGATGCTCCCTCCCCCCCCCTGCTGTTTTCACCCCTTGCCATGGAACCTCTTGCGCTCATGGCTAGAACAGTGCGACACTACAGAGGCCTGACAATAGACCCAGCTTGCCATTATATTGCACTTTATGTGGATGACTTCATGCTGATCTTAGATAAGGACTTAGCGAAGGCTCGAGATCTGTTGGAAACATTTGGCACTAATTCAGGGCTTAAGATGAGCTGGCAAAAATCACGACTCTTCCCAGTACAGAGGACGGGCAACCCCCCCCTCCTCCCGCCGACCTCTGCAATTTGCGCTGGGAACCTAACTGTCTGCAGTATCTGGGCTTCCATATCTATCATAAATGGACAGACCTTTATGAGGGAAACATAGGATGAGCTATGCGAAGGCTAAAAACAGCTCTGGAATTTTGGGGAGATCGCACTACTCAAAACGATAGCGCTTCCTCGCTTGCTGTACTTTTTCAAAATACTTCCATTGTGGCTCCCCAGGAGCTTCTTTAGGGAGCTCAATGCCCAGGTACAAGCATTTATTTGGTGCTCAGGACACCAAAGGATTGCCTTGCACACCTGCAGCGACTGGTGAGTGTAGGTGGCATGGTGGTTCCAGATTTCGAGAATTACTATATAGCGGCACAGGTGCAGTGGTTGGTGCAGAATATAGTACGGAGGCGACAGCAAATGGACCACCCAGATGCGGCTGACCCAATATTACGCGGGCTACTGCAGATATTCCTAAGACTCAACAGATCAGCCAGGACTGATTCTCATGTACTCAGAATACAGACCAGATGTTGGCACCAGGGCTTACAAAGAATGGGAGTGAGAGTCCCGTACTCCCCAGATATCACATTAGACATGCTAAGGGCACTCCTGCATGGAGACAACTGGAGTACCCTAAAGGCCTGGTCCAATACTGGAGTGACGAAATTGGGTGACTTATATAGGGACACATAATTGCTACCATTTGGGGAGCGCTGTGCTGAATTTGGACTACCCCAAGGGCATTTTCTATTTCATGGAGCACTCACGGCGGTAATTCGCAAGCACTGGAAGATGGGCACTACGGAGCCCCCTTCCCAACAGAGCACCTACTACAAAGCCCTATCCTCGGGCACTTTTAAAGCAATCTCCTGCCTATACAGGGCATTCCAAACAGATGAGCTATGCCCGCTGGAGGTATTACGCTTACAATGGGAGGAAGATTTGGGATCTCTGATCCCAACGAAGGACTGGGACAAAATACTAAGGGGAACCCCTAAAGTGTCCAGGAACGCATGTTTTAAATTGATAAACTACTACGTAGTCCATAGAGCTTACCTGACTCCAGAGCATATACACAGATATTTCCAGACAGAAAGGGAAGCCTGCCCGCGATGCGGGGAAGAACAAGCTCACATATTGCGCAAGTTCTGGACCTGTTCAGCCTTACATGAATATTGGAGGGAGGTCACACCCAAAATAGGAGAAGCAATAGGAAAAGAGGTCCCCTGCTCCCCAGCCCTTTGCCTCCTAGGGTGGTTTCCCCATACACCCAAGAATAAAGTCACTAGCAGATTTCAAGACTTAGGGTTCATCCTAAGAAAAGAGAAATAACTAAACATTGGAAGTCACTGAGAGGTCTCCAGATAGCTGCTTGGAAAGCAGAACTTCTAAAATGGGCAGGATGTGAGGGGAGGTCCTGATGCGAGAGGCCAGGAGAGGACTGCGACACATAGAACTTTCCAGAGTGTGGGAAGTCATAATGCATGATCTACTGCAGCCAGATTCAGCAGAGCTGGAGGAAGACGACAAGACCTAAAAGAATAAGACCCTGATGACCAGATCCATTGCACACAGAAGAACCAACAATCTAATTGAAGTTGGATTCTCCTCTTGCAGACATAAATCCTAATCTACCATTGCTCGACCCCCACACTAATCCCCCCAATAATGAATGTATATGAAGCTCCATGGTGTACACATTAGCTTCTAATCTCTCACAGTAAACTCGCACAGGAGGGAAGGATGGTTGGGATGGAGGGGCGTTGAAGATGTTTTTTTGTTGTTGTTGAGCGATGCCTTAGACAGACATGGGAACACCAATAACAGGCGTATTTGTTGAATCTACTCTAGAAATGCATATTGATTGGCAATCTGCTGTAACGAAGTAATAAATGCTCAATTAAATTTCTTTACAAAAAAAAAAGGTCTTGACTTATGAATGAATTTCATATTGGAAACATTTTCCACCTAGAGATGTCTGTGGTGTTATATTACTTAGAAACGTACGCACTGCAGTCCCTGCTGGCTTTACCTTTATGGTGGGCATCTGGTCTTGCTGAAAAATGCTGAATTAAGAACTGCTTTAACATGTTCACGCTGTTGAGTAGTTTCTGCTGTGTATGCAATGGACGGCAGTTTCAAAGCTTATGTCATATTTTAACTACCCACAGGCTCCAGGAGGAAGTCCTCAGATATTTTAATGACAGGCAGCAGAGAGTAAACCAACAGAAAGGTTTTCTACAGGCACAAGAGGAAATCAACAGATAGTTTGACAGGCACAAGGGAGGAACTCAGCAGATAACTTATCAAGAGGCACCATTTAATAAATCGGCAGAAAGTTCATCACCTATCACTAAAAAGGAGTTTCAAGTACAGTCGCAAGGCCACATCACAAGTGAAAGACAAATAACAACTATTGCTCCGCCAGAACCTAAGAGTTTCAGGTGAGACCCTTAAATAGGTCTGCTCGTTTCTGGCTTACAGTTTTTTTAAGGTCTTCGACAAAGCATGTTCCACAGACATTTTTCTACTAAGATAGGAGGTTCCACAGGGGTCTTCCGTGAGCTCCATGTTGTTTAACCTATACATACAACCCTTGGCAAACATTGTACTCCCTTTTGGGATCTCATTGGTGTTCTATGTGGATGGCACCTAGTTGGTGTTCTCTCTTACAGCGAAAGGCAAATCCACCTCTCCCTCCATTATGTCCTGCCTTGAGAGGGTAGCCAGTTGGAGGGACAAGTCTAGTCTTTATCTCAATGGAAATAAAATAGAGCTGATAATATTAGTGAACAATGCAAATCCTCATCTACCCCAGGGTTGGCCTGACTGTCTCGGTCCCCCCCAGCCCTTAAAACAGCTGTCAGCAGTTTGGGGTATGGCTTGATTCAACCCTCTCCATGGAGCTATGGGATCCTTAGAATGCTGCAGAAAAGTCTGAACCTGATTCTTTCTCTTTCAAGGAGGTTAGTAGTCCAGGCTTTGATTCTCTCTCGCCTCGATTACGGAAACTCCCTAAAGTTGCGATTGGTCAACTTCAGGTGGTGCAAAATGTGGCAGCGAGGACCCTGTTAAGCATCCCTAGACACCACTCAGCACTCCAGACTCTGACTGATCTACATTGGCTCCCAGTCATGCACAGGATCAATTTCAAGGCACTGTGTATCTCATACAGAGCCTTTCGAGATCGAGGTCTCTCCATCTCCAGACAGCTGATTGCTCCCTATAAACCTGGTAGAGCTCTCATATCCGCTCACACCCTTCATGCTGGAGTTCCATCTGTGAAGAGGGTGATAAAGGGAGGAAGATACTTTTGATTTAATGTGGCAAAACGTTGGTACTCCCTGCCCCTTTCTTTGTGGAAAATTTATAATAAATTGTCCTTTAGAAAATGGCTGAAAACCCTCCTCTTTGTGAGCTAATCGCTAAGGAGATTGCGGTCACAGTCTGTGTTGCCCAACAGCACTGGGATACCTTCGAGTATTCATGCACTTTTATAAATCCCCCTAACATAACATAACTATGGCTGCTTATGTGTACTTGACGACATTTCTTATTAGAATATCTATGATATTTTAAGTAGTATATGTGGGTGTTTTCTATTTTCTGGTAAATCTATAATCAACCTTAGGTTTTCTTTTTCCTGTTCATTTCATTGTTTGCCAAAAAATGAACTCCCAAAACCATTTTTGGAAATGACACACGAGAATAAACGTTGGGTGAAAGAGGAGGGGGGTTTCAGAACTGTCCCCAAAAGGGAGGCATTAACAGCCTGCAGAACATGGATGCACGCAGTGAGCCACTGACCTCAGCCTGTCCTCAGCCTTCCTCCTGCATCTGACTGTATGCAGGAGAGGGAGGTTGCTTGATAACATCAAGGAACTGTGAGCAAGAATGATGCAATTGGTCAAGCAGACATACGGTAATGGCAGTTTTGCATGTGAGTTTTCTATATTTTTAGATCCACATTACCTGGGGACACATTCACAATTTTCATGTCAATAAAGAAAAGTACATAGGAAGCTTCGGCATGGGCGACACGCACGCAATCAGGCATTTCACAGAGTCACTCTCAGATTACACGGTACGTTGGCTTACTGCCACGACAAAGGTCTGTTTGAGAACATATGAATGTATTTTATACTGGAAACATTTTCCAGATAGAGATGACTGTGGTATTATACTACTGAGAAACCTACACACTGCCGTCCCAGCATCTGGTCTTGCTGAAAAACGCAGAATTAAGAACTGCTTTAATATGTTCATGCTGTTTTGTGGTTTCTGCTGTGTATCCAATGGACCCTAGTTTCTAAGCTTATGTCATATTTTAATTATCCACAGGCACTGGGAGGAAGTCAGCAGATAGTTTAATGACAGGCAGCAGTGAGGAAACCAACAGAAAGGTTTTCTACAGGCACCAGAGGAAATCAATAGATAGTTTGACAGGCACAAGATAGGAAATCATAAGATAGCTTATGAATAGGAAGAAGAGAGGAACACAGCAGGAAGGTTGTCTCCAGGTACCAGATGAACTCAGCAGAAAGCTTATCAAGAGGCACCATTTAGTAAATTAGCAGAAAGTTCATCACCTATCACTAAAAAGAAGTTTCAAGTAGAGTCGCAAGGCCATATCACAAGTGAAAGACAAATAACAACTATTTGTCCTCCAATACCTAAGCGCTGCCTTCGACACAGTGGATCATAGGATCCTTATTAAGAGGGTTTAGAATGCAAGAGTATTAAGTGGGCCTGCTCCTTTCTGACTGACAGATCGTTTTAGGTCTTGGACAAAGCATGTTCCTCAGACATTTTTCTACTGAGATATGAGGTTCCACAGGGGTCATCCTTGAGCTCCACGTTGTGTAACCTATACATGCAACCTTTGGCCAACATTGTACTGCCTTTTGGAATCTCATTACTGTCCTTTGCGGATGACACCCAGTTGGTGTTCTCCCTTACCATGAAAAGCAAATCTACCGCTCCCTCCCTTATGTCCTGCCTTGAGAGGGTTGCTAGAAGGATGGACAAGACTTGTCTCAAGCTCAATGGAAACAAAACCGAGCTGATGATATTGGGGAACAATTCAAATCTTCATCTACCCTGGGGTTGTCCTGACTGTCTAGGTCCCCTCCACACCCTTAAAAGTCTGTCAACAGCTTGGGGGCATGGCTTGATTCAACCCTCTCCATGGAGACCCAGGCAACTAAACTGTCAGCTTACTGCTATGGGATCCTTAGAATGCTGCAGAAAATTCTGCACCTGATTCCTCCTCTCTCCAGGAGGTTAGTAGTCCAGGCTTTGATTCACTCTTACCTGGTTTACGGAAACTCTCTTTACTTGGAAGCTCCTAAAGCTATGATTGGAAAATTTCAGGTGGTGCAAAATGTGGCAAAACTTTGGAACTTCCTGCCCCTTTCTTTGCAGAAATCTATAATGAATTGTCCTTTAGGAAATGGCTCAAAACCTTCCTATTTGTGAACTAACCCCTAAGGAGCCTGCATTCACAGTCTGTGTTGCCCCACAGCTCTGGGATGCCTTCGACTCACCATGCACCTTTATAAATCCCCCAAACATAACATAACATAACTACGGCTACTTGTGTGTATTTGATGACATTTCATGTTAAAATATCTATGGTATTTTAAGTAGTATATGTGGGTGTTTTCTATTTTCTGGTAAATCTATAATCTAGTTTAGGTTTTCATTGTCCTGTTCATTTCATTATTTGCCAAAATGAACACTGTTAACAGTTAATTCACAAAACTATTTTTGGAAATGACACACTAAGATAAACTTTGGGTGAAAGCACTAGAACTGGATAAACCCAAAATAAACAATGAACAGTCTGCAAAAGGCCAGGGTAAGGGTTACACACGCAGGTTTACCTGAACATGATTTGATCAAATGGAATGACTTACTGCCAGCACTTCTAAAAATTCCCTGTTCTGTTCCCCCTGCATGCTCTTTGAGGCTGATGTTTGGTGGGCTAGAACTGAAGTTACTGACCTAACAAATCAATCTGGCTTTAAGTTGGACTTATGAATTGGAAACTCCTGGATGTTTTTTCCATGATTGTTATTCAGAGACTTAGTATATTTTATCACTTGTGGGTTGGCTGGTCACTCTAACACATTTTTTGACTTGTTTATATATGTTCAAGAGTTGGTTACATTGTAGCAATTGCTAATAGTTTTTTGCATTCAAAAGATCGGGTCACTTATGCTTTCTAACAGCATAGTTTCTTCATTCCTCTGGTTTCGTCATGTATTTGTCACGGTGGCACACAACACTTTTTGTAACTTACGCTCTGACTGTTTGGAAAAGAGACAAAGGATAACCCTTGTTGCACAAAGGGATTTTCTTATGTCTAACACAGAGCACAACTGCATGAAAACAATTTCAAACTCAAGAAGTAGTTGAACATTTATTCCAGAGTGGCACGTACCATCTTTTATTTGATCTTTCCTTTCTCTGATCTTCACCTAATTGGAGAGTTTCAATCCTAGTGGTTTCAAACTCTCCTTGTTTCCTTACTTTGTTTCTAGTTTCCCCTGAAGAAGGGACTCTGTGATCCTGAAATGCATTGGGCGTGTTAAAGGATTTGGAATTTGTTCAACATATCGGCATCTCAGGCATTTTTAAATGCTACATAAATTGCAGGAGTGATCTATGGATTAGCTAGGAATAATAATATTGTTCTTCAATAAATGTAAATTGATTGTTAAGTATGTGAACCAATTTCTTTGAGTCTGTCATAGAAATAGAAAAATTTGAAGTGATAAATTCACTAGTAGTGCGTGCTGTTTCCAAACATCTGGAGTTGCTTGGTGTATCGGTGCAATAAGGTTACATGTTTTTATGACAGAGCACGGTCCAGCACAGAACACATTATAAGGATTACTATTTAAATTCTGGTGAAATGTGTATAAGTTGTAAAGAACACAGGAGTGCATTGTACATTATTAAAAAAAATAGAGTCATGAATCAGTGAATCCCACTTGACCAATGTATTACAGTTATTTTTGTTTGGAAAATCAAATATTGCACTGCAGTTAAATGAAGACTACTGCAAGGGAGTAATTAAATATAATGAGAAGGGTGATAAGAAGCATTATATAAAATCAAAATTGATTGACTGTGTGAAATTTTCTGTAGCCTTTGAATTTGTATTGCAGGGCCACAATGAAAGGAATGAGTCACTAAATCCAGGTGTCTTCATACGGCTAGTTGATTTTGTATCGAGTATAGACTGTGCAGTGGAAGCACACTTAAAAAGTGCAACAGTGTCTAAAGATGCTTCTAAGACAATTCACAATGAGTTGCTTGGCTGTGTGCTGGAGGTAACAAGAGAAAATATTGTACAGCAAATATGAAGCACTAATTACCTGGCTATCCAGGCTGATAATACAAATGATGTCTCTACCGAGACATAGTCAGTACTAGTTTTCCACTACGTTGATGGCAATTCCAAGGTAGTTGAAAGATTTTGTTGCTTTTTGTATCTTAAAAATTCATCTGCAGACACAATTGCAGCAGCTATTCTTAAAGAACTTAATCTTATTTTCCCAGAGCACTGTGGTAAAGAGATGTTGATTGCTCAGATGTTGCCAGTGGCATGTGTGGTGCCTCTGGTGGGGTTCAAAAAAGAAATCTGAGATATCTACCCAATCACATACTATGTACACTGCTCTTCCCACCAACTAAATCTAATCATGGAACAGGCTGCATTGAAAATATCCAGAGTCAGAATTTTCTTTAAAGGGTTGGGTGGCATTTTTGCTTTTTCTCCCCAGTCTCCAAAACGGGCTGAAGTTCTTGACAGAAAATGGCAAGAAGAATACCGAAAGGATGTGCAATTCACTGGAACTTCAACTATCAAGCTATCAATATAATTCACAAACACTGGGATGAATGAATGAAATCTATTACAGTCCATTTGATTCCACTCATGTATGTGAAGCAAAGAGCTGTACCATAATTCTGAAAGAAAGTGAGGTTTTTTTTGTGTTCCACAGCATAATGCCCCATGTCAATATTTGGTACAATCAGTTACAATATCATCGTCTCGCTTTTGCATTTGTACAGAAAGCCACTTCAGACTTTGTGATAAGCATCGACAAAGTACAGGAATCAATTTGCACTCTAAATTGCCACATGATTCTCAATTTACAAACCACAAACTGTAGATAAGTACCATGATACAGGAGGAAAAAGAAGTATGTGACATTATGGTGCATGCCAGGGAGCGCTTTGCATTTACAAGGCACCTTGTTAGTGCAATACCACTGCATAGTGACCTGTTTCAAAAATATAGCAAATGTTTCCCTACTTTAATGAAACATCGGAAGCATATCCAATGCCAAACAAGGCAAGATTGCACACTGAATTTTCAATCCTGTATGGAAGACAAGACTCTCACCAGGCTACAGGCGGTGCCATTCCTAGCTAGCTAGCTAGCTAGCTAGATAATATATATATACTGATAAAAAACCAGTGAAATTCCCCCGTTATAGTTAGTGTAGGCAACTATAACTCACGCGACCGCAATCCTCTGCTGATGCTAATACTGTATTTAGACACTTATTTGCCCATTTCTTCTTCCATACATTTTTAGCTATACATATATTTCAAATATTTTTTTTTCATAAAGACACATATGTCATCAGCAGAAGATTGCGGTCGCGTGAGTTATAGTTGCCTACACTAACTATAACGGGGGAATTTCACTGTTTTTTTATCAGTATATATATATTATCTAGCTAGCTAGTAAAATTTCCGCTAACTATAACATGTGTGAAACCTATGGTTTTTTCAGTGAATTTGCAAGGTTTTTTAAATGCTAATTCCTAACTATAACGTGTGTGAAACCTATGGTTTTTTCAGTGAATTTGTACGGTTTTTTAAATGCACGTTACGCTAGATGGGCCATGTGCGCACATGGAGGACATATGATGCACTTCGTTTTGAAAGGTAATATTTTAATTTTTCGTAATTTTTATAAGTGGGGTGGAGAGAGTGTTGTTAATTTTTTCTTTTATTATTTTTGTTTAAAATATTGTGGTTTTTCACACCTATAAAAAGCCCTTCACATTTGGTGGCCTGCGGCCACCAAAAGCACAGGGGGTGGGGTGAGTGTGGATAGTGTTTTTTTTTTACATTTTTTACCGTACGCGTACGGTAAGCGTAATCGGCGAAATTAGCGAAAAAATTAAAATTGCATTTTTGGCCTTGGGGGGGCTTTGGGGACTCCCTCAACATGGCTATGTGTGTGGGAGCTGTCTAAACAGCCCCTTTACATGTTTATTGGTTTTATTTAACAACCTAGCTCTCAGTGCGAGAGAGAAAATGGCGGCCGCCGCTTCCTGGTTTCGGCTGTTTGGAATGTTTACTAAGATCTAAGAGCCAATCAGAATCGCGCTCGCGCACGCCACCGTACGCGTACGGTAAGCTTACGGTAAGCGTACCGTAAGCTGGCTCAGATATATATATTGATTTAAAGGCTATTTTCTCAGAATCTACTGAACAGATTTACACCAAACCTACAAAAGGTACTTCCTTGACCTGAGGACTACCTCTCTGCCAAATTTCTAGTAATTCTGTTCAGCCGTTCGGGCTGTAGCCCTGTCTAAAGGTCCTATGGAAAAATGCATGGGAAAAACGCGTTTTGGGACCCCCCTTTTATCTCAGCCCCCGCTTGACGAATCCCCCCGAGACTTTCAGGGTAGGAGCGGAGCGTAGCGCCCCACCTATTTTGAGAAATTCGCGAGGATTCGTCGACCGGCGCCAAAGTTATTCAAAATAGAATGTTGCGGATTTCCTATGGAAAAGGGGTCCTAACTATAACTACCTACTGGCGACCGCCAGTAGGTAATATATATATATATATATATATATATATATATATATATATATATATTTTCACTGAAAAAACCATAGGTTTCAGGGACGTTATAGTTAGTTGCACATTTCACTCATACAAAACCATAGAAATACGGACATTATAGTTAGTAGAGCTAACTATAACACGTGCCTCCGCAATGCACTGCTGATGACGTCACATATTACATCACTCATGACATGGTCAGTGACATCACTGATGACATTACTGATGACATCTCAAATGACATCACTGATGACATCATCCAGTGAATGTGTATTTTTGTAAACTTTAAATATATTTTATATATGTTAATGCCAAGGTGTATTGAAGAATGAGTTGGTGTATAAGTGTCTGGGTTGAGGATTTAATAGGTGTGTGACTGACTGTATAAGTTAGTGATTAAATGTCTCTTACTGAATGCATGGGTTAGTGACTAAACTGTGTGAATGTCTGTATCAGTCTCTCAGTTGTTGTATAAGCTGCTACATGGGTTGATGATTAGGTACATGACTGTCTATATGGCTTAATTATTGCTAGCATAAGTATTAGTATGGGTGGCTCAGTGTTTGTGTGTGTAGGTAGGTGGACGGTGTGTAACTTTCCCCCAACATGTGTGAGTGGCTAGTTTACTAGGTGTATGAGTTCAATAGTGCATGTGGAAATAGCTGTTTCGGTGAGTGTGTGTGTGTATTACTGTGTTGGATAGTGAATGTATATCTCACTGGTATATGTGTGAGTAACTACATATGTGAAAGGTAGTATATGTGAGTGTTAGAGTATGTAAATGACTCTATGTGATAGTGAGTCATTGTGAGAGTGGCTGTATAAGTGAGTGTGCGCTTGTGTCAGTGATTGTATAAGAGAGTCAGTATATGTTACTATTTGTATGAATAGGTTAGATACTGAATGTATAACTGTATAGATGAGTAAACGGCAGTGTTATAGATTCTTTACATGACTAGCTACGTGTGTCAAAAACTCTATGGATGAGTGACTGTGTATGAGTGTTTGTATAGGTGCATGAGTACATATAATAGTGCTGTATTGATGAGTGACTGCATGTATGAGTTACTGTATGGGTGAATGAATGAATGTGTGTGTATAACTAGGAAGTAGTCTGTGGGTATATAGTAACTGCTATTGATTTGCCCATGGTTTAATAAATGGTAGTCAGTATTTTAGAGTGGGTGTATCAAAGGCTATATTAGGGTGTGAAGAGGTGCACCAAATTATCACGTGGATAATGTCAGCAGTGATGTCGTCAATGATGTCATTTGAGATGTCATCAGTGATGTCACTGACCATGTCATGAGTGATGTAATATGTGACATCATCAGCAGTGAATTGCAGGGGTGCGAGTTAGATTTAGCTCTACTAACTATAACGTCCAAATTTCTATGGTTTTGTACGAGTGAAATGTGCAACTAACTGTAACGTCCCTGAAACCTATGGTTTTTTCAGTGAATTTCAAAGGTTTTTTAAATGCTAATTTGTAACTATAACGTCCCTGAAACCTATGTTTTTTTCAGTGAATTTCAAAGGTTTTTTAAATGCTAATTTGTAACTATAATGTCCCTGAAACCTATGTTTTTTTAGTGAATTTCAAAGGTTTTTTAAATGCTAATTTCAAATTATAATGTTCATTAAACCTATGGTTTTTTCAGTGATTTTAAATTATCATTCCATTTTCAACCTGGTGAAAACAGGCAATATCGCCAGTTTTCCAGCAATAGCTTCCGCAAAAAAAAATTGCCACAAATGAGAGCACCAACTACGCAAATAATATGCAGAGTAGGCGTTCGTGTACAAAGATAACCCAAAAACACCACTTCCCGATATTTTCAATGAGCAGCCAAATCTGCGGTGTGATCCACAAACAGGCGATAAGCTGCGTTAGCAGTAGGAATGTACCATCTGCCTTTTACTGGTGTAAAGTAGGACGACTACCTACAGTGTGAAAGGGAGCACAGCCCAGTATCACATCTGGAGACCAACACATGCCATAGAGCTGATCATGCACCTCCCACACCCAAGAAAGCCACAAAACCCACTGCCACCACCCTCAGGACATCCCCCGGACCCTCCCCCCCACTACCACCGAGGCAGTGCACAACAGGACAGTGGACCTTCCAAAAATGGCATGGCCCCTCAGCCACACAATAGCTGAATGTTGCGAGATGTGGCAGCCAAACATGTGTGAAGGATACAAGTCACCCACCAATAATAATGCCCACAACACCATGTGTAGCGGTGATGTGCTGGACAGACCTCACTATGCAGAGCACAAACCTCTCCATGTGTACATATGCTGCTGGTGCTTGTAGTGTTGTGGACAGTGGATGCAACCATGTTACCTGAGGCAGTGGGGAAGATCTCGGTCATGTACCTGTGTCGTCCTCCCCTGTAAGCGGACGCGCAGTGGGCTGGTCCAACATACGCCACTCCAGCATAGAAGTGTGAATAAATAGGCTGGGACTCTGGGCGTGATTCACTTGTGTGAAAGCCAACACGTCTGACAGAGCAGCAGCCCTCACCCTGCCACGTAGCTTCCGCCATATCCACCGGCCTCCTCGACACAGGCCCCCTGCGAACACAGCAACACAGCACCGCAGACTTATGTCTGTACAGACTACTGCCTTCGAACTACACTGCGGACAGCAGGGCTCACAATTCAGTTGGAGTGGCGATTGCAGATGACGCAGTCCAGTAGGCAAGAGACATTCCTCCCAGTGCGGCCTGCCCACACCACGCATCATCGCTGGCTGTGTGCACGCTGAGCGCCAGAGGTACCACTAACTCAGTGCACCACAACTCAAAGCCACGTCGCCTTATTAAGGCAAAATTCATTAGACAAAAGACATTCCTCCCAGTGCGGCCCGCCCACACTGCGCATCATCACTGGCTGCGCACACGCTGAGCACCACACCTACCACTAACTCTATACAGCTCAAGTCAACGCCACGTGGCGGTGGGCCCTTCCTCACCACTGCCTCCGGTCTACACTGCGGTCAGCAGGGCTCACAATTCAAGATTAGTACCAATGCAAATTGTGTAAGAGACTATAATCGGTTAAGAAAACCAAATGCTCCCAATCTGTGCAGCTAAAGTCAACGTCACGTGGCTGTGGGCCTTTGCTGACCGCTGCCTCTGGCCTACACTGTGGTCAGCAGGGCTCACAATTCAAATTCAGTCTTGATTCATTAATGTCAGACTCCAGTAGGCAACTAATTATAACGTCCCCGAAACCTATACATTTCGACAATGTATTCCATACATATTTCATCTTTTGTTACCTACACTGCAGTCAGCAGAGCTCACAATTTACATTGAGACATGATTTATTAATTGCAGACAGAAATGTACTCTATGTCCTCGGATTTTGTCAAGAGGAAGTGACAAAAAGCATTCCTCGATGTCTGTGCTGACTACTGCCTTCCATCTACATTGCGGACTGCACGGCTCACAATTCAGTTTGAGTTGCGATTGCAGATGACGCAGTTCAGTAGGCAACAGACATTGCTACAAGTGTGGCCCGCCCGGACCAGGCATCATCGCAGGCTGCGCACACGCTGAGCGCCAGAGGTACCACTAACTCAGTGCACCACAAGTCAATGCCACGTGGCCTTATTAAGGCAGAATTCATTAGACAAAAGACATTGCTACAAGTGCGGCCCGCCCGGACCAAGCATCATCGCAGGGTGCACACACGCTGAGTGCTTCAGGTGCCACTAACTCACTGCACCACAAGTCATCGGCACGTGGACTTATTAAGGCAGAATTCAGTATGCAAAAGACATTTCTCCCAGTGCAGCCCGCTCGGACGACGCATTATCACAGGGTGCGCACACATTGGTTGTTTCAGGTGCCACTAACTCAGTGCACCACTTATCATCGCTGGCTGCACACGCGCTGAATTGCTAATAACTGTGCAGCTCTACTGAATGCCACGTGGCTGTGGGCCCTTGCTGACCGCTGCCTCTGGCCTACACTGCGGTCAGCATGGCTCACAATTAAAATTGAGTGTTTACTCATTAATTACAGAGTCCAGTAGGCAACTAACTACAACGTCTTCGAAACCTAAATAATATCCTTTTAGTATCCTTGCTTCAAGAACTTTTTTGATATCAATTATAGCTTTACTACAATAACTAAATTAATCTTGCAAGTCCAAAGGAACACGGAATGGCAGTCTACACTGTGGCCAGCAGAGCTCACAATTCGAATTCAGTCTTGATGCATGAATTTCTGAGTCCAGTAGGCAACTAACTATAACGTCCCCGAAACCTACATATTTCAACAATGTATTCAATACATATTTCGTCTTTTGTTACCTACACTGCAGTCAGCAGAGCTCTCAATTTACATTGAGACATGATTTATTAATTGCAGACAGAATTGTACTCTATGTCCTCGGATTTTGTCTAGAGGAAGTGACAAAAAGCATTCCTCGATGTCTGTGCTGACTACTGCCTTCCATCTACATTGCGGATAGAAGGGCTCACAATTCACATCGAGTCGCAATTGCATATGACGCAGTCCAGTAGGCAAGAGACATTGCTCCCAGTGCGGCCCGCCTGGACCACACATCATCGCTGGCTGTGTACACGCTGAATGCTTCCAATGCCCCTATCTCAGTGCAGCACAACTCATGGACCCTTTATGTTACAATATTTTGTGTATAATTTCACATCTGGTGCCCCTACCTCAGTGTACCACAAGTCATGGACCCTTTACAATAGAATCTTTTGTGTATTATTTCACATCTGGTGCCCCTATCTTAGTGCAGCACAAATCATTGACCCTTTATGATTGAATCTATGTGTCTGATCCAATGATTACTGTTCTACTTGTTGCTAGCACCAACCATTCCCAGAGGGCTGGCTTACACTCACCCCACACGCATCCAGCACAGACGTCACTGGACATGTGGCCCTGGTAATAAAAAGGAGTCGAGCGCACGTGCCCGTACCCAGTTCCACTATCTATCTGTGTCCGTGTGTTCATTATGTATGCAACAGGCTGCCCCTGGGCCCTACTACATTACATTGTGCTCTGGACAGCGTATGCAACCAACTTACCTTTGACAGTGGGAGAACACTTTGGTTATGTAACTTTGTCTCGGTCATTGTACAAGTACATACGTAGAGACTGGATGATTACAGTACTGCAAGGAGAGTGTATAGTGAATTTATAAGTGCGTGGGGATTGGCAGAGTGATTGTATAAGTACATATGTTGGCGCAGCCTAACACCAACAACAAGCTTGTCTCTAATTGGCTGCCCTCCATGTCCCAAAAACTGAATTTTGGACTTTGCATGGCCCAGTATTGCTACAGCTGCAATACTCCACTGAATGTGCAATATACATTCACATCCACACAGATGTGTCATGTCCACCATCTTTCTAGTGTGGATGAATGTAGGGTCGGTGATTCCTCGTACCTTCCATGTTAGCCATGTTGTGGGACTTGGCTCACAGAGTGACACATTGACGCTTGTGACCCGGGTGTCGGCAGCACTACAACAAGAACACTCGCATGCCATTGTTGCCACATTATATAAGCATTCTCTAGCCCAAAGCCAACCAAAAAGTAGTCCAAAGTAGCCCAATATTGCTACTTTAAGGAAGATGGGGCAGGGACATCTTCAAACAGGAAGTGAATGCATTGGAATTGATGTTGCAGCAGGCTGCCAAGTAAATATTTGTCTAATAAAGCACTACTAGTTTGCTGGAGCGCTGTATATATATATATATATATATATATATATATATATATATATATATATATATATATATATATATATATTTAATCTGGCAACTAGCACAACCGGGAAAAATATAGCCCAATTGTGAGTGATCTAGCCCAATATGGCAACAATGCCGCATCAGTTGATTCTTCATACAGCTCACGATAGAGCCACGCCCATAGCTCTGGAGTCATTCTTCACAGCCTCACACAGGACTGGCATATGCCAGGCCAGCCCACTCTGCTTACGCTTACAGGGAAGGACAACAACGCTACATGGCCCAGATTTTCATTGTAGTGAATTACTGGTCACAGGTCTAGTTGTCAGTATGCCACAGCCACTCCCTCACTGCTGGTATACACCCACACCACACCCATCCAGCACAGGCGTCACAGGACACGTGACCCTACCAATAAAAAAGACCGGGCACACGTGCTCTACGTCATTTTAGAGTTGCTCCCACCGCATGCACTGTCATGGCCCGTCCCGGTGGTCCAGACACCTCATGTAGGCCTAGCCACCAAACAGGGAGGCCTACCACCACGTGCGTGGCCTCACTCGTCACTGAGTTAGTGGCACCACAAGGACTAAGCGGGTGTGCAACCTGCGATGATGATAGGTGCACTAGTATGTCCTCTGCCATGGCAAAATCAAGACGCAGCCCCAAATGTGAGACCTGTTGGCCTGCGGAGCGGGACTGCATGATGTGGAGGGTACCCTGTCCATGAAAAGGTGAGCAGTGAGGCCTGGGTGCGCAGCGGTGGGCAGCGGGAGTGGATACACAACGGCGGCACAGCGATTTAGGCATACACAGTCGTATATACTCTCCCATTACTAATTCTGTACTATGTTTCAGATGTGAGAGCTTTAGGGCTCCACTAGTTCCCAGCATGTGGTTGGAGACACAGCGGTGGCGTAAAGGTGAGCTGTGAGGGTTTTGTCAACATTATGGGCACTCACTGTCCCTCTTCATCTCTTACTTTCTCTCCTTCACACTCTTTCTCTCTCTCGTCTTCTCACACTGTTTCTCTCTCTCTCTTCCTGTTTCTCACACTCTTTCTCTCTCTTCCTATCTCTCACTGTTTCTCTCTCTCTCTTCGTCTCTCTGACTCTTTCTCTCATTCTCTTTGTCTTCCTCTCACTCATTCTTTCTTTCTTTTTCTCTCTCTCTCTCTCTCTCTTCCTCTCACTCTCACTGTTTCTCTCTTTCTCTCTGTATTCCTCTCACTATTTCTTTCTTTTTCTCTCTGTCTCCCTCTCACTCTTTCTTTCTCTCTCTATCTCTCTTTCTCTCTCCTTTGATGGACGCATGACGCACAATCTTATCTTGCTTTTTGTCTTGCAGGCCTGCGTTGATGCGTGGCCATCCTGCAATCAACACTCAATATGAATTGTGAGCTCAGTGTGCTGCGTGTACACAATGGGTGAGGAGGTTTCTTTGGCACGTGGTGGACCCTCTTCGACACATGCTGGTGGTGTAAGGTGAGCAGAGAGGTTTGTTTGCGCAGCGGCGGGCAGTCACCTCAGGGCAGTGGGAGTCGATGGGGTACAGCAGCCTGGGTGCGCAGTTGCATGCAGTCACCTCTGGGCAGTGGGAGTGCATAGGGTACAGCAGCCTGGGTGCACAGCGGCTGTCATATACCTCTGGGCAGTGGGAGTGAATGGGGTGCAGCAGCCTGGGTGCGCAGCAGCAGGCAAACACCTATGGACAGTGGGAGTGGATGGGGTACACTAGCCTGGATACACAAAGTAGGGACAGCGATTTAGGAATGTGCAGTTGTATGTACTCATCAATTACTGATTCCATACTATGTTTCAGATGACTAAGCTTGAGGGCTGCCCTATATCCCGGCACATGCTTGGAGACACACCGATGGCAGAAAGGTGAGCTGTGAGAATTTTCTCCACAGTGTCAACACTCACTCTCCCTCTCCATCTCTTCCTTTTTGTCACTCACACTGTTTCTCTCTCTCTCACTCTCTATCTCTTCCTTTCTCTCTCTCTCATTCTTTCTTTATCTCTCTTCCTCTCTCTCACTCTCTCGCTCTCTTCCTTTCTCTCACTATCTCTCTCTCTCTGTCCTCCTCTCACTCTTTCTTTTTCTCTCTCTCTTCCTCTCACTCCCACTGTTTCTCTCTTTCTCTCTGTCTTCCTCTCACTCTTTCTTTCTTTTTCTCTCCGTCTTCCTCTCACTATTTCTTTCTCTCTCTCTCTTCCTCTCACTCCCACTGTTTCTCTCTTTCTCTCTGTCTTCCTCTCACTCTTTCTTTCTTTTTCTCTCCGTCTTCCTCTCACTATTTCTTTCTCTCTCTCTCTCTCGTTCTCTCTCCTTTGATGGACGCATGACGCACAACCATATCTTGCTTTTTATCTAACAGGTCATGATTCACAAATGGACGTTCCCCCCTCCCCAACACCACCACAGCTGAATGCGTGTACAACCTGCGATGATGCGTGGCCATCCTGACAAAGCCTCAGAAAGTTGCTTCAACATGTGGTGCACCCTCTTACACAAACGCCGGAGGTGGAAGGTGAGCAGCAGGCAGTCACCTCTGGGCGGTGGGAGTGGATAGTGTGCAGCAGCCTTAGCGCACTGACACCTCTGAGCAGTGGGAGTCGATGGGCTGCAGCAGCCTGAGTGCGCATTGCCAAATAGAGAATTAGGCGTAAGCAGTTGTATGTACTATGCAATTACTAATTCTATACTATCTTTCAGATGACTAAACTTGAGGGTGCACTATGTCCCGGCACGTGGTTGGAGACACACCGGTGGCACAAAGGTCAGCTGCGAAGATTTTATCCAGTGTCAACTCTCCATCTCTTCCTTTCTCTCTCTCACACTTTCTCTATCTCTTCCTCTCTCTCATTATTTCTCTCTCTCTTCCTCTCTCGCACTCTTTCTCTCTCTCTCACACACTGTTTCTCTCTCTCTCTTTTGCTTGTATCTTACTCTTTCTTTCTCTCTCTCTCTCTCTCTCTCTCTCTCTCTCTCTCACTCTTTCTCTGTCTTCCTCTCTCTCACTCTTTCTCTGTCTTCCTCTTCATCACTCTTTCTCTCCTCTCTCTCACTCTTTCTGTCTCTCTTACTCTCTCTCACTCTTTCTCTCTCTCTTCCTCTCTCTCACTCTTTCTCTCTTTCTCTCTCTCACTCTTTCTCTCTTTCTCTCTCTCACTCTTTCTCTCTTTCTCTGTCTTCCTCTCTCACTCTTTCTCTGTCTTCTCTCTAACTCTTTCTCTCCTCGCTCTCACTCTTTCTGTCTCTCTTCCTCTCTCTCACTGTTTCTCCCTCTCTCTTCCTCTCTCTCACTCTTTCTCTCACTTCTACTCTCTCACACTGTTTCTCTCTTCCTTGTATCTCACTCTTTCTTTCTCTCTCTCACTCTTTCTCTCTTTCTTTGTCTTCCTCTCTCTCTCACTCTTTCGTTGTTTCTCTCTCTCTCTCTCCCTCACTCTTTCTCTCTTTCTCTTTCTCCTTTGCTGGACGCATGACGCACCATCTTATCTTTCTTTTTGTATTGCAGGATGTGATTCACAAATGGTCCAGCGATGACACAACATGACCGTACATAGTTTTATTTGTTGATGGTTTTTTTAAATATAGTTTTTTATATGTAAATCCATACATGACTAGGATTCTTATTTCTCCAACTTAACGTGACTGTCACATTTGTTTGTGGGGGGTAGAGCTATGGGGGGATGGCGGACAAGGAGCTCCTGCTGGGGGATGTCGGAGCAGTATTGGGTGTCGACCTGCATGATCATTGCCTCCATTGCATCTATTCTCAGACACTTACGAGCAGACAGACTGGCTCGTAGATGAATAGCTGCGAGCCGACTCGCAGGCTCATAGAGGGAGAACTGCGGCCCGTCAGTTCGCAGAGGGAGAGCTGCGGGCCAGCTCGCAGAGGAACACCTCAGGTCTGACTGGTATAGGGAAAAGTGCGGGCCGTCAGCTTCCAAAGGGATAGCTGAGGAACAGTGATGTGGAGAGAGGAAGCGTGAACGGGGTATCTCGCAGAGAGAGACCTGCGGTATATTTCCAGTCTTGGCTTCACAGATACAACTGCGGGCCAGAGAACTCGTACCCGAAGAGCTGTGAGCCAACAAGGGGTTCTCAGAGGGAGACTTGCGGGCACAAGAATGTTTTTGGAGGTATGCTGTTGATGGGTGAAAAGTGTGCTTTACCTGCTGATGTAGGCAGACGCATCGTGAAAGAGGTATCTCGCACAGACAGAGCTCCGGTATATTAAATTGCCCCCGGGACCTTTCTTTTATATTTTCACTCGATGCGAGACACTAGATGGCTGCTAACACTTCCTGGTTTGAAGTGTTAGCAGCCAATCAGAGGCAAGCTCGTGCTTGGGAGTTAGGCACTATCCAGATAAATATATCTTTTTTTCCTTTAATATTTCAAAAACTACTGAACGGATTTACACCATTTCAAACAAAGTGCGCTTTCTGGACAAAGACCTGTCTCCCTGCCAAATTTGTCGTAATTCCGTTCAGCAGTTTGACCTTTAGCCTTGTCTTAAGTTTCCTATGGAAAATACATTGAGAAAACACTTTTTTGGACCCCCCTTTTTTCTCAGCCCGCCCTTGACCAATCACCCTGTAATATGTCTTCGCTGCTGGATGGCTCCGGTTGTGGGCGCAAATATCTCACAATAAATTTGCTTTCAATCAACAACCAACCATGTACGTCCTCAATACACCCCTAAACTTTCAAGATACGAGCTGATGAAAAAAGAGAAACTTTCTGGAAAATTTAATAAAGATTCGTCAAACGACGCCAAAGATATAAGCACATGGAGGGCTCCTGGAGGGGGGCCGCGCAACCCCCCTCCCAACACTTGTACGTCCTCAATACACCCCTAAACTTTCAAGATATGAGCTGATCAAAAAAGATAAACTTTCTGAAAAGTTTAGTAAAGATTTGTCAAACGATGCCAAAGTTATAAGCACATGGAGGGATCCAGGAGGGGGCCGCGCAACCCCGCTTCCAACATGAGTGAAGCTCTGGGTTTTTGGGGACCCCAGCGGGCCCCCGCAGCCTCAGCGTGCCCCCACTATTATTTTATAAGAAATGCCCCCGGGACCTCGCCCACCCCGGGGTTTCATCTCATCAAAATAAAACACGGGAACCCACGACCCCAGCGCGAATTGCGCCGATATATATATTTTTTAAAACATGCTTTCTTTGGCCCTGAGGGTCCTTCTGGGATTTACACCATTTAAAAAAAAGGTCGCTTTCTAATCCAAGCACTACCTTTTTGTCAAATTTGGGGTAATTCCGTTCAGTAGTTTCGGCTCTACCCTTGCACAAAGTTTCCTATGGGAAATTGAGTTTTTTACTCTTATTCTTTGAATTTCTCAAAAGCTACTGAACGGATTTACGCCATTTAAAATAAAGGTCGCTTTCTGAACCAAGCTCTACCTTTGTGCCAAATTTGGGGTAATTCCGTTCAGCAGTTCAGACTGTAGCTCGACGGGAAAACGCGTTTTGGGAACCCGCTTTTTTCTCAGCCCCCACTTGACGAATCACCCCCAAACTTTCATGATTGCAGCTGACCTGGATAGACTTTTTTTATGGAGAATTTCACAAAGATTCGTCAAACGACGCCAAAGTAAATGTAGCTACCTACTGGCGACTACCAGTAGGGAATAAATAAATAAATAAATAAATATATATATATATATATATATATATATATATACTTATATATCAAAACAACTTACAGAAATCTTTTTCTGATTCTCATAGGTTATTGAGAATTGTCATTACAACACCATGAGAATATTTGAAGCTGAAAGATTTTTTTTACACTGAAGAAAATTAAAAACATTTTAGGAAACATAATGACCAAAACTCAAATAAATCCATTGGCCATGCTGTCAATGGAAAAAGAATGAATAAAAAGATTACAGAATTCAACAAAAGAAGTATTGAAACGTTTGCTCACATTATAGAATGGCGTACAAAATTTCTGTATAAATAGAAACCATCCACATCTTGCTGTTACAACCAGGTTCAAGATACTTTTGTTCAGCTGGCCTTGCGTGGCTCCTGTATGTGGCCCTTGCTCCATCATGGTCAGCATGAACTCTTGACTTTGCCTCGGTTCAGTGCGACCAGCTAACCCCATAGGCGCTTATTGCCTCTAAGCGCTACTTTTCACATTCAATTATTAAAAATTCATATCTTGACTTCTACTTATTGGATCTTTGTTGTTTTGGTCTTGTTTTATTTATAAATTAATAATCTATTTTTCTAATTTGGTGTGGAGTCTTTTTGTGGTGTTTCCATTGTATTAATGTGTGAAGAGTTGCACAAATACTTTACACATTGCCTCTTAAATTAAGCCTGACTGCTTTGTGCCAGGCTACCAGAGGGTGAGCACATTTTAATTTAGGGTGCGTATCTGACTTACCCGGACTAGAATTGTGGTTTCTGCTTGGACAGGGTGCATACCTCTACCAACCAGAAATCCAGTTTCTAACACCTTGGAAATGCAATGTTGTGAATCATTGTTCCTAGCAAATATGGTTTTGGTTTAGTTTGTATTGTAAGTAACATTAAAACATTGGAACTTGGAGCACTCCATTGAAGACAATGGAGTGCTCCGTGCTTCTACGGGCCGGTAAAGGCCCGCAAAGCAACATTCCAATGTTGTTTTCACAAAGGCCTCTCAGAGCCCAAAGGGATTTAAACCCCCTCGGGCTCCGAGAGGCCTTTGTTTTATTTGTTGGAACATTCTGCCCTCTAGTGGCAGAATGTTCCAATAGCCTTATAGCCCTTCGTAGCTGGGCTATAACGGTTATTAAAGTCCCGCTCCCATGTTAAAGGCCCTCACATTCGGCTCTGGCCTTTAACGCTGAAGCGGGCCTTAAATAGACGATATACGGCGGGCTATACGGCTAAATTAAAGAATTCTGTAGGAACCTTGTATGAAAGTAAGTGCACCATGTATTCATTGAATGTTTCAATATCGTGCATCACCTGAAATAAATTCAGACTTACTTAACCTTACAAAGCCACATTACCTTGGTGCTGTTTCAGCGTATTAGTTAATGTACCTCTCGCTGATGCTTTCTTCAAAGTTCCCTAGCAAATATGGCCCAGTTTTGTAAATCCCCTAAATTCTGGCAAGCTTTGGACTAACCTACAAACTTGAGGCAGGGAATCAGGCAGACTGTGACCGTTAACCTTCCATGACATACTTCAATAATCAGTCTTGTAAGAGTCTACAGGATTATATGTATTAGTATCATCTTTCCTGAGGGTATTATAGTCTTGTTTTGCAAACTTTAGCTGTACATAAATGTCCTTTAGGAGAAGGGATTTTCTTATGGCTGCCTGTTGAAGCTGTAGTTGTTCGCTCTTTTCCTAGTTGAAAAATCATAAACTATAATGTTTGTTGTGCTGGTAGAGGTACGTAGAATCTTGGACATAGTTTAGATTTTTTAATTTTTACCATAAATATGACAAAGAGCATCATATGGATTGATGCGGAGTGAAGTTGTTAATAATATTTTTTACTTTAGAAAGATGAACTTCATTACTGAATGGACATGGCGTAATAGCCTTACCCACTGAAAACCAAACTAGATTATTTGAGACCATTGGATATCTTTAGATCTACACAAGATGCGTTACATCAGACTTGATTGCCGAACACAAAAGTAAACATTTAAAAAAATGATATACATGTGGCAGCACTTCATGTTGATTAAGTGCATTTGTTTCACAGAATTTGAGTCAAATCGCAATCTGCAGTGATGCAAAAGCTATAAGGGTACACTTACATTTTCTTGCAAAGCATCTGAATGTTTGCTCATTTATGATTGATTAATGATGATATAACAATGTTTGAATATTGACACATGCACAATTATCTACTAGTAAGATTTTATGATGACTTCACTGGTGTTAGATACTATAAATGCGTAAACCCATACAACTTTGAGACAGTGTTATTTCTTCTATGCACCAATATATATTTCATTTCATTATTTATATAAGTTCTCTAAAGTCCTGGTTAGCCTAAGTCCTTATTATTATGTACAAAGTATTTAATGTTGAAGTATAAATGTTTACTTTTTGAACTATGAAACCTTGCCTACACAAAGATTTTGGTCATCGTTCTCAAACAAATTAATTTTGAAAGCCTGTAACCATACTTGGCTATTTAAATGTAAATATATATTAAGTATTCCACATTGCTTGTTGGCCAACTGGGTTTGGGGTTATGTATATTACTTTCTGTTTTTCAATTGTAAACTTACCTAGCTCAAAGTTTGGTTGACTTTCTATAAGATGATTTTTTTTCTGTAGTGAATTGTATCATATGAAGATTTCTTTCACCTCCTTGGCTTTGATTAGATGATGCACTAAAGGTAGGGAAAACATTTAATGTGTTGCACGCATATATTTTATCTCTGTATCTTTCTATGCGTTTTTAGTTTAGGCAAGTTGCATTTGTGCATGATCTTGAGTCTGAATATACGAAAACTAACCAATATATTTTTCTGTGGAATAAAAGCCATTTTATCTCTCACATGCACTGTCTCGATAGACAGCTCCAACCTATTTATGCAACAGCAACATCATTAACATTGTGATTATGAGCCCCTACCTATACTATTATCCTCAATATATCAGCCTGACATCTATTCACATGGAGATAAGAGAGCTAATGTTACAAACAAGTTGTGAGGGAGATACCAACCCCAAAACGTCTTGATTGCTGCACACAACCCTAATAAAAAAAGGAAGTCAGGCTTGCCTACCTTCAACAAATTGGGCTGAAAAATTATTCATTTTTTCCCGTTTTTGTTAATTAAGATTTGCACAGGAAATGGTGACTCGCCTCTGCCAAGTCCAGCCTCATCACTCACACAGTTCACCAGTCACCACTACTTCTGAGTACATTATTGTATAAGTGTACAACATGGGAAAAAGTCACCATTAAAAATAGATATCAAGTCAAAATGTGTAGGTAAAATGGAGACTTAGCATGGGCCCTGTTGTACATTTCCGCAATCCCTCTGATTTGTCTGTTAGTCGGCTTGACTTGGATGCTCTCCTGATACCCCTGTGCTCTGGCCACTATTGGCTAGCCCATCAATTCCTCAAATCTCGCTTCTTCCTATTCTTTCCTTGCCGGTCTCCTGCTCTTGTGCCTCTTAAAACCCCTGACAGTGACTTTCAAACAGGTGATAATAGCATGTGCAAAAACATCTCTGCAGAGATAACATATTCTTCAGTATCCAGGTGTGTTTGCGCCCAGTTAACAATGTAGTGTTAAAAATGTCAAGTAATATACTTCATTTTTTCTAAACTTTATGTGTAGGCTCTTATAATCAGCTTTTACATGGTTTTAAGTAACCAGGCTAAGGGCATCTGAGCTCAAACTTCACTAACTCCTTCCAAAACAGATGCGAAAAATATTACTGCCCTTTCTTTCTTTCTTTCTTTCTTTCTTTCTTTCTTTCTTTCTTTCTTTATTGAATGCGATTTTATATAGTGCAAACATTACCCGAAGGTGTCAGAGCGCTTTACAAAAGAACCAGTTGCGTTACATAAGGACTTTCTTGTATAGGCTCTTCCATCTAGATGGCCATTACTTTGTGGTAGCTTCAATCTATATGTGAATTAACCCCTTCACAGGGACACCACTCTGCTGTTTCGATCTGAGACAACGGGGCAACCCCTAGGTTACCAGGAGAACCAGTCCTTTGTTTGACCCAACTCCTTCCTCACATGTTATTGTTCCTCTCTCTAGATCTGTGAGGGGTGTAGTTACATCTTAAGCTGAATGGGCATCCTTTCTAAGATGCATACATCCGCTAAGGTAAACAACCTTTACAACGAAACTTTGACAACGCGTGCAGTTACATCGCGGATTTTACAACGAACGCGATGTAATCACGCGATGCCATTACAACGCAAGCCTTTACATCTACTTGCGCTAGATGGCGTGCTAACATTACAAATAGTGTAGTTTACTATCCCAACACCTTCCCTACTGTTAAGTGGACTGGAGTTGGAATAGTAAATTACGCTTTTCTAATGTTAGCACGCCATCTAGCGCAAGTCGATGTAAAGACTTGCGTTGTAATGGCATCGCGTGATTACATCGCGTTCGTTGTAAAAACCGCGATGTAACTGCACGCGTTGTAAACACACGCGTTGTTACGTCATACATCCTCCGCTAAGAGTGCAGATTGTTGCTACGTGGCTCGGTTTCCTAAAAAAAGAACAGTAGAGGGACCACTCTAAACAGTGTCTGTGACTCTACAATAAGTAGGTAACCCCAATGATCTTCAGATTTCAGAATTTTAACTAAACTCTTTCCTCAAAAAAGACATAGCATAGGACTGGCTACCAGGTCAGCTCTAAAGTCAGGGCCAAAGGCCCATTTTTCCTTAACTTTCAATCTTTTTCACCTCCAGTAACAACAAACCAAGTCTCTCAAAGTAGCACTCAAGTTCATAAACCTTTAGCTCTTGATAGGTGCTGGGGTGCATTATTGGCCAAATTCATCAAACCTTTTAGGTTCGCCTTTCCTGTACACTCTATAACTCTCTCACCTGCAACCTTTACCAAGCAGGTAACACGTGCAGCTAGACAAGATGGCTGCCCCCTTTTGCTCAATGTTCCTGGGGTCTGTATGACTAATTAGAATATAAAGACATAGAGAATGCATAATATTTTTCTGATGATATGGTATTGAGCATGACTATTTGTTTTATAGTCTCTGTATTTAGGTTTTATGTTTTGTGTTTTTTAACAACTTTATTTAGGAGCAATGTTCTCAATAAAAGAAAAAGAAAACAAACAATTACAGACATGGTTATCTGCATTAATATGAATGTATGCAATGTTTACATAAGGGTTTGTTAAAGGGTACAAAGGGAACAGGATTAATCAGTCTGGGGAGATCAACACAGCCATAAAAATGTCTCAAAGCATAAGACAAACAAAAAGGCAGCTCACAATGTTTCAAACAGTCCAGGTAAGTACATAATTACTGCAAGAAATAAGATCTCAAGTCTAGACCATTGGCATTCTGCATGATGGGGTAGATAAATATAAATCCATCTGATGATAACAATTTTGACAAACCCGCTGTATTTATCAAAGTAATAAATTTATTTTTTATTGAAAACGATTAAAATTAATTATATAGCTAAGATTGTATCAAACAATGCACTATTACCACAACAGACACTATCCCCACAAAGTACCCCTAACAACGATTGCTTGCAGTAGCATTACTTTGTGTGCCACAGTGATCCTGCTACAATTAATTACTCTGCAGGAAAAGGTTTTTTCATACCCTCCCCCGAGCTCAGTGTAACATTTTGCTAGCCCCTGGGCTAATTTAACTGCAGCTATTATGCTGGAGGCAAAGCTTGACGTACCCCTAAACATAATCCTTGAAAGCCTGGATGGGAGGGAGAAGGGTAAGAAGGTGAAGGTTAGGCAAGTCTGCATATTCTACTCCCTGTTGTCTGCTCTCTTGCGCATTTTATCATTTGTCAGGCACATCCTTAGGTGATAACCTTCAAAAACTAGTTTTGTAACATTTTAAAATCTTGGTTTTTTAAAACTTTTTAAAACTAGTTGTGCTTTGTTTATAATGAGCTTCAAAACTTAGGTTATCAACAAAGCCATTCGAGTACAGCAGTTATTTACTATGGGTCTGCCACATAGATTGGGACTTTTTTGGAATGCGGTCTTTTTTTCCATATAGCATCCCATTGTCACGTCTGGCATTCTGCACAGGATGTGACATTGTAGTCTCTGCAATGGGCCAATAAAGGGGATCTGGCCCTCCTTTGGAGTTACATCCTGGCCTGTATTTTACCAGCCTGACCAGTATTTTTAATTCAAGGTCTGTAAAATAAAATGGAGAAAATCAGAGATGGACTTTTTTCCCTTTGAAATGTAAATGCCAAACACGTAGTACAAGAATTCTCTTTAAATGTGTTGTAGACCTGTATATGTTATTTCTAATTGTTGAGAAGGATGGCAACCACACCCTCCATGAAAGGAGAATTGTGGTACCCAGTCATACTCTTCATTCCATGTTCCCACTTGTAACCGCTGTATTTTCTCTGTACACAGTTGGTCACTTGCTAATTTTAAGTGAGATACGATCCTTTGCATGTGATAGGTGCTCTTGTACTGCCTTTCTGGCACTTTGTTATTGAAAGGTAGTCTACCACCAGAGTACTTGCATCACAGATTAGTAAGAAGTCCAGTTTATGTTTCCTTTGTGCCCAACACTCTCTCAGCTTTAGGACTTTGGATGAGATGGAAAATATTACACCCCCCCCCCATTTGAGGAGAAAGTTATAATTCCAGAGAAGAATCCATGGGTAGAATTTCCTCTGCTGCAATCTACTTTGGGTTTAAATTAGTGTGTAGCTATGTAAAGTTGGTACAGTAACAGAGAACATCTGTTTAAGAGGATGTGAGAAACAAATTTATTTTATCCATACTCTCTAGGACTGCCTTAGGATTAGTCTGTTTTTGGTAAATGGTGGGATTCTGATATTCGCAATGATGGCTGTATATGTATAAATGAATAAGATAATAAAGTTAAAAAAATATATAGATATTCTATGCCATGGTGGTTCTGCAGAGCCGACAGATCTTGTGGTAAGTTCTAATTGGTTGCAACCACATCAGCAAAGTTGTTGCGGCAATCATCTTAGAATTAAAACAGACACAGAGGGGCAGGGTAGGGATACCCCACCCCCTTAAGCCTTATGGGTGAGGTCCAAGAGGGATCCCCCGGGGCCTAAAATACGTTTTTGTTTACATTTGTTTCAAATTCATGGAGGATCCACAGCAAAACTGGAAAAAAGGCACACAAAAAACAGGGTGGGCCAGTGCCTGAGTGAGGAGGGTGAGGATGAGTGGCAAAAGATATTCAATAGGGGAGGGGGGAGTACAGCCCCCCTCCACAAGCCTCTTTCTGGTCCCATGGACACCATCCCTGGGGCCCATTCATTTAATAAGGGGAGGGTGTTGTGCGGCTCTCCTCCCTAATTCTCTTTGAGGCCCGTGGTCCCCATCCCCTCTGCCCATATTTCAAATTAAGGGGAGAGCAGCCATGCAGCATCCCTCCCAAACCGACAAGAGGCCCTGGGGCCGCTATCCCCTAGGCCCATATTTCAAATTACGGTGAGAGGGGCATGCAACCGCCCTCCCCATGCTGTAAATCGGCCTCAGGGTCCACATCTCCTGGGTCCACAGCTAAGCAGTGTCCCATGGACCCCATTCCTCGGGCCAGTGCTGTTTTCTGCCTGGGAGAGTGCGGGCGTACACTGTCCACTCCCTCCCAGGCAGAAAACACATCTTTGCTCCCATGAAAATCGATGCTCCCACATGATTGGTGCTGGCTGGAAAGTCAGCATGTGGAGCGGGGCTCCACCACTGCCTCCAACTTTAAAGAAAAAATAGGTTTGTGGGCACCAGGGCACCCAAACATATGTAGAAAAATGATAAGGGAATAATAAATAAGCAAAATAAGCTGCTTAGTTATTATTCAGTACTCCTGCAAGGTGCAAAAGAGAATACCCTGTGAGGGCTTTTTTTTATAGTGCATTATTTCTTGCTGGAGGTGCCTCTAGAAGGGGCAAGGGCACCACCAACCATTTTTTCAATGTTGGGGGGCTGCAGGGAAAGCAGCACACCCCTTGCAACATTAAAAAAAAACTGTAAGTCTCCTGAGTCTTTAAATCCATGACTTCAGGCTGGCTTACCATATATTTTAAAGCACACCAACCTGGAGCTATCTGCTGTCCAGCTGGAGTATCAAGCCCCCTTGTCGTGGGCTCTATGGCTTTACTTTGTGGCCTGAAAAATGATAAAAGAAAGACTCAAAAACAAGTTGATGTGTTTAGTTTAATAAACGTTATTAATAAAGTTTTAGGGCAACCATTTTTTATTAAACATTGCAATGTGTGCATTTATAAAATATACATTTGATTACAGTTATTGGTGACTTTTTGACAAACAAAATAGTTCTGGTTATATATGGTGGTGTGCTGATCCCACGATAAAGCCAATAGGACCACATTTTATGTTTTGGTGTTTTGACCATTTGATAAAGTCAGTAGGTCTGCCTGAGACCCAACTGAGGCTCAGTTTCCCAGGGAACCCATCCCTGGGTACATCATCGTTCCCTGCCAACAACTGTACAGGCATTTCCTGCTCGCACACTCCTAGGCAAGGCACACAACTTTGCTTCCATGTGTGTGAGCACAGAAAAATGCTGCTCCCGCCAGGGCAGGAGCAAAGGAAAGAAGCTGCTTCCTGAGCAGCTACAAAGCTTGCTGGTTGGGGAGTCTGCTAGGACAGTGGGGGCTTTGGGGCTCCCTACGTGACTCCTAACAAAGACTGCATTGTTGGTAGGCATAGGCACTTAAAAACAAACAGGCCTGCTCAAACCTGCACCCAAATGGGCCACAGGGGGTCTCACCGCAGCCCCCAACAATTTGGCCAGTTGTGGGTGCTCTGGGGGTGCACCAGGGCACCCACTTTGACAAAAAGAATGCCAGCACCTAGTATGAGTGCTGATTGTGAAGCTGGCAGGGGCAGCAGGCTCCCCACACGGCTCCGAAAGTTTAAAAGTTTTGTTAACCCAGGTGGACACTGGGGCACCCAAAAATTTACCGAAAAAGCCTCAAAAAAGAATATTAAATGAGTGACAGGACCTGCTCATTTAATATTCACTGCTGCAGCAAGGAGCACCGCATAATACCCTGAGGCTTTTTTTAATGATATATTTGTGTCCTAGTGGTGCCCTTAGAAGAGACAGGGGCACCACTAACCACTTTTAGTGTTGAGCATGCGAGAGCATGTGCCAGCGCATGCACTCTCGCTTGCGAGACACTATTGTTTATAAAAAATAAATAAAAAGGGGCTTGGGGCCCTTTTGTTGATTCCCATTTTTTGGCTTCAGTGTCCTTCTGCTTTGCAGCCTACTTATTTGGCCAATGCAGGCCAAACATCAGTTACAATCCATTCTGTGGAGCACAGACCAAGCGCTGACTGATTCAAATTAATCAGTGCCGGTCCGCTGCTCCTATTGTGATTGAGGTACTATTTCATCCTGCCTCCCCCTCTCCTTGCCTGCTGCGCCATCCATAGCATTTTGTTTCTTGTTTAATTAGATGGATCAAAATACCCCATCATTGTCAGTAACTTGTTTACTTTTTTTCTGCACCAGGGCATTTTATTGGCTGCTGCCAAGACATATTGCACTGTAAAATAGTGACACTAGTTCTAATTTAATTATTTATTCTAACACATGTGGCTGTTACCCACGTGAAACCCTGTGGCACAAGTCAGGGAGTGACTGAGCCATAACTTCTGGCGTAGTTGTAACATCAGGAGAGGTCTGTTTAGGATGAGTGGATTATATAAACAATCACGGTAAAGTCTAATGCGGACATCACAGAGTTTACCGAAGTCAGTTTTTTGTGGACATGCACATATACACTTAAATGTAAAGATTTTGCTTGTTCTCAGGATAGCACAAAATCGCTTTCCCTGGATTAGGGCTGTGGACAAAATGGCCCGACAAGGCATATGTGTGAATATTAGGGGGCCTTCTTTACCTTAATGAAAGGGTTCTATGTCAGAAGGGGCTTTGCGGACAGATGGAAATTGAATCAGATGTTGGTCTGATAACTTCTGAGGTATGTCACAGGAATTAAACAGTTCTTTTTGCAGGTGGGCATTTAAAATTAATATACAGATGCAGGTAGATTTTGGAGAAGTTGCCTTGAGGCAACGAGGGATTGGGGCCAGGTCAGCAGTTCATCTTTCTGCTGTAAATACAGAGAATGCAACCTGACTTGGAAATATCTGATGAAACACTGGGCCGTACAATGTAATCTCTTACTCAAGTCGTCAAAGGTTTGTCCCCATTGGTTGTATGGACCTTTGATAGCTGACGTGAAGCACTGAAAGGGAGAAAACATCAAGAATAAATTTCTAACTTGTGTAGCCAATGTGACTTCACAATAAGGACTAGGAATCACTGAATATGGTTAAAGAGTTTTATCTTGGATTACCAATCAGTCCAGTATATATGCAAACCAAGAGTACATTCAGTACGTGCAGTAATACAAAAGATAAGCTGAAGTATCTCAATATGGTGCAATAGAATGACATATTGAATTGCAATAATCACGATTATATAAACACAGATTAAATCAAACAGGGGTTCCATAAAGAAACTTCCCTTCTCCCTCCTGAACATAGATCAAATATAGGGTCATCTATCAACGGTCTCTAAATCAGGAGCATAAAAGAAGAAGATATCAGCATGATCAGACTTCAGTAGAGGCCCAAAATAAAAGGAACTAAGTGTTTAGCATAAAGCTTCACACTTGTAAGAATAGGGCAAACAGAGAGGTCTGTACCTCTTCAAGTCTAAAGGTAGTCTCTTCTGACTACAATTGTGAGTACACCCATTTAAAAGTAACAGGAGATTCAGCAAAATCTTATCTCCTTCCCACAACCAGGGGCCAATCAGGGACTAATCAGAACACTACTTGAGTGCATCTACTACATGGCTTCAGGTTCATATCACATCAAACTAAAACTTTGGTTCTCAACCTTGAACATCTTACAATCCTAGTACATGATGAACAGAAGGCCTCTTTCAAATATTATTTCCCTAAGTTCACTGCCAAGTTGCCCTTCACACTTCTCTATCAACCATCTAATAAAGACAATAAGCATTTCCTAAGCTAGCGTGAATCATTATTCTGAACCTCCAAGGAAAAGAGAAAGTAAGTTGGCAAAGCAAAATGCATTTCAACTGATGTCTGTAGTCTGGCTAATTTAAATGAGCATTTAATGTGCGCTTCAAATACATAGGTATACATGCAGGTGTGTAACTTTAGAAAATAACTGCAAAATATAATCAAAAGAATACATGTATTTATATGTAAATATAAGTTGATCTATAAGTGTAAAAGATGAACAAATAATACATGCTTTAATTTTAAACTGAACATTGGTGCACACGTATATAAATCTCTCATCTCTACAGTGACTACATTTCAATATTGCGTTGAAACACATGTTAATAAAGTTAAGGCACAGAATCTTGGGATTTAGTCAGAACACCCTAGACACAGTCAAACAACATTGCTCTGGTCAGACACTAGCACCTAGACATAAGAGAATACAGCTGATGTTTGTGAGCACACATATATTGTCATATAACTGAGGACAGAGGTTCTGAAAAACCACACTGAGTGGAGGTCCTGAAGCAAGAGCGCTGCGTCAGCTGAGATGTAGAACATCCACCTATGTATGGTAAAGTATGGGGTCTGCCACTAATCACAGAGACCTATAATATATCCTCATTTAGCTTCAGTAGAAAGAAGGGGTTAGGCTAATCTGTCTTATAACATGACAGGGCTTTTTATGGTATATGGTTTTGTCAACTGTGCTAATTATAATTTTGATAGGCATTTGTTGTCTAATTGTTGCACAAATACTGCATCTTAGTGCACAATAGTTTAAATAAACATTGTAAACTTCCTTTGTGTCTCGTTTTATCTTATTGTGAACAAGTACGAGTGAAAGGGTGTATCCTGTTACTGCGATCCCTGAGAGGGTCGAGAGTGTTTTGTTCTGTGGTGCCAACTTGCTTGTTTCTTTGGAAAGTAATGCACTATCGCTAGTTGGACTCAGTCTCATAGATACTGCGGTGGTATGGTGACTCAGTCCCTACATGCTGATGTTCAGTGGTCCCAAGCATAGTTCTGTTCCTGAGCAGAATCCGTGCAACATGGCACCACCAACGTTTGGTCAGGTACTTATTTACAGGAATCCTGAGTAATGCTTCTGCTTGTCCACAATACCCTCACACCTTTTACCGGAGAAGTCCATGGTGTTGGGAAATTATCCTCCACTGTGTTTAGGGATTAACTAGTTCTGTTGGTTTTTCAAGCATGAATATTAAAAGATTAAAACCCAGTTTGTGTTACACTCTGAATCCATTTCTACGTGGAGCAACCTATAGCTATTGCAGCCAACTATCAACCGGCATTTGAGGCACATTTGACGCAACATGGAGTCCCTAATGCAGGTGCTCCTGTAATCTTTGTAGTAGAAGCAGACGCTGCATTCTGCTTTGAAGATTTTTACTCTAGGGTCACATTTCCAGCTGTGGGTACTAACACAAACACTTTTAGCAAATATACTATGCCCCAGGCACTAACAGCACACAGACCTTATGCACTTGTTGAAATTCCTCTTACAGTCTGGGAACACCAGACTTGGTTTAATGGCACCCTTACCAATGTGCCTGGGCCAGTTTGAATGGACCCTCTCAGCAATGTGAGGGTAACTGGCCGGCATTAGCTGGATATACCCCATACCCTGATTTAGGTCATTTAAATCTTGTGCAAACCCATGATTTATACAATGTTCTTGTCGTCTTATACAGATGCCTAACGCAATTTACTTTGCATACATTATTAGCTGGTCCAGCAAGACTTGGACTACAAGCGCAAGCCCAATTGCCTGCAGCGCCTGTAATTAGTCCTATGATTGTTTATTCAGTTATGGACAAACGACCCACTAATTGTGAGGAAATTCCATTTTGGATTGGCTAAAAAAAAGTTGATCAACTTGAAGTGTGTTTTCCCTTACAGGACCACAATACAAGCACAACATTTAAACTATGTGCTTACCTACTGGGGTGGTTCCCAGTCTTGGAGACCCCAACACCTGGGGTACTATTTTTGCCACAGTTTATATGTTAATGTTACTGTAATTTATAAAGCACATAGATACCCGGAGGTGTCTTGGCGCTGAGGACAATAGTGGACCTGCTTGGGCGTCTAGCTCTGGAACAGCCAGGTTTCCAGTCCCTTCCTGAAGGAGGAGAGGGAGCTTGCACTTCTGAGCTCACTCGTTCTACCAAATGTTCTCAAAGAGATACAGAATTGAAATGGCAGGTCCTGCCCTAGATTTGGGGATGAAACTAATGGGTAATTTTCCCACAGTCTCCAAAATGATTGTTTCTATTATTAAAGGTGAAGCAACATCTCTGGCTATACACCAGCGACTTACGGTATGCGTCCGAATGGGCCCTTGCTTTGGCCCCTGCTCTTTACAGCAATCATGTTGGCTGGGATAAAGATTCCCCTCATCATATTATTTCTATACGGTCTACTCCTCAAGTGCAACCACAATATCCTATGAAACTGGAGGCTAAACAGTCGGTAGATAACTTTTCTCCCAGTTGGAGTACCAGGGAGTAATTGAACCCTGTGTCTCTCAGATGAATAATCCCCTTTCCCTGTTTTAAAACCGGATCATTCCTATCGCATTGTCTTAGACTATAGACATTTGAATAGCCATACCCACATATTTGTGGGGCAAAACACAATATGGCTGGGTCCAAACAGGGGTGGCGTGGTGAGCAAAAGAACAATGATTTAAATCCAGACATTTGTGACAAGGGGTGAATGTTTGCATTGTTCAGCATTCTGCCCCTCATTTGTTCCCTTTGCTTTTGTCACCCTAAGTGGGAAGGGTATGCCCAGACGTGGGTCCCGTGCCCACTGCACCCCTAGATTCAAGCTAGCCTGGCTGATTAGGGGTGATGCCCTGAAATCGGTCCCAGGATTATGATGCTTGTTTATGGTCCAGGGAGGACCTGGCTTGGCAGTTCAGGCTGGATTGTTCCAATGAAGAGCAGGGTCAATGCTGATTTGCATATAGCTGGGTCCAAACTAGGGTGGCCTGGTGAGCAAAGGCGTGATGGATTAAACCCAGATCTTTGTGACTGGGGGTGAACGTTTGCATTGTTCAGCATTCCGTTCATCATTTGTTCCTTTTGCTAACACACAGAGTGCAGCACTCATTAATAATGTGATCCATGAAAAATACAAAACCATATTGGATATTTCCAATGGTTTTTTCAGTGCTCTTGAGAGCCAAGATTGGTCTGCTTTTAGCACCCTGGGTTTTCAAATGCCCTATTCATGACTTCCTGTGGGCTATAAGAATAGCCTGGGCGTTTTTGCGGTACAAATTACGTTGATTCTTCATGACATTGACTCCGATGCTCTGTTCTACGTAGACGATATCTACTTGACAGACGATTAATTAAATCTCCGCTAGAGTAGATCGCATAATATTGGGATTTGCTGAACCTGGCTACAAGTTCAACTTCAGGAAATCTAATATAGATCAACAATATACCCAACCCACTCCAACCTCTCCGAGAAAAATGGCTGGCTGACTTGGGTCCTCTTGATGACGAAGAATGGCAGACCTCAATAACGTCTCCACATGAAGCGGCTATCCCATCAAATTTCCGACTCATCCAACTCAAGATCTTACACAGACCCTACCTAACTGGGCCCACCCTACACAAAATTGAATGCAGAGAAGACACGCTTTTCCGACGCTGTGAAGGAGAGGCCACATTCTACCATACACTGTGGGAATGCCCGAGTATAGCACCATTCTGGGGGAAAGTCACAAGACAATTGCATAAGGCGATTGGCAAAGATATCCAACTAACACCTAAATTGGGACTCCTTATCCTATGGGATGCCACGGATCTCACCACAACAGAATAACAATGGGCCAACCTGGGGTACAAACTGGCCAAACGATGCATAGCAAAGCACTGTAATTGTAATTGTAATTGCCATTTATAAAGTGCATTATCACCTTCAGGTCTCTAAGCGATATGAGAGAGAGCCCTACCCTAGCACATGGGGGGTAGCAAGTTAGACTGTGCCCCAGACTTCCCAAAAAAGTACTATCTTTAACTTCTTCCTAAATGGAATGAGGGCATGTTCCTTACGTATATTCTCCGGCAAGTTGTTCCAAAATTGGGGGATGGAGGTTGAGAAAGCTCTTCCTCCTTTGGAAGACAGGCTGAAGCGAGGGCAGGCCAGCAGGCTGGCCTCCGAGGACCGTAGTATCCTACTAGGGGTGTAGTTGAATAAGCGGTTTTTGATATACCTCGGGGCTTGGCCATAGATGGCTTTATGTGCAATGCAGAGGCCTTTAAACTTTTTTCTCTGCCTGACCGGAAACCAGTGCAGCTGACATAGAAGGGGGGTGGCGTGAGCTCATCTAGGTACTCTGAAAATTAATCTGGCGGCATCATTCATAGTGACCTGTAATCTGGCCAGCAGTTTTCCCGGAAGGCCGATATACAGGGCGCTGCCATAGTCCAATCGCGACAATATCATGGCTGGTACAGTCAGTCTGAGTGTGGCGAAGGAGAGAAGGGGGGCAAGTTTTCGCAGCTGTCTCAACAAGCCGACACATGTGCCCACTACTGCCGACACCTGCTGGGTCATGGAAAGCTTGGCATCAATTTTGATGCCCAGGCTTTTTACGGCCAAGGCCGGCTCCGGATAGGTGCCAAGCTCTTGTGGCCAAAATAGATCGTTCCAGGGATTGGCGTCAGTATTGACGGCCAATACCTCAGTCTTGTCTGGATTAATTTTGAGGGAATTGGCCGTCATCCAGTTAACTGTGAATTTTAGAATGTTTTGAATTCTTGAGTGGGCAGTCGGGGAGTTGTCAATCTGGATGATAATTTGAGTGTCGGCGGCATAGTTATAGATCCGGCATTCCATATTGTTCAGTGCAGCTATCAGGGGCTGGAGGTAGGCGTTGAAAAGGAGGGGCGACAGCACCGAGCCCTGTGGTACCCCGCACGAGAGTATGCCTGGGTCAGACACGTGATCAGTCAACTGTACTCTCTGGGATCGGCCTCTAAGAAAGGATGTAAGCCACGCAAGGGCCGTGCCCTGGATGCCCAGCTCTGAGATCCGTGACAATAGTGGGTCATGATTGACCGTGTTAAATGCCGCGGATAGGTCCAGCAAAACCAGGGCACATGGCTTTTTCTTATTGGCCCTCAGTCTTAGTTCGTTTAGTACCGACAGTATAACCAGTTCCGTCCTGTGGTGGGCCCTAAACCCAGCCTGGTTAAATTGTAAAAGGTGGTTATCCTCTAGATGATGTGACAGAGAGTATAGCACATGCTGTTCCAGTACTTTTGCAAGGAGTGGGAGTTGGGAAATTGGCCTGAAATTTTTTAGATTCTTCGTATCTGCCCCAGGTTTTTTTCGGAGCGGGATGATGCGGGCCTCCTTGAAGTTATTAGGGACATGCCCTGCTTCCAGGGATTGATTAAGAAGTGAGAGGACCTCACTTTTTATCCCAGGAAATGCCACCTTAAAGATCCTTGGTGGATAGGGGTCTGCAGGTGACCCTGATTTCACCTGCCCTATTAGAAGAGACAGATAATCGTGGGTAAGTATGGGGAAGGCGGTGAGTGGTTTATCAAACATAGGGGGTGGGAGTGCTGGTGCTAAAAGGCAGGGGAACGTAGGGGTAAGATGGATTTCTATCAGAAGGTCCTTCACTTTCGATGCGAAGAAGGCCTGGAATTTATTACAATCTTCCCGGCAGAAGGAGGGTTTCTGTTCCTTATCTTGTCTTAGCTCTTTCAGGATCCGGAAAGTCTCTTTTTGTGTGTTATCGGCCGCCACAATCTTTGCTTCATAGAATTCTGCTTTCCTTGTTAGAATTGCCTTTTTATAGGCAGCAAACATCAAGTGGTATTCTGACCGGGAACCTGGATCGTAGGCTTTCCGCCAGGCTCTCTCGCACTGGCGAAGAGTTTGTTTTATATTTCTTAGAGCATCATTGAACCAGGGGTTCCTTTACCTTCATCCCTTATTCTTTCCCTACATGCTGGAGCTACCATATCAATAGCGTTCTTCAGCCTCGTCGACAGGAAAGCGCTTTTTGCATCAATGTCTCCCTGAGTTGTTATTGAAGAGGTAGATTTATATAGGCTAGTAACCAGGTCATCGGCTCTGATTTTATTCCAACTCCGCAACACTTGCCACTCCGGAGGTTGGACAGGCTGCTTGCTTAATGAGTGGGAACCGGCCACTAATTACATAATGGTCCGACCAAGAGCAGGGACTGATAACTATAGGCCTGGTGAACGGATGGGATGTCCAAACCAGATCAAGTGTATGGCCCTTCTCATGAGTGGGGCCGTTCACTAGTTGGCGGAGTTCTAAAGAAATCAACGCCTATTCCAATTGTTTAGCCTGGCTGTCTTTGGGAATCTGATCCCAGTGGAAGTTAAAGTCCCCCATCACCACCATACATTGGTACCGTGAGCGGATGTCGTGTACTAGTTCCGTGCAGAATTCAACAAGCCTGGGCGGCGTTCGCGGGGGGGCGATATACTATCAGAATGACAAGACAAGCAGTCTGAAAGCAAAACTTCGCCCCCAGCACATCAGCCCTCTCTATGCTTTCTGTACAAAGAGTCTGAGCCTTTAAGAGGTGCTTGTAAAGGATTGCGACCCCCCTCCCCCTCTAGAACTGCCAGGTCTATTGTGGATGAGGGCCGCATAGTTCGGAGGCATAGCGGCTACCAGGTCCGAGGTTGAGGACTCCTCAAGCCATGTCTCTGTAATTCCTAAAATATCCAGAGTATCGTCTTCAAGGAGCGAGAAAACCTCAAGATTATGTTTCTGCAATGAGCGGGTGTTGAGGGTGGCAAACCTATGTCCCGGAGGGCTAATGGGCCGAGACGGCCTTGGGAAGAGTGTTGTGTGATTTAGGTTCCCACAACCCTTCCGACTTGAGTGCGACCGCTACATTGTTATTAAGTAGCATCGTACCTTGATTTAGGCGCAGGAGTTCCTCCAAGGAGTATAGGAGGCGGGGGCCAGGGGTCCTGGCCCCTGGTCCCGGTCGGGCGCAGACGGGCTTGCCTTAGGCGCACCTTTGGTGTGCCCGCTGTGCGCACGTGCTGCATGCTTGCTCCAGCTTGGTTATGAAGCCTGAGACTCCTCCCACCCACCACTCAGCCCTGCTGTGCAGCGGCTGGCTATTCCTGAGCACTAGAGCGTTACTGTAACCGGAAGTGCTCAAAGCAGGAAGTGAGGGCGCGCTGGGAGCGAGATTGCAAACCACAAATGCAAAGGTACAATTATACAAGTGATTTTAAAAGATTTAAATGTTCCAACAATTAAAAAAAATAGCAACGTGTTTCAGCATTGTTCTTTAGCGCAGCAGCAGCGTTACAAGCAGTCCACCACGAGCATAGGCGTGACTCTCTGTTTTCTGCGCGCTTGCTCCAGCTTGGTTATGAAGCCTGAGACTCCTCCCACCCACCACTCAGCCCTGCTGTGCAGCGGCTGGCTATTCCTGAGCACTAGAACGTAACTGTAACCGGAAGTGCTCACAGCAGGAAGTGAGGGCGCGCTGGGAGCGAGATTGCAAACCACAAGTGCAAAGGTACAATTATACAAGTGATTTTAAAAGATTTAAAAGTTCCAACAATAAAAAAAAAATAGCAGGGTTTTTCAGCATTTTTCTTTAGCGCAGCAGCCGCGTTACAAGCAGCCCACTACGAGCATAGGCGTGACTCTCTGTTTTCTGCGCGCTTGCTCCAGCTTGGTTATGAAGCCTGAGACTCCTCCCACCCACCACTCAGCCCTGCTGTGCAGCAGCTGGCTATTCCTGAGCACTAGAACGTAACTGTAACCGGGAGTGCTCAAAGCAGGAAGAGAGGGCGCGCTGGGAGCGAGATTGCAAACCACAAGTGCAAAGGTACAATTATACAAGTGATTTTAAAAGATGTAAAAGTTCCAACAATTAAAAAAATAGCAGGGTTTTTCTGCGTTTTTCTTTAGCGCAGCAGCAGCGTTACAAGCAGCCCACCACGAGCATAGGCGTGATTCTCTGCACTGGGGAAATGCGAAAGGGCAGACATTGACACTATGGACTAAAGAAATGCACAAATGTACGCTCGCAGAAAAAGTAGTGTTTAAAAACAGAGGATGTCCCCAGAAATGGCATAAAAAATGGGGGAAATTGAATACTTTCCAAGGTGAACTTTGCATCTCCCCAACCGCTGAACTGGCGCTGAAAGAGAGAAAAGGTCCTGGACATATATAAAGATAACTGTTTATGACAGAAGATCCTAGAGAGAAATTGACCTGGCAATGTGGGTAAACATGTGTTATATGTATGAACATCAATAAGACCTGTATTGTTTTCTTATATATCAATAACAAGAAATAGAAAAAAAAAGAAATCCAATATAGCTTTTTTAAGTGTCCTTTTCCTAGGACATGAATTGACACATGAGGGAAAGAGTCTTAACCCTCATTTGTTTTTAGAAATGTGCACAATTGCAACCTCCAAACACACTTAAAAAATTGCAGTTAGGATTTTTGAATTTTGGTAGAACATACATACTTGGATATGCACAATGCATAAAACATCTTTATGCATTAATACGCCTTGATTTTTCCACTTCATGCTGGACATCAGAACACACAGGTACACTGAAATCTTTACAATCTGACATGCTTGAAACTCGCCACTTGCATACACGTATCAAGACCATACTGGTCATCCAAATTTTACGGGGTGCCATTGGATTTACATATATCACCTTTAACGAAGGTGAGCAGTGCCTATAGCATATAAATCACATTTATATTCCAGAGCGGTAATGTGTTTTGCTTTCACTGAAAAAATACTGACTACTGTGCAAATGGCCATCCTTAAAGAACAGCAACTTTCTCAAGGGAAACACATTATTATCATTACTCCCATGCCAGGTTTAGAAGCTGTCACCAAAGCTAGGGTCCTTAACACTAAGGTACTCCATCCTAGATGGATAAAATGGGCTACATCCTTAACAGCTGTTGATGTAGACTTTGTCTTTGACACTTGTATGCAAGAATTTCTACAGTATGAGTATGCTTATCCTTTGCCATCTACTGTTCTGCCTCTTGATCAGTATAAGTATATAATTTACACTGATGGTTCAGCTTATCCTGCTATAGGTTCCAAGCAGCAATATTCACTCGCATACACCAACACTATTGGTATTATGTTGGATGGCGTTTTCCAACCTCAATCAGCTTGCACATAGTCTCTAGGAGACTGTACTATGCATTTAGCTGAACTGAAGGCTTTTCGTATCCTGAAGCCCCCACACTCATTGTGTGTGATGCGTATTACTGTGTACAGTTCTTTAGTAATAATATACATTATTGGCAACAAAATAGTTTCCAGGATTCAAAGGGTAATACAATCAGCATAAACTGCTTTGGGGTAAGGTGGCAGACCTTGAAGATAGGTTGACACAAACTCATGTAGTACATATACTAAGTCACCAGCGTGATGGAGCACACACTGTAGGGAATTCTCTGGCTGATGAAGCAGCCAAATCTGCAGTAGCAGCAGCTACATACTATAAAACTCATATAGATAACGATATCTTAGCTGCCATGAATGCAACTAAAAACAGCACCTCCTCACCAAAAGCTTTTCCTTCTAAATACTTGTATCATTTAAATGACCAGAATGTTCCTTTTGTAACAATTCCTGTGGTTAGCGATCATTTGATACCCAACCAGGACTGCAGGCACGCTTTAGTTGTAGCGGCACATGAAGGTGTTGCTTCCACGCATGCAGGAGTGGCAGCCACAATTTCACTGTTACGGCAACGTTATTGCTCGCAAGACTTATACCAGCAACCTAAAAAATATCTCCTGTGTTTATAGTCTTTTGGCTGTATTTACTTGGATCATTATGGTCCATTGATTTCAGATACCGCATTCAAATTAAGTTTGGTTGCAGTTGAGTCTTGCTCTAGATTCCTATGGGTTTGGCCACAGCGCTCGGCTGATGCTCAAACTGTTATTAAAGACTTGCAAATCTTTACCAGTACTTATGCATGCTGTGCATTCCATTAAGACCAGGGTGTCATCCCTGGGTGTATTGGTGCATTATTCTTCTCCATATAGGCCTGAGGGCAGTTCTGTTATGGAAAGAATGAACTGTGCTTTAAAGCAGTCCTTAACGGCTAGAGTATTAGGTACTGGGCATAGTTGGTTGTAACCACCTCTATGGGATTCAATGAGCTCTTAATAAACTCCCTAAAAGATCTCTGGGTGGGCGGACCCTGTACAAAGTAGTTTTTAGCATTTAGCTTGACGGTCCAGACACTGTGGTGGCTGCTGCGACCTTTGATGCAGATAACCATTGTGCTGTCTTACAGGACATACAAAAGTTCTGTGATGCTCAAGCAAGCAAATACTTGCCCACGTCTCTCTCTCCAAGTGCAGATGTACAGACTACAGTTTCATGCTGGCTTCTGAAAGTTGGTGATCTCGTTTGTGAAAAGCTGGTGATCAAAAAGGAGCTCGGTCCATCCTACCATGCTCCTGTAACAGTCCTTAGCATACAAGGTACAGGAACTGTGATCTTGCCGCAGCTTTCTGGATCTAAAGATAAACGCTTTGTCTCCATTGAACATGTCAAAGTATACCTTGTGGCCAATTCTACATAGTAGGCCATGGGGTGTTTGTGCTCCTCCAGGAGACATTCCTTTACATCTCGTGAGCCCACCGATGCTGACAGTCCCTGGCTGGGGGAGAGGCTGAGTCCTCCACTGACAACATGACCAAAAAAATGACTGTTTCTACTACTGCATCTTCTACAGCGGATGGAATTTATACTAATCCACCATTGATCCCTCTTTGTTAGATTTTTCGAGTCCTATTATTGAATCCCAGCCCCCAGTTTTTCAGCCAAGTACCTCCGGGTGCTACATAGATCAAGATGATTTTTCTTCAGACAGTTCTTCTGTTTTGCATCTGCCTTTAGCATGGATTTGTGGTTTTATTGCAAGGCTGAAACGCAGTTATCTACCCCAGCCTTGGATATATGTATGGATCAAACTGTCCTTGGTTTTCTTGTTCATGAGAATTGGGTTTGTGACTGTTTTTCCCTATTAATCAATGGCCTCTACCTCCCGAAACGTTCTGCTACGGAAATGGTCAACGGGGTCTTGGCACCCCATTCTTCTTCGCATAAACTGAAAAGAGACTTGCCCCTCCTCAACATTTTAGCCATTCCAGTGACTGATGGGATTGTTTGGCATAAAGTTCCGCTCGATATATTCAGCCCTACGGAGATCCTGCAGATACCCTATATGTTCAAAGTTTCCATCGGTGGTGTAATAGTACCTGGGTTACATTCAGATGATTGGGATGTCGAAACTGTACATTCTATGCTTACAGAATTTGAATATTATATTGTTTTTGAATCAGAAGACCCATACCTTAATTCTGCTAACTATGCTGATATGTTCTGCTATCACCATTATGGACATCACTTCCTACACAGAGGCAGTAGTGAATGTCCACATTTTTATTATACACAATGGGAACATTGTCCGACTCCCCCACAAGGGAGTTCTAAAACACATAAAAACAAATTCACGTATTTTACAGGGTATGACACTTCAAACCCCACATCATATTATTTCAAATTAGTTCCTACCCCACCAAAATAATATCTGCTTACACAGACCAAGCTCAAATATACAACTTCGTTTGTCAACCAGTTATCCCTTGAGGCTATGGTTACTCAACAGACACAATTGATTTTAAATCAATTTGGGGAACAAAATCTTTGCAGGTGCAAGGAATAGAAACCATATTTTGAGCCTGTTTAATTCCCTCACAAATTATTTTCTTGTATGATACCATCTGTCCCTTGGGTTTGCGACTCCTCCACAATGTGAGATTTGAGCCACTCACGTTTGAGGAAATATGTGCTTCGGCACACAATCACGCAATACAAGCTCTGCTAAAAGGTGGAGAAACTAGAGGGTGAGATGAGCAAGGCAGAAGGGTGAAGTGGAATGAAAGGAGGGTGAAGTCAGGAGAGAGGATGGAACAACTGAGAGAAAGGAGGGTGAGGTGAAGGGAGCAGAAGATATCAAGCCCATACGTTTAAACCTCTAAAAATAAATAGTTAAAATAGACAAAATCCTGCAGTAGGTATAGTATGAAGATCACATCCATGCAAGAGCATCCAGTTTGTCCAGACTCTACTCTCAGAAATTATCATGTGTTTCTTGCATGGCCCATTATCGTTTAACCTATGTTAGCCTAATTGTGCACGTTGTAGGCTGCTTTTATTTTGCACACATTACTACATAACATGCTTGCCTTTGTGCCACATTTTATTTTAATTTCATTTGTTTCTTAGGATTTGGTCGGAACACCCTAGATAAGGTCAAACAACATTGCCCCTTGTTATTCTCACTGGTCAGACACTAGCACCTAGACATAACAAGAGAATGCACCTGCAATTTGTGAGCAAACATATCTATTTATATAACTAAAGACAGGGGTTCTGAGAAAACACAATTAGCAAAGATCCTGAAGCAAGAGTGCTGCATCACCTGAGATGTAGAACATTCACCTATGTATGCTAAGGTACAGGGTCCGCCACAAATCCTAGAGATATATAATATATAATCATTTTGCTTCAGTAGATGGGGGAAGGGTTAGGTTCACATGTCTTATAACATGACAGGGCGTTTTATGGCATATGGTTTGTTAACCATGCTAATGGCATTTGTTGTCTAATTGTTGTGTAATTAGTGAGAGAGCGAAAGGGTGTGTCCTGTCACCGCAATCCCTGAGAGGGTAGAGTGCTGTGTTCTGGGGTGCCCACTCACATGTTTCTCTGGAAAGGTTTGGAGGGCAAGTGATGCACTATAGCTAGCCGGACTCAGGATCATAGATAATGAGGTGGTATGGTGACTCAGTCCCTACATTCTGATGTTCTATGGGACCAAGCATAGTTCTGTTCCTGAGCAGAATCCCTGCAACAACACCTGAGAGACTTTGACCCTCCCTGATCCCAAATCCTGGAACCAGGTATGTTTACAACCAGATGATTCATATTTCCTCAGTGTTCCTTCCAGTCTATCCATTAATTACATTCAACTCACCCCTTGACTTACCATGAAATTCAAAACCATTCTTGCATTCTAAGATGTTCCAACCAGTGCTTGAAGTGGAAATATAAAAGTGCAGGTACCCTATGCCAGAGTACCCTCCAATTCAAAGCATTGCACCACTGCTTAGAAGTGCAGGTACTTCCTCTCAAAATAAAGAGGTGCAGGTACTCCATACCTGGGAGGAAAAGCCCATTCAAAGACAACAGCTGGAGGAAACAATCAGAGCCTCGCACTCCCCTAGATCATTTGCTTGCACATACACATATTGGATTTTCAAAGGTGTCAAAGTGCCTGCATAAATCCGCCAAACTTTTTATTCGTCAGCATGGCATTAAGCTCCCAGAAGGGAATGTATAGTGCACACAGTTAGTGATTTCTGAAACAGACGACCATCATCTAATTAAACACAACTTCATATTTAACATGAGGCACTTTATGCTTTTGCTAGTAAGTATATTTTTAGTGGTAAGGAAATTGGAACAACCCATTGTTTTCGAAATTGTTCAGCTCACACAATACCTATCTCTTTCTTATGGACTCGTTTTTGGAACTTCCCCTGTTTGTGGAGCACTTTACCCAGTCCCCATTCAGTCTAACTTCTGGTCTTCTTTATCACGTTGCTAGTGGTGTGAAGAGCTATATAAATGCAATGCACTATGTTTGGCAATTACCGATCCCCAAGGAATAGACTGACACAGTGCAGAAACAATAACTTTCTTTCATGCCCAGCCTCTGTTTATCTATGTAGGTGGGTAATCTGCTGTGGCACTGATTACAAGGAGAAAGAAGACAAACTGGTAAATTGCTGTTAACTTTGGTACGCTACCCCTCCCCCACCAACTACTCCCCTGCATTTTTTATTTTTTGCAACTACATTTGAGGCAGCCTAACACTGTAGACAGGCTCTTCTACTCATTTGTTAATTCTTATTATTTTTAAGTGGGGTAGCTGAGATGGATTCCTCTCTTCTCTTCCTTTTGTATCCCATCCCAGCTTTACCAATGCTTTCTCAGCTAATGTGGTCTTCTTACTCTGGAGGAAAATGCATATTTTTTCACTCTATACTATACCTTAACTATGTGGCATTTGTTCACTAATTCCTTTTTCTCTTTTCCCTCCCCCTATTTTACCATTCTCTAATCTTTCTTCCTTTTGTTTCATTCCCATATATCATGTGTTTCTTTGTCTGTATCTCTCATAGGGCCTTCTTCTTCACCCTCTCTCCCTACTTCTCACTTCCTCTCTTAATTACTGTTTTCCCCCATTGCGCTTGCACAATGCTTGTAGTGCATGTATGTGCCCCCGTAAGGTGTGTCTATTCTTGGAATGTCTTTGTGTGCGTGCATATCTGTGGGTCTTAACTAATAAATCTGGCTATGTGCTGCTTGTTTCTCTATGTGTATGCATGCACCAAAACAAATACATTTAGCTTTAATTTAGTAATGCATGCAGTCAAAAACATACATAATATTGTTTCCTTACTTTAGCAAACTATGCCCAGACCTATTGGCTTTGCCAAGTATTTGTGTTCACAATTGGCAGCAGGAATTCGCAAAGCCAAAAGTCTGGATAGCAAAGGTGAGGCCTATTGGCTTTGCCAATGCTTGTTTTAATGTTGTGGTGGGCTGCAGAGAGTGTTGCAGCAGCCTATCAACATTAAAAAAAAGAACAATCAACACAGTAAGTCTCCTTGGTCATTGAATACATGACCCCAAGAGAGCATACAATATTGTTTTTTAAGCACTCCAAGCTGAAATGTTATGCTCATCAGCTGGAGTGCAGAGATCCCTTGTGGTGGATTCTAGGGTTGCATTATTTTTGCTCTGACAAATGTTTATGAAAAGACTCAAAGGCACGTTGATTTTTTTGTTTTTTTTAGTATGGCTTTATTGAAAATATTTTTTGACAACAAGTTTGCTGTGCACCTTTAGTTGTGCGCAGTGGAGGTGTGTGTCAGCAGGGGGTTGGGTGATTTCCCTGGCCATAGGTCAGGCCTGGGCCCAACATTTGTTGCGCAAGGCCAAAGGCCCTGCACTGCAGAGGGGTAGGGCACCCGTGGGAAGTTGCATGCACTGCCCATCCACAGGCCAGGCCCTGCACCTAACAAGATGCCTTGCACTCCCAAAGGCCACGCTCAGCAGGGGTAGGGCACCCAACTCATGTAGCACATGGCGATGGACATCATACTTTATGTTAAAAAGAAGACAGAGAAATTCACAGAAAAAACAAAGGTTGAAGGGATGTTATAGTTAGCTGAAAATGTCAGTTTAAGCATACCGTTTAGATTTAACAAAACCACTGAACTTCACCAATTATAGTTATCTCAAGTAACTATAACTTGTGCCCTCGCGATGCATTGCTAATTACCTCACATATTACATCACTCATGACATGTTCTATGACATCATTGATCACCTATCACCTAACTATAACGTCCCTTTAAACTCTAGCTATGTATATATATATATATATATATATAGTGTGTGTGTGTGTGTGTATATATATATTGTATTGTATTAATTCTTTATTCGGATACAGAAATATTCATAAAAGTACAGAATAAAAATACCAACGCAACATTAAATCAATACATACCCTCAATAAAAAGTTAAAAACAATGAGTGCATACATATATTTTTATGCACTGGAAAAAAATACAAAGGTTACAGGGACATTATAGTTAGGAAATGTAATTTTTAAAACCCTTAGAAATTCACTGAAAAAACCAAAGGTTACAGAAACGTTATAGTCAGGCTGACATTTCAAAACCAGAGACATTGCCAGTGACATCACTGATGACATCTCAAATGACATCACTGATGACATCATCCAGTGACTTTAAGTGTGTTAAAAAAGTTTATGAGTGTTAAATATAAACTGGTACTTGTTCTGGGTGGTGGTATTTTTAATAGGTGATAGGCGCTTATGGTTGATTCACCTGTTATCTAGTGAGAATTGTGTTATTCACGGTGCTAAAGGGTTGGGGAGAACCACCAGCCTCCCTAAATTATTGTGGCAGAGCAACAAAACAGTCATCAAAAAGGTATACCCAAGTGTTAAATATAAATACCAAGGTGTAATGGTGAATCAGTCAGTATATAAGTGCCTGTTTAGATGATTTAGTGGGTGCTTGACTGACTGTAGAAGCAAGTGATTAATTGTCTCAGTGAATGCATGAATGAGTGACTAGGTTGTGCGAATGTCTGTATCAGTCTGTCAGTTGGTATTTAAGTGGCTGTATGGGTTGGTGAGTAGGTACGTGACTACCTGCATGGATGAGTGAATGGGTGAGTCAGTGGCTGTATGGGTTAGTGAGTACATACGTGAAGGACTGTATAGGTGACTGAGTGTGTGTATAGGTGTGTTGGTGAGTGAATGGATGTGTCAGTGGTATATGGGTGGGTAACTGCATATGTGAAAGGCAGTATAGGTGAGTGTTGGAGTATATGGATGACTATATGTGTGAGTGAGGGATTGTTATAGTGGCTGTGTGAGTGTGCGTTTGTGTGAGTGACTGTATGAGTGAGTAAGCATGTGTTAGTATCTGTATGAATAAGTGAGTGGGTGTGTGTATAACTGTATAGGTGGGTAAGTGTGATTGACTATGGGTGACTGAGTAGGTGTGCGAGTAGCTCTATGGGTGACTGACAGTGTGATATATCAGTAGCATTATTAGCGAGTGAGTTGGTGTACAAGTGGCTGTATGGGTGACTGAATGGATGTGTGCCTAGACCTATGAATCAGTGTGTGGGTATGTAAGTACTTGTATCGGTGTGTCAATGGTTTTGAGAATGGTAGCGTGGCAGTTGGAGTGGTTGTCTGAAAAGTTATATTGGGGTGTGAGAGGATGCGTCAAAGATTCTGTGGATGATGTCATAAGTGACATCATTTAAGATGTCATCAGTGATGTCATCAGTGATGTCACTGACCATGTCTTGAGAGATATTAAATGTGAGGTCATAAGCAGTGCATTGCTGGGGCGCGAATTATAGTTAGCTCAGCTAACTATAACTGCTGAATTTCTCTGGTTTTGTGAGAGTGAAATGTCAGCCTAACTATAACATCCCTGTAACCTTTGTTTTCTTTCAGTGAATTTGTAAGGTTTTTTTAATTAGTAATCGTGTTTGTAGAGTGGTGGACACAGGGGGCTGGGCCTCCAACCAGCTCTCAGGAATCCCGCTGTGTAGGACTAACAGGAGGTAGCGAGAGGGCTTCTTGGCTTCTAAGGTCCCTCAGTAGTAAAGTGGAGTTCATCCCTCAACCAGTAGTGCACCATGAGAGGAGCCATGTTTACAGAGTGGTGGAGAAAGGGGGCGTGGCCTTTGAAGACCTCTTAGCAATCCCGCAGTGTGGGACTCACTGGAGATAACAGGAGGAGTAGTTTGACCCAAAGGACATCCTTGGGGGCCAACTACCCCTTCTGTTACCTCCAATAAGTGCCAAACAGCCGAATTGCTGAGATCTGGTAGGAGGCCATGCCCCTTTTTTCCACCACTTTACAAACACATCTCCTGGTGCACTACTAGTAGGGGGATGAAGTCCCATTGGTTATTGAGGGTTCTTGGGTGCCAACTAACCCTCCTGATAAGTCCAGTATGTCCCACACAGTGGGTCTCCTGAGAGGTATAAGACGGCCACGCCCCCTTTCTCCACCACTCTGAAATGTGCCCCCTGGCGCACTATTAGTTGGAGGTGACGCTCTCTTGGCTCTGAGGGTCCTTGGGGGCCAACTACCGCTCCTGCCACCCCCAGTAAGACCCACACAGCTGGATTGCTGAGAGGTTGTCAGAAGCCACCCCCCTTTCTCTACCACTCTGCAAACACGCCTCCTGAGGTACTACTGGTTGGGGGAAATGGTCCACTTTAGTCCTGAGGCCCTCAGGAATAAAGTGGAATTCATTCCCCAACCAGAAACGTGCCAGGAGGCGCGTTTGCAGAGTGGTGGAGAAAGGGGGTGTGGCCTTCAAGTCCTCTCAGCAATCCCGCTGTCTGGGACTTACCTGAGGTAACAAGAAGGCTTATTGGTCCCCAAAGACGATAAGCATTCAAGGGGATTTAATTCCCCAAACTACCACTGAGCCAGAAGGCACATTTGCAGAGTGGTGGTGAAGGGGGCATGGCCTCCGGCGAAATGCCAGAGTTTAAAAAAAATATTAATTTTTAGGAAAGAGGGGCTGCGTAGCCCCCAGCCCTCGGCTGATTTTGGCCCCCGGGACCAGTCTTTTTCTTTAAATGGGGAGGAGGGCCGCGTGACCTCCGTCCCTGGGCCAATTGTGCCTTTTATTTTATTCTTTTTTCTAAATGGGAGGGTGGCCGCGTGGCCCCCCTCCTAAGGCCAATTTCGGCCATGGGGAGCCCATCCCCCGGTGCCAGGCCTTTATTTATTTTCTTTAAAAGGGGAGGTGGCCCTGTGCCCCTCCTCCCCAAGCCTATTTCGGCCCGGTGACCCCATCCCCTGGGGCCAGGCCCTCATCTTTTTTATTTTAAATGGGGTGGGTGCCAGTGCGGCACCCCTCCCTGGCCTGATATTGCCCCGGGGACCCCATCCCCGGGGCATGGCTTCTTGTTGGGGACTGCTGGGGGAGCCTCAAGGCCCCCATGGTCCCTGCCAGCTCCTCGCCTATTTCAGGAGCTGGCATTGCTTTTGGACAGAGGGGGCTGCAAACATTCAGCCCCCTCTGTCCAAAAGCAATTCTGCTACACTTTGAGGAAGCAGGAACATTTTACATGTTACATGCTCTCGCTTCCAAGTAGCGGACCAGAGTTTGCTATGGCTTTGGCCCGGAGAAATGCTTCCGCCAAGCCACAGCAAACTGCAATGTCCCAGGGGTGGGTACCCCGGGACATAGCTAGAGCTAGCTCAGTGTGGCGGTCCCCAGGTCCATCTAAGGCTTCTCGAGGGGTGCCGCGTGGCTCACCTCCAACATTAATTAAGCCCCAGAGAGGCGGTGGTCCCCGGGGCTGCTGGGCCTGTGCGGCCCCCATATATAATTCAATTTAGAGTTGCCCTGGGGAGGTGGTGGTCCCTGGGGAGATGTGGGGGGGCTGGAGCCCCCATGCATTATTTTTACATATATAACAGAGCCCTGGGGAGGTGGTAGTCCCAGGGGCACCCCAATATTATTTGTTATTGCCCCCGGGACCTGGTCCACCCGGTGGCCTAAGTAAATGAAGCGCAGCTTAAAGCAACTCGTGGATCCAACGCAACTCCACCCGCAACATTTTTAAAACAAAATATGCTTTTTGGACCCTTGGGGTCCCTCTGGGACCCTCTCAAGAGGCCCAGGGGGGTAAAGGTATTTCTACCCTGCCCCCTTATCTTTCTTTAACATTATTTCTTGTGACTCTGTTGAACCGAGTCACAAGATGGCTGCCATCACTTCCTGGTTTGAAGTGTTGGCAGCCAATCAGATCTCAAGCACAAGATTGGGAGGGGTTACGGATCCACCACGGCCACACTTGTATATCTGAGAATACTTTACATTTCTCAGAAACTACTGAACAGATTTACACCATTTAAGAAAAAGGTCGCTTTGTGGACCAAGCACTACCTTTTTGCCAAATTTGGTTTAATTTCATTCAGCAGTTCAAGCTGTAGCCATGTCTAAAGTTTTCTATAGAAATTAACATGGAGGAAAAGCGTTTTGGTACCCCCCTTTTTTTCGGCCCGCTTGACGAATCACCCTGTAATTTTCAAGACAGCAGCTGAAATGACTGCCCCAATAGTTTTGAAAATTTTGTGAAGATTCGTCATATATATATATTTATTATAATTATATCAACACTTCCTGGCCCGTCTTTTGCTTGGCGGTACCACCCAGGTACGGACCTCCTTCATGCTTCACTCACGGTTTATGCATGACTCCAGTACTCTCTTTGTTGCAGTGCAATAGTTTATTAAATTAACTCCATAACTGCTCAGGCATAGTGATGTGTGTGTGTATATATATATCTATATATATCTATATATATATATATATATATATATATATATATATATATCTCAGCTGCTCGCTTACGTTTCCGTTGCCTTTTCGCCAACAAACGAGAGTGGACCCAGGATGAGTGCAACTTGTGTTTACTCACCACCTTGCAAGTCTTGCCATTACGCATTTCGGCAGTCACCTGCCTTGATCACATGATATATATATATATATATATATATATAAAATCTACTGGCGGTCGCCAGTAGATAGTTATAGTTAGGACCGTGTTTCCATAGGAAATCAGAAAATTCTATTTTGAATAACTTTGGCGCCGGCTGACGGATCCTCGCGAAATTTTCAAAACTAATGGGGCGCTCCACTCAGCTCCTACCCTGCAAGTCTCGGGGTGATTCGTCAAGCGGGGGCTGAGAAAAAAGGGGGGTCCCAAAACGCGTTTTCCCCATGCATTTTCCCATAGGACCTTTAGTCGAAGGTACAGCCCGAACGGCTGAACAGAATTACTTGAAATTTAGTAAAGAGGTAGTCCTCAGGTCAGGGATGTGCCTTTTGCATATATGGTGTCAATCTGTTCAGTAGTTCCTGAGAAAATTGCAGTTAAAAGTACATAAATATCTATAGCCGCGCACAGTGCCGTGCGCGAGCGTAACTCTGATTGGTGGTTACATGTCAGTCAACATTAGAATCGGTCGAAATCAGGAAGTGTTGTCCGCCATTTTGTGTGTGACAGTGAAAAAGAAAGGTGGAGAACGTGAAAAGGGGGCAGGGTACAGAGTTCCTGACCCCCTAGCTTTTGTCAGGGGGTCCCTGAAGGACCATGAAGGGTGAAAGAAACATTTTTTTTTTTTTTTTTAAATCGCGGGGTGCGCGCACCATCGCGAGGTGCGCGCACGGCAGAAAAAAAATCATAAAAAAAATAGAATTAAAAATCAAATTTAAGTGTTTAGATGTTAGATGGCTCTAAAAAGAGCCGTTGTGTTAATTGAGGGACAGACGAACAAAAAAATGGCAAAAATTATAGGGTGCCGCACGTGTGCTGCTGTATCTTGCTCTCTATTAGGGGAATGCTGGTGTCCCCATAAGAGAGAAGAGCATTGCACGCATTGCACCGAATACGCACCCTCTTAAACAGAGGGTGTATATCCAGAGGACCAGAAGCAGGTGAAGCTGCCGCCGCAGATGAAGTGCTTGGCTGAGCTGCCGATGATGTGCTCGGCTGAGCTGCTGCGGATGTGTTCGGCTGAGCTGCTGGAGGGTTTTCTCTAGCAGCTCGAGCATAAGCCACAGGATGTACATCTCTAACGTGCGTGATCATAGTGAAGATACTAAAAGAGTATTTCTTTTTAGGATCTCCTCTTGATAAGACACGATCACAAAGAGTGCAGGTGACTTTTGGAGCATTCACCTTCTTCTGCCCCTCTGGAAAAGTGAAAAATTGCCATATAATAGAGTTTTTCTGTTTCCTCTGTCTCTGTGGCACAAGGGTCTCCTGCTCACTCCCAGAAGATGACTGCTGCTCTGCCATTCTCAAGTACTGGAGTACTGGAAAAGTTGCTCAGCTCCTTCTCCCAGGGAATCAGAAGTAATAATGAGGGGAGTGGGTGTGGTGTTGGAAGTTTCTGGAACTGAAACTACTATAAACCAATGAAAAGTGTTGTTTCTTAATCACATGACCTGAAGCTACTATAAACCAATGAAAAGTGTTGTTTCTAAATCACATGACTTGCCGTGCGCGCACGGGGCGCGCACGGAGCACGCACGCATGCGCGTAAGGAGAACGCACGCATGCGCGTACGGAGCATGCGCACATGCGCGTACGGAGCACGCGCGTACGGAGTGCGCGCGCATGCGCGTACGGAGCACGCACGATGTACGCATGCACACGTGGAGCACGTACGCATGCGCACACGGAGCACGTACACATGCGTGCACCGTGCGCGCACCGTGCGCGCATGGACAAAAACCCTTAAAAAAAAAAATAATAATTTTTAAAGTGTTTAGAAGTTTATAGAAGATATTAACTATGGTGTTCAACTCTATCCAAATAAAAAAAAAGAAAACTGAGCCATTCCATATTACAGGATAAAGTTAATCTATAACTATATATATATATAGGTAGCTTATTGTAAAATAAATATTTAAAAAATATAATACATTCATAAATTAGCATTTAAAAAACCTTGCAAATTCACTTAAAAAACCATAGGTTTCACACACGTTATAATTAGGAATTAGCATTTAAAAAACATTTGAAATTCACTAAAAAAAACATAGGTTTCACACACGTTATAGTTAGGAATTAGCATTTAAAAAACCTTGTAAATTCACTGAAAAAACCATAGGTTTCACACACGTTATAGTTAGGAATTAGCATTTAAAAAACCTTGCAAATTCACTGAAAAAACCATAGGTTTCACACATGTTATAGTTAGCTGGACATTTCACTCATAAAAAACCAATGAAATTCCCCCGTTATAGTTAGTTCAGCTAACTATAACTTGCGCGCCCGCAATCCACTGCTGATGACGTCACATATTACATCACTCATGACATGGTCAGTGACATCACTCATGAAATCACTGATGACATCTCAAATGGCATCACTGATGACATCACTGATGACGTCATCCATGTGATAAATTACCACATCTTCTCACACCCTAATATAACCTTTGATACACCGACTCAAAATTTAAGAGTTCCATTCTCAAAACCATACATACTGCAATACCAATAACTACATACCCACTTATTAACTCTTAGGTCTACATACACCTCCACTCATTCACCTGTACAGTCACTCATACTTACAGTCACTCCATACAAAACTATCATATGCATTTATACACCTATATAGACACTCACACACTACCAATCATCCATAGAGGTACTCTCACACCTACTCAGTCATGCAAATAATCACACTCCCATTTACTCACCTATGCGGTTATACACACTCAAGTTCACTTACTCATAAAAATAGTATCACATTCTTACGCTCTTATAGAATCATTGATACAAGCACACACTCATCCATACAGTCACTCTCACAATCACACACTCTCACATCTACCCACTTATATACTCTTACACGCATATATACTGCATTTCACATATGTAGTTAGTCACAAATGTACCACTGAGATATACATTCAATCCCTAACACACCCATACATACACTCACTCAACCATACAGTTCATCACAGATGCACTCTTAAAACCATGCACCCATAGAATCACCCACTCACACATCTATGCATAGAGTCACACACACCCTAGCCACACAAACACTCAGGAACCCATACAGAGACAAGCAATCAATAACTCATATAGACACTTATATAGGTATTCACAAAACCATGCCACCACTTATACACTAACATACAGACACATACAAACATTTACACAGTTTAGTCACTAGTCTGCAGTAAGATACATTTAATGACTCACTTATAGATTCAGTTACGCACCAAAGAAAATCATACATTTACACACTTGTACACCCACTCATTCTTCAACAGGCCTTTCCCTATATATATTAAACATATTAAAATTGTTCAGAAACACATACTCAATGGATGACGTTATCAGTGATGTCATTAGTGATGTCATTTGAGATGTCATCAGTGATGTCATGAGTGATGTCACTGACCATGTCATGAGTGATGCAATATGTGACGTCATCAGCAGTGGATTGCGGGCGCGCGAGTTATAGTTAGCTGAACTAACTATAACGGGGGAATTTCATTGGTTTTTTACGAGTGAAATGTCCAGCTAACTATAACATGTGTGAAACCTATGGTTTTTTCAGTGAATATATATAAACATAGGCTTGAGGTACATTAGACTTACAAATTTTCATTTAAAAAACCTTTGAAATTCACTGGAAAAACCATAGGTTTCAGGCACGTTATAGTTAGAAATTAGCATTTAAAAAAACCATAGGAATTCACTGAAAAAACCATAGGTTTCAGGCACGTTATAGTTAGAAATTAGCATTTAAAAAAACCATAGAAATTAACTGAAAAAACCATAGGTTTCAGGAACGTTATAGTTAGTTGGACATTTCACTCATAGAAATTCCGGCGTTATAGTTAGTTCAGCTAACTATAACTCGCACCCCCGCAATGCACTGCTGATGACATCACATATTACATCATTCATGACATGGTCAGTGACATCACTGATGACATCTCAAATGACATCACTGATGACATCATCCACATGAAAATCTGATGCACCTCCTCACACCTGAATATAACCTTTGATACACCCACTCTAAAATACAGACTACCATTTTTTGAAAAAATAGACACATCAATACCAGTTACTAAATACGCACTGACTGATTCCTAGGCCTACACACACATCCAATCATTCACCCATACAGTCACTCATACATGCAGTCACTCATCAATACAACACTATCATATGCACTCATACACCCATACAGACACTCATACACTGCCACATATCCAGAGTTACTCACACACTTCGTCAGTCATGCAAAGAATCAATCATACTTCCATTTATTCACCTATACAGTTATACAGACACAACCTCACTTATTCATACAGATACTAACACATAATTACTCTCTTATATTATCACTGATACAAATACACACTCATCCATGCAGACACTCTCACAATTACTGACTCTCACATATAGTTATTTATATACACCATCACTCACATTTACTGCCTTTTACATATGTAGTTACTTGCACATGTACCACTGAGACATCCATTCACTCACCAACACACCCATACACACACTCACCCACCCATACAGCTGTTTCCACATGCACAATTGAACCCATACACCCAGTGAATCAACCACTCACACATCTATGCACAGAGTCACACACCTCCCACCCACCCACACACACACTCAGGCAGCCATACAAATACTCAGGCAAGCAATCAATAACCCATATAGACACTCACCAACCCATGCAGCAGCTTACACAACAACAGACAGACTGATACAGACTTTCACACAGTTTAGTCACTAACCCATGCATTCAGTAAGACACATTTAATCACTCACTTATACAGTCAGTCACGTACCTACTAAATCCTCCATACAGACACTTATATACCCAGGACCCAGCCAATAATGGAAAGGAGGAGCGGTCCACACCATCCCCGTCCCGGGGTTTATTTCAGCCCAGAGGACCACATCCCCAAGGGCCCAACCATTAAAATACAATGGGAGGGGGCACACAGAACGCCTCCCGGGCCGATTTCAGCCCTAGGTACCCCATCATCCATGCCTTGCTGAAGGTTCAGAGGGGGAGGTGGCCACGCAAATAACTATAACTATAACTCGTGCCCTTTTCATGAACTGCTAATTACCCCACGTTACATCATTCATGACATCTTATATGACATCATTGACAATATCACTGAAACATTTGCAATAAATTTATTGATGAGAATATTGTGCATGGCGGGGTCTTGAGTTATAGTTACCTTAGGGCATGAATTATAGTTTCTTGAGGTAAGTAGAATTATAACTCAAGGAGGGGGACGAGAAAAATGGGAGGTCCCAAAACACACTTTCCCTATTTATTTTTCAATGGGAACTTTAGAAACAGCTGCAGCCCAAACTGTTAAACCGATTTGCACTAAATTTGTCAGAAAGCTAGATCTTGGTCCAGAAAGAGTTCTTTTTGCAATTTGGTGTAAATCCATTTAGCAGTTTTTGAGCAATGAATGCTCATAAACGTTGTATATTTCACAACGCGGAGGCTCCGCAGACCCGACAGGTCTCCTGCTGAGATCTGATTGGCTGCCACCACTTCAACCAGGAAGAGGTGTGTATTGCATTTGCCATTTTACACGTTACACGTGCTAAACTGCATATTGACCTCGATTCCATGTGATGCTCTGGTCTTCCATTTTGTTGTATTGCATTTCCATTTTGTGCTGCTTTGACCTGTAGTTACACTTCAGCAGTAACAAACATGTTTTTCACGTAAACCAGAATGAGCTGGTGCAAGACATACCTCGTGAGGTTAATTTGTGCCTTGAGCTTGTTTTTGTGCATTCTATGCTTATCTCTAGGACATAGGGAGGATGCGCTGTGCAAGGCTCTCCAAGGCCGGAGATAGGGAAAGGAATGTCTTTTGCCTCGGCGCACCCAAGCAGAATCTGGCCAGGTCTGTATGGGTGGGTCTGACGCAGAGATGCGGCCAGCACCTATGATGGATAGATGAGCGAGAACGCCTGCTAGAGGGTTCTCAAACGTGTTGATTTAACTATAAAAAGCGGTGTCCGTGAGGTGGAGCTCAGGAACTCAGTCTTGGAGTGGACGCACTCGCGGGACAACTTTGGTGCCCGGAGAGATTACTTCCTGTGCCCCAGTCTCTACAGGGTTCCCGACTTGGTGTTTTCGGTGCTTTGGCCAGGGATGTTGAAGACTCCGGTGCAGACGCATCTGGTGAGGTACTTTGTACATGAACTGTTTATATATCTACATTCCATATTTGTGTATATATATAGTGTGGTGTATTCATTATTTCACTTGATGCCTAAGAACTTACTAGCTTCAGTAACTTATTGCCTTTGTCTACGATACTAATAAAGCTCATTTTACCTCCAGAGGAGTGTTGGAGTTTCTGTGTAAGTAAGTGGTGTGCGTAAGTTTAGATTACGCAAGTGGGCAAGGCAATAAAGAGGTGGCAGCCATCTCAGAACTCGGGATTCAGTCAAGAGTCATGGAAAAAAGCAAAAAAAAGACATATGGGGGCAGAGTAGGGACACCCTGACCCCACCAGGCCTGGTGGTGGGTCCCAGAGAAGACTCGCCTGGTGTCAAAAAAAGATTTTTTTTATTTTGTGCAAATTTTCAGAGGATCCATGATTACACAGTATTTTTCTATTTTTTAATAAAGTGTGGGCTCCAGTGCGGTAAAAAACATAAACCTCCGTGGTAGGCCAGGTGGCTGGCGCATAGGTGATTTTAGGGGAGGGAGGCACATGGCCCTCACTACAAGCCTAAAAAGGCCCCATGGATCCCATCCCCCGGAACCGATAGCTTTGTATAGTGAAGGGGCAAATTGCCTCCCTCCCCAACCCTCTAAGAGGCCCTAGGGAATCCCCACCACCAGGACAGAAATTCACTAAAAAGAGGAGGGAGACCCCCTCCCTAGGCCTTTAAAGGCACTGGGGATCCCATCCCCCTGTGCTGATTGGTTAACAAAAAAGGGGGGGTTCATGCAGGATCCCATCCCTGGGGCCGGCTATATTATTCTGTCCCGAGGAGCCCACCCATGAGACAGAGTGGTTTCTCTGCCCACATCAGTGCTGGCAGAGAATCATCTGGCGGGACACTTTTAAATCTCCCATCAGGTGGGAGGAAACATGCCTTCCCTGCCTGCAGCTGAGCATGTAGGGAAGGCATGTCTGCTCCCAGCCGGCAGAAGATTAAAGCATGCTCCCGGCAGGTCGGAGCAGACTTTTGTTTCCCTGCCTGCTGGTGTGCGAAACAGAACAGATATTACTCCCATCTGGAGGGAGCAAGCATAAATAGCTGCTCCCTCCGGGCGGGAGCCATGCCAGCTCCCGCACCAAAGGTGTAGCTGGCTGAATCCACGGAGGCCCAGGTCTCCCGATGCAACCTCCAGCTTGAGATTTGTTGTTGCCCCAGGTGGGCACCAAGGCAACCACCCGTGGTCCCGTGGGATCAGGTTGCCAGTGCCCAAGAAGGGTCAGGGAGGGGCGCTGCATGATCCATCCACTTAATTATGGAATTTGGCCCAGGGGGGATGGGGTCCCTGGGGCCTAATAAGGCTCGGGGAGAGGGTTGCGCTGCCCCTTCCATTTTAATGTCATGTGGCCCCACAGGATGGGGTCCCTGGAGTCATTTTTAGCTTGGAGAGGTTGACTGACAGTGAGGTTGGTTGACCTCAGTGCCTGGCCACATGCCAGGCCCTGTGGCCAACCTCCTGTTGCGCACGGCTGAAGGCAGTGTACAGTGTGGGGGGTTGGACACAGAGCCGGGCTGCAAGCCAGGTCCTGCGGCCAACCCAATGCAGCGCATGTCAAAATGATGTGCGCAGAATGGGGTTGGTGGCCTTCTGGGTGGGTTTGGCCAATGGGCCTGGCCATAGGCCATGCCATGTGACCAACCCCCTACTGCACACGGCAGTAGACCGTGTGCAGCGGGGGACTGGCTTCACGTATGGTAGTAAAATATTATTTTATTTTTAAAAAATCTTGAAATTCACTGAAAAACCAAAGGTTAGAGTAACATTATAGGTAGGTGAGAATTTCAGTGAAAACATAACATTTTAAGTGTACAAAACCACTGAAATTCATCAGTAATAGTTAGCTAAGGTAGCTATAACTTGTGCCCTAAGGTAACTATAACTCGTGCCCTTGCAATGCACTGCTAATTAATCCACATATTAAATTACTAATGACATCTTCTGTGACATCATTGATAATATCACTGCAACATTTGCAATTAAATTATTGCTGAGAAAATCGTGCACGGCGGGGTCACAAGTTATAGTTACATCTAAGGGCATAAGTTATAGTTACAAGAGCTAACTATAACTGGTGAATTTCAGTGATTTTGTATGCTTAAATTGTTACATTGTCACCGAAATTGTCGCTATACTACTTTTTTCTGTGAAAAAAAAAAAAATATATATATATATATATATATATATATTACCTACTGGCGGTCGCCAGTAGGTAGTTATAGTTAGGACCCCTTTTCCATAGGAAATCCGCAACATTCTATTTTGAATAACTTTGGCGCCGGTCGATGAATCCTCGCGAATTTCTCAAAATAGGTGGGGCGCTACGCTCCGCTCCTACCCTGAAAGTCTCGGGGGGATTCGTCAAGCGGGGGCTGAGATAAAAGGGGGGTCCCAAAACGCGTTTTTCCCATGCATTTTTCCATAGGACCTTTAGACAGAGCTACAGCCCGAACGGCTGAACAGAATTACTAGAAATTTGGCAGAGAGGTAGTCCCTATGTCAAGGAAGTGCCTTTTGTAGGTTTGGTGTAAATCTGTTCAGTAGATTCTGAGAAAATAGCCTATAAATCAATATATATATCTGAGCCCGCTTACGGTACGCTTACCGTACGCTTACCGTACGCGTACGGTGGCGTGCGCGAGCGCGATTCTGATTGGCTCTTAGATCTTAGTAAACATTCGAATCGGCCGAAACCAGGAAGCGGCGTCCGCCATTTTGTCTCTCGCACTGAGTGTTATTTATCAAACATGATGCCCAAAAACATGTTACGGGGCTGTTTTGACAACTCCCTCCCACATAGTCATGTTGAGGGAGTCCCCAAACATCCCCCAAGAGCAAAAACGGTTTTATTTTTTTTTCGGCAATTTCGCCGAGTACGCTTACCGTACGCTTACCGTAAGCGTACGGTAAAAAATAGAAATAAAAAAAACACTATCCACACTTACCCCACCCCCTGTGCTTTTGGTGGCCGTAGGCCACCAAATGTACAGGGCTTATTACAACAGTAAAAAAACTATATTTTGGCAACATGAAATTATAAAATCGAAATAAAAAAAACACTATCCACATTGACCCCACCCCCTGTGCTTTTGGTGGCCGAAGGCCACCAAATGTACAGGGCTTATTAAAGTTGATAAAAACCGTGCACGGAACGCACTGCGTTAAGTGGGCGCGCACGCCTCGAATGGCGTAAAGTAACTTAGCATTTAAAAAACCGTACAAATTCACTGAAAAAACCATAGGTTTCACACACGTTATAGTTAGGAATTAGCATTTAAAAAACCTTGCAAATTCACTGAAAAAACCATAGGTTTCACACATGTTATAGTTAGCGGAAATTTTACTGATAAAAAACCAATGAAATTGCCCCGTTATAGTTAGTGCTGGCAACTATAACTCACGCGACCGCAATCTTCTGCTGATGACATATGTGTCTTTATAAAAAAAAATATTTGTAATATATGTATAGCTAAAAATGTATGGAAGAAGACATGGGCAAATAAGTGTCTAAATACAGTATTAGCATCAGCAGAGGATTGCGGTCGCGTGAGTTATAGTTGCCAGCACTAACTATAACGGGGCAATTTCATTGGTTTTTTATCAGTAAAATTTCCGCTAACTATAACATGTGTGAAACCTATGGTTTTTTCAGTGAATATATATATGTATATATACATATTACCTACTGGCGGTCGCCAGTAGGTAGTTATAGTTAGGACCTATTTTCCAGAGGAAATCCGCAACATTCTATTCCCAATAAGTCTGGCGCCAGTTGACGAATCTTCGCAAAACTTTCCAAACTTTTGGCCAGCTCCGGTCCGCTCCTAACCTGAAAGTCTCAGGTGATTCGTCAAGCGGAGGCCGAGAAAAAAAGGGGGTCCCAAAACGCATTTTCCCCATGCATTTTCCCATAGGACCTTTAGCCGCAGCGACAGCCCAAACTGCTGAACGGAATTACACCACATTTGGCAAAGAGGTAGTCCTCAGTTCAGACATGTGCCTTTTGCCTAAATGGTGTTAATCTGTTGAGTAGTTTCTGAGAAAATTACAGTTAAAAGTACATGTATATCTATGGCCTCGGAGGATCCGCGCACCCTATGCGCACCCTGTGCGCACCCTGTGCGCACCCTCCCGATCACGCGCTGAATGTTAATTGGCTGTCAAGTGGTTGTCAACATTCAAAACCAGGAACTGTTGGCAGCCATTTTGTGTCTCGGTAGAAGCGAGGCTGAGGAAGTAAGGGAAATAAGTGTGTAAAACATATAAAGGGGGCAGGGTACAAATACTCTGACCCTCTAGACTTGCTTAGGGGGTCCCAGAAGGACTCCAAGGACACTGTTGTTTGCTATGAGAGGGTGGGAGTCTCCCGCCCTCACATAGCAAACTTTGTTTGGATTTTGAAAGAGAGAGCAGTGAAACCTGCTCTCTCTTTCAAAATCCAAACCATATTGCTTTTCTACACGGGGAGCTGCATGTCAGCAGCTCCCCATGTGGAAAAGCAATGCCGGCTCCTGAAGGATGCGGGGAGCCAGCTGGGACCGTGGGGGCTCCCCCCACGGTCCCCAACGTTTTTTATAAGCCCCGGGGATGGGGTCCCCGGGGATAATAAAAATTAGTGATAGGGGCTATTTTTTTTTACGGTAAAATTAGGAGTTGCGCATCCAGCGTGGCTCTCAGCGCACCCCCTGATGTGCACGCATTGGGTGCACGACTCCTATCTCGTTGGGTGCACGATTTCTCTCGCGTAGGGTGCACGGTTCCTAACGCGTTGGGTGCGCGAATCCAAGCAAAAAAAAAATGAAATTTTTGGGAGATAAACATCAAGCTTATGTGTTTCATTCTTGAGTGGCTCTAAAAAGAGCCGTTGTGTTCATTGAGAGTTTTTGGTACTTATAAGTAAGTACCTATACAGAGTCTAAAGTTGTTGAGGAAGACTCTGTTTCCTTCATCAGTAAAGTGTACACCATCTCTCCTATAAATCTCTTGCATATGAAAATGCAGATTGTTATTGTAAATGGACCCCATTCTATAGTCTCGGAGAAAAGCAGAAACAGATTTATTCACATGTTTCCTAGCTTTCTCAATCTGTGGACAAAAATGATTGGACCAGTTCCATTTCTGCCTTTGGCATATGTTAGAATAGACAAAGGCAGTTTGGGGAACAAGTGAAATCAATTCTGCAAAGGTGTCCTTGATAAGCATTTCCAGACCTACCCCAGTCAAAGTGCCTAGGTCATTGCCACCACAGTGCACAACTATGAGGTCAGGGTGTTGGAGATGCTTAAAGGATTTTACCAATGGCATCAATTGGTGCCACTTTAACCCTCTCTGTCCAATCCATTAAATATCTACATTTGGCAAACCTTGGTCTTTGTGAATGCCTTTGTTTTCTGCATACCGTTGGCTCCAGAAAATATAGCTGTGTCCCACAATCCACACTCTAAGCATTTTGAAGGGAGGTCTGGATGCACTCAGATGGTCTCTGTAAATGAAATGGCAGATTGAAAAGTAAGATTTTTCTAAAATGGTGGATAACATGCCGTTTTGAAAAAAGAAAAGAAATGACTGGCTGTTTGACAACCTTCTACACTGAAAACTAGGGTGCATGTTTCTGTTTTTTAAACGCATGATTCTTATTGGTTAACGAAAACTGATTGAAAGGAACTTTATATATGATAAGCTGATATGTTGATCAGTCAAGCACACTTGCTGTTTTGATTAGCAACATTGTCTGCTGAACTTGTGACCTGTGTGCTCAGTTAAGTGTTCTATGAACTGTTTCTATGGTAACAGGCAGAAGGCAGATTGGGGGTAGGGTTCAAATTGATGTCATTTGGAAAGGGTTGAATTGTTTAACCAATAGAAATGTGTGTTAGCTTTTGAATTAATGTGGGAAGGAATGTGATTTGGTGTTTACATGTATATGTGTGCAAAATGAGAGGGAAACTTTGCCATTCTTTGGTTTTGCTGACAGGTGCACAGTGCAGAGATTCTGTATGAGAAAATCTGGTGTGTGACTGACATACTTCTTAATCTACAAAACAACTTGAAAGGTGAGTTATTTAATTGTGAGGGGATGTATGTGGTCTATTTTGATTTTAATCAGACTAATGTATTTCTCCTGCTAAAGTACAGGGAGTACTTCTTTTTGTCCACAACCTTATTGTCAGTGTGTGTGCATGTAGAAACCATTCTGTGATACGCATTTGTGTTTTTCATGTGTTTGCAGACAGATAACTGTGCTGTGTTCATGTTTTGGTAGAATTAGAAACCAGTCATTGTTTATGTATTTGCAAAATGAGTCACGTTTCTACAATAAAATGTAGTACTCCTTCTGGATTAAGAAATGTGTTTTGGTACAATGCAAGGAATAGTGTTGTTTGTCTAGAATCACACAGTGAGTCTGTGTGCATTTAGGAATCATTTTGAGAGAAACATTTTGGTACTAATGTGTAGTAGAACATTTTCTGCAATGTTTGCAGTCACCTTACATCTTGTAGACTAGTAAATGTATTTTGTACAAGGGATAGTTGGTTATCTACAATGACACTGTGAGTCTGTGTGTATTTGGGCAACTATTGTGAGAAAAGCATTTGGTAACATCATGTATTTGCTGGCAGATAACTGCTTTAAAACCTGTTTTGTTGTCAAGTTTGAGTAGCATTAGAGGCCAGTCATTGCTTATGCAATTGCAAAATGAGTCAGGCTTTCACAGTAGTGTGCAGTATTGAAATATGTAGAATGTGTGCAGTCACCTTACCCCTTCTAGACTAGTGATTGTGTCTTGGTAAAGTACAAGGAAGAGTGTTGCTTTTCTAGAATCACACTAGGAGTCTGTATGCATTTGGGAACCACTGTGAGAGAAGCGTTTGGGTACTTCATATCATGGCATACACGTAACTGCTTAAAAACCTTTCCTGTTCTCAAGTTTTGGTAGAATTATAAGCCAGTCATTGCTTATGTATTCGAAAATGAGTCAGGCTTCTACACTAAAGTGCAGTACTGAAATATGTAGAATGTGTGCAGTTACTTTACCTCTTCCAGAGTAGTGAATGTGTTTTGGTAAAGTACAGGAGATAGCGTTGCTTGTCTAGAATCACACTGTGAGTCTGTCTGCATTTGGGTAACCATTGTGAGAGAAGCATTTGGTAACATCGTGTATTTGCTGACAGATAACTGTTTTAAAACCTGTCATGTTGTCAAGTTTTAGTAGCATTAGAAGCCAGTCATTGCTTATGCATTCATAAAATGAGTCAGGCTTTGACACTAAAGTGCAGTACTGAAATATGTAGATTGTGTGCAGTCCCCTTACCCCTTCCAGAGTAGTGAATGTGTTTTGGTAAAGTCTAAGGGATAGTGTTGCTTGTCTAGAATCACACTGCGAGTCTGTGTGCATTTGGGCAACCATTGTGAGAGAAGCATTTGGTAACATCGTGTATTTGCTGACAGATAACTGTTTTAAAACCTGTCATGTTGTCAAGTTTTAGTAGCATTAGAAGCCAGTCATTGCTTATGCATTCATAAAATGAGTCAGGCTTTGACACTAAAGTGCAGTATTGAAATATGTAGAATGTGTGCAGTCACCTTACCCCTTCCAGACTAGTGAATGTGTTTTGGTAAAGTCCAAGGGATAGTGTTGCTTGTCTAGAATCACACTGTGAGTCTGTGTGCATTTAGGCAACCATTGTGAGAGCAGCATTTGGGCATTTCATGTTTTTGCAGACAGATGACTGCTTTAAAACCTGATATTGTTTGTTTTCTAGAATCACACTGTGAGTCTGTGTGCATTTAGAAACTTTACTAAGAGAAGGATTTGGGTATTTGATGTGTTTGCACACATATAACTGGTTAAAAACCTATCCTATTCTCATACTTTGGTAGAATAAGAAACCAGTCATTGGTTAGTCTACAATTATGTGCAGTACTACAATATGTGGATTGTGTGTACTCTGTTTACCAATTCCGGAAAAGAAAATGTGATTTGGTAATATGTATGGGATAGTGTTTGTTGTCTAGATTCACACTGAGAGTCTGTATGGATTTAGGAACCATTTAGGGAGAAGGTTTTGGGTACTTTATGTCTTTGCATACATATAAGTACTTAAAAAACTCTAATCATTTAGTCAGTACCCAGGTACTCATACACTGAGCCAGGCCTTAGCTCATGAACTGTTTCAAACGTCTATCCACTATGCATGCAGGCCTCTAACCACCTACACACTTGTCTTTCACACCTTCAATACCCTAGTCAGTATTCATACAGTTTCTGCAAACACCGTGTCACTCCCCTTACACTATTCCACTGATTTATTCAGCACTATGCACTAATCCATTTACTGCGCCCAAAAAAAAAATCAGTTATAAATTTCCCCGGGCACTCTCCTTGCAATACTCTAATCATTCAGTCAGTACCCAAGTACTAATGTAGTGACGCAGGCCTTAGCACATGGATTGATTCAAATAACCTATCCACTATGCATGGAGGTGTCCAACCACCTACACAATTGTCTTTCACTCCTTCAATTGACTAGTCAGTATCTATATACTTCAATACACACCCTGTCACTCACCTTGCACACCTCCAGTGACTCATCCAATACCAAGTACTAATCTATTCACTGCGCCAAAACCCTAAAACTTAAAAGTTTCACCCAGGCACTCTCCTAGCAGTAGTCTAATCATTCAGTCAGTACACAGGTACTCATGCAGAGAACAATGCATTACCACTTGGACTGCTTCAAATGTCTATCCACTATGCATGCAGGCCTCTAACCTACTATACACTTGTCTTTAACACCTTGAATTCCCCAGTCAGTATCCATACACTTCCAGCAAACACCCTGTCACTCCCCTTGCACTCCTCCAGTGACTCATTCAGCACCATGTAGTAATCCATTTATTGTGCCAAAACCCAAACACTTATAAATTCACCCAGGCACTCTTCTTGCAATACTGTAAACATTCAGTTAATATCCAGGTATTAATGGAGTGAGGGAGGCCTTAGCACATGGATTGATTCAAATGCCTATCCCCTATGCATGGAGGCCTCTAACCACCTACACAATTGTCTTTCAGACCTTCAGTTTCCCAGTCAGTATCTATAAACTCCAATAAACACTCTTTCACTCCACTTGCACACCTCTAGTGACTCACCCGACACTATGTACTAATCTATTCACTGCGCCAAAACCCAAAAACTTAAAAAGATTAACCCAGGCCCTCTCCTTGCAGTACTCTAATGATTCAGTCAGTACCCAGGTAATCATGCAGTGACCCAGGCCTTAGCCCATGGACTGTTTCAAATGTCTATCCACTATGCATGCAGGCCTCTAATTACCTACACACTTGTCTTTCACACCTTCAATACCCCAGACAGTATTCATACAGTTCCTGCGAACACCCTGTCACCCCCCATACACTCCTTCAGTGACTCATTCAGCACCATGTAGTAATCCATTTACTGCGCCAAAACCCAAACACTTATAAATTCACCCAGGCGCTCTCCTTGCAATACTCTAAACATTTAGTTACTATCGAAGTACTAATGGAGTGAGGCGGGCCTTAGCACATGGATTGATTCAAACGCCTATCCACTATGCATGCAGGCCTCTAACCACCTATACACTTGTTTTTCACACCATCAATATCCCAGTCAGTATCCATACAGTTCTTGCAAACACCCTGTCACTCCCTTTGCACTTCTCCAGTGATGTATTCAGTACCATGTAGTAATCCATTAACTGTGCAAAAAAAAAAAAACACTTATAGATTCATCCAGGCACTCTTTCTGCAAAACTCTAAACATTCAGTCAGTACTCAAGTACTAATGGAGTGAGGCAGACCTTTGCACATGGATTGATTCAAACGCCTATCCACTATGCATGGAGGCCTCTAACCACCTACACAATTGTCTTTCACACCTTCAATTGACCAGTCATTATCTATAAACTCCAAAACAAAACCCTAACACTCCCCTTGCACACCTCCAGTGACTTATCGGGCACCATGTACTAATCTATTCACTGCGCAAGAACCCGAACCTTTAAAAGATTCATTCAGGCACTCTCCTTGCATTACTCTAATGTTTCAGTCAGTACCCAGGTACTCATGCAGTGAAGCATGCCTTTTCACAAGGACTGCTTGAAACAACTATCCATTATGCATGTAGTGGTCTAACCAGTTTCACACTTGTGCTTCAGGCTTACATTTCCACAGTCACTATACATACACTCCAGCAAACACACTGTGACTGCTGTTGTAAACCCATAGTGAGTCTTTAAGTACCATGTAGTAATCTATTCAATAAAGTAAATCTCAACCAACTGTGAATTCACTCAGTGTCTCTTTATAGTACTGTAATCATTCTGTCAGTAAGCATGTAGTCTTTCAGTGAGGCAGGCTTTAGGGCATGAACTGCTTCAAAGTAGTATGCACTATGCATGTAGTCTAACCACCTTCAGACGTGCTTCAGGCCTATAATTTCTTAGTCAGAATTTATATAAAATGTGTTTGTATAGTAATAGAAAAGTATAATATATAAAGATATTAATATACATTTTTTTGTGATTAATTTTTACAGATACTGTTTATTACCATTAAAATAGAGAAATCATGGTGGACAAAGTAAGAAAAAGAGAAGAACAGAAAAAGGACAGTTACTTGAAGAAAAATCAAGCACAAGTATTGAATGAACAACATGGGGCCGATTCCGATCCTGGAAAAACCGGGTACAAACTGTCGGTCGGAGCGTTTTCTCCGTCCGACTCGTACCCGGGAAAAAAACCCTACAAACTTGCAAGTACGATTCGTACGGAAACACCATTTCCGTACGAATCGGAAAAAAGACCGACCGACAGAAAAATACATACAAATGTGATCCGGGACACCGCGGACGTGACGTCCGGACGGAGTTTGGCAGCTTTTTACGTACCAGCAAGTACGATTCGTACCAACAGCACTCCGGACGGCAATATTTTTACGGGCACCCAAAAAGTGCCGGAAAAGCTAAGTACACCGCGAAGCGTGAGGAAAAGGGGGCCCGGTACGCGCCGAACACCCCCCTAGCCCCCCCGTAAGTACGCGCCAGCCCCCCAGCCCCCCGTGTGTACGCGCCGTACCCCCAGCCCCCCGTATGTACGGAGCGTACCCCCAGCCCCCCGTATGTACGGAGTGTACCCCCACCCCCGTATGTACAGAGCGTACCCCCAGCCCCCCGCATGTACGGAGCGTACCCCCAGCCCCCCGTATGTACGGAGCATACCCCCACCCCCGTATGTACGGAGCGTACCCCCAGCCTGCCGTATGTACAGAGCGTACCCCCACCCCCGTATGTACGGTGCGGACCCCCAGCGCGCTGGGGGTCCGCACCGTCAATACGGGGGTGGGGGTACGCTCCGTACATATGGGGGGCTGGGGGTACGCTCCGTACATACGGGGGACTGGGGGTATGCTCCGTACATACGGGGGGCTGGGGTATGCTCCGTACATACGGGGGGCTGGGGGTACGCTCCGTACATACGGGGGGCTGGGGGTACGCTCCGGACATACGGGGGGCTGGGGGTATGGCGCGTACACACGGGGGGCTGGGGGGGTGTTCGGCGCATAGCCGGCACCTGTTTAGACATCTCCATGGTTGCTATGGGAGTTCGCTCCGGACGGTCTTTTTTCCATACAGTTGTACAATCGGACGGATGGGACGGATCGTACTTGCGCATTCGGACTTCAGTTTTCCCATTTGTACGTAAAAATGTCCGGGGACGTGTCGGAGACTTTTCCCGACCCGAGGACGTGTGGAGGAATTTTCCCAATGCGATTCGTATGGACTTTTTCCCATACAAATCGTACTTGCCAGTTTGTACGGGACTTGTACGATTCGGTCGGAAAAAAGTCCAGATACGTTTTGTACGGGGAATATTTTTCCAGGATCGGAATCGGCCCCATAATGTGGCTAAAAAGAAAAAATCTTCTGGTAAGATCACAAAGCAATTTATTAAAAATGTTTGTAGGACCAGACAGAATGTACAGAATGTACAGAATGCTGAAACTTCTGAGAATGCTTCAACTAGAAAAAATATTCAAAATAATAGGAAAAGCAAAAAAGCAAATGAACAGTCAAAGGAGACGAATTATGGTAAAAGAAGACAAAATCAGTATAAAGAAAAACACAAAAAATTATTTTACAAGAGAGTAGTACATAATTTGCTGAAAGATGTGAAGAAATGTGAAAAGAGAGCTCTATTTTATCAAAAGAAGAAGCATATTGAAACCATTGTTGAAAAGGCTTTTGAAGTCAAAAGGAAACTATTCATTTTAGTATTAAACAGAATTCGATCACTAGATAAACCAATCCATTGTGATGTTTTTTTGGGTGAATGGAAACACAGTTCAAGTTCTGAGCCTTTCTTTAATGAAGAGAGTTATTTACACAGCAATAATTTATTGCATGCAGTTGACACCAGTGGTCGAGGTTATGAGGTTAGAAATGGTTGTCCAATTGACAAAGAGAAAATGGTTCAAAGAAATGCAGAAGAAGTGATAACTGAAGAAGTTCTAGGGAGACGTCCTAAAGACCCTGTGTACATTTGGGATTGCAATAGTATTTGTAGTGTACGACAAGAATCTATTGATAAATTATGCAGTTTCTTACTAGCATATAGAAAAAAAAGTGTTAAACAAAAGATTAAGGGGTTGCAAGGACTAGACCGTTGCAGAGTGAGAAGAAATACTGGTTTGCAAGGTCATTCTCTGGCTTGTCTTTCTAGGAAAGTTTGTCAAAGTGTTTTTCACCATTTCAGGATGTTGGCAGTACATCATACTCAAATGCAGAAGTTAGTGAGAAGATTGTATTATGCAAAAAGTCCAGCACTAAAGTTAAATGAGTTGAACAGTGCTCTTTTGCGTGGGTCAGTATCAGATGTGAAGAAGGTTTGTGATGATATTGAGTTTTGTTACTTTGGTCCTCAGCAAGAGAGTGCAGAAACTGACACATTAATAGAAAAAAATGTTGACGACAATGTAGAACCCATGATTACATAAGATTTTGAAGATCAAATCACAAAGTTTAAGGTGATTTCAGGTGAAAGACCAAATGTTTCTTGTATTTGTTGTCGGCGAACTCACTATAAAAATCAGACCAGGAGTGTCAATCTGTATTTAAAAAGTGAAACAGAAGATAATGATAAGTGGAAGGAATTTGCAACGTATTTATTGGTAGAGGATTGTTTTGATTTGGGATCTGAACAGCGTATTTGTAAATATTGTTATAACAAACTAGATGAGAATAAAATGCGTGCTAGAGCTGTTCATAATAATTTAGAGTTGGTTACTATTCCTCCAGAGCTGATAGATTTAATTACCTAGGAGTCTATTCTCATTCAATGTGCGCACCCATTTCAGGCTATTGTTCGTATGGAGCCTAAAACAGGTAAATTGCCTCCATCAGACTTACAAAGAGGATTGAAAGGAAGAGTTGTGTATTTACCATTAGATTTAAAGAAAAACATTGAAACTATTGGTGTAGACCGTGCAGAAAATGAACCACTAGTTATTCTAGTTAATGGTGTTCCTACTAAGAATAAGAAAATCTGTCAAGAGTTAGTGGATGTTAGAAAAGTGCAAAAGGCAACATTGTATCTGATAAAAAATAATGAGTACTATAGAAATGTGTTTGTAGGAGAAGAAGAAATAGATTTAACAGAAGATACTGAAACATTAAGTGGACACATTGAAAAAGTGGACATGTCCAGATGTGAAGAAATCTATGAACATTACAGTGTACATCCACTTCATTCCACAGAAGTGATGGGGAATACAATTGAGTTGTTCCAAATGAAAAAAGCAAAAGGAAGTCCCATGAGTGTATGGGAAGAGAGCTTGGAAGCTCGTTGCTTCCCACAGTTGTTTCCAACAGGAAAAGGTGGACGATATGATGAACGTCCTGTGCAGATTCCTGCATCTGAATATCGGACAACAAGATTATATGCAGAAGATCCAAGATTTTGACAATGTATCCCTTATATGTTTCATCTTCTGTTTGAAAGTGACTTGTCTGGACTTTCATATGCAGTAAATCACATTTTAAAAACTGGAATGCATCTGCAAAATGTAACTGCAAAGGATTTTATGGATAAAGTGCATCAGAGAGATGATCATTTAGAATCTCAGTTGATTAATCTGATGGCATGTCAGCGTGGGACTAATGAATATTGGTACCGTTGTCATGGAGAACTGAAATGTATGCTACGGAACTTAGGAACTCCTACATGGTTTGTTACACTAAGCTGTGCTGAGTATGCTTGGGATGATTTACTTGAATTTCTTCGAGAGGCAAATTCAAATATAAAAAATATTGAATACAAGACACCTGGAGAATTGTGCTCTTTGGATCCTGTTAATGTATGCAGATATTTCAATCATAGATTTGAAGCTATGATGTCTTTCATCTGCAATAAAAAGAATCCTCCTCTTGTAGAAGTTGTGGATTTCTTTTGGAGAAAAGAGTTTTAAGCAAGAGGTGCTCCTCATATACATATGTCGTTATGGATCAAGGACGCCCCCAAATTTGGAGCAGATTCAGATGATACTGTTTTGTCTTTCATTGAAGAATATGCCACATGTGCTGTACCCAATAGCAGAGAAGATAAAAACTTAAAACAACAAGTCTTACGATTCCAAAGCCATAGATGTGGAAAATATTGTCGACGAAAGTACAAGTCTAAGGATAAGTTCTATACCAAATGTCGTTTTTCATTTCCACGTCCTGTATTATCAAAAGGAAGAGTGAACAGTTTTATGGCAACTATGCAACATACCATCACAAGAAAGTCTCCGAAAAATACCTACAACTTAAGAAGAAGCGAAGAGTCAAAATACATAAATGACTACAATCCAGTTATTTTATCCATGTGGAACGCTAACATGGATATTCAGTATGTTGCGGACAATTCCATTGCTATTGCTCGATATGTAACGTCCTACATTACTAAATCAGAAAAGACGGAATTGAAAGAAATGTGGGAAGAGATTTCTCACGAGAAGACTAAGTAAGAAATTATACAGTTTCAGTTTGAAGATTTTATCGCATCGAGAAATTGGAGCATATGAATGCTCAGATCGGTTATCATCTGCAAGTCTATACTCCAAAAGTAGAAGAATCATTTGGGCGAGTCTAGGTCTTGCAGCAATGCGAAATCGGGTACTGAAATCTGTTCAAGAAATTGAATATTTAGCAGAAAAAGAACCAGAAAGTACAGATATTTTGAAAACGAATATGTTGGACACATATTACCCAAACAGAAGTCATCATCTTGAGAACATGTGTCTCTATGAAGTGCTGCAAAACTACACTTTTAAACGGAATACTACAGAGAACATCAATGATGGAAAATATGCAGTCATTGGTTCCGAAGGATGTTTGGTGAAACAAAGGAAAGGAAATGTAATTAATCACAGGAAACTGAGTTGCGACACTGCTGATAAAAGGGAATTTTACTATTTAGCCCTTTTGCAAATGTTCAAACCGTGGTGTTCAGAACTGGAATTACTTGGAGATTTTTAGAGCTATGAAGATTCATTTAATGCTTGTAAAGATAACATACAATGCAGTGCTTTTGCAAATTATGTGAAAATGTTGAATGATGAAATTGATCAAGAAGCTACAATTGCAGCTGAGATTGCTAGAGACAGTTCTCCAGACAGTCAAAGTTCTGCTGCACTGAGTCAAGATCCACTAGGACAACCAATTGTTGAAAATGAAGCAGCAATTGCCATGAATGAGGTGGAAACAGCAATGCATCAAGCTCAAGAAGATTTAATGCAGTTAGGAAACTTGGAAGAACAACTAAATGTTGAACAGAAACAAATATATCAGCAAGTGAAAGAACAGATTGACCATGGATTACTTCATGAAAAGAAAGAGTGCTCATGTACATCATTTCAACCTATCCGAATGTATGTGAGTGGTCAAGCTGGAACAGGAAAAAGTTTCTTAAAGTAATTACAAGTTATCTGAAGAAAAAAACTGAGTCGCATTTGTCTTGTGTTGTCACTGCTCCAACTGGGTTGGCAGCACATAACATTAAAGGAATTACTTTACATTGTTTACTAATGCTACCAGTAGAGTATGAGAAAACAATGGAATACCACAAACTATCTGGAGAAGCTTGTTGTGAAGTTTCAAGAGTCCTGAAGAAAATGAAACTTCTCATTATTGATCAGGTAAGCATGGTCTCAAACTTGATGCTTGCCTTTGTACATTTAAGAATGCAGCAAATTCTTAAAACAGAGTATGACGTGTTATTTGGAGGAAAACACATCATAGTTTTTGGAGATCTACTGCAACTGACTCCTGTAAAAGGACAACCAGTATTTAAAACACTTGCACATGAAGATACCAGAAAGTCTCTGGGTAGTGTTGGAAACGTGAACATTTGGACATATTTTGAATTCAAAGAACTGACGAAAAATATGCGACAGGCAAATGATGCTGAATATGGAAGTATTCTTCAAGATATAAGAATTGGACTTCTGACAGAACATGGCAAACAAGCTTTGCAGAGTCAAATACTTTCCAATTTGTTTCCAAATGAAAATGTAGTTCCTGAGAAAATATACATGAAAATTGCAGAAAATAAATCAGTGATCTGCTTAATGCCAACACTGCGCGAGAACTATTGAAACTGGAAAATGAAGAAATTATAAAAATGGAATCCTATGATAAAATAGAGCATGAAGGAATCACTATTATTTTGACGGGAAAATTGAAAACAAAACTGGATTCTTTAGAAAAAAAAGATATCTAAAATGGCTGGTTTAGAAAAGACTCTATATGCATGTATAAACTGTCGGGTAATTTTAAGGCGTAATTTGGATGTAGAAAAAGGTTTAGTTAATGAAGCAATGGGTAACGTGGTAGATTTTGTTAATTATCAGAAAAAAGATGGAATTGAATTTTTAAAAATTAAATTTGATTAGATTGAAGAAGTTAAAGAAATTGGTAGTTGTTCAGTTCGTTTTTTGCTTGTTAAAGATTTATATGTCCGTAGGAAACAATTTCCATTTTCTCTGGCATATGCAGTGACTATTCATAAATCTCAAGGATTAAGTGTAGACAGTGCATTGGTGAACATTGGATCTACCATGTTTAAGAGGGTATGGCATATGTTGCTTTGTCGCGAGTCAGAACATTATCTGGTTTGTTTTTGATTGATTTTGATGACATAAAGGTTACTGCAGATGCAAACTGTGTAAAAGAGTATAATAGGTTAAGAAGGGCGTATGCTCCCAATTTAGGTCAATATCCTATATTTGAAAAGCATGTGGTTGGTCGAAAAAGTAGGTATGAGAATATCTGTACTGAATGTGTAGAGAAGGGAAAAGAACAAGATAATGTTGTGATTGCAAGCAAAAAGAAAAAGGACACTGTTGAAGAGATTGTTGGTTATCAGTTTGAAAATAGTTCAGGTGTTAACTGCTATGCTAATGTAGTGGTCAATGTTGTTTTTTATCTTGAAGGTTTGCAACAACAAATTATGCAGAATCGGGGAAAAAATATTTTGTTCCTTGTTGCATTCTGTTTATGAAAAATTGAGAACAGATACAAGTAAAATACAAACTGTTTCAGATGTTCGTAATCTTTTGGATGTATGTTCTGGTTCTACACAATTTACGCAAAATATCGAACAAGATACTCAGGAATTTTTAATGTATATGCTTACCGTTTTTGAAAATGAAGGTGTAGAAATAGAAAATATTTTTCGCCTTTGTTACAAATAGGAACATCGTTGTGAAAATTGGATGTATACATCTAGCACTAATGTAGACACTGAAAGATTTCTATATTTAACATTACCGGCCTGTAAATCAGTGTCTTTCAATAAATTAGTTAAAGCTGCAAATCAAAACATGGAGTGTAGCCAATGTAAATCAGAAATGTTATCCACATTATTAAAAAAAAAATATGGACAATATATAATTTTAATGATGCAACGTTTTACAGCTGATGGAAGAAAATTGGACACTTTAATAAAGCAATTTATAGCAACACAACTATCAATATCAGGAAGGACTTTTGTAGCAATTGCAATAATTTTCCATGATGGTCCTTCCACAACATCTGGACATTACACTGCCTATCTAAAATGTGACAAAGGCTGGACACTTTGTAATGATGCCCAGTTGGTTTTCAAACAACGTTTGCCTAGTGAATTACCAAATTCCTACCTAATATTTTTAAAGCCAAAGTTTTGGGAAGATAATTCACTCTCTGAGGAATTTATTATTATAATTTATAAGGATTACCATTGGACAAGTTACATAAAAAACAGTGCAAAAATACCATTTGGCCTCAAGGAAAGGTATACGTTTGAACTATGGACTATTTCTTACTCATTGACTCGGTGAATATTTTAAAGCGACAACATTTACAGTTTTTATAAATCGAAGTTATAAAATTTTGTTAGCAGTAAGCATTTTATATATATATGTGATTTGTATTTTCTGGTATTTTACTGAGAATAGAATGTTGTTGTTTTTTTTAAACAATCTTTTTGATTGTTTTTTTTGCCCGCTGTTATGTGATGAGTACGATTGAAATCACTATTTCTAGTGAAATTCAATATATTCTGAGAACAGCAAAAAAGGCAAACAAATTACTTTGTTTAATTAATGCTGTGTTGTTAAAAATTTATTATTACATGTTATGACTATTTTTTCTTTTATTTCACAGATCCTAATTCTAAAATAAGCAATTTTCCTCCTATTTACATTACAAAAAACATCTGGAAAAAACGTGTACCATTTTTTATTTCGGTTACTGTGAAGGTAAGTTTAATTAAGTATTAATATGCACAATGGGCAGATCTGCAAGAAGCTACAAAGTTTGAATACGTTTTTCAAAACACCCTGTTTATACCTATGTAGTTTTGGAATCTCCCTGTCATAGGATATCATATGACCTGCAAAAAAACAGATTTGAGTGGTTCATAATATTTTCCATTGTACCTATTTAAGGACCACAATCATTTCAATCATTCTTCTTTGAGCATCTTTGCAGACAAAACTCTATGCTTACCTCCTATCATTCACAAGCAATTTTCAAAACAGAAATATGTTACTTTTTGTAACATAGTTATAGCGCAAGACACTCTTTTATATTTACAAATAGAGGAAAAGGCACTCTTTGTACCTTTTTTTGTCAATGTAAATACGACCTCATCATACACACCACTTTGCATTGAAAGGGTGTTCTATAAGTGTTGCTGTGCGTGATTGCACAGAATACTGATAGAACAAGACACATCTCCAGATTTATAAACAATAATAATTCTGGACATGTGTGTGAATGCTGCATCATTCTCCAATTGGTGTAGCAAAGCACAACAAGGAGAATTGTTTTCATTTCTCCTCATTTTTTAACCTTCAATATATGCTAAAATGCTCAGCATACATTGAAGGAGATAAATGCCTTTACTGATTGTTTTTGTGCAGGAAGGTGTGTCTTCCTGCACAAAAACAAACACCACATGACACAGATATCCTTGCACCATGTTGCAAGGGTGCCTGTGTCACCACATGGCTGCAGTTTAAGCAGCCGTGCAGAGAGAAGCATAGACTTGCAACATATTTATGTACATATGTTACATCCCTGTGCTTCGGAAGTACCACAGCACACTGCAGTTAAAGAGGTTACTGTGTGATGCTGCAGCACTTCCTCATAGTTCTGCACTTATACATTCACCATACACTACTAATGCATTCGTTCAGTCAATTACACGCTACACATACATTCATCTAAACTTTCACACACTAACATACAAAAATAGCTCTTTTTTTAAACCAGGAAAGTTAGTTCTTACAAGAACTTTTTTTTTCTTTTTTCTTTTATATATTTTTTTTGGGTTTTCTGAACAATTTTTTATTTTTTTGGTTTTTCTGGAAAAAAAGGAAAAAACAGAACTGGAGGAACTAAACAATGAACTTCAGGGGAAAAAATGAAACTAGCAATGATGGTTTTCTTGCTTCCTGCAAATTAAGTCAATGGACTACTCTCCGTAGCAAAGGACGGCATTGCATTTTAGGCAGAGGACTTTCAGTGTGGCAAACTGTGGACGGATGTCCAAATGTTGGTCTGATGGATCCACGCGCGAAGTACTCGGCTGTGATGCCTGTGAAGGACCAGGAAGAACTTGCATTCTTCGGCACTCTTCACGTGCCAGGTTGACTGGATGCATGGTTTTGAGGTGTTTTTTCATGCTGGCTGTACCACATGAATACTTTTTAGTTGGATCGCCACGGGAGAACACTCGTTGACATATCTTGCATGTCACTAAGGTGGCATTGGTTTTGGTTTGCCCCTCTGGAAAAGTAAAACATTTCCAGACCACAGAGGAATACCTTTCTGGGCGTGGTGGTTCAACCAGAAATTCATCTTCAGATGAATGAGCAGATGCTGGAGATGCCTGCTGCCCTGAAGCCATTGTTTGCAAAAAAAGTTTGATCTAAGTGTAAACTTAGTCAAAAAAAGTTCTTCTCAGCAGAGAGATGCTCCTTCAAAGAAGGTCTAAGAAGAATGATTGAAATGGGTGGGGTCTTTCAATAGTTAGAATAGGAAGTCTAATGAAGCAATCAAATCTCTTTTTTTCAGGTCACATGGGATCCGCGCACCGTGCACATAGACAGCACGCACCGAGCGCGAATTCGCGAAATTGCGTTTAAAAGCAATATAGGATGATTAAAAGTAAAAATGTATTAATTTTATGAGTAGCTTAGATTATGTCTTCCCTTAATATTGACATGAAATACATAATTTTTTTTACATTTAAAATATTTTGCGGGATTCGCGCACCCACTGCGTCAACCACGCACATGACATTTCGCGGAAGCGCGCGAGTGTCTCATAACGTACTTCGTACGCGTCGCGTATGCGCATGGAGTCGCGTACCGGTCGCATAGCAATCACGCACGAAAACACGTACCCAACGCACACCGTACGCGGATCCTACACTACAATCGTAAAATGGCGACTATGTTCCATGCAGAGATCGAGAAAGGTGCGCATTGGATGCGCGAATCCAAAAAATAATTGGAAAAAAAATAATAATAAAGTATTAAAAATATAGTTTAAAAAATATTTTAACAAATTATAAAAAATAGAGTTAAAAATTTTTACAAACTTAAAAAAAAAATCATTAAAACAAATAATATTTATTTATTTTTTTAAGAAATAAGTAAAAAAAACTTTAAAAAATGGTGAAAAACAATATAAAACAACATAAATAAAGGAATTGATACACTGAAGATTTAGAAATCCTATGAAAATCATTAAAAATCATAGGTTAGAGATAAGATATAGATAGGAATTAGCATTTAAAAAACCTTTGAAATTCACTTAAAAAACCATAGGTTTCAGGTATGTTATAGTTACGAATTAGCATTTAAAAAACCTTTGAAATTCACTGAAAAAAACATAGGTTTCAGGCACGTTATAGTTAGGAATTAGCATTTAAAAAACCTTAGAAATTCACTGAAAAAAACATAGGTTTCAGGGGCGTTATATTACATCACTCATGACATGGTCAGTGACATCACTGATGACATCTCAAATGACATCACTGATGACATCACGTCATCCATGTGATCATTTGATGCATCTTCTCACAACCTAATATAACCTTTGATACACCCACTCTAAATTACATACTACCACTCTCAAAACCATAGACACTCCAACACCAATAAGTACATACCCCATCACAGAGTCTTAGGTCTACACACCCATCCACTCACTCACCCGTACAGTCACTCATACTCATGGTCACTCAGTACAGGACTATCAGATGCACTCATACACCTATATAGACACTCACACACCGCTACTCATCCATAGAGGTACTCACACACGTACTCATGCAAATAATTAATCACACTGACATTTACTCACCTATACAGATATACACACACTAGCTCAATTACTCATACAAATACTAGCACATTCTTATGCTCTTATAGAATCAATGATACAAGCACACACTCATCCATACAGCCACTCACACGATCACACACTCTCACTTATAGTCATTTCTGTACTCCAACACACATATATACTGCCGCTCACATATGTACTAAATCACACATGTACTAATGAAATATATATTCACTCACTAACACAACCATACACATACTCACCCACCCATACAGTCCATCACAGACCTAGTCTTGAAACCATGCACCCAGTGAATCACCCACTCACACATCTATGCACAGAGTCACACACACCCCACCCACACAAACACTCAGGCACCCATACAGATACCCAGACAACCAATCAATAACTCATATAGACACTCATGTAGCTATTCACAAACCCATGCAGCCGCTTACACACCAACAGACAGACGCATACAGACATTCACACAGTTTAGTCACTAACCCATGCATTCAGTAAGATACGTTTAATCACTCACTTATACAGTCAGTCACGCACCTACTAAATCCTCCATACAGACACTTATACACCCACTCATTCCTCAATACAGCTTGGCATATATATAAAACAAAATTTAACTTTACAGAAACACACAGTCACTGGATGATGTCATCAGTGATGTCATCAGTGATGTCATTTGAGATGTCATCAGTGATGTCACTGACCATGTCATGAGTGATGTAATATGTGACGTCATCAGCAGTGCATTGCGGGGGCGTGAGTTATAGTTAGCTGAACTAACTGTAACGGGGGAATTTCTATGGTTTTGTATGAGGGAAATGTCCAGCTAACTATAACGCCCCTGAAACCTATAGTTTTTTCAGTGAATTTCTAAGGTTTTTTAAATGCTAATTCCTAACTATAACGTGCCTGAAACCTATGTTTTTTTAGTGAATATATATATATATATATAGAGAGAGAGAGAGAGCATGCACGAGAGAGAGAGAGAGAGAGAGAGAAATTGTGGCCCTCAGTCTTCCACTAAATTGGGCCCTGTATCAGTACACTCACAGCATCTGCCGACTACTCCTCCCACTACGCTGACCTAACTTTGACAACATTTGATAATTCTTTTGTAGCATTATATGGACCTCCATGGCATGATGGTGTCCACCCCTAGGATGAAGACGGCCCTAGCATAATGATGGTAATTTGGTAATTTTTGGCATACACTAATGGCATGGTACCATCCATTTCTTACATAATGTTGGGCCTGGCATAATGATAATTTCTAGCATACTATCGTCATCCATGGCTTGATGTTATCCACTCCTGGCACAATGGTCTTAATTCTTGGCATACTGTAGGTATCCATGACATAATGGTACCCACGTCCGACTTATGTTCACCCTGGTGCTTCCAAGCATATTGTCTGCATCCTTGGTATGATGGTGCACATCATAGGCATAAGGATGGATTTGGCATTCATGAAATGATTGTAATGGCTTTTGGCCACATGGTAGCCGTACCAGCAGTTGCGGCTTGATGCCGATGGAGTGAGAGGCGTCCATCGGAGCTGCTGGCTGCACTCTGCCCTCCGGCCCCGTCCTGATGCTCCACCGGCCAATATTGCCCCACAGTTGCTGCTCCCCGTAAATAGTAGGGTGCCCTGTGCTTTGGAGGCTGCATCGGGTGCCTGAGGAGAACTGAGGCCTAGATCTTTGCTGCTGAGCGCCGCGAGGAGTTCAAAGATGGTGGCCAGCGCAGAACGGCGGCCTGAGCACTGGCCCGGCAAGCACTCGGTCCGAATCCAAACCTTGCGCGAGCCATTGGATCATCTGACACCTATGTGGTCAGGTGGCAGCACCGTCGATGGGACAGTATGCTGTACGGAGCTGCCTGCCTGCACAGAAGCCAACCACAACCGGCTCTGCGAGTTGGAGCGGGGGCTACTGGCAGCCCGCAGTGGACAGTAAGTCCTTGTGGAGGAATGTGCACTAAGGGATAGCACTCCAGCACTGCGAGGGAGACCTCCTGCTGCATGGACTGGGTGGGGTTTTCCTCTCTTCCTACTTTTATGTGGGCTCATCAGGCTCCTTTGCAAAGACCTGTGGGGCAGTTAACGATGGGCTGGTGCTCACCAGACCTGCCAAACCTAAACTTGCTCTGTGGTTGGTGAATAGCAGAAGCCTAGAGGGGGTGAAAATCCCACTGGCAGCTGCGCCCAAACACTGGGTCCAGGGACCCTGAGCCTCCTGCCCAGCCCGGGGGCCTTGATGGGACTTGGTTCATGCTCTCCTCTGCATCCCTGAGAGGACACCTCTGCTTACCTGACTGACAGCTGTAGCATAAGTTGGGATCTCCGGCAGCCCCACTGATTTGGCGGGCCTACAGGTGACATCCCTTTGTCTGGCTGGCGACCCCCCTCCCTTCTGTGTTGTGACGTACTGCAACTTTGAGTGGAGAGGGGCACACATCGGGGGGGTATTCAGTGCCTCACTGCCTGCTGTGACTGCCGACTCGTGCTCCTCACTGTGGCCTGTGTTGGGACTACTGTGCATTTATTTTTCCTGGTCCTGGCCCTCGCTTGGGACTATACCCGTCTGTTGTGATCTGCACTCCACCATGGGCAGGCATTCTAAGTGGCGAGACCCCTCTGGTGATGCCAGCACTACTACTACTGAAGCATAAACTGTGGAAGATAGCACTGCAAATTCATCTAAGGCACCCGGGATGCTCTGGTGGCCACACTCATGTCTATCCTTTTGGCTATTAATGACACTTTGGAGGATCTGGATCTCAAAATGGGCACTGAATTGGGGCCTGCTACTGTGGTGCTGAGGGGCCAAGTGCTGGAGATTGAGAAGAGGTTATGGAAGCTGGATTACAGGGCCAAATATGAAGGGTAAGACCTGTAAGAATAACATACACCTGGCAGGACTGCCATAGCGCATTGAGGGTACGGTTATGGTTGCTTCTCTGGAAGGATGGATATGAGACAAAGTTGATCCGGAGGGCCTGGCCCCCTTCTTTGCCCTGGAGCGGGAGCATAGGGTCCCGGCTCGGCCGACTCCACCAGGGGTGCCTCCCAGGCCAATGGTAGCAAAACTGATGCTCTATCAGGAAGGAGATCACATCGCGGGGCAAGCACCGATGAAAGGGGAAATGCACATTGACAGCCTCAGAGTGATGTGGTTCCCGGACTTTACTATGGTTGTGCAGAAGCAGCGAGAGTCCTTCTTGTAGGTTAAAAAGCGCCTTTAACAGATGGATGTCCAATATGCCATACTGTTCCTGGTGAAACTCCATTTCCTCTCAGTAATAGGCACAGAGTTTTTCACAGAACTGGAGGATGTGTGAGACTGGAGTCATGGGATACTAGGGTCTCTACCCCGGCTGGGGTGAAGGGCAGGCATGGTGGCCAAGGAGGCAGCAATCGGCTTGGAGACATATTCCCACCAAGACCCAATGACAATAAGACTAGCAGCGAGCGGTGGCAGTGGCTGTGACTATAGCTGATCTGGGAGCGAACCTCATCAATCGGTGGCTTCGTACCTGGGGTCTGATACATCTGCGGATCAATGACAAACTGCAATGGATTGGGCCAGACCAAGAACTTCCCCACGTTACTCCAAGGTCGGTTGATGACATTATTTGGCACTAATTGACCATGGCTTCTCTGAGTGCCACAGCTTTGGATCCTGGGGGTTGCTGTATTATGCTATGCCCTGTAGGGGCTTCTTCCTTTGGTGGGGGGTGGCACAGAGGACACCCTCACCTGTGGACATTGTTTGACTGTGTCGGATTGAGAGAAGTGGGGCCGGAGGGTACTGGTGCCTACGGCACATGTTACTCCCACTACTAGTTTCCGTGTGTGCAATTACCACAACTGTTTATTAATGTTCTTAGTATTTGGTTTGGATGGGGGAATGTTGCCTTACTGTCCTTTGGTTTCTGTTTTGTTGATGGCTTGGTATGGGGTGCGGTGGCTCTCATGAATTGGAGGGGACGGGGTATATTCTGCTCTGGTACTGCCCCTGTTGTGAGTAAAGTGGCTGGTATATATTATCATGCCAGGGGACTACATGCACTATAAGTTTATATCCTTTAATGTTCAAGCCTCAATAGTATGGCTAAGCGGCACAAAGTGCAAGCTTATTTGAAGCAGAGAGGCGTTCATATAGCGCTATTATGGAGACCCACCTGAATGAGGCTGAGGGGCTGGCCCTTCACAAGCAATGCCGGGGTCAAACATACTGCATATCGTACTCCGCATTTGCGAGGGGGGTACTTATATGGGTAAACCCTGGGGTCCCTTTCAGGTTCTGCACAAATCAATTGACCCACTTGGGTGCTTTGTACTCCTTAGGGGGCTTCTTGGAGGTAGGGACATTACAATTGTCAACATTTACACCCCCAATTCTGACTAGACGCACTTCTTAGACAAGATCTCTCAAGTAGTCGCATTACATGTGCTCTGTGAGTTGCTTGTTGGGGGGATTTTACTGGCATTGTCCATCTTCAGCTGGACCACTCACACCATTCTCTGCCTGATGCTCTGGCAGAGTGCCTGGCGAGGAGGTATGGAGATTGGCAGAGATACTAGGAACTTGTGGACACATGATGGTTGACTCACCCGTGGATTCATGACTACTACTACTTCTCTGCACTGCATGAGCTCCATGTTCAACTCAATACTGTCCTCTGGACATCAGAAGTACATACGGCAATTGTGCTTTCTTAATATTTGGCCAGAACGATCCCTAATCACAACCCTATGGCCATAACCCTGGCTTCGGTTAAGTCCCGCACTACTATTCCTAGTTGGCGCTTGAAGGTGGAAACCCTCGAAGAGCAAGTGTTTTGCCACACTATATGTGAGGGCGATCTGGAAATATTTTGAGGACAGTGCTGGCTTGGCCACCTTCACCTTGTAGGAATGGGATGCTTTTAAGTCGGAGATCAGGGGGTAGTGTATTGCAACAGTGATGAGGGTTCGCCATACATTGGTGGATGAAGGTAAAGCCTAAGAAGGGATACTTAGAGCTGTAGAGAAGGATCAACCTGGGCACCCGGAATTGCAGGGTAAACTGCTGGATGAAAGGGAGCGGCTGGCGGAGAAGGTGGTGGGCCTCTGTTGCTTTGTTTACAAGTAATACATGGTGAAAATACTCTCGATGGAGTTCTACACTACATATATGGTGCTCCTGGTGCTGCGAATGGTGGAGGTCTATGGGGTGGCTCAGCACAACTGCTCCTTACCAACTTTGATAGTCATTGATAGTGCCCCTGCAGAAGCCCAGGCGGAATCATCATGATGTCAAGGTGTACTGACCACTATCAATGGTGAATGTTGACTACAAGGTACTGAGTAGGGTGTTGGCAACTCACCTGTTGCCTTATATGCCTCAGCTAATTCAAATGGACCAAGCCGGTTTTATACCAGGATGGAATAATTCATTAAATATATGGCAGTTAGTAGCCATGTTAGTGGACGCCACGAATATACCCACAACTGCACTGATCATGGGAGAGTGTATTTTTATGAGAGGATCTGCCCGTGGTGGGCTGAGGCCGATTCCCACTAGCGCTGCATTTCTGTGGAATTAGTGACAAAGCTTTTAATTAACCGTTTTAACCTTGGGGGACTATTCGTTCGTGTTGGTGGTGCCGCACTCTGATTGGCTCTTTTTCTTCCAATCAGAGGCGTGCCTGGGAGGAGCCAGTTGTGCCTCCAGGTATTTCATGCACGCTGCAGTGCGGACGCGCCGCTGGTGTGCCAAGGCAAGCACGTCTGCGCCCGTCCACGCCTGGCGTCGCCAGGAGCCAGGCACCATGCCCTTTTCTCCCCCATCGGATAGTTTACTTGCATGAGGCCCTGCTTTCTGTGCGAAGGAGTGCTCCTCCATGTGGGGTCCATAACTGGTCCCCCACCATAGGTACTTTACATTGCAACCTTTGTAACCTTGAGCCTCAACTCTGCTTGAGCACTCCGGCAGGCAGATCGCATCTTAAACTTAAAATTGGCAGCATAAATTTCCGCTCGCTAGTTAAGCACCATGCTGAAGTATTTGACTTATTGTCAGAACACTCTCTGGATATCCTATTCCTGACTGAACCGTGACTCTCTCAGGATTCAGTTGCCATTCCCGCCCTTGCATTACCCCCAGGTTTTATTATGAGGAATGTGGATAGAGGGACTGGGAGAGGTGGCGGCATTGTAGTAATATATAAGGATAGCTACACTTGCATCTTCAACCTGGAAACCATCCAGGACTGAGAAAGCACCGTTTTCAAAATAGCCTTAACAGATAACTACACGTTCTCTGGACTGCTGATTTATCGCCCTCCAGGTCCGTCCAAATCCTTCAGAGAAGCAGTAGCCAACGTGGTTAGTAAGTTAGCACTTAAATCATCCAATTTTACCATCGTTGGCGATTTGAATCACCATCTGGAGTCGCAGATTGACCCATATAGTCATAATTTCCTAAATTATATGACAGCCTGCCAACTACTCAAACTGGTTTCAGGGCTGACTCATGAGGGAGGATACCTCCTCGACCCGGTACTGTCTAACATCTCGCTCCCGGAGGCTCCGATATCCATACCTATGACATCGACTGATCACAATCTTATTCTCTTCTCGCTTCATCTAGCAGGCCCCAAACCTCGGGGTTCCCGGAACGCGATATACAAACGCCCCTGGCAGAACCTAGATCACCCCACCTTTCAAGGTATTCTTGCCACTACACAACCTATTCTACCTCCAGATGTCCAGTAATTACTTTGGAAAGTGGATTACCCAGGCTTTAGATAAGTGCATCCCAGCTAAATGGAGTCATCCTAAGAAAGCTCGATCTCATGTATGATTTAATGAGGCACTCACTATAGACAGAATGTTTTTTTAAAGTATTAGAGTGAACCTGAAGAAGCGCCTATAGCCCCACTGCTAAACTTGAATACACTAAGGCTAGGAAGGCCTATCATAAACGGATACGGAAAGTCTGCGCCGCTCATTTTGCTAACAAAATTAGCACCAGCAATAACCCCTCTAAAATTATTTTCTCCTTGTTATAGGACATGGTGAAAGAAGTAGCACCAGTGATAAATGAAAATGCCATCACCTCCAATGCCCAATGTGAATCTCTGGCCACCTACTTTATCAACAAAGTGGCAGGCATCTAGGATAGCTTCCAGCTGAAGAATGTCGCCTCAATCACGTTAAGGGGAGTTCTCGCCGATACTGTTATCTACTCCCTCCCTGCCTTCCCACCAATGACGACTGATGGCCTTAAGGCCTTGTTCAGCAAGATAAAATCGGGATCTCCTGAAGATCCCCTTAAACCAGAACTCTTTGTTAAATTCCAAGATTGCCTCCTTCCAGCTGTTTGGAACTCATCAACCTCTGCTTATCTTCAGCAGAGTCCCCGCAATCCTGGAAACACGCCAAAGTTATTCCTTTACTAAAGAAGCCGTCTTTAGATGCCTCTAGACCAGAGAACCATCGCCCGATTTTGTTGCTTCCGTTCTTCGCAAAAATAACAGAATCCTATGTGAATACCATTCTAATGCAATATCTAGAATCTTATTCCATACTGGATTCATCGCAAAATAGCTTCCGGCCAAGACACAGCACGGAGTCAGCCCTATTGGCAGTTACGGAACAACTCAGAGCTTCCATGGACAAAGGCAATACATTGTCACTCATCCTGTTAGATCTTAGTGCTGCCTTCGATATACGGTCTCACATAACATCCTGCTCCTTCGGTTGCAGGAGATCGGTATCACTGGCAATGCTCTTGCCTCGTTTACATGTTTCCTGTCCAATAGGTCCTTCCAAGTTATTACTCCTCCCTTCCACTCTCTGACACACCTATGGCGTCCCTCAGGGGTCGGCACTGAGCCCGACCCTGTTTAATGTCTATGTTCGGCAGCTGGCTGTGCTGGCCAAAGCTCATAATATCTCTCTGGTGTCATATGCAGATGACACGCAGTTGGTACTATCCTTTGCCAAGGACACTAGCTTGGACGCTGCCAAATTTCAGGAGGACCTGACCGCCATAGCAGTCTGGATGGAGGAGAATTGCTTCCAGCTGAATTCTTCAAAATCCGAGATCCTCCTACCAGGTAGAGACTCATCTCTGGGGAGATAAGTGGTGGCCACCGAATGCTGGGCACCCCTCCGGTGCAAAAAAACGTCACAAATAATCTAGGCTTTCAGTTTGATAATGCTCTTTCCTTTGAGGACCACGCCAAGTCCGTGGCAGGGACCTGCTTCGGCTTACTTCGTGGCCTAAAACCCATACTTGGTCTGTTTGACCCCCACACCCGCCAGCTGGTCGTCCAAGCTATGGTGGTGGCCAGGCTGGACTACTGCAATAGTCTACTGCTAGGGTCTATTAAATCTGTGATCAATAGGTTACAGCGCACCATGAATGTGGCAGCCCGCACAGTGTTCTCCATGCCTAAGTATAGTTCAGCCTCTGCTCTGTTGCGACGCCTTCATTGGCTGCCCATAGAACAAAGAATCCAGTTCAAAGCACTATGTATCACACACAAAATCCTTGCAGATATAGGCCCGGCGATTCTGAGCAATTTGTTTCACCCTTACATCCCGCCTGTGCTCTTCGCTCTGCCGACCTACATCTGGTGCGCGTGCCGTGGTTCCGAAGATCCAGAGCAGGAGGACGCTCATTCAAGGTGCCTGCACCAACTCTCTAGAATTCTCTGCCACTTTCTATCAGAAACACTCCTAATCTCCTGTCCTTTAGAAGGGCAGTGAAGACCTGGCTTTTCAAATGATCTGCTTCTCCTCTCTTACCCTCTGCTCCAGCATTTTAGTGCTGGGACGTCCTGTCGCCGGGACAGCCATGCCCTCTACAAATTATATAACATAACATGTCCATTGACATTGAGAAGGATTTTGACAGTCCAGATTGGTCCTGTTTGTATGCTGTGATGAAACGGATGGGCCTGGACCCCAGATTTGTATCCTGGACATGATTTCTGTACTCTAGCCCTATGGCGCAGGTTAAGACTGGGGGGAGTTATTTCTAGTGCTTATTGGATGGAGCAGGACACCCGGCAGGGATGCCCGTTGTCCCCACTATCGTTTGCCATCATGGTAGAGCCTTTGGCAAGTGCAGTCTGGATGGGACGTTCATCTACAGGGATGACAAGTCATGGTAAGGTGCATCATATTGCATTGTATGCAGATGACATGTTCTTCCTAAGGGATAGGCGCTCAGACCCTGAAAGGTCTATGCTGCTCCTCGTTTGCCTTGGGAGAATATCAGGCCTCAAGATTAACTGGCAGAAGACTAGTTTGCCTTCGATCCATCCAGGTCTGGATGCTTCCCCCATTATACAAGCCCACCATGTTTAGATACATGGATGTCTGTGTGTATAGAACGGTGGCTGATCTGGTGGAGAGCAATATTTGGACGGCAGTGACAGCTACGAGCGATGGTATGCTTCTGGAAGACTCTTCCGCTGTCGGTGGCTGGGAGCATGGCGTTTGCCAAAATGTGGGCGCTGCCCCAGCTCATCTATTTCTTTGGTATCCTGCCGGTTATCGCCGCTAGGGTGACATTTTGAGTATTGGACATTGAGTGCATGCGCTAAGCTACAAAAACGGGTGACAGAGGATGTTGAATCCTGCTATTTAACAGCGCAGATCTAGTGGGTGGCGTAGTAGGCTAATGCAGGAGTGGTGGCCCGAGACATCACTGAGGACTCTCGGGGGTTGCCCAGTTGCTCTTGGAGCCCCATCATGCAAAAGTGATGCCGGATGACATGTGGGGGGTGGCCAAGTCCTGCTGGACCCGTTGGATGCAAAAAAGTAAGGTACGGAGCACATATTTGCCTGATGTGCAGTTGCAGTGGCTGTCTACCCTTCTCCTGCTGCATCACTGCAGCAGACTAGCCGTCTGAGTGGAACAAGATGGTGTGCACTTGGAAGACTTACACAGTCCAGAGCACTGGTGGCAGCTAGGAAGCTTCACTGGCCAGTAGAGCTGGTCGAACCTAAGACACATCTGAGTTGCCATTTTACCTGTACTTACTCAGGGGAGGACAAACCTTCTCGGACCTCTACCAGACCCTGAGAACAGACAAGGAGGCTCCTCTGCAGCACTAAAAGATGCATGGGAGGCGGACATGGGGGGGGGGGGGCCATTGCAGAGGAGGCTTGGGTGAATGTTCTGGATCATACGCTGAAAGTATCTAGGAATGTGAAATTCAAATTGATTAGCTGTACATCTACATAGGGTATACCTCACGCCCAAAAGAATGAATAGATTCTTCCCGAATGGTCAGGCTACACACACCAGATGTGGAGCCTTTGGGGCAGGGATGCTACATATGGTGTGGGACTGCCTCCGGTTCACAGCGTACTGGGGAGCTGTGGTTGCTCTTCTCAGCGATGGCACAGACTGTAGTGTTTACTCAACACCACTGGTGTGTCTGTTGCGGCTATTCCTGTGCCCTAAATTCAAGGTGACAGCCACATTTTGGACTTAGGCTTTATCCTAGCTAAGAGACAGATTACCCTCAATTGGAAATCGGCATTAGTCCCTACAGTTGCTGGGTGGACCAGGGATCTCATACAGAGGGGGGAATACGAGAGCATTGTCCTCCTTAGAGAAGCTAAGCAGAGTTAGGGCTCCGTGGAAGTGGCTTGAGCATGGGAGAGTCTCACGGAGGAAATTGGGACAGGGGATTATACTTCGGACAATGAGTCTGTCCTAGGAGGGGCTCAGGGGAAGATCTCACCGCAGGCACCCACGGAGTAACACTCTTGGTGAGATGAACTGCTACTAACTTGGGTCTCCTTGCATGCCAACCGGTGGCTGTTTTCCTTCCCTCTGGGTACAGCGGACTCACAGCAGGGGCATATGAAGCAGGAGGACCATACGAGCAACCCGATTGACCGCTGCCCCAGACTTTCACTTACTTGGACACCAAATCGGCCGGACTGGGATAGGGTGGGGCGGGTGGAGAGGGGTATTTGGATGTGGGGGGTGGTTGTAATAGGCAGTACACTTGGGTTATTTGCCTTTAGGTGGAGGGGGTGGTTACTGTGGGGGAAGTTTTTATCTTGTGTACACCAATACTTTACCTATTGTTAAATGAAAATTACATCCCAAGCTACCTCTGTTGCTGTACAGTATTGTTTTTGAACATGCCAATAACATTTGTTAAGAATTTTCTTCTTTTTTTAAAAATGGTAGGTGTACTATTACAGTAGCAATTATAGTATATTGTGAACATTCATTTGCATGCACTGCCAGCTATAAAAACCCAAGGACTTAGCTGGTGGGTTGTAAAAATAATTGACAGATTGATGGGTAGAGCCCCCTTGCATCTTACAATCCAGGTCATCCATCCATCTCTGAGGACGCACCACGACGTACCCATTCCGCCATCCATGCAACCATCTATTCTTCTATGCATGCACTCACTCATCCCCCAAATCAGCCATCTATCCATCCATGCACTTACTCATACACCAATGCCCTCAAGGTCTTCCATGAAGAAGTATTTTCACTTCTTTAAAAAAAACACTAGCACTGCCAGAGCCAACAGCTCTCACCTTTCAGTTTTGCCCAATGCTTTTGAGTGGGGAAACAGCTCACAAGGGAGGAAGCAAGAAAAACATGCACTCCATGGAATGCTAAAAGCAAACGAAAAAGTAATTTCCTTAATGTCCGATCTGGAAGAATAAAAGATGGTTTGATTCAGAGCAGGAACACATACAAGAAGAGGAAGGAAGTCATTAAATAAGAAGAGGAAGGGAAGTCATTAAATTAGAAGCAAGCAAATGAGATAGATAAGAAAACAACCAATGTTAAGTAACAGGCTGACTCAAAGTCCACTGTAAACACTAGTATTGTCCACAGTAGTTCTTTTGTAGGCAACACCTAACAATCCTGGCCTGTTGTTCTTTGTCAATGCGTAATCACCTGCAGGCTGACAAATGTTAACAGCCAGCAATTGTTTTGGTATAGTCTCAGTAACATAAGCTACAAAGTAATTATTTGATCAAATTTGGCTTAAGCTAAAGCTATCAATACACAAGCAGAATGGTTTAGCTGGGACCAGTAATGTAGACATGCATAAAGTTAGCTAAGCTTTTTTGTTTTAATAAAATAGACTTACTACATGATTTTTATTTATTTAATATTTTTCAGGAGTGACTGGGTATGTTCTTTCTTAAGACAAAGTCAATTCTGGTGCTTCGGTGGATTAATGCATTGCCTGCAGGAATATGTGATTAGTCTCATGGTCACAGGAGTTCATCTAGGCCATTCCACTCAGCCTTTCATCCTTTTGAGGTTGATAAAAGTCGTATAATCGAGTTGGACAACAATAAACATCCAGGGTATTCAGCACCAAGATGCCCAAAGGGGTGAATACGCGCCTTACAAATTCTTATAATGTTATTATGACATGCAATGTGCCATAAATAAGAGAATGTACTAGCCGAGGCTTTTGCTTTGGTTTTCTCGTGTGAAATTATTGTATGATTTATGTATCTCTTTCTTTCAGATGTGGATCAATAAAAAATATTATAAACCACTGTAAATAAAAAGAGCGTACATAGTTTTGGATTCCCTACGCATGCAGTGTGCTGTCTAGGGTATCCGTAGCCAGAAAGGGGTTTAAAAGGGCAGCAAAAATACAAAAGATTTGATATGTTTTTTGCACACAATGTCCTTCCTTCTATCAAGTTGAACTTTGCGATCTGAACTCAGTTACAATATGTTATTGCTTGTTTTCATGATGCCATTCAGGTTGTGTGCTTGAGAGGCCTGCAGACTTACAGGGCTATTCACAAATATAATTTACACCTTTGAGTAACTTAAATGTGTAAGTTTACTCTTACTCTTTTGAGTAACTTTACTAGTGCATCGTACTGCAGCCCAAAAGGGGCAGTAGTAAGTCCAGCACCAAACACAGCCAACCACTGATACTGGAATACACTCCCATAAAAAATAATGATGACAGGGACACTGAGATCTCCGATCTCCCTATTGTAAAGTATAGGGAAAATGAAAATGTTTATTACATTTGAAAAAAAGCCTAAAAATATTTTATGTCAAATATTAATGTAAATTCGTTGTATTTATTTATGTTATATATAGATTTAAATAGAAAAAATGCTACACCACTATTAAATTAATTTTGAATTACATATTCGATTAATTTAAAGATATTAAAATAACCTTTTTTTTTAAAAGATTTATTTTAACAAAATCAGACCTTAAGTAATATTTTTACATTTATTTGTTATTTATTATGTATGAAAATTTAATGTATAGAATCATTGCAAATTAATTGTATACATTAGTTACATTTATTTTAAATTGGAAGAACAGTATTTAAATATGTTGTCATAAAATAATATTTATGTTTTCATTATATTTAATTTTGTATTTAACATTTTTACAATTAGATTGATAAAGCACATTGTATTCCATTGCACTGAAAACCACGTCAAGTTATTTTCAAAGTTCTGCATCACCACCATTTAGTAATGATATGGAAAGCTTCAAGAAAAACTCCATCCCTAATGGTCAGTGGCAATACAAATTTTATTCATCAGGACTTTGCTAAAGAGACTGTTAATGTAAAGAATTCACTACTACTCTGCTATCACGACTACGGAACTCGCATTTGGAAAGATTACATCTCTAAATCGTTTCATCACCCTGACAATCTTCGGGTATTTCTGGGTCTAAATTTTCCTCTTTCCATAGGGACCCAGGAGACCCGCTGCTGATATTCCTTTTACATCTATCTCTTCTTTAACTATTGGCCCACTGTTCTGATATTTACCATACAGTCACACTTCACTTGGCTCTCCTTGTCCATGCGCTTGAGTGATTCCACACTACTATTGATGTTTGTTTTCTTCTATATGTTCGTCTTTTTTCTTTCCTACCTCTTCTTTTCTCACAGCTACTTCAATCTCATGATTAAATTCATATTTGTCCTATCTTTTGCTTTAATCTTTCAAGTTATGGATAAGTATTGCAAGCAATGTTCCCTCTAATTGTTTTCTTCTGTGTGCTGCAATAAAGGGTTTACGTGTACTGCAGCCAAAGCTGTGTGCACCAACGTCATGCAGCAACCCACTATTCAAACGATTGCTGTGCATGACCTACCAATGTCAGTAGGTTTTGTCACTTCAAACTAAATATAAAAGGTGCATTTGGACTCCCTCTTAGTTGCATGTAACATTTACATTTAAGCCAGACATTCTAATATATTTGTATTTAACGCTAAAATGATCATACCAGCACCCCATGATCATGTTTACTCCAGTAGCTCCTGCGCTCAACAGGTACAGAAATTACAGAACTCAAATGTTTGATTCATTAAGTCATTTTTTTTACTTTGAACAGCGTGGGCGAGCATTCAACAATGCTCTCAAATTTTACCATGTTAGACATGATTAGTTGATTCATTCATGTTTTTTTTATTTGTCATTGCATAACTTGTACCATGCAATCCACCACAATATAAAAACAAGACTACCAGTGAAAGATAGCAAAGTGAAGAAAAGGATTGTATGAGCTAGTCATGCTTGACACTGAACAACAGTAGATGATACACCCATGCTGGACATTGGACAACAACAGATGAGCTAACCATGGTTGACATTGGACAGCAACAAATAAGGTTGCAAAGCCTGACATTGGACAGTAGCGGATGAGCTAGCCATGCCTGGCATTGGACAGCACAAGATGAGCCAGCCATGGCTGACATTGGACAGCACAAGATGAGGTAGCCATGCCTGACATGAACCTCAGGAAATGAGCTAATGATGACTGACATTGGACAGCAGAAGATGAGCTAGTCATGCCTGACATTGGACCGAAGGTGATGAGCTAAGTTTGCCTGATATGGGACAGTTGAAGATGAGCTAGGCAGGCCTCACATTTGAGAATGGGAAGTTTATGCACACCACAGCACTGACTTCAGAACTGGCATATACATTTTTTTATATTTATTTTACTAGTCTACTTGCGTTATATTTTCCATAACAGACCCTACTAACTTCCTTAAATTACATTAAATATATGCATTACTTCACACATCATAATGCGAGAATAAGGACCCCCTGTTACTAATGTCAGGAATTACTCCTTGTCTAAAAAACACTGTCTTTATAACAGAATATTTTTCAAATTGCAGCAGAGGCAATTTTAACAATGAGTAGCACACCATTTTAAAATACAGTGCATCTTTCGCAAATGAATGGAATAAAAAATAATCTGATATACAAAGCATTTAACTTTCTACCAGCAGTTTGACAATAAACATGTACAGTCTATCTGGGGGTACAAATTAATCAAAGATCCAGAGTCAACCATTGGTATAATGTGACCTAAATGTACAGACAAAGCATATTGGAATACACAGGATAAAACCTACATAATTCTAGAATAAGAGATAACTTCACTATTGAACCAACCACATACTTTTCTACCTCTAGCAAAATATGTAAAATGCTTCTCTTGCTTTGTTTAAACATTACGCTAAATATATGGAATTTAAGGGAATTGTTTACCCTTGGCTCCAGTGCCGCTGCACAATTGATAGTTACAAGAGCACTACCACCAGCCACTCCTGGGTAATGCGCAAAAGGCCATTTCTTGAAACGCCACCAGAATGCAGTTACACTTTGTCATCTGCAATATTCATCACTGTTGGAACCTTCATTGCTTGACATGTACAGGTTCTCAAAATTCAGAGGACAAACCTAAAGGGAGAGTTCACACACAGACCCTAAGTAACAAAAGAATGTGATGGGAGCAAATTGTTTGTATCAGTCCTGGGGATTGTGTATGAATATGCTGCTCTTGTCTGCAGAGCCGCTTCTGGGCTGGGCAGTTGGTGTCAGTTGCGTAATTATTTCAACAAAAGGAGGTGTGGTGGGCAAGATGGCAGGCTAGATGTAGCTTCCTTGAGCTCCATCCAACCACAATGATCCTCGACACATCCTGTACTCCACGGAGCACACCCAACCCTAAAACCTCATGGGGAACCTGCACTGTGGGCCCAGATAGATCACTTATGGTCTTGGCTAGTGATGAGGAGTGGCTGTAACGAGCCACAGAATGGGTTGGCAGTTGGGATTGGGTCGCAGATTGCAGTAGGCATAAGATGGCGGTCCCTTGGAGCAGGTCCCGGTGTGGAGGCTGGTTAAGGGGCCTGGTCTCTATGGGCCTGTCGAGGCTCAGGAGGAGGGGAGCAGACACACCCAGAAGTCAGTGGAGACCAGCAGCGATGTCTGTTGACACCCCCCGCCCTCCTGCAAGTGAAGGAATATTCAATGGCCCCAGAGGAAAGCGGTGACTGGTGCAGCCTGCCCAGAAAGGGAGCATTCCGCTGCAGCGGTCCTCCCTGTGGGATTGGCAGCAACCAGTGTGGTTGACAGGGCACCATGCAGTGATGATACCAAGTGCTCCAACAAAGTTAGCGGTGGCGGGCTACTGCCTAACTGGAGAGCGAAGGTGGGAGCGGACCCGAGCAGGAGTAAGGGCTGGAGACGAGACATTGTCCTGCCCTTTGGGGATAGGTGACCTGAGGTGAGATCAGCATACTCTGCAGGTATGGGGGAGCCCTGATGGAAAGTCCTAGTGCGCTGCGAGTGAGAGATGCGGCCTGAAGAGTCATACTGAATAGGGCAAACAAGCAGTGACAAAACCGGCGGAGGTGTGCCGGGCATGCCAGCCTGCTGAAGGTGGGTGTAGGCCACTCCAGTGCAGTGGACTCATCCATCCCTCACCCCCCTATTTTTCTTCAATCATCTTGCCATCCCAGGCTTGCAGTCTGATTGGGTTGGGCTGCTGGGCCTTCTAAAAACTGCTGATGTAGGGATAGGCCTGTCTGGGGGACCACCTGGTCTGTTATAGTTGAGGGGGGACTCCAACCATCACACAGCAAGGGATGCCCACACAGCAGCAGAGCAGGTGCTGGCGGATGAGTGCTGTGCCCGCAGGCCGGTCAGGAGTGGGGACTGATTTGCTCCAAAGAGAAACATCACAATAATGGGGGGACTGGGAGTGTGTCTAGGTCAAGGTGCTGTGCATGTACATTGGTTTAAGTGTGTTATAAAAATAACTAGTTGTGTCAACATTTTACAACTTTTGAGGTCTCTCTTTGTTGTTTTACACTTCATCACAGAGTCTTATTTTAAAATACGTCTGGCAAAGAGCCCCCTCGAGGGAGCCACTGGGCAGTTCAGTGACGGCCCAAACGAGGAGCTGCCTGATGGTGAAGCAAACTCCCATCTGGGTGTGTGAGGGCTCTTGCTTCTGAGCAATCAGATCCCCGCGATCTGCTTACTCAGACCTCTCATGACCTACTGTTTTTTCTGTTTCCTTTCATGATTCCTTTAGGAACTGCATACTCCATTTGTATACTTGTTCCAAAGAGAGCCAGCGTAGTGGTAATACGGGTGGGGAAGCGCCGCACCCGCAGGCCAGTCAGAGGTGGGGCTGCTCCCTTCCCGGTATCCCTGTGGACAGTCTTTGCACGCTTTCAGAACTTCCAAGACCGTGATATGATCCTCAGGGAGGCTAGACAGAGAGGGGTCATCTAATATGAAGCCTCCAAAATCATGATTTTTCCGGGCTACTCTAGGGAAGTGCAGAAGCAATGAAGGACATATGATGCAATAAAGACCGAGCTCCATGCACTGCAACAGAAATATATGCTACTGTTCCTGTGAAGCTGAAAGTGACATTTCAGGACAAGAACTTCATCTTCAATACCCTCTAACAATCAAAGCTTTATTTCGACATATAATATCATAAAAGCACATTTATTCATAAAACACAATTCATGAACGTACATGTTAAAAACATGTCGTAAAAGAATCTTTTTAAATAGAATAAATATATTAAAAATTTATTAAACTTTGACAGCTTTGTGGATAACACAAAATAATCAAATTGATTTAATTATCTTCTGCCTAATCAACCATGCCCAACCTAAAAATTTGGCCACCCCGCACACTATAGTAGTATTGGCGTCAGTCTTAAGAATTCTCAGTGCAGCAGAGTGGTCCCTCGTTCCGAGCTGCAAACAGACAGGTTTGAGCCATTTCATTCTGGGTTTTACATATGCTGGGCAGACAAAAAAGAAATGGGAAATATTCTCAATAGCGCCCAAGCAATTTGGGCAATCCAGAGGAGTCTTGTGTGGAGGATTCCACTTGCTAGTGCGATCGCGAAGTGGAAGGGTCCCAAACCTAAGCTGAATAAAGAGTGATCTGTCCCTGGGCTTCGTAATGAAGTCTAGATAGGGTTCCAAGTGGGGCGTAGGCTTATGCTGGTGAAATGCCTCAGTCAGTCTGCCAGGGTTTGGGTCTCTCGACTCCTGTGCATCAACCCATGCCCAAAAAGCTCTTTTGGTTTCTTCCTTGGATAATGGTGCCCCAGAATCCCAATCGGTTGTGAGGCCTGTTGCCACCAGAAGCTTCTTGATATTAGTAAGCCAACCAATATTGTGGGCACCTTGAAGATTCATGACCTCTCTTAGGCCGTCAGCATAACGAGAGAGCTCGGGGGTGCGTCATAACCGTGCCCAGTATAAAAGAGGGCGTAAGGTGGCTAAATCTTTAATGGAGCGCCTACCAAAATCACTCAGTAATGGCTTAGTCGGAGTTCCCCTTGGGAGTGATACAAGCTCCCTAAAGAACTTGTTTTCACCGGTAACAAGTGCATCTACACAACAAAAGCCCCATAGTTCTGCACCATAGAGAGCACAGCCTACCGCCTCTGCAGCATATATATCCAGGACTGGGGCGATGGGTTTGGTAGTGGACGCGCGTAGTTCCCTTCCTAAATCTCCTACTACCCGCCTATGGTTTAACACCATTTTATCGATATGAGGCTGACATTTGAGTTTATCAGAGATTCTGATCACCAAGTAGTCGAACTCTTTAACATGCTCCAGTGGTTTTCCATCAAGAGTCAAGGGGGATCTGAAGGATCTGGTTGGGTTGAAATAAAGGAGTTTAGTTTTGGATGTGTTGATGAAGAGACCCCTCATCTTGCAAAACAGAGAGAAGCGATCCAATAGCTTCTGCAATCCTGCTGGTGTTTTTGATATTAGAAGCGTATCATCCGCAAAGAGTAATGCGGGGACTTTGTCGCCCGCCAGAGCAGGGACGTCAGCATTAGCTTCAAGCAGGAAAGAGACTACACCATTCACAAAAAGTGTGACGAGTGTAGGAGCCAACACACAACCTTGACGAACCCCTCTGTTCACCGGGATTTTGTCAGTTTTTTGCTCCTGGGACCCCCATCTAATGCGAGCAAAATTACCTTCATGCATCCGGATCAGAAGATTCAGGATGTAAGGTGGAATCCCCATCTCCTCCAGGACCAACCACAAGCGATCACGGGGGACCAGATCAAAGGTGGTCTTGAGGTCAATGAACGCCAGGTAGAGGCCGCCCTTGCCAATAGTGACCACCTTCCACTATAGGAGCACTAGCCTAAATGCCTGGTCGATCGTGCTTGTGCAGGTTCTAAAGCCTGCCTGGAACTGTGTAATAATATCGTTGTCATCCGCCCAAGAGTGGATCCTCTCCAGGAGGACCCTACCAACCAACTTCTGTCCAGTATCTATAAGGCTAATTGGGCGGTAGTTGGCTGGGTCCCCCCTGAGGCCCCTCTTGTAAATGGGGATTACTTCAGCTCCCTTCCAAGACTTCAGTACGGGTGAGCCTTCCACCAAAGCATTGATGAAAATCCCGAAATACGTGGCCCATCCATCAATGTTAGCTTTGAATAAGTCACCCGGGATGCCATCTGGTCCCGGGGCCTTAGCGGATACAATCTTATTAATAGCTATCTCGACCTCTCTCTTCTCTATCCTGGTAAATAAAAACTGATCAGGATGAGTGGCTGTGGTCGCCGCACGAATGCAAGGGTCCCCCATTTGCTCCTCCCCTACATATATTTTCCTGAAATGGTCAAACCATTCCCTATCCGTTATGTGATTGGGAATTTGGTCCAGTTCGTGGCCAGTGGATCTTCTCACTATAGGCCAAAAGAGCTTGCCGTTCTTTGAGTGGCTCGCAATTTTTAAGCTGTCCCAGCGCAGCTCTTCCCATTCCTTCTTGGCTGCTGCAAGGGCCTGCCTGTATTGCAATCTTGCTTGCCAGACCTCACCCGGGTTGTTGGATTTGATAGCAAGGACCAAGCTATCTTTTTTCAATCTGCAACTCTTGTTAAACCACTTGTGTTCTGACTTAGCACTTGGTTTGCGCTTTTTGCTATGGTCAAGAAACAAGGTGCCGATCGAATCTATGGTTTCCACAAAGACTTTAGCTGCAGCAGTAGGGCCAACCTTATCCCTCCAAACTGTAGAAAGCCTAAGGGTCTGGTCAGCAAGAATTTCTTCAAGAGTGGTTAGTTTTGAGTTACTCAAAATAAACTTGGGCCATTTAAGGAACCTGTTGCAGTTAGATGGCAGAACTGCCTTGGATAGCATTTGCATACCAGATGGAGGGGTTTGCTCTTTCCTAAGCCACATTTCCAACATGTTGAGGGACAAGGGGTTATGATCGCTGTTAATTGTTGGTATGATAGTCATATCTACAACAAATTTCCATGCCCTCCTGTCAACCAATATGTAATCGATTCTGCTTTGACAAGAGACCCTATTAAAAGTGTTTGCTCCCACTGCGTCAGAGGTCGTGCGCCCATTAACAGCTCTTAGCCCAAATTCTATCGCTAGAGCATTTATTTGGATCACGACCGGTGACCATCTCTTTACAGGCTTAAGTGATAATGAGGGAATACCCCATCTAGCATCCTCATCGTGTATTCCCAGGATGTCATCTGTGGCAAGCGGTTCAAATGAGCAGTTAAGGTCGCCGGCAACAAAAAAAAGGGTGTCGGGAGGACAGGAATGAAGCATATCTGAAAGGGCTGTGATGGTAGGAGATTTTGCGCCCCCTTGGGTTCCTCGGGCATAAACATTAAAAAATTCCCATGTATAGTTGCTCTTGGTACACTTGATGGAGAGTCTCATTACATCTGGTGTGGCGCAACTATTAAGGATAATCCTAAGGTTAAGTTCTGCCCTGACCCATACCATAAGTCCACCTGATGGACGGCCGCGACCTGTCGAGGTTGCTGGGGGAAAAAAACAACAGAACCCCAGCTTGTATAATGGCTCGAGGCTCCAGGTTTCCTGGAACAAACATAGGTCATATCCCTCGATAAAATCATTCCAATCCGGAAGAGAAAGCTTGCTACGCAGACCTGCCACGTTCCAAGAGACAAGCTTAAGGTAGCTAGAGGAGCCATCACAGGGAATTGGAACGCTTAAGGAATGGTCCAAATGATGATCAGTAATATTAGTAGACCTCTGTGGTGGAATGACCAAAGTAGATAGTTCCGGACCCGGATGCTCTGGTGATATAGTAGCATCAGATATACAACAACCTGGGGGGAGCAAGGGACAACTTGGTGCACCTCCCCTGGCCATCAGTCAATCAACAGCCTCTAGACTACTGAACCGATTTTGCATGGAGATAGAGTCTAAAGGTGGTGGTCAGGGTCTAGACCAGCCCCCTTGTAGCAATCCCCTCCCATTCCGGTGAACAAGAGTCCAACCATCCGATGTTGTGGCAAAATGGCCAGGGGGGTAGAAATAGGTCAAAGGAAGGGCACTAATAGATGCTCCTAAGCTAGGGTGTCTCCAGTTGCAAATGTACTCCACTATTTTGGGGTCATTGAAGTTGATTAAAATACAATCCCCCCTTATATTCTTCGCCAAGTGGCCTACCCATGGCACCCTCCTAACCATGAGTATCTTACAGGCTTTGTGCATTGGCAGTGGTCTGTTTTTGTTGAGCCAGTGCACAACCCTGTTCCTCAGAGTTATGGGGGATTCAACTTCATGTTTACCCAGTTCGGGGACCCCTGTTAGGATTACGACAAATGGGGAAACTTCAGGAGGCAAGTTTGGAATGTTTTCCCCCCTTGAGGTCTGGGATATAGGGATCCTAACATCCTCTTTGGGCTGGGTTATGTTGTGCTGGGCGGGTTTTATATGATCGGACACTGCTGTGGACTTGTTAGCTACTATTTCTAGAGCCTGATGGTCTGAGGGCGGTACTACCTGGTCATGGAGAGCAGCCGGGACTTTTTCTACTCTAATATTATCCGGTGGTTTGGGAACCCCAGATTGATCAATGTTGTTTAAAGAATCAATAAATCCCCCAAGACCTTGTTCAATCCTAAGTAGATGTTCAATCTTGTGTATTCTATCCTCAACGGGGCGGAGGAGAAGCCCAATTGCATCATATATGTTGGATAACTCAGGAGTCCTTCCCTCATCCCTAGCTGTTTCACTTGTCCCCCCACTATCATCCTGTCGCACCATTCTAACGGGTAATGAGTGAGCTGGGGGTGTAACTTTATTTGCTAATACAGCCAAAGTGGGCTGCTCCAAAGGAGCGGGGGTCATTCTAGGGTTTCTGGGGTGGCTCACAGGTTTTTGTTTTTTTCTGCCGATCTTGCCCTTCCCACCATTAATGAAGGTGCACCCCTGCTTGTTTTTAGGAATGGCCCCAGGATGCCTCTCACGCAGTTGCCTAGTGCTAGGCTCTGGTACTGTACTGGGAGCAAACGGCAACAGGCAAGGAGAGGTCAGCGACCGTGGACTGTTCTCCCAAGGAAACAGCAACTGTTCCACTGGGTAACAAATCCAGGGTCAGGGAATCAACATCATAACATGGAGTAGCATTAGAAGCTTGTTGTACAGGGGAGCACGCATTAGCAATATGGCCCATTGAGGACCTCCTGGCCGCCGCAAGGTCCTGTGAAACTCGGCGTTCCAGCAGCGTAATTTCTTGGTCAATGACACAGTTAACCTTAGTAATAAATTGATCCATAGTTCCAGTAAGATGAACATTGGCCACTCTACCTTTAGAGTCTTTCGGTGGCATAGTGGAGGCCGGGAGGTCGAGATAACAAGTTTAAGCACAGTGGGCTTCACGGGTCGGGCAGGGACCGGACAGAGCAAGGGAGGGAAATGAAACCATCAATCTGTGCAACACCACCAATATATCCCTAACGTTGACTCTCATACAAAAGAAAGGGCAACAGTACCTTTACACATACGCTGGAGATGCGTCGTTAGGGGGGGTCGCCCAGTCCAGTCTGTTCCTGTCAGTGACGGGCAAGGACGGGCCCGCCCTTGGCCCGGGCCTGGCCCGGGCGCCGCCCGCGCACGTTCCGCGCTGCGGGGCACCGGCAGTGGAGAAATAGGGCCCAGGAGCTGCCTGATGATGACGACGGCAAGCGCTGATGGCGCTGAAATGCAGGTAGGCAGCTTCTCTGCTCCCCAACGGTGGCCGTTCCCCTCACGGCAGGCTCAAGGAGGCTTTGGTAGGCTCAGGTTTCGTAGGTCTCCCCTCAATGGGCGCGTCCCGCGCTGCGGGGCACCGGCAGTGGAGAAATAGGGCCCAGGCGCTGCCTGATGATGACGACGGCAAGCGCCTGGGTCTGAGGCTGCTGGGAAATGTAGTCTTTCCCCCGCGTGCCGTTCCCCTCACGGCGGCGCTGATGGCGCTGAAATGCAGGTAGGAAGCTTCTCTGCTCCCCAACGGTGGCCGTTCCCCTCACGGCGGGCTCAAGGAGGCTTTGGTAGGCTCAGGTTTCGTAGGTCTCCCCTCAATAGGCGCGTCCCGCGCTGCGGGGCACCGGCAGTGGAGAAATAGGGCCCAGGCGCTGCCTGATGATGACGACGGCAAGCGCCTGGGTCTGAGGCTGCTGGGAAATGTAGTCTTTCCCCCGCGTGCCGTTCCCCTCACGGCGGCGCTGATGGCGCTGAAATGCAGGTAGGCAGCTTCTCTGCTCCCCAACGGTGGCCGTTCCCCTCACAGCAGGCTCGAGGAGGCTTTGGTAGGCTCAGGTTTCGTAGGTCTCCCCTCAATAGGTGCGTCCCCTTCATCTTCAATACCCCAGAGGAGGCGTGACAGTGGGTGGAAGAACGACCCGCGCCTAGGTCAGGGCAGGAAGGAACCCAGGTGACCGTTCTGCAGGAGGGCTTAGGGGCCCACCCTAAACTTTGGACCAAAGTAAAAAGGAGGAGGATTCAAGCTTGGGGTCTGGAATGGGGTGGCATGCCAAGGTCGAGGGACATTCCTAGCAAGGGTGAGGAATCATCTGATTCGGACAGAGACACACCACTTCAGCTGCACCGGATCGACTGGATAGTGACTAAGTAGATGGGAACCAGCATGAGGCAGAAAAAGAGCATGAACCGAGCTCAGATGGCACAACAATGGATCCTGAAGCAGTAGGCAGGGCGAGTTGTGACCCATTGAACTCTTGAACCACTTGGAACTTCTGGGTGGGCTCCCAGAAGTGGAAGATTAGGACTATGGAGGTGACTCTTTAACAGGTGTTTTTTTATTCCTCTTCCCCGTGCTGTGATGTATGGTGTGGGTGAGATCTTGGGGACTTGCACCTTTGGTTGCTAAGTTGCAGTAATTGTTGGGGTTTGGGAGAGTGGGGTGGGCTACAGACCTCTCAGATCTTATTTGCAAAGTGGTTGGTTCTTAGACATGTGGTTTTACACCTGAACGGTGGTGGAGGGTGGGGTGGGGGGTGGGTGGTACACAGTTGGGGTTTTCAATGTTTTTAACAGTTAGTTGAGGAGGGGACCATACGCAGACACAGCTTGGCTAGAAGAAGGGTGGGGAGGTCCTGGGCTACTGTCAAACAGCATAGCAATGGCACAGGTTGGTGTTTCAGAGGACACTTGCCATTCAATATTGACCTGGAAGGTTAACAGGCTAGGAAATGAGGTTAAAGGAGGCCTGGAGGCACGCTATATACGTCGCCTAAAACCCAATATATAGTATTTCTTCAGGAGACTAAGCTGATGGAGACTCAGTATAGCTTTCAGGGCAGGAAAGCATACATAAATTCAGCACATGTGGGGTTAACTTCAGGTTCCAGGGCGGGGGCAATGTTGATCATGAGGAACTCACTTTTTCAGGTGATGCAGACTTGGATAGACCAGAATAGAGCATATGCTAGGGTTCAGGGGTTATGGAGGAGAACGGATGTCACCCTCATAAGTGTATATCAGGGGTCTCCAACCTTTTCTGTAATGAGAGCTATCCACTTTCAATGAAAATCATCCCAAGCTACTAAGATTAGTAATGTAATAGTGATCACCCCATTCATGATTGTCAGCTCTGATCACATCAGTGCGCTAGGCACAGCTTCCAGCAGTAATGTAGAAAAGACTTTGACAACTTGAATTGAAATATAACATGGTGCATAATAGCCATAGCTGCAATTAACCTGGCAAAAAGGTTAGACTATGAGTAATAAATCTCTCCAACTCAAATAATACCTTTAAATACGTTTTGAAATGACAACCATTTTTCTTTAAACATCAGCTTATCAGTTCTGAAAATGCACACATTCTAGTCTGAAATAAATGTGCTTTAATGTTGGTATGCATATAATATTTCAACCAAACAAAAGATTCTATATCAGTAATGAGGGCTTCACACAGGAGATCTACTCACAAGTAGCTGGAGAGCTACTTGTAGCTCACAAGCAACTGGTTGAAGACACCTGGTATATATGCATCCCCCTGGCTACAACAATTGGCACTGGAGAGGGTGGCTGCCGTACTCCTAGACACAGACTCATCCTTATATATTATAATGAGTATTTCAATGACGCCATGGCCCCCAAGTTGGACCGTTCTGGATCCACTGTGGGCTCTTCCAGAGATACGCCCCTAATTTGCTCTGCCGCCACACTGATTTTTTTTAACCTTTGGAGGTAACATCACCCAGAGTGAAGGGGCTACACATACTTTCAGGAACACAATCAACTGTCTGTGCCCCCGCTGGAGAGATTAATAGGGTTCAAAGGGCTGAATACTTGGCAAGGGCTCTGTCTGATCACTCGCCTCTCTTGATCCCCTTGGCAAGTGAGGCTTTACTAACTAGCATTCTAAACTCTAATGCTATTCAAGGTATCATTATTAAAAACGCTTATTCCTTTATTTCAGGATATACTTTAAATACTAATAAAAAAGATTATTTTCCTTTAAATGTCCTTTGTACCCCTGTTAGGCTACCCAATACTGACATCATATGGCAAAAAGACATAATACAATATTTAGGTATTCTATTTTCTCACACTATGTGGCGTGGTAGGATTAACAAGTCGTGAGGCAGGTCTGCTTAGATAGGGTTTTATTGAATGGAAGACACGCTTGTGCCGACTTGTTAGTCTTTCCGTGGCAAACTGGCCGGGATCCGATTTGCTGGCTGCTTTTCGCCTTCTCTGAGGGGTTTGCGTTTCGTCTTCCTGCTTTCAGGGACCAATCTCTGGGCTCCGTCCGGATCCGTCAAGCGAGGAACGGTTTACGGGAGAAAAGGGAAAACAAAAAAGTGTCAGGATGTTGTCCGGTGTATTTCACCGACAAGAGGGACCGGGAGTGAAGGAGACACCACACTCTGTGCACGTTGTGAAGCAAAGGGGTGAACAACGGGATACGAAGGTCAAGTGCTCGGGTGGGGAACTAGTGTGGCGTGAGGGTTAAAATCAGGGATTGCAGGGCTCACGGCTTAGATGGTCCGTTGAGCCCTCCTCCCAACCCACCCTGAGAACTTATCTCGTACCTATGCCAGCCACGCTCCTCCGGGAGAGTGGCTCGGCGATGCGTGGGGACGTTGGCCTCCCGGCTTCTCCTCAGCGGCTGATTGTCTTGTTCCTCGCTCTCATTCGTCCTCATCGGCTGTTTCACGATGCACCCGAAATGCTCCGGCTCCTGACTCTACTTCCTCCACTCCGGTGGTGACACGCACAGTCTTCCGGGATTCCCCTGTTCTTATTGGTGGAAATGCACTGACGTTGGCCGGAGGCGGAGTCTCATCAAAGCGAAAGCCCCAGTTAAAGGAACCGTCTCCAGGTTCTGTCTCCGTGGGTGTCAATAAAGTTGTGGATTGTGGCCAGTCATCCTGCTGTGAGGAAACAAGAGGGAGAGGTGGAGGCACTGCAGACCACCATTTGACATTGGGTTCACGCAGCAAGCCCGCCCCATCACATACCTCTCCCCCTGGATTTTCCCGATCGGGGAGAGGGAACACCCTGGACAGGTAATCTGCATTCCCGTTGTCCTTACCCTTTCTATGGCACACCTCGAAGGAAAAGGGTTGCAGGGACAAGAACCAGCGGAGCACCCTGGGGTTCTGTGCCTTGTTGCAATACATCCACTGCAAAGGGGCACGGTCCGTGTTCAGGATGAATGGTTTACCCTCTAGGTAATAGCGTAACTTATCAATGGCCCACTTAATGGCGAGGTACTCCCTCTCGATTGTGGGGTACTTGCACTCCCGGGGAAACAATTTCCTGCTGATGTATAGGACGGGGTGTTCTAGTCCATCCCCCCCTATCTGGGATAACAACGCCCCTAGACCAGAGTTAGAAGCGTCGGTGGACAAAAGAAAGCTCTTACTGAAATCCGAGGAAATGAATACGGGGCTTGTGGTGATGATTTTTTTTAGGTTCCGAAAAGCATCTAACATTTCTGGTGAGGGATGAAGAAGTTGTCGTTGTCGTGCTTCTTTTCGGAGGACGTCCGTCAGCGGGGCCGCTAGGTCCGAAAACTGCGGGACGAAACGTCGTTAGTAACCAATTAGGCCTAAGAACGCCCGCAGTTCTCTTTTGCTGGAAGGAAAGGGCGTTTCTGCTATGGCCTTTACTTTTTCTTCCTGAGGGGCGATTACTCCATCTCCCAGCACATAGCCGAGATATTTTACCCTTTGATAAGCGGCTCTGGACTTCTTGGAATTGATGTGCAGTCCGGCCTGGTCTAGTGTTTTTAGAATGATCTTTAGGTGTTGTAAGTGCTCTTTCCAAGTCCTGCTGAAAACGACTATGTCATCCAGGTACGCTGAACAAAAGGAGGGGTATGCCCGAAGGATGGTATTCATAAGTCTTTGGAATGTGGCAGGTGCCCCGTGGAGTCCGAAAGGAAGGACGGTGAATTCGAACATCCCGTCTTCAGTGGCAAACGCAGTCTTCTTTCGGTCCTCTTCTCGGAGGGGCCACTGCAGACCACCATTCGGCATCGGGTTCACGCAGCGAGCCCGCCCCGACACACTATTAAACATTCTATTACTTTAAAATTTGACTACCTACTTTCTAAAATCAAAGATAAACTTTGCAGCTGGTCTCCGTTGCATCTTTCATGATGGGGAGACATTGAATCCATTAAATGGTTGTCGCTCCTCACCTATTTTATCTCTTGTCTATGATTCCCATACAATTCTCTCTCACATTTTATACCAAATTAGATAAACATCTATCTCAGTTTATTTGGAATCTTAAGCCACCACATTTAAGCTATAATAAACTCAAAATTGCAAAACTAATTGGTGGTTTTGGCCTACCAGATTTTCATAAATACAATAAAGCTTTCATTTTAAAGCAAGGTTTGTCATGGTTTACACAGCTAGATCTACCTAATTCACCCAAATGGCTTACTATTGAAAAATGTTTAGTCTTACCAGTCCCTCTACTGGCTTTATTATCCATGTCTAACTTCAATAGTTTAAGACAATCTCAACTGTTTTACAAAATAGGATACCTCCTGTCAACATTTCTAACTTGGAAATGTACATGAATACTTTTAATGCGCCTTCAAATGCTGTTTCAAAATGTTACAAGAAGTTACATAATACAACTGATGCTAATATACTATTTCTTTATAACTTTTGGAATAACAAATTCTCTACTACCTACCCCTTAGTCACTTGGAGAAAAATATGGTTAGCAAGCATTTCTGGTTGTCTCCGTGTTGCCCAATAGCAAACTAATACCTTTATCTTATTTAACTTTTATGGACCCCTCACAGACTATTTAAAGCCAAACTTCTTGTGTGTGTGCATGACCAGGAGCAAATAGTTCGCACATCTTTGTGCATCTGTTGTGGGGGCCCCAGGCTGGAAACTACCCTGCTGTGAGGAGCTTCGCCCCACACAAAGGCTGTGTCAGCAGAACTGCATAGAGAGGTACTTGAAAAAGGAAGACACCCCAAACAAGCTCTCCTGTCTGCAGAATTCTAAAAAAAATGCCGATCATGGATTTTTCAAGGATAATGAAAATGCCTATCTCCGCTGCCTAGAGTTGCCCCCAATAGGGACCACAGAAAATGGGGATGCTAGTCATAATATTCATGCCTTGACTAAATACGGGTTTCTCTCAGTGGCGGCCAGCATGGCTTGCGGGTGGGGGCTGGGAGGGAGCATAATAAAAAAAATAATAACTTACCTTGCCACCGGGTCCTGCATCTCTGCTTCTGGTCTCTGCTCTGGCTCTCCTGGCTCCAACTTCAGGAACAGGAAGCAGGCAGCCAGGCTCCCTCTCCTAAGCTAATCACAATGCTGCAACGCAGAGTTGTGGTTGATCTGAGTGCCATGACACGGCGCTCAGCCAGGGGCTGGAGGGGTGGGCATGTTCTCCATGCAGGTTGTAATGCAGCCTGCATGGAGAAAGGGAAAAGTGTGCATGACTGGTTTAGGCGGCCCAAGAGGGCTGACCAAACAGTCATTGTGCACTTAGGAGCGGGCAAACCACTCCTGCCCTGCCCTGCTCCGAGAGAAGAGCAGCCCCACCCACCCGCCCACCCACAAAGCAGCACAAACATAAAATGATAATAAATTAAAGTTATTATCATTTTATGTTTTTGCTTCTCACACTGCTAGAAAGCAGTGGGGCGACACTCCTCCGCCATGGCAGAGGAGCTGCCACTGGTTTCTCTATTTATAAATGACGTGGGTCAAGAGACTTCTATAAGGTTTGTCACCTGTCCACACTAATGGATTTGTAATGTATATGAGAATGGAGTGCCACCATTATGTTGTTCGTATAAGGTATAGGTTTATCAGCATAGTAAACACATTTCTTTTGCCCTAGCCTTTGTGGAAAGCTTCTGATTTGACTTAATACCCTTAGTGAAGATCCAGAAAATAATAAAGGAGCAAAAATTCATCCCTAACATAAACAATCAGGGAATTTTTCTCTGCAGACTGGATTCTTGCCCACAACTCCACATGGAGTCCAATATTTACCGTAAATAAAGGTCTCAAAATTTCCCAGGGCACCTTTGCCCCTACCTTCTACAACCCACTAAATCACATATAAGCAGTGGCGGCTCCTCCGCAATTGCGGAGGAGTGTCGCCTCACCGGCTCAGAGCCAGCAGCTAAAAAATAAAACGAGATTTCATTATCATTTTATTTTTCAGCAGCTGGTTCAGCCAGCATGTGTAGGGAGGGATGGGGCTGGGCTGCGGGAGGTGGTAGTAGGAGTGGAGGACACTCTCTAAGTGTGCATGTGTGTTTGGCTGGCTGTTTCAGTCCGGCCAAACACACATGTGCACTTAGATTTCTCTAACCCGACTGTATTGAACAGCCAGGTTAGAGAAACAGCAGACTCCCTGTGCCTGAGCGAGTGTCTTTTCAGCCTGCTCATGCCAATCCATCCAGTACTCTCATAGCATGAGAGAGTCTGTGATCCTGTCCCAGTGTCTGCTGGGACCAGGAAGAAGAACCCGACTGGGCGCGACACGGAAGGCGGCCGGCAGCTTAAGGTAAGTCTTCCTTTTTTTATTTTTATTTAACACCCCCTCCAGCGCCCTCCACCCACCCCACCACTTTTTGTATGTGGCGGGCACCACTACACATAAGCTACATACAAAGGAATCTTTTTCAGCCTACACATGTGGTATCATATCTCGATCAACTGCTGAATGATGTTTCCTGGGCAGTTCAAATCATGCCATTCGAGGTCGGATGGTCATCCAGTCAAGGTAGGTGAGAGGGTGTATTGTCGTTTTCCAATTTAAAAATTCAATAAAATATTTTGAGCTCTAAAAAAGTACAGTATGTGAATAGCAATGTGCTTACACTTTTGGGGGTGGCTGCCTGTCCTTAGATTACATTTTAAATCACGCTGGAAATGTTCATTTTATTTTTGTTATTTATAACGTCCTTTCATGTTGTTTTCATAATATTCTATATAGTTGCTTTAGATGTACTGAGAAACAGATTATTCATGTAGTAATAAATACTTTTTACTTAAGTGTTCATTCTTCTTAGTAGTAGTAGGTGGGGTGTGTGGGGGTGAGAGAGAGAGAGAGAGAGAGAGAGAGAAAGACTTACTGTGAATAATATCTTGGGTTGGGTCACGCACTCCAATTTCTTCAACATGTTTCTAGTGTGTCATAAAAATTATAATCCGTTTGCGTATGTTTAAAGTTGTGCAGCAGGATATCGCTTTCTGATCATCAAGCATGTCCAATGTACGAAGTGGCGTTCCCCCCATGGGGAAATGTCCCCTTGATGCACTGCTGGGTTTCCTCAAAGGGAATTGATCAATTTTAATCTTAATTTCTAACCATTAATTGAGCCTTGATTAGTTCTGGTTATCTTTTATTGATTCATAATTTTCTTCATTTGTTTGACTGGACTATAATGAAATTACAGCATTCCATATGCTATGGCGGGTGGCTAGGACGTGGTGAGAACTTCCAAACAGACGATTGATCTCAAGGTGTTTGTTAAGCACGACTACTCGCCCGTAAGGGTTTCAAGGTGCTGGTGGGTTTGGGGGGGGGGGGGGGTCGCAGGTTCCAGTCCATCAAGGAGAGGGTCTGTCAAAGAGCCAGGTTTTGAGGTTTCTTGCGAAAATGGGGAGCGATGTTATCGGTCTGAGGTGGAGCGGAAGGCCGTTCCAGGCTCTGGCCGCAAAGAAGGAGAAGGAGCGGCCTTCTGATCTGGTCTTTCTGGTGCGGGGGACCACGGCGTAGGAGAGCTGGGCTGATCGTAGGGACCTTTGGGGTGCGTGGAATTTGCGTCGGCTATTCAGGTATGCTGGTCCGGTGACGTGGAGGGCCTTGTGAGCGTGGGTTAGCATCTTGAAGGTGACTCTAGCTTCGATGGGGAGCCAGTGGGGTGCGCGCAGGTGCTGGGAGATGTGGCAGTGTCTTGGCAGGTTGAGGACCAGTCTTGCGGCGGCGTTTTGGATGTTCTGTAGCTTGCGAGTGAGGTTTTTGTTTATTCCGGCATGGAGTGCGTTGCCGTAGTCGAGCCTGCTGGTGACCAGGGCGTGAGTGACGGTCTTTCTGTGTTCGAGGGGGATCCATTTGAAGGTCTTACGTAAGAGGCAGAGGGTGTGGAAGCAGGAGGACGAGACGGAGTTGATCTGGCAGTCCATTTTGAGCTCTGAGTCCAGGATGATTCCCAGATTGCGTAAGTGGTCCGTGTGGGTGGGCGGGATTCCGAGGGCAGGGGGTCACCAGGTGTCATTCCAGGTGTCTGGGCCCATGATGAGTACTTCCGTTTTGTTGGTGTTTAATTGTAGGCAGCTGTTTTTCATCCATTTGGTGACGACTTCCATGCCTTCTCGAAAGTTGTGTCTGGCGGTGTTGAGTTTTTGGGATAGGGAGAGGATGAGCTGGTTGTCGTCTGCGTATGGCACAATGTTGAGCCCGTAGGTTCTGACAATGGGGCGAGCGGAGCCATGTAGACGTTGAAGAGCGTAGGGCTGAGGGAGGACCCCTGGGGGACTCCGCAGGTGGTAGGTGTAGGGTCCAAGAGGAAAGGGGGGAGTCTGATCCGCTGCGTTCTGCCGGAGAGGAAGGAGCGGATCCAGTCGAGGGCCTTGTCTTGGATACCTGCGTCGTGGAGTCTGCGTATTAGGATGTGGTGAGAGACTGTGTCGAACGCCGCTGAGAGGTCGAGGAGGATGAGGGCTGCTGTTTCTCCTTTGTCCAGTAAGGTACGGATGTCGTCTGTTGCGGCGAGGAGGGCGGTTTCCATACTGTGGTCCAAAGATGGATTGGGAGGAGTCGAGGATGTTGTGCTCTTCGATGAATGTGGCAAGTTGGTTGTTGATGGCTTTCTCGATGACTTTCGCTGGGAACGGGAGCAGGGAGATGGGTCTGTAGTTTTTCAGGTCGGTGGGGTCCGCCGAGAGTTTCTTCAGGAGGGGCTTGATCTCAGCATGTTTCCAGTCATCAGGGAACGAGGCGGTTGCCAGGGAGCGGTTGATGGTGTGGCAGAGCATGGGTGCGATGGTGTCGGTGGCCCTGTTGAAAATGTGGTGGGGGCAGGGATCCGTGGGGGCCCTGGAGTGAATTGACCATCGTCTTCAGTGTGTCTTCGGGAGTGAGGGCTGTCCAGTTGTCGATCGCTGGCTTTAGGGTGTCGGGGTGGTTGGTGAGGGTTCAGTGTGTTGGTTGTCTTCGTCGAAGTTGTCGTAGATGCTCTTGATTTTGTGGTTAAAAAGGTGCTGAGTTTATCGCAGAGGTCTTGTGAGGGAGGGATGTCGGTGGACTTGCTGGTGGGTTGGGCGAACTCCTTGATGATGTTGAAGAGTTCTTTGCTGTTGTGTGCATGAGTGGAGATTCTGTCTTCAATCGCTTTTTTCCTCGTTTTTCTGATGAGTTGGTGGTGGCAGTTGGTGGCGGCTCTGAAGTTGTTGTGGACTTTGTGGATTTGATGTTCATCCAGGCCTTTTTGAGGCGGCGGCAAGTGCATCTGGACTCTCGAAGTTCGGTGGTAAACCATCTAGCTTTCTTGTTGTGGGTGTTGTTTTTCTTGAAGGGGGCTATGGTGTTGGCGCTGTCGGAGATCCATCTGTGCATGGTTTGGGCTGCGGTGTTGGCGTCGTCGTTTTCCACGATGGTTGAGGTGGAGTTGCTGAGTGATGAGGTTAGCTGGTTGTCGGTGATTCTGGTCCAGTTTCTTCATGGGAGCAGGTGCTGCTGTCTGTGGATGGTGGGTGTTCTGAAGGTGAAGTGGACGCATCGATGGTCAGTCCATGGGAGTTTGGTGGTGTCGCTGAAGGTGATGGAGTTTCCTGTTGTGAAGAGGGGGTCGAGGGTGTGTCCTGCTGAGTGTGTGGGTTCGATCACGATCTGGCGGAGTCCAATGTTGTGGAGGTTGTCCAGGAGGGATGTCGTGCTGGGATCCAGTTGGTTGTCGAGGTGGAAGTTGAGTTCTCCCAGTAGGGTGTAGTTGGTGGACGCAATGGCATGCAGCGAGATGATGGCCGTGATGGAGTTGGCGAAAAGTCTGCGGGGTCTAGGGGGTCGGTAGATGAGGGTTCCTCGGAGGGTGGAGGTAGGGCTGGCCAGTATCTTGAAGTGAAGGTGTTCCATCAGGTCTGTGGGCTCGTTGGGGAGTGTGCTCAGGCGGAGCGTGGATTTGTGGACGATGGCGATTCCTCCTCCTGGGCGGGTGGGGCGGTCCTTCCTGGAGATCTTGTATCCTTGGGGAATGGCAGCGGAATAGTTAACCCCTGATGAAGGGTAATCACAACCCGAAATGCATTGGGATGCTTCAAACCACAAGAATTGTGTAATGAATGGGTTCAGTCAAACAAAGGAAGGAAAAGAGGCATGTTTTCTTAACTTGAGTGAGTTTAAAAAAATGCAAATGTTGCCTGCACTCTTTGTGCACGCATTATTCACACTGGTGAAACACACCTGAATATAAGTGAGCCCACTTCTGCTCAATCTGCATACATTATTGGGCCAGCCAAGCGAGAGACTGAGAATGAACCCCCTCAACCACCCCCATTGGTAAAAGGGAGGAAACAGAGGCCCATCTGCCTCCAAAAAGGACGCTCATGCCCCCACTGGGCCAGTGGTGGCATCTGAACAGTAGAGACAGCCCAAATTGGCTACCACGCTGACCAAAAACAGCAGCCCACAGCTGCAATTCAGATATCAATCCATTGCCTGAGTGCCAGCCTTACCAATCTGACCCTGCAATCGCCTCCCCCTACCAACCACTACCCACCATTTTATCCTGACACCATGTTGAGGTTCACTCTCTTCCTGCAAGCCACAGCACCTTTCCCCAACCAATTACCCCTTTCAAAATGCTGTCTGCTAACCCAACCTCAAATTCTCCATAGCACAGGGGCGGCTCCTCTGCAATGGGGGAGGAGCGTCGCCACTGGCTCAGAGCCAGCTGCTAAAAAATAAAACAATACTTCAATATAGTTTTATTTTTCAACAGCTGGCTCAGCCAGCATGTGTAGGGAGGGGCCGGGCTGGGCCGTGGGATGAGGACGTAGGAGTGGAGTACACTCTCTAAGTGCACATGTATGTTTGGCCGGCTGTCTCAGGCCAATCAAACATACATGCGCACTTAGGTTTCTCTAAACTGGTTGTATTGAACAGCCTTGTTAGAGAAACAGGACAGATTCCCTGTGCCTGCGCAAGCGTCTTTTCAGCCAACCCCCTCAAGCCAATTCCCACGCTGCTCTCATAGAATGAGAGTGGCTTGGAGATTGTACAGGGATTCTGTGATCCTTTCCCAGTGTCTGCTGGGACCAGGAAGAAGAACGCAACGAGGCGTGATACGGGAGGCAACCTGGCAGCTTAAGTAAGTCTTCAGTGTCTTTTTATTTATTATTAAACTCCACCCGTGCTCCCCCGCGCCCCACCACTTTTTGTATGTGGTGGCCACCACTACCCAAGCATATTTTCAGAAGCGGATTGATTGGGGTGGGGATCCCTTAATTCAAATCAATGCCCACCACCTCTTCTTCCACACTTTTCACCTACCATGCCCTAATATCCCTCCATCATCCATTAACTCAATAATCTGACCACCTCTTCTGCCTCAAATACTAGCTCCTCAATCAAGGTTGAAATAACTGATCAACTTGTGGTATTTTACATTCTATATATGTATTGTGAAGAAAAGAAATAACAGCATTAAAAATCAGTTACTGCTTACATTTCTAAGAAAAAAATTATTTAAAGCTTGCTGCAATGTTTAAGCTTGCGTTTGATATTTAACACTTCATGTTTTCAGTCTTCATCTGCAAAATTTAATAAAATATGTTTATCAAAAAAAAGATTTAACACTTCACTGAAAAATGCGAGAAAACATTAGTTTATAATTTTCGTGTGTTGTTCTCGGCCTTATTCATTTAGCCACATGCTAAAAACTTAGAAATAAAAACTTTGAAAATGTGCAAGTCAACAATTCAGAGGAATGTCGAAACTTTTGTGACCAATTATTCACACATTACAATCAATCAAACCCAGCTGCTTGACCACTAAAGCACGGGTCAAAGTGTAGACCATAGCTCAATCGTGTTGTTGCTTCAGACGCTCCCATATGGACTAATTATTATAGTGACGGTGCAGCACATTACAATAAAAACAGTACAACCCTGGAGCAAATCATTGCTATACGTTTTGCATGGTGACCCCCCTATAGTACCAAGTGACTGCCCGATTCAAACAGTAACTGACGGGTTCCGCTACTTGGGTAATTTCATTACAACGAGTGCCCAGATCCGTTATGAACGGAATCTTCTCCCACCTCTACAGAAGTTCAAGCGAGACACGGCTGCCTGGAACTCACTACCCCTTTCTCTGTTGGGACGAGCAGCCCTCTTTAAAATCATGGCATTGCCTCACTTCCTTTACGCACTCCAGAATTTTCCAGACCCAGCTCCATCAAGTTTTTTTAAAGACATTGAATCGACTCAAAGAGATCTATTGTGGGACGGTAAACCGCGTATATCACTTCAAAAAATTATGCTTGTATGGTATGATGGAGGTATAGCACTCCCTGATATTAAAAAATATTATTGGGCGGCGCATCTCTCAGCAATTAATCAAGGCACTTATCGCAGTGGGACGACCCGGGTTACAGGATGGACAAATGGGTACTCCCGGTTGGTAATTACACGAGGGCGCTCTACTCCAAACCCAACAAATATTCCCTGACGGGACCCACACATCATTCAGTTCAGCTCTGGCATACTGTAAACCGCAGTCTAGGATGGACCAACAAGATCACACTTGCCACCCCCTTATGGGACTCTGAATGCCTGGGCACAGTGGGTCGGTCTAAGGGCTTTGACAAATGGGACCTGATAGGTCTCTCTCGCATTGGGGACCTCTGGGGACATTGCAACAGACACATGAGTTAGCCGCATCAGAATACTTTAGATACATGCAGGTCAGACACTCCCTCCAAGCTAACATCTCAGCGGGGTGACTTATACCGGAGTCTTCTCCTCTAGAAGACAGATTGCTTGATGGCTTCTTGCCCGAAAAAGCCATCTCCCTTACATACAAAAAGCTTATACATAACACAGCAGATCCTTTAACATCACTAAGGGAGAAATGGGAGCGGGACGGCTTGGAATTGGAGGATGACGCATGGCAGGAAGCACCCTCCTCACCGAAGGAGATCGCCATTTCAGCAAAACTGAGACTGGTCCAATTAAAAATCTTATATAGGGTGTAGCTCTCGGGTCCCAGACTGGTACTAATGGGAAGGAGCGAAGAGGGACGGAGTAAAAGACATTGCGGCCTAGTGGGGTCCTTTTTCCATATCTTTTGGGAATATCCACCGAGCCAAAGTTATTGGAAGAAAGTACTTGAATGTATAAGTGAAGTATGGGGGGGTGGAGATTCGGCTAGAAGCCAAAATATGTCTCCTGAATGTTTGGGAGCCCACAGACCTAAATACCAAGGGTAAACTCTGGGCAACGCTAGGCCGGATAATAGCTAAACGAAACAGCACCCGCATGTGGGGAGCGGCAACACCACCGAAACTGAGTGCCTGGAAAAATGATATGGATTGGTGTATGGTACGGGAGAAAACGGTATATGTAGCACGTGGTTGTCCCGGGAAATGGATAACGATTTGGACTAAATGGAATGTATATCGTTGTAACATATGTGAACCCCCCTATGTCCCCCCCCCCCGGAGGAACCATTGACACCCTGAACTGTGTAGCCAACCCTCATCCTTTACTATCCCACTGAAATATTGTATGGAACAAATGCTTGATTTGTGAGTATGAGAACCAACTGTAATTATTGTTTGCTGTATAAAGTGAGCAGCCTGCTGGAATTGTTAATAAAAAGATTTATATAAAAAAAAAAATGTAAAAAGCAGTACGACCTAGTACTGTTAGAGCAATCTTACATCTGCACAGGGCACAGCGCTCACAGGCGGTTTCAAACCACTGCAATGCAATAGGTCTCGCGTAAATGCAAGACCTATTGCATTGGAAATGCTTGTTGTTTCTGTCTTGCAGTCTGCACTTTTCAGCAAACGTAATGTTTTCCTCGTGCTTTAGTCCCTTTTAAATGGCTCCCGTACAAAAAGAGTGTGTATAGCTTTAAATGTGGTGATGTTTCCTGAGCGTGCAAGTCTTTTCAGCATTCCAGGTATTTAAAGATGTAGACTCGACCTCTGTCCCCATTTCTCACATTCCGTTCTAACTTAATGGAATTTGCACAATGTCCACCACATGCCTGTTTCGTATGTTGTTCCTTAAGTTCTCCACCCAAAAAAATCTTAATGTGCGTCTGTGTCCTCTTCTGGTTTTTTCTAACATTTCCTCCTGTCTTTAGTGTTCCCCCAGTCGCAGGGGTTAGGACTACTTGTTACATCCTTGGTGCAATGTTTTCACTTATGAAAATATTCCCACCCCTTTTTCTCGTCAGAGTGGATTTTTAAAAATGAGGACAACATTTCCGTCTTTTAATTTAATTTATATTGCTGCGCTTTATGAAGCTCTGGGTATTGCTTTATGTAAGCCCTCACCGTAGATATTTCAAGTCTCTAGCCCATGTCAGCATGCTTCATCTGATTTTTGTAGTGCCCTAATGCCCACAGTGGGCTGTGTTTATAGGTATTATAATAGGTGTGTCCAGAGTTTTAAGTGGGATGAAAAAAACGGGGGGGTGGGGGTCTCTCAGAGGGGCGCGGCCAATGTAATTAAGGGCGTGGCTTAAAAACACATAAGCTAAAAATCTGTGCTTAGCATAGTGTGCCGCCCAACTTGTAATTTGCTGTTTCTGTCATTGCATCCAGATATATGATACATAGATTTCCTTACCTGTTTGAGTGCTTCCTGCTTCACTTTTCGCCGCCCATAACGCCCGCAATGCCGCATTTGACAATCTTGGAACCCCTGGTGGGACGAGGGTCTCAGGGGCTGTGCGGCTGCCATATCGCTTCCTGCCTTGCTGCAAACACTCTGGGGAGGACCACAACCCCCAGAGTGCATTGCCCCAGCCCGCAGCTGCCGCGAGTGAGGGGGAGGCGGGGCCAACGCGCTTATAGCACAGCCTTTCCCCCCGCGGCATGGGGGATTTCCATACCTGTTTGAGTGTTTCCTGCTTCACTTTTGGCCGCCCGCAACGCCACATTTAACAATCTTGGAACCCCTGGTGGGATGAGAGTCCCAGGGGCTACGTGGCTGCCATATCGCTTCCTGCCTTGCTGCAAACACTCTGGGGAGGACCACAACCCCCCCCCCGAGTGCATTGTCCCAGCCCGCAGCTGCCGCAAGTGAGGGGGAGGCATGGCCAACACGCTTATAGCGCAGCCTCTCCCACCGCGGCACAGGATGCACGTGGGACGCAGCCCAGGCGAAGCCCAGACCAAGGGCGGGCCCGTCTGAGCCCGTCAGAGGCCGAAGGAGGCTGGGCTGGGCCACCCCCCTGTTTGCTGTACCAAGACTTCCTGACCCCTAGACTTTGATCAATTTCAAGGTTATTTCTGCTTTTTGCACATGACCTCTAAACGTAAGGCAACTGGACTGGGGGGGGGTTGCAGCGGGAACGCTGGATGCATTTTTATCAAGGGCGGAATCTGTTTTAACGCATGAAATACAGCTTACAGAAAAAAGGCTTTCTTTGGGTACGTATAAAGGGCAAAAAAGATCTTCTTTGGGGGCTATAACCCTGGCCAAATCTCCCTTGGGTGACTCGCGAGCTACGGCCTGTCCAAGTTTGGACGCTTTTGACGCCAGTTCAGGTGGGGGCCCAAGTGACGGCCTAACCACTAAGAGAGGGGCTTTGGAGGCCGACAACCCAGGGACCTCGGAATTCATCCGAAGGCCAAGGCTGAGTTTTCCTAGGGATCAGGTGGTGACTGCCACTGAGGTGTTAGATTTGCCCATATCCCCTGTCCTACCTCAACCTCAATCTTCAGTTATGTCTTGGGCAACCCAAGGCAATCCCGCCACCAGGCCCAAAAGAACCGAAAGGGAAAGTGTGGTACATTCCTCTAAGTCTAGGGTGGGAGCTAATAGTGAGGGAGGGAATGGGGAACCGCCTGCAAAATGCACAAGGGATGGTGTGGCAATGAGAAATAAGGCCAAAGCTAAGCTTAAACACCAAGCCCCAGGGACAAGTGAGAATCACTCCGTGAAATCTAATGGTGGTGCACCTTTTATTATAAACCTTGATTCCCCCACCATGGTGGAGCATGGAGGCGACTTTGATCATTGGAAACGGATGGAGACTTTAATTTCTGTTCTCCTAGCGTCTTTCTTAAACAAACTAGGGGCGATTGAAGAAAAATTGTCTCATCTTTTAAAATCATGCAAAGTTTGAGACAATGCGGAGGCATGTGGGTGTCACCATGCTATGCGGGGGGAGCTAAAGCACCCGTGGCGTCGTCGCCGTGTGAGACCATTGGCCCTGTGGGGGTTCATAATAGCGATGTGGTTAACGAGGTAGGAAAAAAGCTCACTGGAAAGGCATGCCCTGTCACAATCACTATGTTTGACATCTGGTTCAGGGGGGGCTTGTGCACAACTGTCCACAGGAGGCCAGGGGACAGGTGGCCCGGCGAATTGTCTTCGCCCACATGAACAGAACTCGCCCATGCCCGTGGGCCCCTTAAGACCATTATCTGATGATCAGGCCAAATCCATCCCGAATCCTGGAAATCAACATAGAGGCGGCTCTACTACGATGAATGTTGGGATCACCAAGCCCCTTGGGGATGTTCTAGATTTGCCACTGGCTGCATGCCCCTATGTTCTGGTCCTGGCTGGTGTCCCCCGCTCAGACCAGACCAATCTGAATCTTGGACCCAACTGCGTAATAAAACCGGAGATAGGTTATCCAGACATAAAGGATTTAGGGTACCTATGAGCAATAATATCATTATGGTAGGTAGAGTTGGATGGGTGGGACGATCAATAATATCGAGGGGGATTGTGTGGTTGTTAACTTCCGAAATCCCTCGACTGTCCAGATGATTTTAAGGGCAAAAGTTTTGTGCCCTGTGTCTGTCACCTCCATCTGGGCCTTGCCATTGGGATATTTTTACAAGCCTCTATCGAGTACATTGAAGGAGATAGCTCTCCCTATCCCTGTTTCAAATAGGTTCCAGGCATTGTCTGGACTAGATCCCCAAGATTAACTCCCCGTTAGTAATACAGCATTACCGGTCTTAGACAATCGGGAGGAAATGATGGAGGATGAATTACATGCCCCTATGGACAGCCCATTGACCCCGATTATATTTCCTCCTCGGAATTGCCAGACCCCTCTACCAGGCATTGCAAATTCTAGTACCACGTGGGCATTGACTGATGGAGGTAGTATGAAACTATTATCTGGAATATTGCTGGCCTAAGGGCCAAAAGGGGTGACGCTAATTGGGAACTTTTCCTTGCTACTTACCACATTATAGCATTACAGGAAACATGGGAAGCTATTGAAACCTATTTTTTGGATGGGTTTATATCGTTTTGTAAATATGCTATACCATCCTGTATGGGGAGAGATGGGGGGGCTATTGTTGTTGTTTAACCTCAAATTGTTATATAAAGCAAAGTTGTTAGATACATGTTCCCCTAATATTTTAGCAGTTGAATTGATAGGGAAGAATCTGCCAACTCTTCTAGTGGTACATTTTTATAATTCGTTCACTAGAAGTGATGAGCTAGAGCATTTAAGAGCCCTTACTGCCTTTTAGGTTGATTATGCTGACAACTCCACAACTCATTATAATATGTTAGTCCTGGGTGATTTTAACATTCACGCTTGCCCTACCAATTGTCTATTAAGATTGGAAGAGGAGTATGGCCCCCAGGGGTTAACACAGTTTGAACATACACCTCCCGGGACCTTTTTAGAAAGTTTTTTATCAGCCCATAATCTGATCTGCCCTGCACAGTCGGATAGGATGCTTTCCGTACCTACATACATTGGCCAAGGTCGGCAAAGTATTACTGATTATATTTTTGTCTCATCTTCATTGCTGTCCTTACTAGGCACACTAAGTGCAACAAATAATTGTCTAAGTGACAATAACCCGCTGACACTGGACAGTAAAATTTGCGCTGTTAATAAAGGGAGGCCTATGGTCCAATTTAGCAATGATAATATCGCACCTGTAGATCAAGCGCGTAGAATAAGGTGGGAAATGATAACCCCTGACAGCTTCATTGATAAACTAATTACTGACTGTGCACAGGAGTTTGGGATTTGCACAGACCAGGACTCCCACCCATCATTAGTCCTTGGTGCCTTTGATCGAATCACCAAGCAGGTTGCCTCAACCCGAACTGTATCGCGCAAACCAAGGCCCCTAAAATATAAAAAATGGTTCGATGAAACCTGTATGAGCACCCATAATGAACTCTTGCGGGAACTCAAGCAAATACCTAGGGTAGCCTTAGGGGTCACAAATGCAAGCAGGGCATATAAACTTGCGTTGGAAAGGCGGAAAAACTAACTAAGGGAGATGGCTTGGGAGGAGCTTAGTCAGGCCAGTGTTCTGGCAAATAGTACTAGGTTCTGGTCCGTTGTAAATAGTCCAATGTTTGATGAATCACCAAACGCTAGTAAAGACTGTTTAGTTCCTGCTGATAGGTGGGTTCAACACTTTGGGAAAGTGTACAGTGATGTGATCACTGCAACGCCTGTAAGGTCAGTAGGTAGTGTTCGCATCTCACATCCCTTAGTTTTTACAACGGATGAAGTTATAAAGGCGATTATATCAATGTCAGGGGGAAAAGCCCCGGGTTCTGACGGAGTTCCGGCTGATCTCTATAAAACAGATCCTAAGTTATGGGCTAAAATCTTAACTCATGTTTTTAATGCAGCCACCCTGTCTGGCTTTCCCGTGTATTGGGCCAAGGCGGTTATTATACCGATTTTCAAGAAGGGAGCCAGAGACGATCCGGCCTGTTATAGGCCCATTTCCCTTCTTGACTCCACAGCCAAAGTTATGGGGAAAGTTGTCCTTGCACCCCTAACAGAGTGGCTTGACCAAGCAAATATAGTCTCTGACCTTCAATACGGTTTCAGACAAGGGAAAGGTACTTATGGGCGACCCTTTTAGATATAGGGCTAGACGATGACCTGATCTCTTTTTTGGCTGCCATCCATGAAAATACAACAGCGGCAGTGCGCTTTAATGAAGATGGCAGCCTAACTGATTCCTGGGCAGTTAAAAGAGGGGTCCGGCAGGGGTGCATCTTGGCACCCTTGCTGTTTACCCTCTATATTAATAACTTAGGGGACGCCCTGATCTCTTGTTGTAAAGACATCCCTGGAGCTGGCACTAAAATGATTCCCGCACTTCTGTATGCCAATGATGCGGTGTTGGTGGCAAGGACTGCCAGGGGGCTGCAAACACTTTTAAATTGTTTTATAGATTTTATGGAGTCCTTGGACTTGATTACTAATTTTAAAAAGTCACATGCAATGTAGATAGGTTCAAGGAGGGCAACGAAGGTCAAATTCTATTGCAAAGATCTAGAATTAATAAAAGTCCCCGCTTTTCCAAACCTAGGGGTCCTTTTTGATGACAGGCGCTCATGGTTTATGCAGCGCACACATAAAAAGAATGTGCTAGCTAGGGCTTCGGGGGCCATTCTGGACTTTGCAAAAATAATTGAATCTAAACCACTGCCGGCACTCATTAAGATCTACAATGCCAAGTGTCTCCCCATGGCGACTTTTGTGAGCGACATATGGGGATATATAGACGTCAGAGAAATTCAGGGGGCCGAAAATACTTTTTTGCGCTGATTGTTATCGGTCCCGGCTTCCATGCCAATTTTTAATATACATGAGGAGCTAGGAGCAGGTTTTATTTCCGACCAGACTGCCCCTTTATTGTGTTGGCTGAGAATTTGGGCACAACCCACTCCAAATCTCAACCAATTAATCATCCAAGGTTGCCTTTCTTTAGACAAGGCGCTTGATATCCCATGGATTCGTTACATCAATGTCCAGATGGAAACCCTTGGCTGTTCTAATCTATACTTGAGCCCTATAGTAATGGGCAAATCAACCATAAGGGACTCCAAGCGGCAGTTTTTGGATAGACACATGTCATTAAGGGAGGAGAATGAATTGGCAAAACCCACGGTGAGAAGTTTTGTCAAATTAAGTCTGGGCAGACAGTTGCAACCATATTTATCCTATATAAATAAACCTTACCATTTGTTTGTTTTAATAAGATTTAGGCATAATATGGTTCCTTGGCTTTTAGCGTTCCCGAAAGGGTATTCTAAATAAGGAACATTAAATCCCTGCCCATGTGACAACTTCTCGGAGCAGAACACCCTCCATTTAATATTTTTTTGCTCTTCTTATAATTCATTACGGAAGAAATGTATTATTCCTTTACTCAGATGCTGTAACTTTGAACAAGTTAGGCTGGCACTGGTATATTTACAAATCCTAGCCTCACCCATGGTGTGTTTTGGAGTAGCAAGTTTTTTAATAGGAGCAATTAGGCATAGGAATAGGTTATCATTGAACCACATTGCGGTCTCTGTTTTAAATTAAGATATTTACTTACCTATTTTTAATGTCCTCTTCATATGACACTGGATAAAAACAAGTTGGGCTAAAAATGTTATCTTATTTATTTATTTAATTCCCGGGCATAATTATTTTGTGCTGGAGAGCCGTATTTTTATTTCGCTTGCCGCAAGATTGCCGGGGTGTTTATCTTTGCGCATGAAATGTTGTTCAACCTCGCGAAGTGTATTTTAATCTCTTGTAGATAATGACCCTGAACAGAGTAAGATGTTATGAAGTGTAATAATTGTCAAATTGTCCTCTGTTTGAAAATATGATGTTTGTTACCCTGTTGTAAGGTGGCGGAAATTGAACAAGTCTACATTAATGTATTTAATGTATGCAGTTTTGATGGGTTTGTTTTGTGTTTGCACTTTGATGGTTTTAATTAACCAAATAAAGTTGACTTTGACTTTGATACAACATCATACCTACAACAAGTCAGGACTATTGGCTTTGTCAATGGTTGTTAGTTGCATAAGATAAATAAGCAGCAACTAAGGCTTGTATATAATATTTAAAAATCTTCCACTTAAAGCCCTGGTGACACCAGGAGAATGTTGCTGCTCCTGAGTTTCAAACAAAGAAAGAAAATACAGAGAGAAAATGACTCTCTCGAAAGGATTTCCCTTCCCCTACAACCGCTCACCTTGCATGACGTCCGTCATGATGTAACTTCTCCACTAGTGACAAGTGAGCAGTGTGAGCGTGCGCACACCTGATGTGCCTGTCACTGCAGTCCAGTCCGGAAAAAAACGGACCGCCTCTGCCAGGGTACAAAACAGAGCCCGATAGAGACCCGTTTCGAGGCCCCCTTTAAAAAACTCCTGGTGCTCAGACCCACTTAAAGCCCTGGGTGTGTCCAAAGAGGTTTGTTCGTGTGCTGATACTTTTATATAGAAAATACTACTCAAGTGTGAGTGTTAACACCTGGAGGCTGTGTCTCAAAGTCATAGGCGCTATAGAAGTTTCCAGCCAGGCACAAGCTTACTGTAGAGGAGACCCTTAAAATTGACTGCCTTTCCGCTGACACATGGCTTTGTATTTGCCCTCCACCACCGACTGCATAACCAGCAGTTTTTCACGCAAAACATGGATTTTTGCTCACACGGACCCACATGTTAAAGCACCCCATACAGAGTTTCGTTCTGCTGAGTGCATCGTCTCAACAAACTATTCTACTCTGGGAGATAGCTTGGAAGTACATATAAACTGGCTCTTCGGCTCTTCAATGCAAAGTGAAGTCCTCAAATGCTTGAGAACAGTATCCCCTCTTTCATCTGTACCTCACAAAGCTCCTGTCCCGCGTAGTCAGCTTTCTAAGAACAAGCATTTGCAATGCAATATGTCTCGCATTAGTTAAAAGCAGAGCTATTAGCTTTGCACATGTAAAAGTAATACGGCGAACAAACAACCTTTTTTTCACTTTTGTAACACTGGCAGCAAGCCGCGGCGCCGCCATTACTACAAATGTCAATAAATTAAAAAGAAATATATATTTTTTTTAAATTGTTGTATTCTTTTACCAGGGGCGTAACACAGGCCGGTGCGGGGGGGGGGCCTCACTCTAAGCGGAGGGAGACGGCTGCACCTGCAAGCAAGCCTCTTCAGCCTCTCCAAATCCCCATAAATTAAACTGTGCGCGCACACCACGGTGACGGCATCTAAGCCTCCGAGTCTTCCCTCTCATTCTGTCTCGCTCCTCAGTTAGTGAAAACTGAGACTTCAAGAAACTGGTATTACCCTCTCTTTCCTCCTTTCGTTTATTTGCTCCCCTGTGAAATGGATCTAAAAAAGAATAACATTTTTGCTGGAAACGTTTTCTGTAAAGGGGGGGCCGCTCGGCCCTCCCGCCCACATGGCGGTGCGGCGCCCCCCCCTCCCCCGGCCTCTCGATGGTGGGGGTGCGTTGCGGGTCGATGACGCGCGCGGCGCGCCCCCACCACCGATAGGCTGAAGCCTCCCCCGTGACCCGGAAGCAGCTGTACAGCTTCCGGGGCAGGGGGGCGGGTCGGGCGGGGGGCGGGCCGGCTGGGCCAGCGACCCCCTGGTGCAGCAGCACCTTAAAAGGCCCGGGGAGCGAGCTGGGCGCCCTCTTGCCCTTGGCTTGCTCCCCGCATACCTCGTGTGCCCCCACGCTCGGGGCGTGTAATTTTCTTTCTGTTTTCCCCTCTGCAGGTTGCGTCTTCGTGCATCAGCGGCTGTTCGGGCGGGGCCTGGAGGGAGCAGCCCAGCGACTTGGAGAAGCAGCAGCTGAGGGCGGAGCGGAGTGAGCGTGGAGACCGGCGTTGCCGTTCATAGTCCGGTGAGGTGTGGAGGGGTAGCGGGTGCCGGTCGAGCAGCAGGGCAAGGCAGAGGCAGGCAGCAGGAAAATCGACGGCCCGCCTCCACGCGTTGGGCCCGGTCATTGCTCAGTAGATTGTTACCTGGGTGGGGGCGAAGCAGGACCCAGCAGGGCAGCCACTGGAGGGGAGACCAAGAATAAAGTGCTTGTGCTAAATTGTTTAAAGCCAGTTTTTTTAAGCTAATTTATGAGATTGGTGCTAATTTGGGACTGGATAAGGGTTTCTGGGTGCTGCAAGTTTATTCTAGGCACTGGGATTGATTTCTCCCGATCATTCCTTAATTTGATTTTCCCAGGGTGGGGGCGAAGCAGGACCCAGCAGGGCAGCCACTGGAGGGGAGACCAAGAAGAAAGTGCTTGTGTTAAACTGTTTAAAGCCGGTTTTTGAAGTTAATTTATGAGATTGGTGCAACTTTTGGGACTGGATAAGGGTTTCTGGTTGCTGCAAGTTATTCCAGGCACTAGGATTGATTCCACAAAGTCTTTTGCAAGCTATTAATATTTGTTTCGTCGTAGGAAGCTTGACTCTGGTGCTTTTTCCGGCGGCAGACAACAGATCGCGGGCGCAGAGCACAGCAACGGGCTGAGGACACACGGGTCATCGGTGGTAAGGGGAGTGAGGCGGGCCTGCACTTCATTGCTTCTAGGGGGCCGCAGGGCTTGAGACCTTCCTACAAGGGGTTGGCGCTCGCCCACACGCTAAGACTAGCTTGGTGTGTTTTTGCGGTCACAGTTGCATGGTGCTTACGGCCATCTTCACATCCTCCATCTGAAAGAAGGTACAATTGCCTGGGTTGGCTAGGATTAGTTTGCATTGAGTATTGTGGCGAATGCCGGGGGCGCGAGTTAATAAGAGTGCCCGCACGGAGCAAATGATGCAGACTATGATGCGCAGGATGACCGCAATTGATAGGCGCTTGGGTAAGGTGGATGAGTTAGGTAGGAGTGTGGCAGAAATTAATCAGAGGTTGGATGGGCCTCCTAAGAATACAGCTGAGGGGGAGGGAATGCCAGTGGGAGTGCCTAAGGATACTCCCGTTATGCCCCCAATGGCACCTGCTGGGCCAGCTCCTCCTATGCCATCATTGCCGGTTGCCCCACTCGGGGTCATTGCCCCCGTCAACCCCGTGAACATTGCCCCCGTCGGGGTCCCAACCCCCCCGAATAACGTTGTCCTGGTGGAATTGGCATCCCAGATAGCTGCCGTTTTACCCTGGTTACAGTTAGGGGGGGTATTGCCATCTTCTCAAGATCATTCAGCGGAAGCCTTGAAACTGGTTGAGATGATTAAGTTGGCCAGGGCGGGGGAAGGGGCACCATTGGCACCAATTACTCCCCTAACAGGTTCCGCCAGCGAGCAGACGGCAAAGAAGGATGGTCCTACGTCACAAGGCATAGACAGTGGTAAGGAGGTGGCTTTGCCATTACTTAAGGAAGGTGCTATGCCCTCAAGGAAGGAGAATTTGGCGCAGCATGTGTCTCAGGCCGTGAAAGAGATGATCTGGGCGGGCAAATATATCAACATATTCTCCTTGCTGATTGATAATAGGGAACTTGAATATGCCAAGTCACAAAAAGAATGGATGTTGCCCAGTGAATGGAGAATAGAGTTGGTTAAGTTCAGAGTTGAGGAGACATTTGTTAACTGGATGAGGGCCTTTTCCGTGTTCAGTGCCATTACAGCTGAAAGGTCGCCCAATTTACAAGCAGAAATGGCCTGCTACCAGAGCAGGATTGCCATGTGGAGCGAGACACAAGTGGAGAACGGGTGGAAGGAATATGACATTTCATTCAGGAAAGCTAAAGAATTCAATCCCTCTTTAGCTTGGGATATGGTGGATTCCCTGTCATGGTACAATCAGATAACTGGGGGGGCAGCAGCGATGGGGGCAACTGGCGCACAAAAAATATACCCAGACAAGCCCCAGCAGCCCTTTCGGCATGCGCAAGGAAGTAGGGTACCAGGAAAGGGTAAGGGTTGGGGGGATAAAAAGGGCGTATGTTGGGACTTCAACAAACGGTCCTGCACTAGGGCAGCGGGCACATGTAAGTTCAAACACGCCTGTTCCCTGTGTGGGCACCCCTCACACCCCGAGACCTCCTGCAGATTTAAGGGTGGCAACCACGGCTCCAGGGGGAGAAGGAAACCTGAATAGACAAGAGGAGGGTTTAGTATCACATACTCCCATTGATGTCATGGCAATGATTCCCTGGCTGAACAGATACCCAGATCACGCAGCGGCTAAATTACTTCAGGAGGGATTTTCTTGGGGTTTCAGGATACCGGCAGGAGGGTACACAGGTAGGACTGAGTGCAGGAACCAACTGTCTGTAAAGCATAACCCAGGGGTAGTGGCTGCAAAAATTGAAAAAGAATTACGCCTGGGTAGGATAGCAGGACCATTTGATGAGGTGCCAGTGCCCAACTTTGTTTGTTCCCCTCTTGGTGTTGTCCCTAAAAAAGAGAAAGGCGAATATAGACTCATTCATAATCTCTCAGCCCCAAGCGGGGCATCCTTGAATGATGCTATAGATGAGAATGTCTGCAGTGTAAAATATGCCTCTTTTGACCAAGCGGTGGTGTTGCTTAGGGGCCTGGGTTCAGGGGCATTGATGGCCAAGTTTGACATAGAGTCTGCATTTCGTCTTCTTCCTGTGCATCAAGGGGATCACCACCTTTTGGGGTTCAAGTTTGATGGGAAGTATTACATGAACAAATGCATGCCCATGGGTTGTTCGATCTCGTGTGCCTATTTCGAGACGTTCAGTTCCTTCTTGGAATGGGTAATGAGGCAGGTAACCGGGCATCAGCAGGTCATGCACTACCTGGATGACTTTCTCTTCCTGGGCGCGGCTGGGTCTCAGAAGTGTGCGCGGGCATTGCAGGAATTTTGCGTGCTCATGCTTGCTCTTGGGGTCCCGCTGGCGCCGGGGAAGACAGTGGGGCCAGCTACTTGCTTAGAATTTCTGGGCATTGAAATAGACTCTGTGGAGGGTTGTTTCAGGCTCCCAAAGGAGAAGGTGTCTAAATTCAAGGCGGCACTACGCGCGTGCTTGGCCAAGGAGAAGGTCTCTTTACAACAGCTTCAGGAAACAGTGGGCCAGTTGAATTTCGCGTTGAGGGTGATACCAATGGCTCACCCCTTTTCTCGCTCAATTGCACAGGCTATGAAGGGTCTGCGAGAAAAACACCACCGCACTAGACTGTCGCTTGAGGTACGCCAGTACATGCAGATATGGATGGCATTCCTGGAGGACTTCAACGGCAGGGTTGTGTGGTCCGGCCCCCCCACTACTTCAGCAGAGTTAGGTTTATGGACTGACGCTGCTGGGAGTGTTGGGTTTGGCGCCATCCTTGGAAACAAGTGGGTCACCCACAGGTGGCCGGACGAATGGGTGTACAGTGAGTTGACAACCAACATTGGTTTTCTGGAGCTGTTCCCCATATGGGTTGCATTAATGGTCTGGCCAGAACTTCTGCGTAACAAATCAGTGATATTCTGGTCAGACAACATGACGTTGGTGGAGTGTATCAATCAGCAAGCAGCACGCTGTAGGTTCATACTCCGCCTCTTGAAGGAGATTGTGTTGAGATGCTTGAAATTGAATGTTATATTCAGGGCAAAACATGTACCAGGTGTCCTTAATAATGCAGCTGATGCACTCTCTCGCCAAAAAATGCAGGTATTCAGGGAACATCTTCCATCAGCAGAGCCTACACCGACACACTTCCCGTCAGCACTCTGGCAGATTGGTGCCCTTCAATTACAGGACCTCGTGGCTGCTAGCTTAGCCCCCAAGACAAGGACAGCGTATGAAGGGGCGTTTGGTTCATATTGCACTTTCTTGGGGCGAGACTGGGAATCCAAATGGGCTCTAGAGAATAGTTTTACAGATTATCTGGGTAAACTGCATCAGGAGGGTCGCTCAGTCGCAACAGCTAACAGGCATAGGGCAGCTGTCTCCTTCTACGCACAGGCAAAGGGAGTAAAAGATCCAACTAACAGCTTTGTGGTGCGGAAGGGTTTGAGGGGTTGGCGCCGCTTAAAGGGCAGCACGGCTGACACTAGGAAACCAATAGGCTTGGGGAGGCTGACGGCATTATTGCCTGCATTGCATGACGTCTGTAGTTCAGACTGGGAGATACAATTGTTTAAAGCAGCTTTCACATTAGCCTTTTATGGAGCTTTGAGGCTGAGCGAGTTGGTTGCAGCCTCCAAGACAGATAGGCAGGGGGGTATCCAATTCCTGAACACAACAATACAGGGAGACACATTGTGGGTGACAATTTTGAGATCCAAAACTGATCAGGAGGCGCGGGGGGAGACTGTGGTACTGCACAGGGCGAGGGCCAATCCTTGCTGCCAGGTACACCATGTGGAGACTTTCATCAGGCAGAGAGGTGGATTGTTGGGTGGGTCGCTCTTATTACACGCTGACGGCACCCCTTTAACCAAATACCAGTTCAGAAGAGTCATGGAGTTGACTATTGCCAGGGTGGGCCTTGACCCGAAGGAATTTGGCATACACTCCTTTAGGATAGGCGCAGCCACTGAGGCAATCACAAGGGGTCTGCATGTGAACAGTGTTAAAAGAATTGGGAGATGGTCACCCAATTCCAATTGCTACAAACGGTATGTGCGGGTACACATGTTGTAAAGTACCTGGAGTTCTCTGACGTTGGGTTGTTTTTCTGGTTTTGCAGTTTCTTCGCTCTGTGACGCAAGCGGAGAACTCGTTTCGGGTCATCATCAAGATTTATCGGCGACTCATCGCGGCGTGAACAGTCAAGAACACAGGACACGGTCAGGCAGGGTTTGGATTGTTGGTCATTCATTTGTTAAACGTGCTAAACATGTCTTTTTTACAGGCAAGGGTAGAAGGGAGTTAGAGCACAAAGGTTTGTCCATCTCTTTCTTTGGGAGGGTGGGTCTCTGCCTCAGTCAGTTTCGGGGATTCTTTGCAGAGTTGGTCGCCCAACATGCAGCACCACCGGCGGTGGTGATTCTTCATCTGGGGGGGAATGACCTTGCTAGACTGGGTAGGAGGGTCCTCCTGGAAGAGATCATCACAGCAGCGGGTTGGGTAAGGAGGGTGTGCCCTGACTGCACTGTAGTATGGTCCCAGCTGATACCGCAGCTGCAGTGGCGTGGGGGTGATTCCGTCAGGGCATTGAAGCACTCGGTAAAGAGGATCAATACCAAGTTAGAAAAACTTTTCCGAACCACGCACTTACAGACCATCCCACATGGGACTATTTGGGGGGATGAATTGTATTTACAGGATGGGGTCCATTTGACTGAGGCAGGGAATACAATATGGTGTGATAATATCCTAGCTTGGTTGAAGGGCTTTGTGAGGTAGGGATGACCTTCAGGCGGGAGTTGTAGGTGGGCCAGATCGTCGGGAAACAATGCTGGCCTGTGGCGGTAAGGTCATGATCGGTGAGCAGCAATTTAAGGTCCTATGGGGGGCGTCACCATCCACGGAGGGGGTGGCCCAGGGGGAGGGGCCACTGGTCCCTCCTAGAACTTCAGGGGCAGGAATATCCGCTAGCTGCTAAAGATGCGGGGGAGGGAGTCACGCTTTCCTTAGGCTGGTAGCCACCCCGCACATACATCATGACGTCAGCAAATGGCGCAGAGTGTAAGGGCCCTCCTTGTTGGTTAAATGGAGTTCACGAAGCCGACGGGGTAGGCGGTCCCCTGTCGCGCATGCGCACCTGTGAGTAAGGGCGTGGTTAGTAGGACTTGACACCGGTTAGCGACCATGCCGTCGGGCCAGAAATGTTAGAATGCAAAATTCAGGCAGGATGTTAGATTCGGATAGGAAACACGCTGTATTCGACTTTTGTTAAGGTTAACCTTTGATATTTGTCTTCAATACTGTAAATCTAATGTCATGAATTTTGCGTTTCTTAACAGAGATGTAATGTTGATATTCATCCTTTATTGTTTTGTATAATAAATACGGCCGGGGGGTCCCTGACCCCCCGCCTTCCAAAGACAACTTGCCTATGTCAATCCTTCAAGGTGGTGTGGGAAGCTGGGAGGGGAGGGTAGCCAGTCACGGACCATGTGTAAAGGGGGTGCCGCTCGGCCCTCCCGCCCACATGGCGGTGCGGCGCCCCCCCCTCCCCCGGCCTCTCGATGGTGGGGGTGCGTCGCGGGTCGATGACGCGCGCGGCGCGCACCCACCACCGATAGGCTGAAGCCTCCCCCGTGAACCGGAAGCAGCTGTACAGCTTCCGGGGCAGGGGGGCGAGTCGGGCGGGGGGCAGGCCGGCTGGGCCAGCGACCCCCTGGTGCAGCAGCGCCTTAAAAGGCCCGGGGAGCGAGCTGGGTGCCCTCTTGCCCCTGGCTCGCTCCCCGCACACCTCGTGTGCCCCCACGCTCGGGGCGTGTAATTTTCCCCACCCACCAGCCCTAAAAAACAAGCTACTAAACAATGCTAGTCGGAGGTACTATGCAAGTTTGACTTAGGCCTTTTTTCCCCGTTACATGTGTAAGAGGTTGACGTGATTGTATGGTTGTACATAGGCCCCCCTTTTTTCTCCTTGGTCATAGCTGAACTTAGGCCCTTTTCCCGTTTGGAGCTAGGATTGGTTGTGATCAAATATGGATGTTGTGTGTACTTAGGCCTTTTGCCCGTTAGAGCTGTGATTATGTTGTCATTAAAAGAGTAATATTGTGTGTACTTAGGCCTTTTTTCCCCATTAGTACAGCATGCTTTGTATTACTATGGTCTGGTTTTAGTTTAGTGTAGTTGTCCTTTAGCGAGGTCTTTTGCCCTTTTTCCCTAGGTTCATCGTCGTATTTATTAGAGTTGGTCAGGCGGTAAGGTCATGATCGGTGAGCAGCAATTTAAGGTCCTATGGGGGGCGTCACCATCCACGGAGGGGGCGGCCCAGGGGGAGGGGCCACTGGTCCCTCCTAGAACTTCAGGGGCAGGAATATCCGCTAGCTGCTAAAGATGCGGGGGAGGGAGTCACGCTTTCCTTAGGCTGGTAGCCACCCCGCGCACACATCATGACGTCAGCAAATGAGGCAGAGTGTAAGGGCCCTCCTTGTTGGTTAAACGGAGTTCACGATGCCGACGGGGTAGGCGGTCCCCTGTCGCGCATGCGCACCTGTGAGTAAGGGCGTGGTTAGTAGGACTTGACACCGGTTAGCGACCTTGCCGTCGGGCCAGAAATGTTAGAATGCAAAATTCAGGTAGGATGTTAGATTCGGATAGGAAACACGCTGTATTAGACTTTTGTTAAGGTTAGCCTTTGATATTTGTCTTCAATACTGTAAATCTAATGTCATGAATTTTGCGTTTCTTAACAGAGATGTAATGTTGATATTCATCCTTTATTGTTTTGTATAATAAATACGGCCGGGGGGTCCCTGACCCCCCGCCTTCCAAAGACAACTTGCCTATGTCAATCCTCAGGGTGGTGAGAAAAAAAACATTCCAAATGTGAAAAATAAATAACTAATTAAAGCAAGACAGAGTGGTTGCAAGGTGGCCCTAAACACATTAGCGCCACTTTACAGTGTTTGCCAGTGAAGTGATACTTTTGTTTACTCTTCTCTCTTTGAACAACATTGTTTTCCCTGTGTGGGAAAGCGCACCTTGCCTGGAGGTGCTGAAATACCTGCTTGATGGGGGAATTGGAAAACAAAATGTGTACAGCGACTGTGAGTTTACGAATGTGGTCTTTTTAAACCATACTGCCTGTGTTTTGAAAGAATATAAGAAATGGGCACTCTAACGGGTCCCTTCCGGGCCCTGTAGTCATGGCCTTACCTTTTCATGCAAAAGCACTCACTAATTTCAGAATAATGAGTGTAAAAGGAAAAAGCTAACCATGTTGTTCCTGCATACATTTCACATGCTTTACTTAATCTTGCATTCCCTATGAGTGTTTGCTTTTCTAGGATGTTGTTAATTTTGCTTAGGCAGCATATTGCTCTTGTCTAGTGCGTAATTAGAATTGAGTCACATCCAGGTGTTTATAGCGGGTCAGTGCAGTGCAAGTTTCTCTAAGTGGGGCAGTATGGTGTTTAGTGGGGGAGAGGATGTGGCGCTATGGTCAGAGCTGCTGAAGTTCCTGAGACAATAGGACCGCTCCTTGGCATTGTTCTGATTGCTGCCTCAGTTAAATAATCTGCTTTTGACAGTATTGTTACAAATGGCATATTCGTGTATGAGTGTTTCCCACTTTCTCATTCGAACTTAGAGAAAGACAATATAGAGGCATTTCATTTAAATGTTGGAGGTTTCAAATCAAAATATGCTAGATTTCTGGGTGGTAGGGCAAAGTGGTAGATGGTGAGCCGCGCCGCCGGGGGATGGGGGGCCCCCTCCATGTGCTTTGCAGGAGGGCCCCCTCAAGTTTTGTTACGCCACTGTCTTTTACATTTGCAAAGCCAATAGCTCTGCATTTAACTAATGCGAGACCTATTGCATTGCAATTGCTTGTTTTTGTAATGCAGGTGAACCTGCTTGAATTTAAAGAGGGGGCTGAGAGTCCCCACAGGCGGGTACAGTATTTGCCTACTTCCACCTGGGGAGTACATGGAAACAAACCATGTGCACCCTGCTGAACGGTACCCCTGGGGCCGGGCGCACACTAAGTGTGCGCCATTTCTTCCTGGAGCACTATTAATGCACTCCCAGGTGGCTACTAACACCTCTGCCTATATTACAGAAGGGACTTGATAATTGCTCAGGTTCGGAGTAGGTGCATTCACAATCTATTTTCTTTACGGATCGCGCGAGCAACTCATGACTCTTGCGTATTACGAAAACTCTTCAGGGGCGCAAAAAGCAGGCGCAAACGCCCTTTGACACATGGCGATTTTCTGACATGCGGCCCCCGGAGGTGCGTTTTTTGTTTTCTATTTACTGTAAACGATTACATATTATGATGCAAATAAAGACAATTTAGAGTTGTAACCTGTGCTTGAAATAAAGAGAGAGGACTGCGAAAGGCTCTCTCGCACAATACACATGTTGTAAATAAAAGAGGCAATACCCCCTTAAAAATAGTAAAACTCCGAGAGTATCTGCTGATATTCGCATAAATCAATACTGAGCAACATTTCGGCAGTGATGGGGTTTCAGCTGAAAAATAATTCCTTCAAAACAGATTCCACGCCCGTACCTTCGTTTCTAGCAGGCAGCTTCAGGCTAAAACCTTATTGCAACAATCAATACAATGAGTTAAAACATGTAGCCCTGATCATCAAGAGACCTGCCAATTTGTGATTTTTTTTCTTCACTGTGGGAGGAGGGGTGGGGGTGGGGGTTTAGGGCCAGCTACGCGGCAAAGCCCGTGACACTTTTGAATTCAATGTTTCAAAGCTCGCCCCCCCCCCCCCCCCCCTCTCTCGCGCCTCCTAAAATGTAAGCTTTTGAGACTGTGGCAGATGTTTCGGGAGGTTTCACACCAGCTAATGGACATCAGCTGAGCAGACCCTCCATTTAACTGGAAATCTTCTCTCTGCAGGCGTTTCCAGTTAATTGTGTGCACGTGTGTGATGACCGTGACCGTGTGATGGGAGCCCGTATATAACGTGACACAGTGGCAACCGTGTGAGTTGGAAGGTCTGTCACATACAATATTTTCATGCCCAAACTTTACCAAAGGAGAAATTCAAGTAATGATGTGGTAAACATAGTGATGAAAGTAGAAAAGAAAACATTCTAGAAAAACGCAGTCTTTAAAAGCATTCATTGTACTCACCTGTTGCAAAGAAGGGTCTTGCGCAAATATATCTTCTTTCTGCTTACATAGAAGTCCTGCAATTGCAAACCAGTTCTTCCTCGTGCTGAAGACAGCGAGGCAAGAATGCTGAACAGGGGACGTCAGTGAAGGACAGAAGCCTTGGTGATTGGGGTGTGGTTTTGAAAAGAGAAAAAAAAACTGAGAGAGCTATTGGTGTTGGAAATGACAATGTCTTTTACTTATGTGTTATGGAGTGGAGTGGATGTGTGTTGTGTGGAGTGCAATTATGTATGTTGGATTGGAATTGTTAGTTGTGGAATTGTGTGGCGTGGAATTGTGTGGCGTGGACTGGATTTGTGTAGCAGGGTCGTAGCCACAGGGGGTAGGTGGGGGGGGGGGGGCATTTGAGGGCTGGGCCGGCCCATAAGAACCTTTGCCCCCCAAAACGACTGAGGCACCTGGCACATTATAGAGGTGTGGGAGTTCAGAAGGTGAATGAGCAATAAAAATACATTTATATTATGTTTTTTATCTTGCTACATTTGCTGTCTGTTTCAAGACACTTTAAATAAATGTCAGGCTGTCTTTGACAAATTGAGGTTTGTTCTTTTATTGTGAAGATGTTTAGTTTTCTTCCTTTGACTGCAATGTGAGAGGATTTTGTAAAATTAACTCTGTGACAATCTCTCTGTGGTACAGACAGGGCCACTGGGGTTATGCAGCAGTGGAGGCCTGAATTGTGCAGCAATATTAACTAAATTATGCGGCAAGAAAACACAAATTGCTCCGTTTAATGCAGCACAATTCTTAATAGTATCACTTTGTTATTTTGTTATTTTTTTCACATAACACTGTCTGGGCAAAGGATTCATCTTATTAGTACCAGTTCCACATCCAAATTCCGCCCCCAGTGAGTAAATGAAAGGTCAACCTTGGCGCAGGACCTTCCACTGCAAGTCAACACGCTTTGCAGAATTTTTTGCAACTTTTGATGTGCTTGAGCTAGAAACAAAATGTGTTTTTTTGTTCAAATCTGCATATATATGCAGCAGATGATGGATTATGTGGCAAATGTGGTACATTCATAATTACGTGGTAAAGACCGCAGCTACAGAATCGCATAGTTCCAGTGGCCTTTTGTACAGGGAGTGTGAAACAAATACTGTAGGATGTCAATTTGTTTCTAATTCACAAAAAAATTAATATCTGTAAATTAAATGTACAATGTTTCAACATATACCAGCAGTTTCAAAAGCACAAATAAATCACGTTTTGTTTTGTAATTCTGAAGAAATGGAAACAAAGATTTTAATAAGACAAAACAAATCTTGTTTATGCCTAAGTGATAAATATTTATTGTATTGCTCATTTGAATAGCACTGACTACCCATATTTGTGACATTGAAGCACTTACCTACAAGGGCAGCAAGCTACGCCAGATAGGGTGCTATATGTTTAAAAGGATGTTGTCTTGGTTCTGTGACCCAATGTGGGAAGTTTTTTATTGTCGTGTGTGATGACCACCGAGGTGCAGTAATCACATTATGAGACGCAGCGCATAGCAGTGTGGCAGATGATGAGGTGTGAGAAATGCATGAAATGTATGGATTTTCAGTACGGAAACAGCTTTGAACAGCTCTGTGGGTCCCATTATGATTATAGTCTGCTTAGGTGGCTACTGCACTGGGTTGTTCAATCAGAAATTGTGGGATAGATTTGCTTACATTTCACACAGCAGAACGCAGTGAAACAGCTTGCTGCACTACTCTGCGTGAAAGTCAGATAGCAGAATTGCATTATTTTTACAAAGAAATGGCACATTTCAGCTGTCTCCTAACATTGGTGCACTGTGTACTGCATAGCACTAATGCAGGCATTCTTGTGCCATGGTGCAAGGGTGCCTGCATTACAGGCAGGATTGTTTTTGTGCAGGAAGGGACAACCTCCTGCACAAACAAAATACATAGAGGCGTATTCCTCTTTCTGTGTGTGCTTCATAGTGCAGCACACATAGAATGAGGAAGTAACGAGAACAAATAAATACATTTCTCCCTGTTGTGCCTCACTGGGGAAGGCGTACCATTTTGACTCATTCCCAAGTTTGCTAGCTTTAGTAAATCTGGGAATGCGCCAAATTCCATAGGTGGATGTGTGAGAACAGGCATGCTCCAACCATGGATCGCCTTCCCAAAGCAAGATAACTCAAGGCAGCATTATGAGTAGCCCTGGGCGAAAATTTCGTTCCGTTCGCGGAAATTGCGATAATTTGACATTTTCGCGTTCCGCGGAGAGTGCGAAAATGTCAAAATTTCCGGTTTCCGCAGCTTGGCGATAATTTGTTTCTTGCTCGCGCTGTAAAATAATACATTCTCGCCTACCTGAATCCCTGCGTTCGCCGACAAGTTTTCTTGATCCGGTCGCGTTCTCCATGAGATGTTGTATTGTTTTTAGCCATTTGCGCTGTCTCGCGACAGTTCGCGCCCGCAGTGACGTCATGCGTCGCGCGATCACGTCTTTCTTCTCGCGAACATGCACCGCGAGACAACTCAAAACAAGATGGCCGCGCCCGCAAGCAACCACATGGGTAAGTTGGCGACCCGCAACCATGCAGAAAATCTCGCGAACATGCGGGAAAAAAACTTCCGCATCTTCGCGATATTTCCGCTTGTTTGCGATAATTTTAAACATTTTCGCGATAATTTGCGAAAGTTAATTTTCGCAAATTCCGCCCACCCCTAATTATGAGCTGCCTTGCATTACTTTGTATATACTAAACCACACAAAGCCACAAAATGTGGCTTTGCACTGCTTAGTAAATACCAAAAATGATTTCTCGCTGGGCTGCACCACAAAAGTGAAACGAGCCAGATGCAAAAATCTAAGTAAATCTGCCTCCCTAGTGTATAGTTCTGGGACAGAGCTGGCATTATTGGAGGGAGAGAGAAGTGGAGAGAGAGGCTGGGATGTGTATTGTTACTGTCATCTCATATCTGAAAGCCATTGTGTGATGTAAAGAAGCAGCCATAATGTATATATATTTGGTACTTGCAGTCATGGAGTAGAATAAAGACTTTCAATTGGCCCTCAGTGTGTGACAGATCTCTTCCATTATTCTATGCCTGGTCAATTAGTGACGGATGGATTATTGGCTGCCCAGTACTTGCGATGGACAACCCTTATAGCAGAAATGTTGTGTGTGAATGTAAGAGGGTTAAGATACATTTGGTTGCCGACAGCTGAGTGTTATGGTATTAGTATCAGTGTGGGCCAGAAATGTTATGCATGAACTTACATAACTATATAATACCCCGACGAAGCATAGGTCAGCTCTCCTTAACTTACCTGCCTACTGAAAGTAGTTTGCTGACTGTGTTGTTTTCAATCTGTGGATTGTAAACTGAAGATAGAGTCTGAGGGAGCGGCTGTCTTTTCTGGTTCTGTTGTAGGGATGGGTGGTGGTGTAGTTGTCTTGAAAAAAAACATGTTTTTTTAACTGTCTTCAGAAGTGTATAGACCACTTGATGCTTCAAATGCTGGCTGGTAGGGTGTTACCGAGGTTGGCAGCTTGTAATGAGAAAGCAGTGCCTCCTACAGATTCCTTATGATAAAGCAGTATGAAAAGTAATGCAAGCCTGGAGTGCAGTGTCCTTTTTTAAATTTTTTTTTATTGGTGCATGATTTCAATACTATACAGTGATCTTATAGCATAAAAGAGAAAAGAATCAAACACAAAAAAGAAAAATGTTAAATCACATTTGTAACATTTCTAAATTATAGTTTCATGCACATTTTAATAATTTTTCTGCCACCCCTCCCCCCCCTTCCCTAGGCTGACCATCTATTTACATGTGATATCCTTTTGAAAAATCCTTTAACTTCCAAGCCATTTAGTCAATGGTTCCCAAATTTTAAGACATTTTGAGCGGGATTGGATCCCTCTTTTCCCATATAGAGCTTTTTCAATTTTATAATTCGCAATTAAACGTGATAGCCACTGATGGTATACTGGCGGAGATGGATCTAACCAGGCTGATGTAAGGGTAAGGCGATATATTGACATACTTATAAAGATTTATTGTTCTCCGCACATCCCTTGGGTCTCCTGATCTACCCCTAAACAGATCAGGGCCAAAGAGAGATTAATATCTCTTCCTAGAGTCTCTTTGAAAAATCTCTTAATATCAGATTTTAAGACATTTAGTGTAGAGCATGATGCCAGCATATGCTCTAAGTCCACATGAGGCAGCGAGCATCGCGGGCATAAGGTCCCATTCCCAGTTCCCCATTTAGCAATCCTTTTCGGTGTAAAGTAGAGTGAAAAGCAGGTTTTATAATACTGCGCCTGCAGTCGTGCTGGTATTAAAAGCTTCTGTGCTAATTCTGTGGAGTATAGAAACAGATCAGGTGAGACATCTATTTCTTCTTTCCATTTGTTAGCCCGATGTCCCATGTCATCCGTCATCAAGGAATTGAGCGAATTATATACCATCCCGATTGATTGACTGTTCTGTCTAAATTTATCTATAATGGAGTTGCTTAAGAATCCTGTTGGGCCCCCACCCTTCCTACTTAAAAAATCACGTATTTGTAGATACTTAAAAAAATCTCTCCAATCTAATCCATATTGTGTTTTGAAAAGTGATTATATTCGTAAGAGAGTAAAAATCTCCAAGCTTGGTTAAGCCTTTATCTATTCTTTTCCTAGTTGTAAAGTCTGTAAATATTCCTGGCAGATTAAAATTATTTATCGGAGGTAATAATTCAGACGGCCCAGTCCTAACATCTTCCGAATTGCCTTCATAGTTTTATAACCTGCAACCAGCGTCTTATAGCGTACCTTTTTGTAGGGGGAGTCATTTAGGAATTTCCAGGCCCAACCCCAGGCCTGATTGCCCATTATTAATTCTATAGGTGTGGGGACATAGCTGGGCAGCTCGTCTAGTGGTTTATCAGAGAAAAGGGTATGATTATGTAAGAGAGTAGTTGTCCAATAATAAAGTTTAATGTTTGGAAGAGCCAAGCCGCCCCATCCCTTGGTAAAGAGAGGAACCTATATGCCCTTCTAGGTTTCCCATAAGACCAAATAAACCGGGAGAACATATCTTCAATTGTTTTTATACATTTGGGATTAAATTCCAGTGGGATAGCTCTAATCAGATATAGGATTTTAGGAAAAAAGATCATTTTAGTTATATTGCATCTTCCGATTATAGAAAGATGCAAGTTGTGGAGTCGTCTCAATTCTGGTTCTATTTTATCGATCATTGGATCGATATTTGCTTCAACTAGCTTTTCGATATTGACGGTAATATCTACCCCCAGATAAGTGGCATTTCTTACCTGTCTCATGTCATCGCCCATGTTGACATTTTTACAAATGATCTGGGTTTTAGTTTTGTTTAAGGAGTATCCGGCCACAAGGCCGAATTTTAACGCTTCCTGCTCTACTTCTGCCATTGATTCTTTCATATTGAATGTTACTAGTGCTATGTCATCGGCATACGCCAATACTTTTGTTTCCCAGCCTTGACTGACAATTGGCCTGATCCTCTGATTATATTCTAGAGTGCGTAAGAAGGGGTCGATATAGATGGCAAAAAGCAGCGGTGAGCTGGGGCATCCCTGACGTGTGCCACAGGTTATTCTAAAAGAATTAGTGAACATTTATAAATAGTTTGGCGGTTGGATGAAATTACAACATCTCGAATGCCTGTATACAATGTTGGCCGATCCCAACCCTCGACAGAGACTCCCAGAGAAATGGCCAGGAGACTCTGTCGAAGGCTTTCTCGGCATCAAGTAAGATAAGTGCCACGGGATTTCCAGAAATTTGTACTGTATCAAAAAGTGAAATGGTTCTTCTTATATGATCTGTGGTACCACGTCCCGGGATGAATCCATGTTGTCTTGGGGATATTATTTTATGGATCACCCATGCTAATCTAGTCGCTAATATTTTAGAATAAATTTTGCTATCCGTATTTATTAATGTAATTGACCGATAAGAAGCGGGCTCTAGTACTGGTTTATGTTTTTTCAAAAAGACAATTATTTTTGCTTGCGACCATGATTCGGGTGGTCTTCCCCCCTTAAAAACATGTATAAATAGCGGAAGCATAGCTTCTCTTATTTCTGTCGAAAATTCCTTATAAAACTCTGCCGGGATACTATCTAGGCCTTACCATTAGAGAGACTATTGATACACAGCAGGGCATCAACCCATTGGGGGGGCTCCTCAAGTTGGGCCTGGTCATCTGAAGATAGTTGTTCTGTTGGAATTTGATTAAGTTATGACATAATACGATCTGGCTGGGATTTGGTAGATTCTTGATATAACTTTTGATAATAACTTAAAAATTCATTACGTATCCCTTCTGGATCTGTAATTGTAATCTGAGAGATGTCATTCACTGCTGTAATAGTATTTTTGTAGCTTTTTGTCTAGCTCTAACTGCAAGATGGTGTCCAACTTGTTCACTACATTCGTACGCTTCTTTTCTCCAAATCTCTAGTTTATCTGCTGCATTTTTGGCGATGACCTCCATAACTAATGATTTAGCTGTAAGTATTTTCGCCAATGCTTCTGTAGGATCCTCCCCATCTCTATATACCTTAATCAGGTTTTCTTCTGCGGCTGCCAGTTGTGCTTGCAGTAGATCCAATAACAGGCGTTTGTCCCTATCAAAAGCTAACGAGAGGCTCATTGTCTCTTCCCTTATAGCGGCCTTGAGTGCGTCCCAAACCACTTCTATCTTAGTACTGGCCAAATTCTCCTTGCTAAATTGGGGGGATCCATAGTCTCATATGTTTGCAGTATGCATCATTAGAAAGTAGAGAGCGATCGAATGACCAACTAATCATATCTTGGTTAACCCTTGTTTCCCCTCTTATTTCTAAAACCAAAGGATTGTGATCCGATATGATTCGTGTATGTTTTTCTATTGAGCACTTGTGGAGAATAGTGTAGGATGCAAGAATATAGTCTAATCTAACCAGTTTTCTATGCGGAAAAGAGTAAAAGGTGTAGCCTGGGTCAGTAGAATAATATGATTGCCAAACATCAATTAATGCTTGCTCCTGGCTTAGGGTCTTCAAAGCTTTAAACACCTCAGGTTTCCTCCCTATGTAGTTCCAGTTGGTATCTGAGGAGACACTTTGACTAGGTGGTATATTTATATTAAAATCGCCGCATATAATAATAGGCAGCGACCACTCGGCCAATTCATTATTTAAAAAATCAAAAACTGCAGAATCATCAACAATGCTGCCATAGACCGTACATATTGGGATTATAGCTCCGTTTTCCCTTCGGCATTCAGTTATAACCCACCTCCTATTATGATCTACTGATGTGTGTGAGAATTGAAGTGTACATTTGGCGGATAATATTGCGACCCCCCGTGTCCTAGCGCTCTGTGAGGTGGCCCCTATTAATTTAAATCCCAGTGTACCTAAAAAGTGAGTCCGTGTCCCCTTTAGACATAAGATATCAGCTTTCAATAATTTAAGGGCTACTGCGGTATTACGACGTTTCCTTGGGTCATTCAAACCACAAATATTTAGTGTGGCTATGCATAGTTTACTCATTTCTTAGGCTTAGGATTAGGCCCATTCGAGAGGACCCTAGTCAGATCATAATAATGTCTCCTATTTTCGCCCCAGTATAAAGAATAGGAGAATTTAAATAGTGGAGAAACATTTGAGAAAAGCTCATTATTAGAACAGATTTTCTTAGGGTCAACCCATTACCCCCTCCCTTCCCCTTCCCCCCTCCCAAAGACCCCACCCCCCCACCACCCACCACTGAGGCCTACCTGGTTCAACTTGAACCAGGGTGTGAACATCTAAGACGGCAGTGTCTCGAACCATCCCTCCGGTCCGGTCCTATGTTCTGAACTGCACATTTTTATCGATTTCAATACCTATCGTGTTACTCCCAAGTCAGACCTTTATGTGACCCTAATCCTTAAGTATTGAATTTATATCAGTTCATCTTGTGGATCTATCTCTATTTGTCTTTGTAATTTCCTGCAAATAAGCTTGAGCTTGAATTTCCGACGTAAAGCTACGAGTAGCCCCATTGAACACAATTTTTAACCGTGCCGGATTCTGTAGGTATACCGTAGCTCCAGCTTGCTGAAATGGCATGAATAACTGTCTCAATCTCCATCGACGTTCAACGGTGGCATGAGTGAAATCTGGCCTGGTAAAGAAGGTGATGCCATTATATTCTTTTTTGCTTGTTGGTCTAGCTACATCAAAAAGAGCTTGGCGCAAAAGGAAGTTTTCAAAATACACTAAGATTTCACGGGGATATTGGTTTTGAGAAGTGGGTCGTTTAGAAGGTGTCAAGGGGAATCGATGTGCACGTTGTACTTCTTTATCCCAGGCCCAGGATTGCATCTCCGGAAAAGCGCCTTTAAAAAGGGTTATTATATATGTTCTGGGGTCATTACCTTCCGTTCCCTCCAGCATCCCGAGGATGCGTAAGTTGTTACGTCGCATTCTATTTTCCTGCTCCTCGATTTTCCCCATTAGGTCTTTAACTATGGCATCATGCGCAACTCCTTGTTCTTTCAGTGTTGAGACATCTTTCTCTAGATTCTCAGTTTGAATTTCCACAGATGACATCCTATCTGCAATTTCAGTGCATGTTCGGCCCACTTTTCTAATAGCGCCTTGGAGTTTTTGTGTAGCTTGTCGGCCTTTACGATTATCTTGTTTAACTTCTTCTTGAAAGCCCTTAATTGATTGCAAGACTTCAGCAAGGGTAGGTTCAACTATATTTCTAGCATTCCCACTCGAGGTTGTAGTCGAAGAAGGAATATGCTCTGATCGTACCGTGCAATCTGATGGTGTCGCAAATTTAGAGGATGAGTAATCCCATATGAGCTCGGGGTTACTATCCTGATCTGAGGATCCCCCGGTTTTATGATCGCTATGTCTTTTTTTTCTTTTTTTCTTTTCTTGCTTCTTTTTTTGGGCAAACTTTTGCGACAGGGTCTCAGAATCAGTACTATCGCCCCATTCATTCTTTCCTTCATTATTTTCTCCTTCACTGGATGATGATGATATACCAGTTTCATACATTTCTGAGTCATCCGTGATTGGGCAAAGTCTATCCAGAACGTCGGGTGGCTCAGAGCTGTCAGCATTTTTTTGAAGATTATTTGTTGCACTTGTTGCATTATTTTGAAGAAGATTTGTTGCACTTGTTGCATTTATTGTCTTCAGTTCTGACCCTACGGCTCCTAAGACGGTAGATGGGAGTACAGTCGAGGGCTTTTCTCTCTGCTGACTGGTTTCAGTATTCCTTGCTGACTTGCAAATCATATCTGTACTTGTCGGTGAAGTATGGTGTACTGTTTGTACGATAAGGGCCACTGGTGATGACATAGTGGGGTTTGATATTTCTCCTTCGTCTGCTGAGAGTGGTACAAAGACTTCTGACTGGTCTGCGGGTACCTCCTCTTCTCGAGACTTGTTGCCCAGCCCACCCATTTCCACTGGGCTGAACAGATTAGAAATTAGTGGCTGTGAGCTATATGTTTGTGCCTTTTTGTTTGGCTTTGGCTTTGCTTTGTCATCTGCAATTGTTAGCCTTTTTGCTCATTTTGTCCTTTATTCCTTAATCCTTGTGTCTCTGGGCGTCTTTGTAAGCTTTCAGGCTGCATGGACTTATTTGTATGTGCCAATGCTTGATTACTTTTGGCTTTCACTCCTTTCGTACCTCGCCCCGACATCCTTGCTTGTTTTCCCCTTTTGAAACTGCTGGCTGCCGGGAAACAAAGTATCCCCTGTTGCGACCTATCACTGTGATTCCCTCGTTGTGCTGCGCTCAACGCCGGCGTCAGAAGTCTCCAGATCCCCGATAGGAACCGCGTAGCGCGGCACGCCGTGGAGAACGGCTGCAGGACAGCGCAGCGCAAGGATACTGGAGCCGCCTGACTCGCCTGACACGCCTGACTCCCCGATTGGAATACAATCGGCGGTCCGTCCCTCTAGCACAGCACCACCAGCAACGCAAGCCGATCCCGGCGCTGCCTCGGAGCCAAGACGACAACCATACGAGCAGAAACCGCCAAGCAGGTCAAATTATTTCCAGTTCCTTTTTCTTTCCCCTTTTTGAAAAGTTAGAACATCGTGGTGCAGTTGAGATTCTCGGACGTCATTACGTATGGACCGGACCGGTGGAGCTGTGCCGGTCTACCGCCGCTCAGATGCCATCTTGCGTCCGCATTACGTCCACTGTGGTCTGGAGTGCAGTGTCCTGATGTGCTTGTATTACTTAAATTTAGCTTGTAAGTATAGCTATCCTTTTCCTTGGAGGCTCTGTGAACACTGTAAAGTGCTTTAAACATTGCCTCCCTTGCTGTAGATAGCCAGTGGAGTGATTGCAAAACTGCAGTCGTGTTCTCTTGGGAGAAGGAGAGAAGAAATATTGCAGTAATGTCTTGGATTAGTCGCATTTTGCATATTATGAATGCGACTGTGCCAGTACATAGGATGTTGGCACAGTCAAGCTTGGAGATTATGAGTGTGATGATGGCTTTCACTTTATGTTGGTATCCAAGGTATGGGAGGATGGAACGTGGTGTTTTCATAGTGTAGAAGGTACTCTGTTTTATGTTGTTAACATGTGGCATCAAATATGGATCTGAATCCATGGTTAACCCTAGGTTTCTGACTTCTCTTGATATTGTTGGAGGGGGCTCATACCAGTAGGCTGGAATTGTTGTCACTGTACGCAGGTCATAAGCTCTGTCTTTGTGATATTTAGCTTTAGATGGTTATTCATCATCCATGTGTTTATGGTCCGAAAGCATTCATCAAGTTTTAAATTGTAGAGGTCTTTCAGACCATCCATTTTTAGGTCGAGCCTGGGCAGCACATGCGCTGCTCTGCGAGGCATGCTGTATTCGAGTATGTACTTGATGCTCCGCCCAAATTTTTCATTGGCTTGTGTCATTTTCCTTTGTAAATGCTGGCTTCTGATTGCTTACAAGGCTTGTTAGTCCCTTCTTAGTACTGCCTTGTCTTCATTTGTAACCTCCCATGAGGACTGTCCCTTTTGCTTCTGTTGTTACACGGTATGTCTTATTTAGTCTGTAATCACTATTTTCTTTAATGAGTTTCTCCTACTGCAGGCATGACATGCTTTCCTGCAACATTCAGCTCACCATGACCGCTTTCACTTTCCAAGCAGCCCGGGACAATGGTGGCCGCTTCTTTGAAGTGAATTAGATCTCGCATTTACAAGAGTTTGAGCTATTGGCATTGTAAATGACACTGCCTTTTATTTATGTGTTAATTAACAAAACAGATAAATAAAAGGCATTGTCATTTACAATGCCAATAGCTTAAACTCTCACAAATGTGAGACCTATTGCATTGCAAATGCTTGTTAGATATGATTTGGAAGTCATCCACATAGTTGTAACAGATGAAGTTGAATGATTTAACCAGGTTGGGTAAGGAGGTTAGGTAGATGTTGAATAGTAGAAGAGATATGATGGACCACTGTGGGACACCACATTGTTGTATGTGAGAAGCTGATAGGAAACCCAAACCTACCAGTCATTCAGAAGCAATATCCAATCAGGAAACTCCAGATTCGTATATGGCATGGTGCTTAGATTAGCCTATTGTGCTGAGGCAGAGTTCTCACGTCAGGTACAACCTATATTTGACTGACATTGCTCCAGGCTACACTGGCCTGTTGTGAAATATAGCCTGGTGAGATTAGGTGTCTGCTCTGCAGACTGTTATTTTGTTTACAGGAGCCACATAGTTTGTTAGGTTAATGTGCTTGCTGCAGAGGGGTTCAAATTCCCTAAATAGCAGCAGTGTGAATGTGAAATGACCCAAAGGAGCCCGCCAAGTCACAAAGGCCTGCTATAACTGACTATCATTCAAAAATGGTTTACTATCTAGATAACCCTGTCAGAGTCAACACACTGAGGATTTAAGTCCTTCAACCAAATAATGTGGAAACTATAATCAGGGCATTTGATGCTGAAAGCATTTGTATTATAATGGACCTCTGTAGACATCTCTGAAGAATATCTACAAACATTTTCTGATTTTTGTGTAATGTAATTTAAGATCTGTGTAGTATGAATCTTCTTTTTGAACTTTGACTCCTATGAAATACTGCTTTATCTTTATCTAATTTATGGTCATAACCAGATAAATTGCTGTTATGCGGTCCAATGTAATTAATGTACTAAATGCAAAATATTAGGTGAACATTTGGGGTAGTGTTTTTATTGGGAGAAGTGCAGGAATGCTAGGTAGTAGGAATTTTATAAATCCTCACAGATTCTGAAATTTTCCCTTCACAGAAATATGAGGAAAATCTGTGATTCAGCCAAAGTCTGGAATTTGAAGGCCATTCTGTGTAAGAAAAAGTATTGGAATCTACACAAACTACACCACCCCAGATCTCCTTAGGTACCTTGCTTTACAAAATGTTTCGGCGTGGAAGGTTTCTCTGGGAGCAGACCGAGTCCTGGCCTAAATACCACAGCTACCCACATTGCCGGAATCGGTCAATTTGCAACTCAAAATCTTGATCTTTCTTTGTATCTTAGGGGCCTTAGAGAGCATTTCATTTCACGGACAATGGCTTAGTCACATATGTGAGGTACTACTGTTATTGGGAGAAGTGTAGAAATATTGGGTGGTTGGACACTTGTGGATCCCCACAGATTCAATTTGCGTGATCAGCTTTCAATTTTGTTTTGCTGTGTAACATCAGGGCGCACAGTGTACTGCGTAATACTACAAAACAAAAATCTATCTTGGGACTCGTGGGAAGCATTTCCCGCACTTACAGACTTTGATTATGGAAGACAAAACGTTTCTGGTATTTTTTCCAGAAACATTTGCTTTTCTAGTACTGTTGGTGACCCATTGAAGTCCACCACACTGTGAAAGTAGTGTGGTGATTGTCAACGGATCATCTGCCCTAAAGCAGTTAAGACCAACCAAATTCATTTTACTTTTGCACAAAGAAACCCAAGCAGAAGCTACCCAGATTTGACATGCAGATCCATTATTTTGTGTATCTGAAACAATAATTTGCAATCACTCCATGTATTTAGGTGCTCTTCAGGCAACACGTCCTCCTCTGCCTTTGGAAGACAAAACAAACGCCACAGGAGACAAAATCCCCTTTGTAGTCCACACATATATCGCACACTTGCCGAGGCACACTCAGTGGTAATCCAAGCCAGTGAAGCTGGCTTTCATCATTTGTCACGAAAACAGTCGGAATTCACAGGTTGATTCAAGATTTTCTTTACGTAGTTCTTTATTGTTCTTTTAGAAAAATATAATATATGTACAGGCAGCCGACACGTGTTTCGTCCCAAGGACTTTCTCAAGGCTGCAAACAACACATAGACATACAATTAAAATCCATTAAAAAAAGCAAATGACTCTTAACAATCTCGATTGCTCACACCCAATATTTCTATTGCATCTGTTATACAGAGCTAGCATCAAAACAATTTAGATGTTACATTCTCCGCCAGAAATCATCATGTTGTCATAACAATGTGAAATGCATTGCCAGAAAAGGACACTTTTGTATATGCAGAATCCCATGCGCTCAATAGCAACATGGAAACCACCACCAAACACCAAGTATATTGTGTACTTGTGTAAAAAACCTACCACCCAAAAGCTGCATGCAAAGATATTATCTATGGCTGCTCCATCTCACCTAATATGTATCGATATATCCAATAATTACTCCATAATCGATGATATGATAGAAAGACCAGCTGAGAAATAAGCGTCCCACGCAAAGTCTCTAGTCCTGAAAATACACTATTCGTGAAATTTCTGTTCCAGCAATCAATTTGGACAGGTCATGATTAACCTATAAATATCAAAGGGCATGTTACTAATATTCTACAATTAATAATACCACCATAGGGATTAAACAACAATTGTAAATGTGGGCAGCAAACTGCAAATATCACAAATGCCCCTAAGCATGTTCCATGCACGAAGAGAAAAGCAGTTCAAATTGCGGGCATAGAACAATATGTTGCTTATATTTTGCGATTGACAATACCACCACATGAGTCAAACAACAACTCCAAATACGGACAAAAAAGACTACACGTATCCCCAATGACAAAAAAGGTTGTTTTTAAACAGCACGCAGTGTCAAAGCAAAAGAAAAAAACCGAACAGAAGTTAAAAAAGGGAGATAAACTACAGGCCATATCTTAGTGCCACAGCAAAGAAAGAATGGCAGTTAAAAAGACACGGGTGATAAACTACCTGCCATATCACGTACCTGTGCATTTACACTTCGTCTCACATATGGCGAAGAGTTGAAGTGTGCCATTTCGCCCGACTCGCGTTTTAAAAGTTGGCGCGTGTAATAGAAAGAGGAATAGAAAACAGAGATCCCTCGTTTTTTAAGTGCCATGTTTAAATGGTAAAATAAAAAAAAATAAAAAAAAAAAAAAATATCTTAAACACATTAGGAATAGAATAAATATTGTAAATCTAATCAATTCATAAAACTATTCATATGAAGCAAGTACGAAAATCCTAACACGTACACCCCAGCACCACAGTATAAGCACTGGTGTCTCCAATATATTCCAATGTATAAACAAACGCGGTTTTTCAAGATGAGTCCTGAACATTGTCTAAAAACCACATCTGGTCATCGTTGTAAACCAACTAAAAGTCAAATACACGTGCACCTTTCATAGAGCGCTGGAGTATTCTCCTAGCGGTGAAAACGAAAAAATAGAGCCAGGAAAGAAGACAGGGCTCAGTACTTGTCAACCAGAAGTGCAGTGTCCCCCACAGGACCTGCCAGTGCACTGAGCCATTCATTCACAATTCTTTTGCATATCTGAGGTTCTGGGTTTGCAATGCGCCTTTCAGGAAACCACGCTTGTGCAACTCCACATACACCCTTCGCTACCTCGCTGAGTTTCACAAGAGCACCAGTCATTACAGCAGATCTTTGCAGATCTGGGAAACGATCAGATAACCTTTCACAATGAGGACATTTGATTGTGTAACTACTTTGGCAGCCAACTCAGTTCAAACGTGTCTAAACTATTCCTAAAGGATCACTAAAACAAAAGATGTCTCGACTGCTACAATCACAAGAATGCAGAGCATTTTTCACTCATTGTTAGCACCAAGGAGCTAATATAAGTTACGTGAAGGGGGAGCAGCTCACGCTTTACCTGGTTGAACCAGCAACAGAGCGGCATCACCCGATCTCGGTTTCGGTCTCCAACCTGGAGCCCGACTTCTTGGTGGCCATGGTGGAGAAGCGAGAACCCCTGGAGCGGAGGGAGGAGGTCAGGCAGAGCAGTGAAGGTAGCAGGAGGAGGGAGGAAGTGGTTGCTGACGAAGGAGGGGATTCCCCCAAAACACCCACCATCGCCACCGATAAGTAGGGGTGGGCGGAATTCGCGTAATCGCGTTACGCAAATCTCCGCGAAACGGCAAAAAATCTCCGCGAACACGCAGAAATTCCGCGAACACGCGGAATTGCTTGTTCGCGATACTTTTTTCCTGTTCGCGATCGCTGTTTGCGTGCTCGGGGTGAAATATCTCGCGAACACGCATATTGAGAACGCGAACAAGCAAAAAATTTCGCGAAGTCGCAGAACGCAGATTTTTGGGCAATTTCGCGTTCTCCGCGGAACGCGAAATTACCCAAATTCCGCAAATTCCGCGAGCGGAACGGAATTTGCCGCCCAGGCCTACCGATAAGGTCACTTTCGTGAGGTATTTCTCTGCCACCAGTGCTCATACAAGTAGTTTTAATTTCAATAGTTGTATCTATATGCATTGATATATTAGCCCACAACAGACAGTGTAGCCGGTCTCCTCTGCTAGTTTCAGTAAGCTACCAGATAAGATGTACAGCCCTTTTAAGACAAAAGTGAAACCAAAGTCCAAAAACTTGCGTTCGGTTGGCTCGAAAAAAAAGAAAACAAGCCGAGACAGTTTAATGGTGGAGTAGATGTTCGAGGAGCCATTGGGAGACAAGGACAACACTGGGGTGAATGCAAAAGAATATCAGCGACATGATAGGAGGTGGGAGGGACGAATGCTGCAATAAAATGCAAGCAGCTATGGGCCTGACGCTGAACACGCACCCACAGTATAACAGGAGCAGAAATAAGAAGAGGAGAGGAGTTGGCCTAACGGCGAGGGCGGTCGACCTCATATCTGGGAAACTGGGTTCGTGTCTCGGCAACGACGTGCAACATCCTTTGATTCTGGGCAAATCACTTAATCGTTCCGTGCCTAACAAAAATGAATGTGTCCTCATGTAACGCAACTGGTGCTTGTGTAAAGAGCTCTGATACCCGATACCTTCGGGTCAAGTTCGCGCTATATAAAACTTCGTAAAAAAAAAAAGAAAATAGTCCCCCAAAGAACCAAAGCATAAATATACAGTACTTAGTCCCTGCTCCGTGGGAGGAACGAAAGAGAAAAAGGAGGGACAAAGAGGCAGGACTGACCACTAGCGAACCAGAAATTTTAAAGGATGCTGAAAAAAACTGATGTGAAGCAGGGGGAATGGCATTAAGCCCAAGAGAAGTACATTCATAAGTATATACAAGAGGTCTTGAATGCTCGACCTAATAAATGGAGTGTGAGAAGTTGGCCTGATGTATGATGTCACTAGTTCTAGTGTACACCTTATATCAGTCCAAACAACCCTTATGGTGATTGGTTGTAAAGTCAACCTTATAGACCAGCTATCCTAGTGGTAGCATGGACAAGAGCAGTCTTAGGCTAAACTCTGAATGGCATGTGAAGCCAGCTGTGATACCATATATAATCCCTTGAATACCAAATGAAAGGACACCACAACCGATATATATATAAAATAAAGTGTATTTATTCTAGACAAACCCTCAGCACTCTTTATGAGATTAGAGATAAGTACAACACAGTCTTATTCAAGCATACATTAAGTCACACAGGTAAGTAATACAGTTAGGCCCTAGGGGCCACGCAAACCATATACTAAAGAAGTGGTATAAGGACCACTGTCACGGAAATAGGATAGGCCTAGGCCTAGGGAATCGCTGGGGCTACACTATACTACCACAGGTTAGGAAGTGGGAGGCCCACGGGATTCAGGATGCAGAGTGGAAACACTCACGCGTAATGCGTAAAATCGATAGAAATAGTCCAGTTTAGAATTAAGTAGTTTAAGGACACTTCTGAAGCAACTAGAGAGTCAGCACTTGGAAACTAGACACTAGGATAGTCACTACCCTGATGAGCACCGGAGTACCCAAGTTTCCTAGCCCACGGACTGCGAGTGCATAGGTGTGAAGTTGCGTCGGGTTTCGTCGTCGACTCCTATGGATGCCTGAAGAAAGATGCTGACAGGCGGTCAGTGAAGAGTGTCCGGTGGATCCCAAGGCTGGGATCAAGAAGGAAGGATACCTGCAAGCAGAAGGGACAGAGTCAAGGTCACCAGCCAGTGACCACGTGGAACCAGAAAGGAACCAGGCGATGTCGTGAAGCTTGCAGTGGAAAAGGTGAAGCTTGTCTCAGCAGCCACAGGTACCAGGAGACGTCGAGGACGACCAGGACCAGGAGGCGAGCTGTCCCATGAAGGCTCTTGCTGTCGGCGGCGTCGAAGTCGAAGAAGGACTCACCAAGCCTTGGCAAGCGGAACCCGCGCAGAATGAAGGACTTGCTTCTGGTGCAGACCAGGAAGGTCTGGGGTGCCTCTCTTTTGCAGAGGAGCCGGAGCCAGTCTGGAGGAGCCAAACCAGCAGTCGAAAGTTAAAGGGATGTCGTCACAAAGGTTACTAGCCAGCGGGCCAGTCACCGGACAGACGCGGAAAGCAGGAAAATGCAGAAGGGCCCCACGCAGGACTCGTGGAGTGTGGGGGGCTGATCTTCGGTGCAGATGGTGCTTGGGGTCGGGGCTTCTCAATCCCCAGTGCACAACTTCGAGGGTGCCTCAGAAGCTGCGCTGGAAGATACTCGCCACTTTTCCCAGGTAGCCGGTCCCACGTCTCTCGTCGCCTCCACGGATCTCAGCTCTGCTGTGGATGTGGATCAGGGTCGGAGAAGTCTGGAAGTCAAGGCTCTGGTCGGGCTCTGCAGTCGGTCCCTCGTAGAACTTTAGCAAAGCAAAGGGTAAGTCTCTTGATGGTGCCTGTTTGCACAGGGTAGCCACTCCTTGGCTACAAGGGAGATTCTTCAGTCTTCTTCTTTCGTCGAATGTCGAAGGTCCAGAGTTTCTGTTCAAGTTGCAGGTTCAGGATAATCTAATCTCCTGGGGCCCAACTCCCACTCTTATACTAATCTGGGGGGCTGGGTTACCTGCTAGGTCACGCCTGATGGGTGGGACCTGGGAGGGGGGTGGTTACACCCCCTTCCCTTTGTCCAGTTTCGCGCCAGGACTGGGGCTGGAGAGCCCCAGCACCGGTTTGAACTGGACTATGCATGGGACACCTTGTGTGCCCCATGCATGTCTCATTCCTTTCAGCCCTCCCTGCCCCAATACACTAAAGTCTGTTTGGGGAGGTGCTAGCACCTCCCCAAGCAGGAAACCTATTGTCCAAGCCTCCCTTGCCAGGATCACTCCCAGCAGCAGGAGGTCAGACTCGTGTCTGTGGCAGCAGCATCCATTTTGTGATGCTGAGGCTTTGGTTAGAGTTAAACAGCAAAGTAGGATTTTAACATGTCTCTCCCTCTAGAAGGGAGGAATAATATCCTCATCACCAGAAATGGTATGGGGGTATTATTCCAAAGTGTTAGACACCTTACACGACATGTTTTGATAAAGCCAAACCATAGTTACCATAACCGTTTAAGATTATAAGGCACTTTAAGAGTATATGGTAGGCTATATCATAGAACAGCTATAAGGACATGGTTTCGAAAGCTGCAGACAGGCTCAGCTCATGCTAGAGCACCATCTCACATGTTACCAAGCACTCTGCCTCCAGGATTGTTAAGGTCTGCCATAGGAGTGGCTGATAGGTACACATGTGTCTATTTTAAGGGTAGATATAGGTATACTATATCTAAGCAAGGGGTGATAACACGACCTTGCCCCAGCTGAGTGATCAGCCAGTTGTGTCTGATTGGAAGGCCAGACCAGGGGTGGCATAATACATGCTGCAGCCCCTGGGAGGCCTAGGGTACACCTATGCCCTGGGTACCTAGGGTACACTGTACAGGGTCCAATAAGTGGATCCTTACCAATTGTGTATGTACCTAGGGTACATGGAGTCCATTTTAAAGAGGGAGCAGACAGCCTGAGACCCTGAATGGCAGGATCTCAGGCCAACTAAGTCAAAAAACCAGCTAGACACTAGGCAAAAAGTTGGGGGTAACCATAGTCAGATATCCACCTTCCTACACAACCCCCCCCCCCCAAACGAAAGGAGATAAGGCTGGCCTTGACAAGGTAAGCCTCTATTGCCTAAGTGGCCATATAAGGAAGAACCAGCACTGGCATGGTTACCCCCTGTCTCATGGTCCACTAAGCAATCCCTCACCCTAAAGGTATCATAGGGTCTCCACCATAGGGCATCTCTACCTTTGGTGTATCTTTGCAAAGTAAAAGGCTGGTGTTGAGATGGAGTACTGAAGTGAGTGTCCTCAAAGTGAGGCCTCAGCTTCCTCCAATCATCCTCCACCATGGATGCCTTTCTTTCTTTAACTGAGTTGCACTGTGCTCTCAGGGTCAGCCTCTGGCTACCTAAAGCTGGAGGCTGGGTCCCTTTTGTGGGCTTACTGGAGGGACAGGTCAGGTTTGGGGCCCTAAGGTCCCATGTTTGCCTGTGCCCAACAGAATCCCTCTGGGGGAGGTCCCTAACTACCTGTAAAGGGGATCCCTCAGGAATGTTTTTAACCACCACCTGGCTAGGGCTACTAGCCAGACAATCCTCATTCTTTTGATGGGGGGGTGTTTGTGGACAGAGGCCCTCTTGGGGTCCACTGGCCTCCCTGACCTCTGCAGCCCTGGGCTGACTGAGGCAGGGTAGAGAGAGGCAGGCTACCTGCACCAGACTGGGTCCCACCTTGGAAGGGGCCACTGACATCAGAGGCTCTGCCAGGCCAGGCCTGGCTACCTCTGGGGCAGTTCCTTCACAAGGGGTGAGGTCAGATCCCTGAGGAGGCTGACCTCTTCCTAATGTCTTGGGAGAGGGAGACTTTTCTTCCTCTCCACTACTCTCTGTTTGTGTGGAGTGATCCATAGTTTCAGGCTTCACTACACCTATGTCAGTCTGAGTATGGACTGAGACCATTACAGTCCTGCCAGCCTTTTCAGGGAGGCACTCAGTTTGTGTTTGAGCTGTGACTGTCACAGCTCTGCCAGTCTCTACAGGGAAGTCTGTCTTTGTCTGGGCTGTGGCTACCACTGCCCTTCCAACCTTTTCAGGGAGGAAATCTACTTGGACAGGGGTTGTGGCTGGCACAACCCCACTACCCTTTTGTGAAAGGCCTACCATTTTAGAATGGGTGTCTTGTTCAACTCCAGCCCAAGCTGAGAGTTCTAAGTCATTCCCCAGTAAGCAGTCCACAGGCAAGGTTGGAGACACTGCCACCCTTTTAGGGCCAATGACACCCCCCCAGCTGAGACATACCTCTGCCATGGGATGACTGTTCTGTTTGCCATCAATGTTAGTTACCTGGTATGAGAAACCAGGCAAAAGCTGCTCAGAGGGAACTAGCCTATGGGCCACCATAGTGATGCTAGCTCCAGTGTCTCTGTAGGCCTCAGCTTTTCAACCATTGATGTAGGGCTCCTGTCTGTACCTACCCAAAGTGTTGGGACAGGCAGTGAAGTTGGCAAACCCCATGCCACCATCACAGACAAGAGTAGCTGCTGTAGGGGAATTGGCTAAGCCAGAGTCCCCCTGTGTTCCCCAAGAAAACCCAACCAAATTTTTGGGGGCACTCCCACCACCTGGGGGATTACTGCTGACAGTAATAGGTGGTGTGGCAGGAGTAGTTGGAGGAACAATTTTGTTTTTAGCCTTTGGGCAACTGCTGTCAGTTTTCCAATGCCCAGGAGTTTTACACTCATGGCAGTAAGGCTTTTTAACTGTGGTAGAGGAGGGAGCTTGGGACCCACCACCCTGTGTGGAGTTTTGGGGCCCTGAGGAAGATTTTTCTTTTGTTTTATCCCCACCCTTCTCTTGAGGCTTGGTGGTATCTTTCTTTTGGTCACCACCCTGATTTTTAGGCCTAATCCTGGTCCTGACCCATTTATCTGCCCTCTTTCCCAATTCTTGGGGAGAGGTCAAATCTGAGTCTACCAGGTGTTGATGGAGAAGCTGGTTTTGACAATTATTAAGGATCTGCTCCCTCATTATCAAGTTGTACAATCCTGTATAGTCCTGCACCTTGCTGCCAGTTAACCAACCTTCCAAAGCCTTAGTGGCACAATCCACAAAATCAGACCAGTCCTGTGTCTGTGTCTTCTGGGTGTCTCTGAACAACAACCTATATTGCTCAGTGGTTAAGCCAAACCCATCTATCAGAGCACTCTTCAGGACTTTGTAATTGTCAGCATCCTCATCACTAACTGTGAGGAGCTTGTCTCTACCTTTGTCAGAAAAGGAGAGCCACAAGATAGCTGCCCACTGACTCTGGGGTACCTGCTGTACTTTGCAGGCCCTCTCCAAAGCAGTCATCCACTTGTGGATGTCATCCCCATTCTTGTATGGGGGGACTATCTTGCTTAGGTTTCTATGGTCATAAGACCTATCCCTATCTCTAGGAATGTTGCTGCCACCAGTGGGTTCTGACCCACACAATTTTTGCTCTCTAGCCAGAGCAAGCTTCTCCTTGGCAAGGGCAAGTTCTTCCCTCTGAATCCTCAGATTAGCTTCCCTCATTCTGGCTTCATGCTCCTTTCTCTCAGGGGAAGTCATCCCCCCTATGAGAAGAGGCATTAGAGATGCTAGATACATGGGAGTGGATGGATTCCCTTGAAGGGGATCTGTCTCTCCTGTTTCTCTGGTTAAGCCCACTTGGGGGTCTGTATGGGGGGATCCCATGCAAACTCCCATGTAAGCTTAGGTTAGCCTGGCTAAGTCTTCCTACTTGGCCCTGGCTGTCTACCTCTTCATCTGAAGTCCCATCTGACTCATCTGTGGTGGGTAGACCCTCCTTAGTACCTAGGGTACTGACCTGTGAGGCCTTAAGGGCATCATACTCCTCTAGGAGTTGTACTAGCTGAAGGAGGGTAGGGTTTGCACCCTGTTTTAACTTTCTGGAGGTACACAATTGTCTCATCTCCTGGAAAGTTAGGGTATCATATCTAGAGGGGGTCTTCTTCAGACCTGCCCCTCCTGAGAGAGCATCAACTTGATCTCCTCCCAGAGACATGATCTAGTGAGGGTGTGGTGTGTGCACCTACCTACACTAGTTGTTTCTACTAAACCTCTCTAGTAGTTGTAGTCAGGGTGTGTTACTCCCTTCAACCTACAACCACTAAGTCCAGTAGGACTTAAGTATTATAAACGATGTTATATGTACCTAGACAATATCTGTGTGATCTTTCAATTTAGTATCTCAAGATTACAATGGTATTACAACAGCAAGCTCAGATCCCACCGCTGCTCACCAATGTGAGAAGTTGGCCTGATGTATGATGTCACTAGTTCTAGTGTACACCTTATATCAGTCCAAACAACCCTTATGGTGATTGGTTGTAAAGTCAACCTTATAGACCAGCTATCCTAGTGGTAGCATGGACAAGAGCAGTCTTAGGCTAAACTCTGAATGGCATGTAAAGCCAGCTGTGATACCATATATAATCCCTTGAATACCAAATGAAAGGACACCACAACAGATGTATATATAAAATAAAGTGTATTTATTCTAGACAAACCCTCAGCACTCTTTATGAGATTAGAGGTAAGTACAACACAGTCTTATTCAAGCATACATTAAGTCACACAGGTAAGTAATACAGTTAGGCCCTAGGGGCCACGCAAACCATATACTAAAGAAGTGGTATAAGGACCACTGTCACGGAAATAGGATAGGCCTAGGGAATCGCTGGGGCTACACAATACTACCACAGGTTAGGAAGTGGGAGGCCCACGGGATTCAGGTGCAGAGTGGAAACACTCACGCGTAATGCATAAAATCGATAGAAATAGTCCAGTTTAGAATTAAGTAGTTTAAGGACACTTCTGAAGCAACTAGAGAGTCAGGACTTGGAAACTAGACACTAGGATAGTCACTACCCTGATGAGCACCGGAGTACCCAAGTTTCCTAGCCCACGGACTGCGGGTGCATAGGTGTGAAGTTGCGTCGGGTTTCGTCGTCGACTCCTATGGATGCCTGAAGAAAGATGCTGACAGGCGGTCAGTGAAGAGTGTCCGGTGGATCCCAAGGCTGGGATCAAGAAGGAAGGATACCTGCAAGCAGAAGGGACAGAGTCAAGGTCACCAGCCAGTGACCACGTGGAACCAGGAAGGAACCAGGCGATGTCGTGAAGCTTGCAGTGGAAAAGGTGAAGCTTGTCGCAGCAGCCACGGGTACCAGGAGACGTCGAGGACGACCAGGACCAGGAGGCGAGCTGTCCCACGAAGGCTCTTGCTGTCGGCGGCGTCGAAGTCGAAGAAGGACTCACCAAGCCTTGGCAAGCGGAACCCACGCAGAATGAAGGACTTGCTTCTGGTGCAGACCAGGAAGGTCTGGGGTGCCTCTCTTTTGCAGAGGAGCCGGAGCCAGTCTGGAGGAGCCAAACCAGCAGTCGAAAGTTAAAGGGATGTCGTCACAAAGGTTACTAGCCAGCGGGCCAGTCACCGGACAGACGCGGCAAGCAGGAAAATGCAGAAGGGCCCCACGCAGGACTCGTGGAGTGTGGGGGGCTGATCTTCGGTGCAGATGGTGCTTGGGGTCGGGGCTTCTCAATCCCCAGTGCACAACTTCGAGGGTGCCTCAGAAGCTGCGCTGGAAGATACTCGCCACTTTTCCCAGGTAGCCGGTCCCACGTCTCTCGCCGCCTCCACGGATCTCAGCTCTGCTGTGGATGTGGATCAGGGTCGGAGAAGTCTGGAAATCAAGGCTCTGGTCGGGCTCTGCAGTCGGTCCCTCGTAGAACTTTAGCAAAGCAAAGGGTAAGTCTCTTGATGGTGCCTGTTTGCACAGGGTAGCCACTCCTTGGCTACAAGGGAGATTCTTCAGTCTTCTTCTTTCGTCGAATGTCGAAGGTCCAGAGTTTCTGTTCAAGTTGCAGGTTCAGGATAATCTAATCTCCTGGGGCCCAACTCCCACTCTTATACTAATATGGGGGGCTGGGTTACCTGCTAGGTCACGCCTGATGGGTGGGACCTGGGAGGGGGGTGGTTACACCCCCTTCCCTTTGTCCAGTTTCGCGCCAGGACTGGGGCTGGAGAGCCCCAGCACCGGTTTGAACTGGACTATGCATGGGACACCTTGTGTGCCCCAGGCATGTCTCATTCCTTTCAGCCCTCCCTGCCCCAATACACTAAAGTCTGTCTGGGGAGGTGCTAGCACCTCCCCAAGCAGGAAACCTATTGTCCAAGCCTCCCTTGCCAGGATCACTCCCAGCAGCAGGAGGTCAGACTCGTGTCTGTGGCAGCAGCATCCATTTTGTGATGCTGAGGCTTTGGTTAGAGTTAAACAGCAAAGTAGGATTTTAACATGTCTCTCCCTCTAGAAGGGAGGAATAATATCCTCATCACCAGAAATGGTATGGGGGTATTATTCCAAAGTGTTAGACACCTTACACGACATGTTTTGATAAAGCCAAACCATAGTTACCATAACCGTTTAAGATTATAAGGCACTTTAAGAGTATATGGTAGGCTATATCATAGAACAGCTATAAGGACATGGTTCCGAAAGCTGCAGACAGGCTCAGCTCATGCTAGAGCACCATCTCACATGTTACCAAGCACTCTGCCTCCAGGATTGTTAAGGCCTGCCATAGGAGTGGCTGATAGGTACACATGTGTCTATTTTAAGGGTAGATATAGGTATACTATATCTAAGCAAGGGGTGATAACATGACCTTGCCCCAGCTGAGTGATCAGCCAGTTGTGTCTGATTGGAAGGCCAGACCAGGGGTGGCATAATACATGCTGCAGCCCCTGGGAGGCCTAGGGTACACCTATGCCCTGGGTACCTAGGGTACACTGTACAGGGTCCAATAAGGTGATCCTTACCAATTGTGTATGTACCTAGGGTACATGGAGTCCATTTTAAAGAGAGAGCAGACAGCCTGAGACCCTGAATGGCAGGATCTCAGGCCAACTAAGTCGAAAAACCAGCTAGACACTAGGCAAAAAGTTGGGGGTAACCATAGTCAGATATCCACCTTCCTACACGGAGTACTGTGTACTGATACAATAAACTGTTTGCCAATCCATACGCATGGGCTACAAAGTTAATGCTCATGAAATTCTCTTTTCTTTGTTTTTCAGTAAAGAGAGGTATGAGAGCTTTATTAAACACACTGGGGTATTAAAACAATGATGAAGACTAAAATGTTATTTTACCCTGCAGGTACCCTATACAGAAATCATGGCCCCCATTTACAAATGCTTTGTGGGGGCACTTGTATGATGCAAAGGACAGCATGAATATATTACTTGCACAGTGTTCAATTTCATTGTATCGCGCAAGCATCTCGCAACGCTTAGTAAATAAGGACCTCAGATTTCCAACATTCACTGGGTAAGTAAAAATGGATTCCCGCTAATAAGATTAGCAGAAAAATTTCAACCTGGACATTTAGAGACATATTTATGACTTGTGTGGCACAGGGCAGTGCAGCAAGTCACTGTACTGCGCTGCGTCACAGAAAAAGGGCAAGAATGCGCAGTATTTCTTTAATACGGTGTATTCATGTCCTTTTCCCTTGTGCTGGAGCAGTATTTGCAGCCTAGTGCCAACGTTGGCACCCTTGCACCATGGTTCAAGGGTGCCTGTGTTATAAGCAGGATTGGTTTTGTGCTCGAAGGGGCACCTTCCTGCACAACAACAATCCCGAGAGGCTTGCAGCACACATAGAAAGAAGACAAATCGATAAATAAAGATTTTCTCCACGTTACGCCTCTCCTTGGAAGGCGTAAGATTTTGGTGCATTCTCAGGTACACCTAGGAATGCATCAAAACCCAGGCGAGTTGCATGGGAACACCCACCTCAAGGCCTACCCGGGGCAGAGTAACGAAACACAGTGATTTGTGCTGCATTGCACTGCTCCTGATTTATGAGGCCACTCAGAGCCACTCAAAGTTGCTTTGCGTGGCTTCATTAATCTGACTTAGAGGTGTGCATCGTGCATGTACCACATTTTGTGGTGCAAACCCGACGCAAGCCTCCCATAAATATGCCTCTGAATATTTTTTCTAGCGCCAAATGCCAAAACTAATGCAGATAAAAAAAAATGCAGGGGCACTGAAATTATGCGGCAGGGGAGGGCCAAAGTGTGCTGCAGTGTTGACTAAATTAGGAGGCAAGAAAAGGCAAATTATGTAGCATAATGCAGCACATTTTGTGATACTATTTCTTAATTATTTTGTCATTTTTAGGGTCAAACATTCAAGACCTCTTGCATATAGTTTAGAATATACTTATATGTGTATGTAGTGTGTGGGCACAGGAGATCAGCCCTGGGACTTGTCTGTTTCCGCTTAGGGACTTTTTTCTCTGTTCAACTGCCTCTATTTAACTGTCTTGATAGAAAACGACCAGTAGAGGTCACTAAAATAACAGAATTGCTTTCTGCTGAGGGGCTTTCATTTTTTTTTCTGGCAACTGCCTCTATTTAACTTTCTTGATAGAAAACGACCAGCAGAGCTCCGTAAAATACCAAAATCACTTTAGCATTCTCTAGATTCCAGTCCATAGAAATTGTCTTCCACGAGCACCCGTGGACAATAATATTTTTTTCAAATCTTGTATTTTCAGTGATATGACCACCGAAGGCCCTGATTTTATATTAAAAACAGAGCTTTGGCCTCACGCAGTTTGGTGCTTACTTTCCCTCCATGTTAAAGAACAGTAGATGTTTCAGCACCCAGGCTAATGTGCTGCATAGCTAAATACATAAAAGGCGAGACCGATTGCACTGCAAATGCTTGTTACACTTGTTAACACTGTTTGGGCATTGGTTGCACCTTATTAGTACCCGTTTAACACCCAAATATAGCAATAAGCAACAGAAAGGTGGCCAGTCAACCTTTGCAAAAGGCCTTCCACTGTGTGCCAACGTGTTGTTTCATTTTTAGTAACGTTTTAACTATTATTGCTAGAAACAATTTTTTTATCTATAATTATGCAAAAAACATCACAGCAGCACCAGTAGCGGCCGCTTACTTTCTAAAACGGTAGGGTCAAATAGCTTTACAGTACATCAGTAGCCTTAGGTAAGGCAGCTGAAATAAGTGACGAACAACAATCAACAAGCAGAAGCTAAATTGGTCGGAAGCTGCCTCTGCCAGTAGGGCCTCAATCAATACCCCAGTACTAAGTGATGAGGTAGGAATCGTCAGCACTAATTAAAAAATAAGAAATAAAAACTCAATCATTGCAGCGGATGGGTCATTCTGTCATAATGTGCAACGCTTGCTCCTACATATTATTTAGATATTTAGATATGCACTTTTTCGACACTCAATAAATCAAACTTGTATTTTTCTTTTGAAAGACTGGAACGACTATTTCCCAGTGCACAGTATCCTCCAGTGCTCTGCTCTGTGGCTAGAGGCCGTTTGCTGCCACTCCCTATATGACCTCGTACTGGCATTTCAAATGATTAACAGCAGCACCGGTGGCTCAGCTAATTAGCTGCCAAGACACAAAAGGCACTCAAGAGGCACGAAAATGTGTCCAACAACATGCTTGCATTCCATGAAGGAAATGTACAAACTGAATACTAGAGGTGACGAGACTCCAATCCTGATGCTTCTCTCATGCAGTTGCTACTATTGCCCAGCATGAGAGAAGCACCTGGATTGGCTGGAGTGGGCTGACTCGAAGCTCCGGCAGGCGCTGGGTGCCCGTGCCTGCTCTCCCCCCAGCTGTCTAAGACAGCTTGGCTTGGAGAGGTTGAAAATGCGTATGGCACGCTGGTCGTCGCAAGACAGCTGCCCATGGTGACATGTGCAGTTTAAACTTGGAGCAGCAACTTCCACTGTTCTCTGCTGCCAATCAGCAGAAATGGCCCTGCCCAGCGCTACCACTCAACTTGGCTGAACTGAAAAATAAAAATGGTAACAAACGTCTTGATTACCATTTTATTTTTCATGTTTACTGTACTGTCAGCGGGGGACAAAGCTCCAACCTTGAAAATAAGTAGCTAGCCGCATATCAGCTGTTGTGCCACACTCTAAACCCACTGTGCTTGTCACCTCTTTTAGCCGATCTGAAGCTGACACACTCTGCTTTTCAGAGAGCCACACAAGCAACACTTTGGTTACATCCTGTGACCATTACATTTGTTCAAATGATTGCACTTGGGTAACCACTCCATTCCATGTCATCACAGAAACTTTTTTCAGTCCTGGACAGTTCATCTACAAATGACTGCCACCAGGGGCAGTATTGCATATACGGCTCACTTTCTCTGTTTGTGCCAAGCAGCGCCTTTAAATAGGTGTACCATTCGCAAACAGGGAGAGTGCATTGTATTATAGTGAATGCCCTGTGTTTCACTGTGCAGCTGGCAACCCGCTTGCACTTTAAAGAGGGGAGAGAGATTCCCTTGCAGGTGGGTGCAGTGAGTGACTGCACCCGACTGAAAGGGGATGTCTGGGTGGTCCACGGTACCTCATTTCTCTATTCCAGAGGGCTGCCTTTAAGAGGTGCACTGAAAGTGCACCACCTTTTTGTGGCGCACTTTCAGTGCACCTCCTAAAGGCATGTTTGCCTTTGCGCCCGTGTCCATAATACGGCACGGGCGCAGAGGCAAAGTGAATCCCTCATTTGCAAGGGGGCACGGCTCCCATGCAAATGAGAGAATTCCATATAATGATAGCACTGGCGCTACTTGTGCGCCAGCGCCATCTGTATTACAGAAGGGGCTGCGGCACCCTCTGTAATACCAAAGTGCCCAGGGGTGCACAAAGCAGGCACATATGCCCATTGCGCCCCAGAGGTATATTCTATAATACGGCCCCAGGTTTTTTAGCCGAATTAAGTCAATTAAAGCAAACAGACTAGAACACCCAGAATGCACCTCTTCTTGTTTCATGAAAGCCCGAGAATGGAAAGTATCCATGTTAATGTGATGTTAGGTGGCTACCTGTTGGACTTGGCCCTTTTTGCAGGGTCATCCCAGAACTTTTTGCCTTTCTTCTGTATTGTTTCTGACCTGTTTTTGTTGGTTTTATGACTCTGGGCACATTACCACTGCTTATCAGTGCTAACGTGCATATACTCTCTGTGTAAATTGTTTTTATGGATTAGTGATTCCATGATTGGCATATTTGATTTACTAGTCAGACCCCGTGCACTATGTGTGCCCCGGACCTGTAAATCAAATGCTGCTACTGGGCTGCAGCACTGATTGTGCCACCCACAGAAGCAGCCTGTCAAATGTAACTCTGGCCTGCCAATGCAGAGCCTGTGTGCAGTCTGGTACTGTGAAACCACTACATAGAAGAGAGACTGTATGCATATAGAATTCTATATGCAGACAGTCCCTCTTCTACGTAGTGGTTTCATAGTCGTTGAAGGAGGTCGAAGTCGGACTTGATCCTCCTACCCCTCTTTTTTGTGAGTTAATGCAGTCTGGTACAGCCATGTCGACTTGGCAAGTGCACCCACTTGCCAGTCCCTAACCTTCCCTTTTCTTACATGTTAGTCACCCCTAAGGTAATCCCAAGGTACTCCTGTGGGCAGGGTGCATTGTATGTGAAAGGTAGGGCATGCTCTGATGTGTGTGGCATGTCCTGATAGTGAAATACTTCTAATTTCGTTTTTCACTATTGCAAGGCTACCTGCTCCCATAAGACAGAATGGGGAGTTTGTTTATAAAATCTTATAAACACATCTGCCCATGGGAACAAGGTAGAAAAATAAAGTTTGATATGCCTGAACTCAGAATGTTAAAATGTATCTTTTAGTGAGGGTGATTTTTACATTGTGTTTGAAAAAAACACTTTTAGAAAGTAGGTATTTTCTTGCCTAACCATCCAGTGTGCCTCTGTTAGGTTTGTGTATTGCATGTCTGGCTGTTGGATGACAGGGACTGGGGAGAAGCGGTGGCTTCAGAGATCCTGATGAGTCAGGGCTGGGCTGAACAGGCCTGGTCTGCATTTGGAGTGGTGGGAGGAGTAGCACCTGCACCTGAATAGGGCTATACCTGCCTTCCACAATGATGGCTCCACCCCCCTGTAGTGTGTCTGGAGCCAGTGCTCACACTGACAATGGAGGTTGTTGTGCACTTGCAAAGTGCCCCACAGAACTGGTTTTGGCTGGGTACGGACACTCTCTGCCTTCAGAGAACAAAGGATCTGTGGGTATAAAAAGAGGGGCTAAGACCCCAGACTTTTAGATCACTCCTGGAAAATCAAGAGGAACCTTTGCCAAGGAGAAGAGCCGGAGAAGCTGAGGAGGAATACTGCCCCTGTGCTGTTTACTGTCTGGGGTTGGACTGCAGTGGCTACTTGCTGCCAAGGAAAGCAGAAAGGACTTTGCTGTTTGCTGTGTCCCCCGCTTGAGGAAGATCTCAGAGGGCTTGAAACTGAGCTTACCTCATGTTCTGAAGTCTCAGGGACACAAAGACTTCACCACCAGCTCCCCTGAACTTCCTTGCTGGGAGTTCGGACCTGCTAAGAGGTGCATTCTGTTGTTTTGGACCTCTGGAGGCTGTTTGCCGCTGGGAAAAGTAATGTAACTTCAAGAAGTGAGACACATCCGCACCTGTTTCCCACGCATCGTTGCATCGCATCAAGGCGCCAAGTCTGTCACATTGTTGGGGGACACAGTAAGAAACCGACTCATCACCTCCCCAAGCAGTAAGAAACCGACGCATCACCTCCTCTCCGGTAAGGAACCGACGCCTCACCTCCCCTGCTCAGCAGTAAGGAACCGAATCATCACCTCCCCTGGAGCAAGGAACCGATGCATCACCCTTCCCTGAGTATAAGGAACTGGCGCATCACCTTCCCTGCGACCCTCTTTGTTTGTGTGCACGATGCATCCAAGAAGGTACATATTGTTATCAAATTACCACTTCAGTCAACAGGGCTAGGCATGCTGGTACCTGTAGCTTCACATTTTCCCTTAGACAGTTGCTTGCCAGTTGACAGTTCTGTAGGTGTATCCCCCATAATCACAAAACAGCATGCAGGTGCAGTACTTTGCAGGTAGGCTTCCTACAATGTAAATTGATATGGAGCAAATGTTGCACATGCACCAGACACTGATTGTGCAGCCTGGTAGAGTGTGCACCCAGAAGCCAAGTGTGGGAGATAAGCAACTCTCTGTGCTGTTAACACTAAAGTTGCCAGAATGCTCGGTGTGTGGAAACTATGGGCCAAATTTATGACATAGTTTGCATTTCTCTTGTACCACATAAGGTGGTGCAAGAGCAACACAAACATCAAGTCACATTTTTTAAGCCAAGCAAAGCCACTTTGCGTGGTTTTGAATGGCTTCAAAAATATGAAGTAATGCAGCGCAAATCGCTGTGTTGCATTACTCTGAGCAAGAGAGGCATTCCACAGGCGTTGTGTGGGTGTTCCCACGCAACTCCCATGGTTTTTGACGCATTCCCAGAATTTCCAAACCTGGTAAACCTGGGAATGCGCCAAAATGATACGCCTCCCCAGGTGAGGTGTAAGGAGGAAAGTTTTTTTAATTCTCCTCATTTTTCCTCTTTCTCTGTGTGCTGCACTCTGCAGCACACATAGATATAGATAGCGGAAAAGGCCTCTCATAATGCCCCTTCTTGCTAAAAACAATCCTACCTACCACACAGGCACCCTTGCACTATGTTGCAAGGGAGTCTGCATTGGTGCTAGGCTGCCAAAAAAGCACCAGCGCAAGGGGAAAGGACAGGAATGTGCCGTATTGGCATCCCTGCCCTTTTCCTGTGAAGCAGCGCAGCAAGATGACTTGCTGCACAGCCCTGTGCTACAAGGGTCATTAATATGGCTCCATGTTTGCAGTCTTGCCCTTTCCTTGTTACACGTGATTGTCGTAAGCTGCCTGGGCTTGGTTGGTTGAACTGTGCAGGTAAAATCTCCAAGCCTCAGAGTGCAGTACTTGTTAAATGAAAGTTAAGGCCTGACAACATCCATGTAGTGCACTGGAAGCAAAAGCTACAATCCGTAGAGCCAGGTCTTTAGGTCCTCTCTGAACTGGAGCAGTGTAGGGCTTTGCCCGAGGTGGAGGGGAGGTTGTTCCAGGTCGTGGCTGCGAGGTAGGAGAAGGACCTTCTGACCATTCTGGTCCTGTAGAAGCGTGGGACGGTGGCAAGGGAGAGGTCAACTGATCGGAGGTTTCTCTTGCGGGCGTGGAAGGAGAGACGGTTGTAGAGGTATTCTGGTCAGATGTTGTGAAGGGCCTTGTATGCGTGCATGAGCAGCTTGAATGTAGTTCTTCTTTTGACAGGGAGCCAGTGGAAATCCCAGAGGAGTAGCTGGTATACAGACCCTCCTCAGAGCTAGCTGGTTTAGCCAAGCAGCACTGAAATGGCATGCAATGTACTATATGCACTTACATAGAAGTATTCTCAGTCCAGCACCTTTCGCAGGTTCAAGCAGCGTCTAAAGGGTGGGAGGGTGAGAGAGCGTGAGAGTGTGTGACTGCACAAAGAGGGTGTCTCATTTCTCCAGACCCGCTACTTGTATGTGCCACCACAAGCTGTGCCCTCCTGTACGAGGCTTTGGAAGATGACGGGCCCACGTCTTGTACAGTTCTTGACGGTTTATGCGTACCCCGATCTTTCTTGCGATCTTTCTTTTAATTAAGACGTTGGATGTGCAATACTATTTGTTTTTAATTGCGGAAATACAAACTTTCTTGAAATTTCTTTGCTGGTATCTTGAATAAAAATTAAATGCAAGGACATACTGTGCCTCAAAAGTCGATCAATTTACTGGGAAGAGACTGGTTTGGGGAGAAATTCTCTCACACAAGAGCGTTCGACATTTTGAACCCATAAAATTCAAATGATGCAAAATTTGAGAATTCACAAGCATATTTTTTTTTTCATCCGGACCTAGTTAAGACGTCTATTTTAGCCTGATAGAGGCCTAACTCAAACTAAAATATCCAATTGCCATCCAATAGTTTTTCAGATACTTAAAGTTCCCAGTCACTGCAGTGAATCGAGTCATCTCATTGGATGGTGCAATCCCATTCTTGATTTGTTCTTCCATTTTAATATATCTCTGTTTGTTTTGAAGGATGCTTGAGCCTCTGACTGTATTAAGATGTGGTTAGAACACCATCCTCAATTGATACCTGTTATAACCCACTCTATTTTTTCTTTATTTTTTTGTCCTCATTTGCCTCTATCGCACCATTTCACTTTTCTTGCGAGCCGAAAATGTCCATCACCTCATTTGCTGACATAAGATTAACAGAGGTGGAGTCGCCGAAAGACGCCCTGGAATAATAGCTCCCACCATCTGAAATCCAAAACACACCCGAACCAAGTGGAAGAAACCTACCACAATGGAAAAGGTGCGTACTTGCATCAATTCAGAGTAAGATGGGTGCCCAGAATGCCTGCCTAGATCGGCCCTTAATTGACCTATCTAGATTTGCAACATTTCTTACTGACGATAGCCACTCTTGACAGCTTGGTGGAGTCGGGGATACCCACAACTTGCAGATCTCCCTGCGGGCCAATAAAATCGCATAGAAGATCAACTTCACATGGTCCTCGTTACTTACATTTCTATTGTCCAACAGCCCAAAAATAACTAGTGAAGCTCTTACCTCCACTTGGATCTTCAGAGCATCGGAAAGTGCTTTACTCACAGCACACCAAAAGGGTTGGATCTTTTGGCAGAGTAGAAACATGTGGAGATCGTCTTCCTTCATGCTGCCACATTTTGGACACGGCACATCTCCTCGACGACCAAACTTCGATATCCTCTGGGGGGACCAGTAAGCCCTATGAAGGGTGAAAAGATGGTTCCTTCTCAGGTATGCAGGTTTAACTATTTTGTATAATGTAGACATAGATACTTGCCATTGGTCTTCAAGCATAGCTAATGGCAAGTATCTCCCCCATAGATGACTCGGGAGGCTGAAATCTCCATCTTCCATCTCCACCATGAACCAGAACCAAAGTGCGACTTCCTTGATAGGAGACTGTCTGGAGATCAATTTCTCCTCAAATTCGTTATAGACCCCCATTTTTGTCCTGGATGCTTGGAACCAACTTAGAACTTGGAGGTATTTAAATCTAGATATTCTTAGATTTGCCTTCTGCCTACAATCCTCCCAAGAGATTAAATGATCTTCGTGTAAGAGATGATTCCAAACTACTATGCTCGCTTCCCTTAATGGTGTGGCCAACGCATCTTTGACCCAATCAGGGGACCCTGGAGAATCCCAAATAGGAGCAAAATGACTGAAGTAGGGCAATTTCACAGCTCTTCTAACTCTATACCATGTCTCAGCCATACCTCTTAAAAAATTGTATCTGACCTTTTTGTAGTATTTTGGGTCTGCATACTTAAACATAAAGCCTCCTCCACTCAAGCTGTGACTTCTCAACTCAACCTCAAAGAGTCTGCCGATTTCTGAATTAGATGGAGTAACCAATAGCATCCTGACGTTTTTTAACAGAAAGGACCAGGAGTACACAAGCAGATCAGGTAACGCTAGTCCACCTTTTTCCAGCCTCCTTCTCAACTTCTTCCAGGAAATTCTAGGCCCGTTAGAGGCCCTAATGAAAGAACTGATCTGACCCTGGAGTTTTGAAAAACAAGCTTTGCAGAAGGGGAGAGGAATGGCCTCAAAAAGGAAAGTAAACTTCGGTAGGATTACCATTTTTATGAGGTTGACCCGGCCAAACAAAGTCAGCGGGAGATGCCCCCAGTTCTTCAACAGGGTAACCACTTCCTTCTTAACTATCTCGAAATTTACTTCCGTGAGCTTAGCAATGTCCTGTGTAATCCTTATCCCTAGATATCTCATATCCTTAGTACATCTTATTCCATCTGCTGTTTGGTTCCAGGTCATCACCTCAGTTTTTTGCTTGTTGATCTTATACCCAGAGAGTTTTCCAAAATCCGTAGTGATTGTTAACACGGACTTCAGTGCAGTGTGGATGTCGCTAGTAAAGACCAAGATATCATCCGCATATAGGGCAATCTTCTTACTCCAGCCATTATACTGGAATGCTAGGATATCTGGGGAGGCCCTAAGCCGTCTAGCTAGAGGTTCTATATATAGATCAGATAAAAGAGGGGACAAAGGGCAGCCCTATCTTGTTCCCCTTGATATCTGTATTGGTTCTGACAGGGCCCCGTTAACAAGTACTCTAGCAGAGGGTGCAGCATAAATTCCCTCTAAAATTTTGGATATATTTGGGCCAAGATTAAAAGACTTGACTACTGCTTTTAAGAAGACCCAATTGACACGGTCAAGCGCTTTAGCAGCGTCAAGTGCCATAACCTCTAAAGGGAGGTTGTACGTGGTAGCCAAGTCAATTGCCCCAATAAGATTGAATGTCAGTTCTTTGAGCATTCTACCCTCAAAGATTAGGCAGAGAGTAACAGAGGAATATCGAGAAAAAAAAAATAGAAATTACCCTTTTCCTCTCAGCGGCTTCTTCGCATCAGCAGTACGGCGGGAGGTCAGCCGTGGAGGTGTGCGGCGCTAGAGCTCCGTAGAGGAAGGCGCGCCGCCTCCCGAATTCCCTTCCGGGGGAGGGGCGTTGGGGACAGGCAGAGTGGCTCTACTCCTTCCGAGCCCGATTCCAGGATACGCGAAGAACGAAGCGACGCTCCGCCAGAGGTACTGAATTTTGGCAATAGGTCTGTGGGCATTTTTTCGGTGATGGCGCCTGTTCTGCAACAGTGCGTATGGGGTAATTTACCCAACAAGGTGGGGGCTCCGGGTTTCAGTTTATCTGGTCCCTTTTTGAATACCTCTTGCCCCACCTATCCTACTTCCCCCACTCACCCGGACTTGAATCCTATGAGCTCTAAATTACGAAGAGGGGGAGGAAGGGAGGGGTTGGGGGTTCCAGGTGCACCTTGAGAAGAGTCCAAGCCACGAATTTCGGGGTTGAAACTGTGGAGGCATCCCAGAAGGAAGTAGACTCTGAAATTAATGCTGTAAAGACACAAGTGATAAGGGAGAGCCAGAGACCTGTCAGAACACTAAAGGAGCGAGTTGTTAAAGGGACACCAACATGTAATAAATTAAATAAAAAGAAATCAAGCTTTGAACGCAAAATTAAAGTTACCCCCTCACTCAGGACTTACTTTAGTATTCTACCTAAAACTATTATTCTGAGTAATACCCTTCCGCCTGCAAAGTATGAGCTTGGATGTAGCGCCTGAAAAGTCTCTACTAGAGAAGACGGATGATAGTCTGTCTGCGGCCTCGGTCTCTACCTCTCTCTCAAAATATACCACTAGTATGGGCGACTGGTCCAAAGATGTTTCTTTAAATCGCTTTCATGCGTTGGCAGAACTTGCTCCTGCCGAGGGTCCCCCCAGTCTGGTTGAAGACACTACCGATCTGCCTAGTCAGGGTGAAAATTAAGTCGTTACTGAAGTTATTCGAGAGGACTTGTGTTCTCCCCTGGAAAAATCTGCTAAGGGAGATATGTCTATTGCTAATCTCCTCACAACTCTCACGAAGGAAATAAAAAATCGTTTTGAAATTTCGGAGGCTAATCAGAAAGACATTAGAGGTGTCTGTGATCATTTGGAAAGAACATTTGACGACCTATGTTCAAGAACTGTGATCCTTGAAGGAGAAATAAAGATTCTAAAAGAGGCAGTAGAGGGTAATGCAGTAGGTTTTAAAAAGGAAGGACAGAGAGCAACAGGAGAGGTTAGAGAGATTAGAGAATTTTCAAAGGAGAAACAACCTGAAGTTCCTGAAAGTACCAGAGGGCAAAGAAGGGGAGGATATTAAATCCTTTGTAGTTCGCCTGATTAAAAAAGAGCTATTGGTCGAGGAATCAGAACAGGAGATCAGTAAGGATATTCAGAGGGTACACAGGGATCTCTACAGATCTAACCCGAATAGAGTTAAACCCAGGAGAATTCTAGTAAATTTCCAATCATACTCTTAAAGAGAAGATCCTATTGCGTGCTCTGTCAAAAAAGGCAATGGAAATTGATGGAGTAAAGTTCAAAATTAGGTCAGACATTTCAATTGAGACTTCGAACAAGCAATGGGAATTGGGCAAAAGAATAGATCCTCTTAGGAAGTTAGGTGCATCTGTACAATTAAAATTTCCAGCTATGCTAAAAGTAATGCTTAATAATAAGATGCACTCCTTCCGCTCCGTTGAAGAAGTAGACAAGTTCATGGAGGAGGTTCAGTTAGGGCCCCTGTAAAGGATATATCTCTCTTATTACTCTTTGCGGAACACTGAATTTCAGCTCTAGAATAGATGCTTCAAGTAAAGTTTCCAAAATATCTTAAGAAGGTTTATTTTTATAGGGCTAATTTATACCCGTTCTCTTTTCTTTCTCTTTTCTTCTTCTTTTTTTCTTTTGTAATAATTTGATGCATCTCTGGGGTAAGGGCACTCATAGGGCTTTCCTACTTGGTAAGTCAGGGGAGGGTTTTCCTGGGGGGTGGGGGAGGTTGTTGTTGTCAAGCACAGGGTGGGGAGCATCAAGGGAAAAAAACAAAAAATACCCTTGTTTGCCTCAGTGATATTTTAATCTACAGCCAGTGTCCGACTTACTATGAAGCTCACAGATCATGTCCAAGAAAGTAGCTAAGGAAATAAGAATACTTTCCTGGAATGTCAATGGTTTGCGGGTCGGAGCTAGACAGGAGATAATACTGCAATACCTGAGGGACTGCCGTGCACAAATTATGATTTTACAGGAGACCGATTTGACAGAGGCTGAGAGTTTAGATTTTTTGAAAGCTAAAAAATGGATCTCCTGTGCACTTGTATCAAAGCAGATGGCGGTCACCAAAGGTGTATCAATCCTAATAAAAAAAGGGACGGATATTATGGTAGAAGGTAATGTCTCAACTATTTCGGGTAGATGGTTGGTAGCAAAGTTAAAGATCTACTGTTATAAATATACTCTAGTTGGCTGCTATGGCCCAAATCAGGATGACACAGGTTCCCTCGATGCTCTGTATGCAGAGCTACCGAATTGTCCGGACCCAATTATTATGGCAGGAGACTTCAATTCAGTGATCGACCATAAGCTGGATAGATCATCAAATAGTAGAGCTGTAGTCAATCCAAAAATATCTGCACTATTACATCATGTGATTAAACAACTGGGCCTGTGCGATATTTGGCGACATAGGATGGGTCTCCATAGAAGCTACACATTTCATAATAGGAAATATAAACACCATTCTAGGATTGACTACTTTCTAATCGACAACAGATTAAAGGATTTGGTATCAGATATCCAGCATATAGGTGTACATATCTCAGATCACTGTGCTGTACTACTGTCACGAGGAGCCCGGCCTTAGAGGGGGTGATGGCCTACCTATACTAACTGTCCGTGTGAATCCCCTCCTCTCCCCTCTTTGTCCCCAGCAACCCGAAGTACGAGCCAGAGAGGATAGCTCGCTGCATGCGAGCAGACCAGAGGACGCGTGTTTCTTTAATTGGGCTGAGCTGGACACGCACCCCGCCCACACGGATGACGAGGTTAAAAGGAGGAGTCCTGAACCAGGAAGAGGTCAGCAACCGGGAGTGGAGAGAGCGGACGGAGCAGACGAAGAGTGGAGAGCGTACGTAGAGGAAAGAAGAGACCGAGAAGAAGACGAGAGAACAGAGACCGGGACGACGGAGCCTGGAGGCCAACGACCCCACGACTCGCCCCGCCACGTTTCCGGAGAAGCGTGGCACCTACAGGTACGGGATCGTATCTATGGTTGGGCGGGACGACGGAGACTAAAGAAACCTTAGTAATCGCACTTCCCAGTTCCCCTACCCTCACCTCACCGCCACCTGAGGGACCTAAAGAGCACTGTGTGTATTCCTCACTCCCGACCCTTCACCGTAGTTGTTCCCCAGCACACCTGCCTGACATCGGTGTTTCTTGTTTTCTTTTGGGGACGCCGACAACGGGGAGCGGAGAAAGCCGCACCGGCCCGAAGAAGCCGACATCCTGGACGGGAGCCGATACAGAGCGAAGAGTCCACATCAGCGACCAACCCTTAAGCAGGAAGCCGAAGTCCCCCTTCCCTATTATAGGCCCAGGACTCACAGGAAAAAGGTGTTACGACCAATAAACCCTACCGTAACTGCACCCTCTGACTCCGTGTCTCCTTTGCACCCGCTACAAGTGGTGGACATAGGAGCACCCATCTGTCCGGCAAAGATGGACGTATTAATTCAACATTTGGTCAAGGGGCAGGAAAAGCTGGGATGGGCCGTAGAGCAACAGCTGCAGGCCGCTCAAGCGGACCGGGATTCCTTAAAATCAACATTGACCGCCCACCTCAAAGGCCTACAGCCGGCGTTCAGAGACTCGAGTTCAGACAACCCGCCACCCCCTCGTCTCGTTAACCCCGGACCCTCCGGGATTTCGTTGCAGAAGTATGTGGCAGGCGAGGACCCTGATGCCTTTCTGCTGAATTTCGAAAGGGCCGCGTTGGCATGTGGGTGGCCTGTGGAGAAATGGCCTTTCTTTCTGGCTCCGTTGCTGACGAGCGAGGCTCAGGCAGCCTATCAGGTTGCCAATGCGACAGGCAATGTACCCTATGCCACTATTAAAACGGTGATCCTAGATCATCTAGGGATGGATGCGGAGGCATATCGGGTACGTTTCCGGAAGGAGAGAGGCGCCATGGGGGAGAATCCCAAAACGCTATTTCTACGCCTCAAACTGGCTGCAGACAAGTGGCTGACCCCGGCCTCCAGCACAAAAGACGAGATAATGGACAAGATCTATTTAGAACAGTTCCTAGAGTCCGTACCACTCGCCACCCAGAAATGGTTACGGCAACACTCTCACTTGACCACCGCACAAGCCATTGAAATGGCCTCTTCCTATGCCAGAGCGCAACCTCGCGCAAACCCTGGGGACTATGAGAAACTCTCCCGGCTCATGCCGCATAAAGGAGAAAGGAAAACCCGACCGACAGGAGAAGCCTATCCACAGAAACCCGTGAGATCTGAGCCCATCCCCTTCAAGGGACCCCAATGCTTTGAGTGCGGAGCTTGGGGACACATTGCCCGATTGTGTCCCCACCGGAGGCCATTGGAAGAACCCATGGAAGTGGGATACGTCCCCAAACCGGTTCTCTACACAGCGGAGTTGGGCAGTTCCTTCTACGTGAGTGTGAGGGTGAATGGGAGACCGGTCCGGGCCCTACTAGACTCTGGGTGTAGACAGTCAGTGATAAGAGGGGTGTTCATAGAAGCCCGGCAGGTGGTTCCCCAAACACGGGTTTGCATTAAATGTGTACACGGGGACACGAAGCCCTATCCGGTAGCTCACGTCTCCCTAGAAACCCCGGAGGGCGGACAACACCTCGTGAAGGTAGGGGTACTAGACACGCTACCAGAGGAACTGATCATAGGAACGGACAATCCCAACTTCCTGGACCTGTTCACACGTTCCACACATATACAAACCCCCCCCCTCGAGGACAAGGCGAGAGTAGAGACGTCCCGTCCAGCATACATCACACCAGAGCCATGGGCAGGGGATAGGAACTTCAAGTTCGCACAGGCCAATGATCGCTCCCTATATAACGCCTGGGAACAGGCTCACTGCACCCAGGGAGACGCCTCTCCAGTCTTTCCCCGTTTCCTTATCCACAATGACTTGCTGTATCGCCAGGGGAAAAAGGAGGATCCCTTACAGCTGTTAGTGCCGCTCTCCTTTAGGGAACAAATCCTGTTCTATTCTCATTCTCATCTCCTCGCTGGCCACATTGGTACGGAAAAAACGACACAAAACGTCCTGCGACATTTCTACTGGCCAGGCATTTACGCAGACATCAAACAACACTGCAGGGCATGTGAGCTCTGCCAGAGAAAAAACACCCACCGGCCCCCTGGAGTTCCATTACGACCCCTTCCCGTCATAGGGACCCCGTTCGAGAGGGTAGGCCTAGACTTGATAGGCCCATTGCCCAAAACCAGAAGAGGGAACCAGTATGCACTGGTTATGGTGGATTATGCAACCCGCTTCCCAGAAGCCTTTCCCTTGAGAGCCCCAACATCACGAGCCATAGCGGAGAAAATGATTGAACTCTTCTCCAGAGTGGGCTTCCCGAAGGAGATATTGACGGACCAAGGGACCCCCTTCGTGTCCCGGTTGATAAAAGAGGTATGCAGCCTGGTGGACCTACGGCATATCAAGACATCCGTCTACCACCCCCAGACCGACGGACTGGTAGAGCGGTATAACGGGACGCTCAAGGCCACGGTAAAGAAGATGCTGGCTGTGAGTGGAAAAGAATGGGACAATCTTCTACCTCTGGCCTTATACGTCATTAGGGGACAAACGCAGAGTAGCCTTGGCTGTTCTGCGTTTGAGATGTTGTATGGGCGACAACCCCGAACACTACTTGAGATGACAAAGGAGGTCTGGGAGAAGGAAGCAGGGGAGAGCCATGGTCTGCTGGAGTATACTCAGGACCTGAAAACCAAGCTGGGGAAAATACGTGACTTGGCCTACATCAATCTGGAACGGAGTCAACAACGACAAAAGACTGCATATGACAAAGGGAAGAAATGGAGGAGAATGGAGGTGGACGACTGGGCTTTGGTGTTGTTACCATCCGCGACCCACAAGTTCCAGACCGAATGGAGGGGACCCTACAAAGTAATCGCCACCGTAGGCAAGACCAGCTACAAATTACAGATGGCCCCCCGAAAGACCCAACTCTATCACATAAATCTACTTAAAAAATGGATTGGGCCTCCCCCTCAAGACGTACATCTAGCCCTACCGACAACCGGCTCCTCCTTGTCCACGTTACAGGAGTTGGTCATCAGCGAAGACCTCATACAAAACGAGAAAAGGAGCCTACACGACACATTGGAACAGTTCTCCTCTGTGTTTTCCGATGTCCCCGGGAAAACCACAGTAACAGAACATCGCATCGAGACTACCCCAGGAGTGGTCGTCGCAAAGCGACCGTATCGGATACCCGCTGCACGGCGATCTGCCATCCAGAAGGAGGTCCAGGAAATGCTGCATATGGGGATAATCAGGCCTTCCCGGAGCGAATGGTCATCACCTATCGTGATGGTCCCGAAACCGGATGGCAGCTCCCGGTTCTGTATGGACTTCCGGGCCTTAAATCAAGTTTCTTCCTTTGACACATATCCGATACCACGCATAGATGAGCTGATCGAGCGCCTCGGCAAAGCCAAATATATTAGCACGCTAGACCTGACGAAGGGCTACTGGCAAGTTCCACTGAGAGAGGAAGACCGTAAGAAGACTGCCTTTTCCACCCCAAGTGGGTTGTTCGAATTTAACGTCCTGCCCTTCGGCCTACATGGAGCTCCCGCGACGTTCCAACGACTGATGAACGAGGTACTACGGGACCACCAAGACTACACGTCCGCATATCTTGACGACATAATCATTTTTAGTCCCTCATGGGAGAGCCACCTCAACCACCTAACCCTAGTCCTTCATGCCCTAAAGAAAGCTGGCCTGCGGGTGAATGCAAAAAAATCGAGAGTAGGATTTCACAAGGTGAAATATCTGGGGTATATGTTGGGCCATGGGGTCATCGAACCACAAATAGAGAAAGTCCGGGCCATTTCAGATACCCCGTTTCCCTCAAACCAAAAAGACATGAGAGCGTTTTTGGGACTCATTGGATATTACAGGAGATTCATACCCTCGTTTTCAGAAATAGCCACCCCTCTCACTGATACCCTTAAGAAAGGGACAAGTACCGAGCTCTTTCATTCCCCCACGCCAGCCATGTGGAATGCGTTCTCCACATTGAAAAGGGTGATAACCACCAACCCCGTGCTGGCCTCACCAGATTACACCCGACCCTTCATATTACACACTGACGCTTCCGACTGTGGGATAGGGGCGGTGTTATCTCAGACATCCGTGGAGGGAATAGAACACCCAATTCTCTACATAAGCAGGAAGTTGTTCCCCAGGGAGGTGAAGTACCCCACGATCGAGAAGGAGTGCTTGGCGATAAAGTGGGCCGTTGATAAGCTTAGATACTACTTGGAGGGCCACCCATTCACCCTTTTCACGGATCATGCCCCGCTGCAGTGGATGAGCCAGACCATGTCCCACAATCCCCGGGTGTTGCGGTGGTTCCTTACACTCCAACCCTTCTCGTTCACGGTACACCATCTGAAGGGCATAGAGAACAACAGTGCGGACTACCTATCAAGGCATCCTCTCCCCGAGCGGGAGAATCCAAGGGGGGTGGTGTGTCACGAGGAGCCCGGCCTTAGAGGGGGTGATGGCCTACCTATACTAACTGTCCGTGTGAATCCCCTCCTCTCCCCTCTTTGTCCCCAGCAACCCGAAGTACGAGCCAGAGAGGATAGCTCGCTGCATGCGAGCAGACCAGAGGACGCGTGTTTCTTTAATTGGGCTGAGCTGGACACGCACCCCGCCCACACGGATGACGAGGTTAAAAGGAGGAGTCCTGAACCAGGAAGAGGTCAGCAACCGGGAGTGGAGAGAGCGGACGGAGCAGACGAAGAGTGGAGAGCGTACGTAGAGGAAAGAAGAGACCGAGAAGAAGACGAGAGAACAGAGACCGGGACGACGGAGCCTGGAGGCCAACGACCCCACGACTCGCCCCGCCACGTTTCCGGAGAAGCGTGGCACCTACAGGTACGGGATCGTATCTATGGTTGGGCGGGACGACGGAGACTAAAGAAACCTTAGTAATCGCACTTCCCAGTTCCCCTACCCTCACCTCACCGCCACCTGAGGGACCTAAAGAGCACTGTGTGTATTCCTCACTCCCGACCCTTCACCGTAGTTGTTCCCCAGCACACCTGCCTGACATCGGTGTTTCTTGTTTTCTTTTGGGGACGCCGACAACGGGGAGCGGAGAAAGCCGCACCGGCCCGAAGAAGCCGACATCCTGGACGGGAGCCGATACAGAGCGAAGAGTCCACATCAGCGACCAACCCTTAAGCAGGAAGCCGAAGTCCCCCTTCCCTATTATAGGCCCAGGACTCACAGGAAAAAGGTGTTACGACCAATAAACCCTACCGTAACTGCACCCTCTGACTCCGTGTCTCCTTTGCACCCGCTACAACTACTCTCTATAAATTTGGGCCAGGTAAAGCCCCAATCTAGATGGACATTAGACCGTACTATCCTGTTAGACCCACAGTCTCTCGATATTTTGAAAAAAGAGAGTGTAGAATTTTTTGATAACAATCTGGGGTCCTCTTCAATGGGAATAGTTTGGGACTCTTATAAGGCCTACTTAAGGGGTAGATTAGGTACTCTCGCAGCTGCTAGGAGAAGACTATACCTGCAAAAGATTTTAGATTTAGAACAGCAAATTCGGTTGCTCGAGACTGATCTGATCTCTACCGAGAACTTGGCACAGCAGGACACCAGGTTGATTGAAATCGAGTCACGTAAAGCATCCCTGTCTGCCATCATTCAAGCAAAGGTCATGGAACGCTGGGAGACAAGCCGCTTAGAGCATTTTGAGTATGGGGAGGGTTCCAGTAAGCTACTAGCGTGGAAAATTAAGAGTGATCAGGTCAAAAATATAATCAAAAAGATCAGTTGTGAGCAAACCGGGGGTCTATTATCAGATAACCAGGCTATCGAATCGGCATTTAAAAAAAATTTTGGGGAAGTTTATCAGGAGGATCTATCTGTGACTCCCGAAGAAGCTGCTAGGTGGTTGGCGCAAGACGTGTGTGTACAGCTACCAATGGAGAAGTCTCAGCGTCTGAACGTCGAGTTCAGTATAGGGGAACTACAAATAATACTAAGCAAGGGTAAGAAAGGGAAGGCCCCCGGCCCCGATGGTCTTCCTCATGAAGTTTATAGGGCCGTGGAGGACATTCTGGCACCAATTCTGCTAAACATGTTTAACGATATTTTTATCTCTGGTCTGGATTTTCCGAATTCATGGAAAGAGGCTACCATTGCTCTAATTTTGAAATCTGGTAAATCCCCAAAAAAGTGCGATTTATATAGGCCAATATAACTCTTAAATTGTGATTATAAGCTGTTTACAAAAATTATAGCAGAGAGGCTCAACGGGGTAATTCCTCTGATAGTGCAAGAAGATCAAAAGGGCTTTATAACCCACTCTATGTCAGCTAGCTTTATAATGTTATGGTATTATATTTACTTTATGGCTAGAAGAAAGGAATGTTTTATTATAGTTTCCCCAGAGCATTTATGTCAGCAATTGTCTGCAGTCCCTGTGCTTCAAAGTTAGAGGGGTATTTATTTAATTGATCCCGTTATTGTCAATTACGTTTCCCCTTTGAAGTCACCAAGATATACTCCGACTTTGGCCCTTTGGTGCAAATATTAACTTTAACAACAGCCTAATAGTATTTGCATTTAAAAAATAGAGACCATTGCATGAGTAAATTGTTTTAGATTAATGCTGTAGGAAACTACTACAGTGCAGACTGGGGCAGTGCACCAGATTACAATAAAGGTGCTCGGCCTCCATGTAGGCGCAAACATACACCTGCGAGTGGCTTAGCACAGCATTAAAAGATGGACCGGCAGCTGTCAACCACTAATCTGTCTTCAATGCAGACGGACCTGTTTGAATTTAAAGTGGGTAGGGACTCCCCATATGCCAGTAAATATTTTACTACCACTTCCACTTGCCCGTACCTTGTAACTTTCAGGTACATGCATCAATGTAGGCTTTTGCGATTCCTTAATTGCGATTATTAAGGAATCGCAATTAATGAATTGCAAAAGCCTATGCATGTAGGAAGCGCTATAAAATTAGCTATTCCCAAACATTCCTTAATTGCGACTCGCAAATTGCGAGTCGCAATTAAGGAATGCCTTCCCATTCATTCCTATGGTCCTATAGGCCCATAGGAATGAACGGGAGCTTGCATGCGCAATTTGCGAGTACTGATAGGTACTTGCAAATTGTGCATGCAATTTCAAGGGTGCAAGGGTGTCAAAAGGACATGTCTGTGTGTAACCTAAGTTTTTGCCAATTACCATCAAGTACAAATTGATGGTAATTTGCGCCCCCTATTAGCAAAATCGCAATTTGCGATTCCATCATGCATTGCATTTAAGGAATCGCAATTTGCGATTCCTTAAATGCAGTCGCAATTTAAGAAATCTCAATAATTTGCTATTTCTTAAATTGCGAGAGGCTGACAGATTTTTGCGAATCGCCCCGTTTGCACTCACAAAAATGGTTGATGCATGTGCCTGTTTGTGCCCCTCCTAAACGATGCCCTTGTGGGGCGCTTTAACTGTGCACCAGTGTTAGTACACCACCAAAGACGCTGTTCAAACCGGTGCCCACAATATGGAACAGGCGCGGGGCAAACACACTGCCTCCTTTACATGGGGATATGCTGATGAAAGCGCAAAACGGCCTACTCTTTACACGTCGCAAACCGGCGCCGCACAAAATGGCCCACTCTTTACACGTCACAAACTGGCGCAGCGCAAAATGGCCCACTCTTTACACGTCACAAGCTGGTGCAGCGCAAAACCGCCCGCTCTTTACAGTCACAAGCTGGTGTAGCGCAAAACGGCCCACTCTTTACACGGCACAACAGTATCATGAAATTGATACCTGACATATAAAATGAACGTGCACTTGGACCAGGATTATAACATGAGAATGATCAAGTGAAAACATTTCGTTTCACTGCACGAGAAAAAGTGCTTTCACTGTAGGAGTAGAAAAGAAAATGTACAAAGTGTGTTTAACCAAGCGAATAAAGGAATTCTTATAGTTCTAATGTGTTAAACGACCTTCTTGAATTAGAAATGTATGTCATATAAACAACTTTGATTTCATATTTGATATTGCTTTTACAGTGTTGACAGTTAATAATTTAATATATAAGAATGTTTTAATCATATCGAAATATTAGGCTTCATTGCAACTAAAGAAACTCATGAGACTTAAACGTGTGCTATATTAAGTGGTTAATTCTTAGAGCTCGGAAACTTTCTATCAATCCTCCTCATAGGTGTAATATATTATTGTAACCCAAATGATGAGTTAATGTATGATATATGCAGGACCACTGGAATTATGCGGCAGGAGACGGTCAAATTATGCGGCAGGGTTGGATAAATTATGAGGCAATAAAAGGTAAATTATGCAGCATTATGTGGGACATTTTGGGATAGGATTTACTCATTATTTTGTCATTTTTAAACTTGTTAACACTGTCTGGGTATTAGTTACAACTCACTAAAACCGGTTTAACACTCAAACACAGCAATAAGCGACAGAAAGGTGACCAGCCAACATTTGCAAAAGTGCCTTCCACTGCACAGCAACGCATGTCGCTACGTTTTTTAGTAACGTTTGAACGGTCTGAGCTAAAAACAAAATTGTTTTTTTTGTTAAAATCCGCAGATTATGCAGCAGATGGTGGATTATGTGGCAAATGCAGCAAATCTATAATTATGCGAAAATCACCATGGCCGCACAATCAAATAATTCGAGTGGCCCTGCATATATGTTACACGTATGAACTTTCTAATGTAGTTCTCAACCATATTTATCATTGACTATTTTGCTGATTTATTGCATGTTATTTACAAGAATGAACTCAAATGTACTAAAAGAATGCATATCTGTTTAAGTTTAAGTGTCCACGCGCATATTAAATGTGCACTGTTGGACCTAATGTCCTAGGGTAGCTTGGCTCAAGTGGAAAGGCCTCATTCCAGAGTAACATGTCGTGTTTGCATCCCACTCACCTCAGCACTCCAGCGTACCACCACTAAAAACGACACTACACCAGAGGATTTAGAAAAATTAGAAGAGATTTATCTTTCCTTCTATCATGTTTTTCTTTTCCTTCAAATGAAACCAATCAGTTTTTATCTACATCACATTAGGGTCAAAACATTTCATCGTGACTAGATTGGTATTGCATAAATATCTTAGACCTGGTATGAAATCAAGCGCACCATCTGGTGGTCAAACACAGCACAGCAAATTCCATAGCGCTTTAAATAGAGTTATTAAACATAGCGCTGCTCATAGCGATTTCATAGCACCTTAAATAGAGTTATTAAACTTAGCGCTGCACATAGCAATTTCATAGCACCTTAAATAGAGTTATTAAACATAGCGCTGCACATAGCGATTTCATAGCACCTTAGAGTTATTAACCATAGCGCTGCACATAGCCTTTATTAACTGGTTTTAAGAAATACCTCCGTAATCCCTCAAAAAAAGACTCATGAAGCCCGGTAACTTGGGTGACACCTTCTTCAGTGGCCATTACACCCTCTAGTTGCAGGGTTACTCTGGCCAACTTGACATCAATATTGGCAACGACCTTATCGTTGATCTTCACCTCCCGCCACTTAAGTCTACGCATATCGTTAGAGGGGACGACTTCTGGAGGTTCTAATTGCGTCGCTTCAGCTACGACACAGGTACCCCCCCACCACTGATGAGTAACACAGATAGGATTGTGGTCGCTCTCTACTCTTGGTTCAACCACCATATCTTTGATGGATTGCCATAACCTCATGCAGCAAAGGACGTAATCAATCCTGCTTTTAGAGCAGCCATTGTCAAAGGTGTTGACACCCTTCTTGTCCCCCAGAGTTCTACCATTCAATGCCCTAAAACCTTTCTCGTAACAAAGGGAATTTATCTGCACTACCACCTCAGTCCATCTTTTGATTGGGACAAGGGCCAAGCCAGGAATACCCCACAAACGGTCCTCCTCAGGGTCAAGACCCCATTCAGAGTCCGAAACTAAGAGAGGTTCAAACGTAACGTTGAGATCTCCCGCAATGATCACGCCCCTCTTACTCGAATGGGCATCTATAAGGGTATCCAAAATATCCAACACTCGCGACCTTTGCCCCTTAGTCCCTCTAAGATAGAGGTTATAAATGTCCAGATCACCCTTAAGGCCCAGAGTCAACCTAACTAGTTGTATGTCGGGAGACCCAGTTGGCATCACACTAACCTTAGGAAATAAGTCCTGACGAACCCAGGTGGTTAGGCCACCCATAGGGCGGCCTTTGGGGCCCTTGGATGCTGGGACATGATAATTCAAATATCCCTGCAGAAACAGGGGCTCGACAGACCATGTCTCCTGGAAAAGACAAACATCAAAGTTACCTATGAATTCGACCCATACGGGAGAATCCATCTTCGCCTTAAGGCCAGCTATATTCCAAGAAATCAATGAACCTGGCCTAGGTCCCAACGATCTGCCCTGGGTGACAAAGCTGGATATTACTTCATGTGGCCTCTCAGTCTCCCTGAGCGAGTTTAAGGTTAGGTCCCTATGGGGGAAAGACATACTGAGCTGGCCCTGATAAACTACATCCGAACCGCCCAGGGGCTCATCTCCAGTTGCCCAAACACCCCCGGAGGCAGTTAGACTTGGCCGTCTTGACTCCGGTCAATCCAAATCGTCCAAGTTTCTCACACCATTATTGTAGTCGGGGGCAAGGTAGAGGACCCAGGATTCATTCCTCTCCCCGCCCAGACCTGTCCCATCCATCCTCGCGACTAAGGGGCTGAATATAAAAGTGGTGTAGGTCATGCACCTCAATCCCCGACTGGGTCCCAAAAGGTGCGCGCTCACAGATAAAACTCGCTATACGCCTATCTTTGAAGCTAATGATTATGGAGTCGCCCGAAACATCTTTAGATCTTGATCCTACCCAGCTGACCCTTCTAACAAATAAAATCTTCCCATCCATATTATAGGGAATAGGTCTATTCTTGTTTAGCCAGAAGGTCACTTTGTTTTTAAGTTCCTCGAAGGATTCAGATTTGGCACTTTTTAACTCGGGACGCCAGTTAATACCGCCACATAAGGAAGGGACTCTGGTGGAAGATGGATGTGGGCCAGGGAGGATTCAATAGGGTTTTCACGGGACTCAAGATTTACAGCTTCTCTCGTTTTCCTGTCATCCTTAGTATGGTTACCCCCAGATACAGTAGTTGTCCGACCAACCTCCTTGGTTGACTTATAGTTTTTAGCCCGGAGCTTCTGGAAACCAGAGCCTGTACTAGCAGTAGTTGACACAAGAGGGTTGTCGATAGAAGCAGGAACAATGGACAAGGAATTATCTAGGGGTGGAGAGTTAGGTTTATCACAGGCTTTTGAGGAGAGTTTAACTACGTTTTTAGGTGAGCAAAAGTTGTCAAGAATTATTTGTTCCAGACGTTCAATTTTTTCACTAACTAATTTTACCCTTTCTAGAAGGGGCAGTATTAGAGATCGGACCACCTGCTCGATCTGGGGGATCATATTGACAGCTTGTGGCCGACCTGGGGGACTTTTAAGGGCTTCTCCCACAGCCAGACAGTCGTCGTGTGAGGATGTGCCAGGCTTAGTCACGTTTTTTGTGATTTTAGGAATTTTCGTCTGCCTGGCACCTTGGGCATCCCCACCTCGTTTCCTCTTAGGGTTGGCTGGTCTAAGTGCTTTATTACTGGCCCTAGTTTGAGGGAAAGTTACTTCAGGGCTTAAAGAACCCTCAGTTACCAGTGCAGGGACCTCATTGGCTTCCTTAGTCCTAACACTGGTCAGTAACACAGTAGGACTAGCCTCAGGGATTCCATGATGGGACAGATCGCCACTGATGTGCCCTTCTGGCCTGTTTGGAGATTTAACCAGAGCCAATGTGCCAATGGATGAACGTCTGGCATACATTGGCTCTACTGAGAGGTGCCGCGTGGTAATGGCGATTCCATGTTCAAGAACGGAAACAGCTCTGGTAATAAACTGATCAAGAGTACCAGTCACTGTTGCAGCCCCCATTGTGCGCTTCACTTTCCCTGCCATTTAACAGCATACACAGGAATAAACAACAGATCACGTACCAAAATGTAATGCGCAACAACAAGCACGACAATCACAGTGTGCCACAAGTCTTACTTATGAGTCTCAGGAGCTTAGGGGGGAGGCCCAGCCGGCCCTTGTCGGCCTCTGACAGCCACAGACGGGCCGCCCTTTGCCCGGGCTTAGCCCGGCGCCCGCGTCCCGCTTTGCGGGAGGCGCGAGCTTATTTGAATGTCCGGTGCGGGAGGGAGGGGCCACAGGTCACAACGCTGCCCCTCTACCTCCTGGGTTCTGAAGTCCACAGCCGTCCGGTGTAGTCTCAGCAATGTCCGCCTGCTATTTCCTGCGATGCGCGTCCCCTTAGCTTTTTAGACTGTTTCCTGTGTGCACTCTTCTACGTGCGCTGCTTAGCCGCGCTCCTCACCACACAGTTAAACAAGCCAAAAGCCAAAAAGCGGAGTGCCTTAACTCCTGCAGCCTTCTCCGTTGTTGCACTACTTGTACGCTTTTGTCCTTTGTGCTTTACGTGCACTGGCCCTTGCCACACTGCTCACTTCAGAGCCCCCACTGGTAGCCCCAAGCCAGATGCCCTGTGTACCTCCGGCCCTCCGGGTGAAAGTCTCTCCCCTTTCCCTTGCAGTAATTTGGTGGAGCAGAGCAGAGCATGGTCCGAGCTAAGTGGGGGAGGGGGAGGGGTGGTGAGCATTCAGGTTTTACTCCGCTATCTCACTCGCTCACCTCACCTGGGCGCTTTGTGCTGTGGCTCGCTGATCCCTCGCTGGGCGGTTCTCAGTGGATTCGGCTCCAATTCCGTCTCGTTCTCGCCGCGGCGTGGCTTGGCGCAGCTCGCGTCTCCCGGCTCCTGCGGCTCCGCCGCTGCTCTCTCTCTCGCTCTCTCACAGGGTCTCTCACAAGACCTGGACTGCACTAGTGTTGATGCTTTTGGTAGAGAACAGATCGGTTGCACGATGTCAGCATTAAGTTTAAATCAGGTCTCTCCAAAATAAAAGGGCAAAAGAAAAAATGAAAGTAATCTCCTTTCTTGCACACACGCTCTCCGTGAGTGTATACAAATCACTTTGTTCGAGGCTTCACCAGCATCGCTTAGTTCGCAAATCCAAGAGGAAAGAATATGGCCAGCCAAGATATCCAATTAAACAAAGTTGAAACTCTCCAGCCATAGCGATTTCATAGCACCTTAAATAGAGTTATTAAACTTAGCGCTGCACATAGCGATTTCATAGCACCTTAAATAGAGTTATTAAACTTAGCGCTGCACATAGCGATTTCATAGCACCTTAAATAGAGTTATTAGACTTAGTGCCGCACATAGCGCTGCATCTGGCAGAACATTCGCACTTCAATTATGGAATCAATAACACGTCAGATGTGGCCCTCCAGCATAACGTAGTGATCCAGGAATCAATAGCGCTTTAACACATGGCAAGTCTTTGAGGCACCTACTGGACCCCTCTCCCCATGGGGCACCTCGTGAAGGGGGACCGTGGTCCAGTTCAGTCACGCTCTGGGGTCAAAGGGGGCCTCACGTTGGATCTCCCCGGGGGAGGGGCGTGCTCCGGGCCTTGTGGGCCTCCCGCCCTCCTCCCCTGAGATTACCTGTGTCTTCGGCCTTTTTCAGGCCCTTGCGCCGGTCTCTGAGGCTTCGGGCCCGGGCCCACAGATGTCAGCTGGGAGTCCCGCGTTGCGGGGACTCCGGCAGATCTGCCCGTCAGCTCTGCATCGGGGAGGGATCCGGCAGAGGCGCGCCCGCAGCCGCCAATGGCAGTGCGGCCTGCGGGGGCGCGGCTCACAGATCGAATCCTGCAGCGGCAGGGGCGGCGTCGCGCAGTCCGCCCCGTCACGTGATGGTGGATCATGGCTTCAGGCCTACGCGGCCTTCTTTGAACTCCGGCGGCCCTCTCCTCACAGAGAGCCGTGTCGATGAGGCTGCGACGGCAGCGGCGGGGCCCCGGACCTCCCCGCGGGCCCAACGATGGCAGGAACAGGCGATACGGCCCAGGGCCACGGCGGTAAGTTACCCTCTGGGGCAGCCCCTACTGGGGTGGCACAAATTAAGGTGTGGCGATGTTCTCAGCGCCTAGCGCTCCCTTCTTCCTCACACAAATTAAGGGTTGGTGATGTTCTCAGCGCCTAGCGCTCCCTTCTTCCTCACGCAAATTAAGGGGTGGCGATGTTCTCAGCACCTAGCGCTCCCTTCTTCCTCACACAAATTAAGGGGTGGCGATGTTCTCAGGGCCTAGCGCTCCCTTCTTCCTCACAGCGATGCCCTGGCTCAGGGCAGGTAGGTTGGGAGGTGGCAGTCCACACGCCAGAGGCAGATCAAGATAGGGGGGGCCCAGGCCCAGTCAGGGAGGTAGAAGATAAGGTCGTAGGTGTTAACTCCTCTCCCCGGTTCTCTTCAGGGGTCCTGGCTAGGCGGGGAGCACAGAAAGGTTAACGTGATCCCAGGGTCAGAGGCTGACGGCAGGGCTAGGTCACGAGGTAGGGGGCAGTGTCAACCGAGGGGGGAAGAAAGCAAGCCCTAAGAACAGTGATTTTCCCCCTCCAACGCACCTACCTCCCCACTCAGGTGCCATACTCCTGACTACCTCACTTCACACAAAATGGCCGACGCACCTCACCTCTATATATAGCCTGGGCCCTGACTGTCCAGAGTGGCCCAGAAGGTTCTGGAACTTCTCATGTCAGCCTATGGCCCAGTCTCGGAGGTGATAGTTTAGGCCACCATTTTGTAGAGGAGCACTCACTCTCCCTCCATTTTAGGGAAGCACCTTGCGCCACACCATCAATTAGTGATAATGGGGCAACCAGAGCCTCTAAGTCAACACCAAAAAAAACTAGTGGACAGAAAAATTAGAGGGTAAAGGAAGAAAAATGAGGAGGGAACAGCCAAAGGGCTGGCAGGTCTAACATGCACCATTTAATTAATTATTAACTTGCAACGGTGCTCAACATCCTGTGATTCTGAACAAATCACTTAATCTCCTTGTGTCTAACCAAAATGAATGTGTCCTTATGTAACCCAACTGGTACGCATGTAAAGCGCTTGTACCTGATTCCTTCGGGTCAACTTGGTGCTATATAAAACTCTGAAGAAAAAAAAAAACTTTTCAGGACTGTCTAGGCCTGTACTTTACTATGCAGCAATTCATAATTCATTGCATTCTGATTTCTGAAAACTCAACATTCTTGCAGGTGTTCTCACGCATTGCTAGTATAGACTAGATATATTTGTGTGCTAGAGGCTAGATACATAACCTGGGATAGGACCTTGACAAGGAGCTAATGGGAATTGTGTGTTACTGAAAGGAATATTGACTGAAAGTATCAAGTCAATGTGTGTGTGGGAAACAACGATCGTTCCCATGTCCAGGGTGGGATTTTGTACTGATGTTGCAGTCAGCAACATAATGAACTACAGACAATGAAACGTCTGATGATGGTGTGACCAAGTGGGTGTTACTTTCAGATTCCGTGGACTATAACCTATTGTTTTCTCTGGATGGCTTTAGAATTCTCTCTCCTGAACGGCTCGCAAAACTCTCTCTCTTGGAACTTTGCAGGACCTTTCCCCCGGATTCTTTGTGGACTTCTAAGGTGAGACTCTTTCTGCAGATCCTCTGCAGAAATTCCCCTTTGACTCCTTACCGACACCTCCACTTTTTCCCCACCCCTTGCAATGGACTTGGACAATCCTTTACATTCAATGTCTTTTGATGCCTTTCTGAGTGATAGACGATACGGCATTTGGATTCCGATGGGGAACACGGCAGATCAGATAAAAAGGCATTTATCCCTTTATCGTATGAAAATATGGACGCTATGGGGAATCCTAGCGCATAATAGAATTGGAGAAGAGGAACAACACGCCAGTTCCTTTGAAGGATTTACCCAACCCTGAGGAAGTTCTGTTGGACAAATGTGTTTTTTTCCATAGTTTTATATAGCGAAAACTTGCCCCGACGGTATTAGATATAGGCACAAGGAGATTAAGTTATTTGCCCAGAATCACAGGATGTTGAGCGTCATTGCCAAGACTTGAACCCGGTTCCCCAGATTTGAGATCGATAGCCCTAGCCGTTAGGATTACTTTGCCAAATTCCTAGTGTTTATATGAATGGAACTCTTTGATGCACAATATACTTTACTAAATGAACTGTTACCTTTACTTGGACTGTGCTTGGGAGATTTAGATTGCTAATGAATAACCTATGATTGTTTTCTGTAAATCAAGTGCTTCTGTTACTGTTCTGTATAGCAGCCACTGAGCTCACTGAATGCATTATTCTTGTTCTCATTAATTTATTTAGGAGGCTAGGTCTCCTTGTTGTTGTCTTGTACATTTATAGCATGGTCTTGAGAGCGATTTATTGCACTGTTAATTGAATCTGTATGTATAACTCCCTAGATCTCCCCCACCCCTCAGTGCGGATAATCAAGGTCCATCAGAGGACCAAGAGAAAGATGTAAGATCCACAAGTGTGGGCCCAGAAACACTGGGCCAATGCCATTATGAAAATGACTGAATACGCCCTTAAAATTGTGCAGGTTCAAAGTATGCGCCTCACAATCTGTTTTACAAAAAGGGCTTGGCAAAAGCAACTGCTTCCTCTTCTGTAATACGATAGCTCCTCGGGGATGCAGGAAGCAGGCGCCAATGCATTGACCTTCTCACCGTATTTCTGTTGCATGGCCCCATGAGTTCTTTTTAGGCCTGGAGTTAGCCAAGATCTTTTGATTTACAAACATTATATGTATAATATATTTACTTAAAAGGGTTTTCAGACAGCTCTCTTCATCCACTGGTCTGTTGTTTCTCTCACATTTTGCTTCTTTCTCTACAGCACAAAGCATAGGACAATGGGTCAGCCTACTTCAGCCATTGGCCAACTTCAATTTAAGTGACTGCATTTTGCTCTTTCACAATGAGCACATACGCACATTCCTTCTGTCACTATTTTTGGTTTTTAATGTATTATTACTTTAGTGTTGCCTTTGTGTTTAGAGTCTAATGTGATGGGAGGACACTTTTGATGTGAGCACAAGGCCCATTCTATATCAGTTCCTGTATCCTGCTAATGCTGTTGTAAATTGCTTTGGAGTGGCCTTTCTTTATCTGACTGCTGCTATTTCACAGCATACCAGAGTGTGTCCATTTGAAACTGTTCTTTGCAAAGTTAACCTCTTTTTAGTATGCATGTAGTGAAGTGCATTTATAGCTCTTCTCCTGTATGACGGCTGGTATGTATTTTAATAGAGGCCCACTGTTAGACCTGACATCCTTGGCGTGGGTTTTTCCCCTATCTTTTGCCTCTGCTACATGGATTTTTGATGCTGTGCTGGATTTCGTTTTGCTGGTTTAGATGCTTTAGGACACTCTGCCACTGCTAATCAGTGCCAGAGTGTAAGTGCTCCCTGTGTAAAATATCTTATCAATTGGATATACCTGATTGGCATATCTGTATCACCATGAAGCCCCTAGTAAAGTGCACTGTGTGTGCCAGGGCTGGTGATGACGGATGCTACTAGTGGGTCTGCAGCGCTGATTGCGCCACCCACCTGTGTAGCCCTAAAACAGTGTCTCAGGCCTGCCGCCGCAGGCCTGCCTGCAGTCCCCGGACTGCCATGTCCCCCTGGCCAGTGTCCACACTGGCCGGGCCTAACCCTTCCCTTTTCATACACGTCAGTCATCCCTATGGAAGGCCCAAGGTACCCCCCTGGGCAGGGTGCAGTGTATGTAGAAGGTAGAGCATGTACTAGTGCAGGTAACATGTTCTGGTAGTGAACACCGGCCATTTTGTGTGTTCACTACTGCAAGGCTATCTTGTTCCATAGGCTAACATGAGGGAGGTGGGTGCCAATGGCTATCCGCCTATCTTCTCATACGAACAAGATAAGACATGAGTGTTTGATATCCCTGAGCTCAGCATTTAATAACACATCTTTTAGGAGAGATTGTTTTTAAATCCTGAGTTGGAGAACAGTACTTTTTAGAGAGTAGCTGTTCTCTTGTCTGACCCTTCTGTGTGCCTGGGCGCGCTTGTGGATTGACTGTCTGGTTTGAGAGTGACAGGGGCTGGGGATCCCCCGGGAGGTTGGCTGAGTCAGCCCTCTGCTGAATGGCGACAATCGCAAGGAGAGTGGAGGGAGGAGATAGCACCTGGGATTGAATAGGGCTGTGCCTGCCTGCCACTCTGCTGGCTCCACCTCCTGCTGGGCGGCTGACGACCTTGCCCCTCGCTCTGAAAAGAATGTAGGAGCCAGGAAAACAAAGTGCTCCAGCAACACCCAGAACTGGATCAGACCGGGCTCAGGACCCACATGCACAAAGACTTCAAAGACTTCTAGGGGTATAAGTACAAGACCCCTGACAACAGATTTTTAGATTCGACCATCGAGAGGAACCTCTGCTGAAAGACGGACCGCTGAAGAACTAAAGGAAGATTGCCGTGCTGTGTGCTCTAAAGGCTGACCTGTTCTGGCGTACAACTGAAGCTAAGGAGAAGAAGGGGTCCTGCTGTGTGCTGACCCTATCCACTTGACCAAACAAGACTTTGCTGTGTGCTGTGTCTTCAACTGAATCTCCAAGGGCCTGAGAAGAGCTGGCCTCCTGTTTCGCAACCCAGGGATAGAAAGGTTGCCAAGAACTCAAGACTCTGCTGTGTCCCACCTGCGCTGCTGTGTGCCGCAGGGACCGTGGACTGTTCTACCAAGCTTCTCAACATCTGCCTGTGAGGTGGGCTGGCTGCTCTCTGTCTTGCTAGAGAGTACCACACCGAGCCGGGCCCGACACCGGTTGCCGCATCAAGAAGATCGACGTGCTCATCGGCACGTGCCTGGCCGCGACCCGGAGGCCTGAAGCAGATCGAGAGTCGTATTTCCCTGCTCTACGAAGCCGCGCTTTGAGTGGCTGACTCCGGTGACGTCGACATCGTCACTGGGGGCTCGTCGAGGGAGTTGTGGAATCCTTGCACCGAACAGCCCGAGGAGCGCTTGTATAGCGAGCGCAGTGACACCGCCGGAGCAACGTAGCTGCCTAAAACATCGAGAGCCTACAAACTGATTCATTCTCAGTGAGTATCGAATCACTCAAGAGACTAGAGACTATCGTCTGACGGTCCCGACCAACTAAGAAAGCGACTATTGTGTAAACCTGTGATGCTTGATTTCAACTGCGGAAACTAGATAAAGATATATTATTTTTGATATAACTCACCTGTGTGGTCTAAGTTTGTGGTGTGCGGAGGAGGGGTCACTGTGGTGTCTACGTGCAAATACCTTACACATTGCCTTGGGGATAAGCCTGTCTGCTCGAGCCAAGCTACCTAGAGGGTGAGCAGGGGTTATCTACCGTGTGTGTCCCTGTACCCTGACTAGAAGCAAGGGTCCCTATTTGGTCTAAGGTGAATACCTCTGCCAACTAGAGACCCCCAGATCTAACATTGGTGGTCAGCGGTGCGGATTAGAACCAGTATTTGCACTTGACCTGCAGTGACTCTTTGTACATCACTAATCTAGTAAGCAGTTGCATCGCACGAAGTTTTTGCGAAGACTATTCTTGGAGGATCGACGAAGCATCATGTCTCTGAATGGAGTAGGTGAGGAGTCGGAATTGCAATTTGAAGTAGAAAAGTTGCTCACGTACAAGAAGGAGCACCTAAAGCAATTCTGCAAGCAGCTTGGATGCCCAGCGAAGGGCAGCGCCAACAGGACGGAGCTACAGAAAGCTCTAAGGGCCTGGTGGGAGGCCAAGAATGGCGCAACCGAGGAAACTACGGAAGGGGATGGCACACCGGAGCACGGATTTGGATCCGATGATCTGCCAGTGAATAGGCCAGCGTCTAGGGCTGGCAGCGCCCATTCCAGTAGGAGCCTCTCTCCAGAGGAGCTGGGGGAAAACCAAAGGGTTAGAGCCCATGAGATTGAACTTTTTAAGCTCAAAGCTCAAGCGGAAGAGAGGAAACTGCGCCTTGACAGTGAGAAAGAGGCGGAGGAGAGGAGGAATGCTCTTGCGTTAGAAGAGAAGAAACTCCAGTTGGCTCATGAGTTGAGCATGAGGGAGCTGGACATTAAAGCCAAACAGGTGGCGTCCAGTCCGAATGGTGGCAGCGCACAACCAGTACAGGCGGGTAAAGTATACATACCGAAAGATTTGGTGCAGAATTATCAGAGGGGTGAGGATATCTATGCGTGGTTTAGATCCTATGAGCTTGCCTTGAAGATGAATGAAGTGCCTGAGAAAAGTTGGGGAGCGGGTTTGTGGAAGCATTTTGAGGCCTCTGGGAGGGATGTCTTAACACCCTTAGAAGCAGCAGGGACCTTAACCTACCCCACGATGAAGGAGGCCTTATGCCTCAGGTATGGGCTTACACCAGAACAGTACCGACAGAAGTTTAGGAACTTCAAGAAACTTGATTCGAGTACGTGGGTGGAGTGTGTGAGTATGTACACGCGTGCACTGGAAGGTTGGATAAAGGGCAGCAAAGTTACTGATTATGTGGGGTTGTGTCACTTGATTAGTTGGGAGCACTTGAGTAGTCTATGTGTTCCAGAGCTGCGCCAGCATCTTTTAGACAGCAAGTTAACTGATCCCAGCGAGCTTGCTAAAGAGGCAGACCGCTGGACTAGCACCAGGGTCAACAAAGGGGTGGTAAGTATGCCAGCCAAGGGTGGACAGGGTCCCCAGCAGAAAGGTGGGGAGGACAAGGGTAACAGTAAGGAGTTCTCTAAAGGGCCCCAAAACAGTTCCCAGGAGAAGGAGTCCCAAGCCCCCAAGCCGAAGAGGTCTTGGCCCCCTAAGGGCAACAGACCACCGCCTACTTGCTATGCTTGTAGGGAAGTGGGGCACATCGCCCCTAAATGTCCCAATAAACCCCCAGCACCAGCTGCTGCTCCAGTCCCAGGGTTAGCTAGTGTAGCTTTGGGAGGGGATTTGATTTCCAGTGGGGAAGCGGGATTAGCTATGATGACCCTTGTCTCTTTAGGAGACCAAGAGATGGTCCAGGATACCTTGATACCCGCTAACACTAAGAAATACGGGCAAAAGGTGACCATCAATGGGAGGGAGATAGAGGCTCTGAGAGACACCGGGGCTAGTGTGACATCTGTCAGGTGTCAGTGGGTGTCTGAAGAGCAAGTAATTCCCAATGTGCTCCGCCCAGTAGTGGCAGCTGACACTTCAGTTCGCCTCTGCAAGATGGCGCGTGTTCCCTTTACATGGGGGGGGAGTCTCTGGTACCTTGGAAGTCTGTGTCAGTGATGCCTTGCCGGTAGATTGTCTGTTGGGTAACGACCTGGAGAGTTCTCCATGGAAGGACGTAGAGCACAGAACTCACTTGGAGATGTTAGGACTGCCAGCGTGGATCTGTGTATCCACACGTGCCATGACAGCCAGTAAGGGTGGATTGGTAGAACTGGAGCCTGGAACGATGGCCCAGGAACCTGCCAGGAGGGGAAGGGGCAGAGGGCGCGGGAAACCGGCCCCCACTGTTCCCACGGTCCAGGAGGAAGCGGAACCTGAGGGGGATGCCCTGGAACCTACAGGGGAGCAGGTGGCCGAACTGGGGGAGTTGCCTGAGCTGACCCATTGGCAGCAAGAAGGTGGCCCCTCCAGGGAGGAATTCTGCCAGGCTCAGAAGGAGTGCCCTTCTCTCATTGGTGTGCGGCAGCAGGCTGCAGACCAGGCAGCAGGCCTAGGGTCCAAGGAACATTTGATTTACTGGGAAGATGACTTACTGTATAGTGAGCCTAAGTTCGCTGAGCCCGGTGCAGCCCGTGTGCTGGTGGTACCCGAGCGCTTCAGGAACTTCTTACTGGGTCTGGCTCACGACGTGCCTCTCGCAGGACATCTGGGGCAAGACAAGACCTATCACAGGCTTGTCACCCACTTCTACTGGCCCCAGATGAAGAAGCACGTCGGTACCTTTTGTAAGTCATGCCAAACCTGTCAAGCCAGTGGCAAGAGCGGAGGGAAGTGCGTGGCGCCCCTCCAGCCGTTTCCTGTAGTGAGCACCCCTTTCGAGCGGGTGGGCATTGATATCGTAGGGCCCCTGGATCCCAAGACCGCCTTAGGCAACAGGTTTATCCTGGTCTTGGTAGATCACGCCACTCGGTACCCGGAAGCAGTCCCTCTCAGGACAATCACAGCACCCGTGGTGGGCCGTGCATTGATGGGGATCTTTTCCTGTGTAGGGTTCCCTCGAGAGGTGGTCTCCGACCGGGGTACCAACTTCATCTCTAGGTATATGAAGTCTCTGTGGGAGGAGTGTGGAGTAACGTATAAGTTCACCACTCCTTACCACCCTCAAGGAAATGGATTGGTTGAAAGGTTCAACCGCACCCTGAAAGGTATGATTATGGGCCTAGCGGAGCCCATGAGACGGAAGTGGGACGTCTTGTTACCATGCCTGTTGTTTGCCTACAGGGAGGTGCCTCAGAAGTCCTTAGGGTTCAGCCCCTTTGAACTGCTGTATGGCCACCCTGTTAGAGGACCTCTCACACTGGTGAAGGAGGGGTGGGAGAAATCCCGTGGGAAAACCCCCCAGGATGTGTTCAGCTATGTGCTGGCCATCCGCAACCAAACGCAGCGCTTCAGGAAGCTCGCTCAGGAGAACCTAGAAGCCAGCCAGGAGGAGATGAAAAGATGGTACGACCAGAATACCACTCTGGTAGAATTTCATCCCGGGCAGCAAGTGTGGGTGATGGCGCCGGTGGAGCCTTGTGCGCTCCGCGACAAATGGACCGGGCCATATGAGGTGGTAGAGCGCAAGAGTGAGGTGACCTACCTGATCAACATGAAGACTCCTAGGCAGCCCCTTAGAGTCTTGCATGTGAACCGCCTCAAACCCCACTTCGAGAGGTCTGAAGTGACGATGCTCATGGCTACAGATGACGGTGGGGAAGAGGATAGTGATCCACTCCCTGACCTCCTGGCAGCGAAGGAGCAAGACGGGTCAGTAGATGGTGTGGTCCTCTTGCCCACACTGACCCCGGAGCAGCAGAGCGACTGTCGCCAGGTGTTGGGTCAGTTTGCCTCCCTGTTCTCCCTGACACCAGGTGTCACCAATTGGTGCGTCCATGATGTGGACACTGGAGATAGCCTGCCTGTGAAACAGAAGTTTTACAGAGTAGCTGACAAGGTCAGGGCCAGCATCAAGGAAGAAGTCTCCAAGATGTTGGCGTTAGGGGTAATTGAGCCCTCTAGCAGTCCCTGGGCTAGCCCAGTGGTCCTCGTTCCCAAGAAATCTGCTACACCCGGTGGCCCGTCAGAACTTCGGTTCTGCGTGGACTACCGCGGGCTCAATGCGGTCACCAAGACTGACGCGCACCCCCTCCCCAGAGCTGATGAGCTCGTGGATCGGTTAGGAGCTGCCCGGTACCTCAGCACCTTCGATTTGACTTCGGGGTACTGGCAGATTGCCTTAACTGACGGGGCAAAGGAGAGGTCGGCATTTTCAACACCAGAGGGGCACTTCCAGTTTCGAGTCATGCCCTTTGGATTGAAGAATGCCCCTGCCACCTTCCAGAGACTGGTCAACCGGGTACTGACCGGGCTGGAGCAATTCAGCGCCGCATACCTGGATGACATTGCTGTGTTCAGCTCCACTTGGGACGAACACTTGCAACACCTCTGTGAAGTGTTGAGGGCGCTGCAGAAGGCAGGCCTCACTATCAAGGCTAGTAAGTGCCAGATAGGGCAGGGATCAGTGGTGTATTTGGGACACCAGGTGGGGAGCGGCCAGGTGGCGCCCCTACAGGCGAAGATCGATACCATTCTGGCTTGGGAACCCCCCAAGACGCAGACAGAGGTGAGAGCCTTTCTAGGACTCACCGGGTATTACAGACGGTTCATCAAGGGATACGGCACCATTGTTGCCCCCTTGACGGAACTAACCTCTAGAAATCAGCCCAGGAAAGTGAATTGGACCGAGGCCTGTCAAACTGCTTTTGATGCCCTGAAAACTGCAATGTGCACAGCACCGGTGCTTAAGGCGCCTGACTTTTCGAGTGAGTTCGTAGTGCAGACAGACGCTTCAGAGCAAGGCGTGGGAGCAGTACTCTCACAGATGGACGACGAGGGCGGGGACCAACCCGTAGCTTTCGTTAGTAGGAGGCTACTTCCCAGGGAACAGAGGTGGAGCGCTATTGAAAGGGAAGCATTTGCTGTGGTCTGGGCCCTGAAGAAGCTGAGGCCCTACCTGTTTGGGACTCACTTCCGTGTTCAGACCGACCACAGGCCCCTCAGATGGCTAATGCAGATGAGGGGTGAGAATCCAAAACTGTTGAGGTGGTCCATCTCCCTACAGGGAATGGACTTTACGGTGGAACACCGTCCCGGTACAGAGCACGCCAATGCTGATGGTCTGTCCAGGTTTTTCCGCCTTAGCGATGAGAACTCCCAAGAGGGTGGGTAGTTCTCCCCGCTTTCAGCTGGAGGGGACACGTGTTAGACCTGACATCCTTGGCGTGGGTTTTTCCCCTATCTTTTGCCTCTGCTACATGGATTTTTGATGCTGTGCTGGATTTCGTTTTGCTGGTTTAGATGCTTTAGGACACTCTGCCACTGCTAATCAGTGCCAGAGTGTAAGTGCTCCCTGTGTAAAATATCGTATCGATTGGATATACCTGATTGGCATATCTGTATCACCATGAAGCCCCTAGTAAAGTGCACTGTGTGTGCCAGGGCTGGTGATGACGGATGCTACTAGTGGGTCTGCAGCGCTGATTGCGCCACCCACCTGTGTAGCCCTAAAACAGTGTCTCAGGCCTGCCGCCGCAGGCCTGCCTGCAGTCCCCGGACTGCCATGTCCCCCTGGCCAGTGTCCACACTGGCCGGGCCTAACCCTTCCCTTTTCATACACGTCAGTCATCCCTATGGAAGGCCCAAGGTACCCCCCTGGGCAGGGTGCAGTGTATGTAGAAGGTAGAGCATGTACTAGTGCAGGTAACATGTTCTGGTAGTGAACACCGGCCATTTTGTGTGTTCACTACTGCAAGGCTATCTTGTTCCATAGGCTAACATGAGGGAGGCGGGTGCCAATGGCTATCCGCCTATCTTCTCATACGAACAAGATAAGACATGAGTGTTTGATATCCCTGAGCTCAGCATTTAATAACACATCTTTTAGGAGAGATTGTTTTTAAATCCTGAGTTGGAGAACAGTACTTTTTAGAGAGTAGCTGTTCTCTTGTCTGACCCTTCTGTGTGCCTGGGCGCGCTTGTGGATTGACTGTCTGGTTTGAGAGTGACAGGGGCTGGGGATCCCCCGGGAGGTTGGCTGAGTCAGCCCTCTGCTGAATGGCGACAATCGCAAGGAGAGTGGAGGGAGGAGATAGCACCTGGGATTGAATAGGGCTGTGCCTGCCTGCCACTCTGCTGGCTCCACCTCCTGCTGGGCGGCTGACGACCTTGCCCCTCGCTCTGAAAAGAATGTAGGAGCCAGGAAAACAAAGTGCTCCAGCAACACCCAGAACTGGATCAGACCGGGCTCAGGACCCACTTGCACAAAGACTTCAAAGACTTCTAGGGGTATAAGTACAAGACCCCTGACAACAGATTTTTAGATTCGACCATCGAGAGGAACCTCTGCTGAAAGACGGACCGCTGAAGAACTAAAGGAAGATTGCCGTGCTGTGTGCTCTAAAGGCTGACCTGTTCTGGCGTACAACTGAAGCTAAGGAGAAGAAGGGGTCCTGCTGTGTGCTGACCCTATCCACTTGACCAAACAAGACTTTGCTGTGTGCTGTGTCTTCAACTGAATCTCCAAGGGCCTGAGAAGAGCTGGCCTCCTGTTTCGCAACCCAGGGATAGAAAGGTTGCCAAGAACTCAAGACTCTGCTGTGTCCCACCTGCGCTGCTGTGTGCCGCAGGGACCGTGGACTGTTCTATCAAGTTTCTCAACATCTGCCTGTGAGGTGGGCTGGCTGCTCTCTGTCTTGCTAGAGAGTACCACACCGAGCCGGGCCCGACACCGGTTGCCGCATCAAGAAGATCGACGTGCTCATCGGCACGTGCCTTGCCGCGACCCGGAGGCCTGAAGCAGATCGAGAGTCGTATTTCCCTGCTCTACGAAGCCGCGCTTTGAGTGGCTGACTCCGGTGACGTCGACATCGTCACTGGGGGCTCGTCGAGGGAGTTGTGGAATCCTTGCACCGAACAGCCCGAGGAGCGCTTGTATAGCGAGCGCAGTGACACCGCCGGAGCAACGTAGCTGCCTAAAACATCGAGAGCCTACAAACTGATTCATTCTCAGTGAGTATCGAATCACTCAAGAGACTAGAGACTATCGTCTGACGGTCCCGACCAACTAAGAAAGCGACTATTGTGTAAACCTGTGATGCTTGATTTCAACTGCGGAAACTAGATAAAGATATATTATTTTTGATATAACTCACCTGTGTGGTCTAAGTTTGTGGTGTGCGGAGGAGGGGTCACTGTGGTGTCTACGTGAAAATACCTTACACATTGCCTTGGGGATAAGCCTGTCTGCTCGAGCCAAGCTACCTAGAGGGTGAGCAGGGGTTATCTACCGTGTGTGTCCCTGTACCCTGACTAGAAGCAAGGGTCCCTATTTGGTCTAAGGTGAATACCTCTGCCAACTAGAGACCCCCAGATCTAACACCCACAGTTATACTTGTAAACCAATTTAGTCTGTATGTCCTGCCAGTATGGCTTAATAGTTAGTTTTCAGTGCTCGTGTATGATGTCTTTATATAGACATTTAACTATATTACTAATTGAAGCTGTGCTGTTTATTTCTATCTATCTGTCTGTTCAGCCCTATCTCGCTGTCTACCTACCGGTCTGTATGTCTATATACCTGTTTCTCTATCTATCTATCTATCTATCTATCTATCTATCTATCTATCTATCTATCTATCTATCTATCTATCTATCTATCTATCTATCTATCTATCTATCTATCTATCTATCTGTTAGTCTGTCTAACTATGCAACCCTCTCTATTTAGGCAAACTGCTCTATGTATGTAACTTTATCTATGCATTTCTTTCAATCTATTTATGCAACCTTCTCTATGCATGCAATCCTCTCTAGGTATATATCTATGCATCACTATCTATGTAATGCCATTTATCCATCACATATATATGCAGAATGTTTATACAACCCTATCTGTCTTTCCAAGCCTCTCTATTTATTTTTTCATGCCTCACTATCTATTTGTAGTAAAGCTTTATAAAACAAATAATACAAAAAAACATTTGCAAAGGCAAGAGGCTGGCAGCCAATACCAGAAAAATAGGCTTTTATTTAGTTTTGGTGTTAGCCTAGACCTTTTCATGTGACTAAAGTTGTCTATATAACACAGTTAGTTTTGAGTCAGCCTCCATCTATTAGTCTGTTGTTGTAAGTCACAATTCTCTGCCACCCACCCCAGCGTGTGTCAAGGGGCAGTGGGCCAGTCCACTTCAGCCATTGGCTGACTTCTCCGTTAGTCACAGCATACTTCCCTTTCACTCATCCACACACAAAGTAGTTCCCTTCAGTGCCAAGGAGTGCTATGTTAATGTGTGCTTTTTTAAGACCCAAAAATATTTTTTGCCTTCAGCCAATGTTTTGTGAGGGCCCAGAATCCTCCCCAACAATAAAGCTTTGCAAAAACAATGGCATACCAAAGCCAGAACTGCCAAATCCAAAAGCCTGGCAGCCAGCACCCGACCTATTGGCTTTGCCAGTGATTGTTTCCTATTTACAGGAAATGAGGTTAGTACATTACATGTAATGGTACAAATAAAGATAATTAAGAGAAGAAACCAGTGCCTGAAATAAAGACAGAGACTGCGAATCTGTCTCGCAATACGTGCTTCAAATCAAAGAAACACGAGCTGTTCTTAAAAATAGCAAAACTCTGACAGCATTTGAAGAGAAATCACACAAATAAACACTGAACATCAATTCTCCTAGGTAGCAGGATTTCAGCTGAAAAACTCTTTTTTGACAATATATTACATAACTTTCCAAACACAACCGGCAATTAGCGCCACACAACATTCAGGGACGTGCCTACAAGCTAAAAGCTTATTACAACCTTCAATCAAACGAACTAAAATATGTAAGTGACACGAACCACATTCTCTTTTCTTTGTTTTCCACTGGTACGTGCGTTAGCAAGCATGCTAGGGTACTAAAATTACACAAAAATGATCAATAACAAAATGTTATTTCACGCTGCAGTTACCCTACACAGAAATTCTGACCCTCATTTACCAAAGCTTTGTGGGGGCGCTGGCATGATGCAAAAGAAAGCTTTAATCTAGCAATCATCCTGCCGGGCAGTGCTAAATGTTATTGCATCCTACGAGCATACGGGCAACCTTTAGTTAACAAGGACCCCTGATTTCTGCCATTCACTGGGGAAGGAGGTATGTCGGCCAATAGGATCAGCAGAAAAAATCCTATATGGACACCGCATAATTTTTCCCAGAGCCACATGCTAAAGCCAGTGCCAGATAAAATAAGTGTCCAGCACATATCAGCTGTAATCCCACAGTGCTAGTCACCTCTTTCAGCAGGTCTGAAGATGGCACCCCCCCATGACCACTACTGCCATGGATTCCCTCACTACCGCCATTTAACAGGGCCACTCAAGTCTCCATAACCACTGTCTCTCAGATTCATTTAGTTTTATAGCGCCACTCATACCAGTGTAAGGTGTCAGAGCACTTTACATCACATACACATTGCACAGAGACAATCATACGGGACTCTCCAGAAGATCTTTCAATTTCTCTCCTTCCCCTCGCCGAAACAGGCAGTGGTGGCCCTTGTACTGTCTAGATTGGATTACTACAATGCCCTGTATGTAGGGATAAATAAGGGGCTCCTACATCGACTTCAACTTGTGCAGAATGCCGCCGCCAGGCTGGCGATGGGCCTTCGTAAATTACACTCTGTATCGGGTACCATCAGAAGTCTGCACTGGCTCCCTTTGGGATGGAGAATTGTGTTTAAAGCCCTGTGCCAGGTGCACGAGGCCTTTTACAATATGGGGTCAGAAGGCATTAAAAACTGTTCCGGAAATATGTCCCCGGCAAGCAGCTAAGATCTGCCAGCAAGAATCTGGTGACAGTTCCCAGGTTTAGGAAATCTAGATGGGGGAGGGCCTTTTCGCTGGTTGCTGCCAATCTGTGGAATTCCCTCCCTCAATTTCTACTCTAGAAACCCATTCCTTGTTCCGTAAGACCTTGAAGACCTGGCTCTTCACCTGCTCCAATCTGTAAGCCCTTTTACCTATGGACATCTCCGATCCTGATCCCTCTCCGCAGCCCCTTGATGCCCCCGGGCTAAGTACGCGCTTTATAAAGCTTGTTTTCATTCATTCATACGTGTGTAAATCGGTGTACAGGGAATTTTACATAAGACAGAGGACTACAAGGTGTTGGAGTCACATGTCATCCAGACTGGTAGGCAGAATAGTTTGAGTCCTTGGTCGGGAAAAACAAAAATTCAGAATTTAAAATGTAACACCATTGTTAGGGGATTCCTTTAATAATAAGAATTGATTTCTACCCAAATGAACCCTTTTTGCATGGTTAGGATAATGAAAGACAGGGCAAAAAAGTATATAGCTCTAATGTATGCCTTGTAGTTGGCACGCAGCTCTTCGATGACACTTCATAGCTCACTTTTCTATATTAGGATTTTAACTTATAAACTGCAAGTAACAAAAGGATCTCTCTGCCAAAAGCAGAAACCCACTGACCTATTCGCATTTTATTGATGCCTGAAAATGGCTGGAGGCCCGGTACCTGACAGCAGGTGCTTTTAAAACGATAATATACCTGCAAACTTGGCGGCCCCACCCCATGTCAGTGCCTGGTGCAGTGGAACCGACCGCACCGCCCCAAGAGCCCGCCCTGCATAATCACCTGCTAGTATTCCTGGAGGACTCCAAAGAAAGTTCTAGCCAGGGGATAGCTCCGGAAATCCACAACCATCTCAGGAAGTGCGAAATCTGGGCGTGTCCGTTGACCAAAATCTCTCCCTAGAAACACATATTAACAAAACCTCAGCCACTTGTTTTGGACTGCTGAGGAATCTGAGAAAACTGGTGCCATTACTGCCAGAAAGTTGGTAGTACAGAGTATAATCCTCAACAGATTTGATTATTGTAATGCGCTACTGGTGGGAGCCCCGAAATATCTCATCAACAGATTGTACAGGATGCAAAAACTTGCAGCTAAACTGGCCTTGAATGAAGCTAGAAATGACTGCATCTGAGGCGATGAGAACCTTACACTGGTCTATATAGACAAAGGGGGGACAAGAGGGCTTTTATTCAAGGAGGTCCAGCATACATGCCCAGTCAGTCATTTGAAAAAGAAAAAGTATGCGGTTCCTCAGAAAAGAGAAGTGAAGGGAAAGGAAAGACCGTGAGAAAGAGGAATTCCTCTATTCGGAACTAGGGTCCTCACACACCCAGCAAGCTAGATGTCATGCTTCATCATATGGACCTGCTCCTCGTCGGGCCGGCGCTGCAATGCCCGACGGGCACCCTAAAAAGGGGCTCTTTGGCGGAGATCTTCAGTTCCTGGCCGTATGATGTAGTGTGTGTGAGAGGGACCTAGCAGTGTAGATGTGAGTGCAGGGAAGTGAATTAAAACAAGTTAGAGGGTCCAAAAAATAATTTTATTGGGAGTGGCTCTCTACCTGAATAAAAATGTGAAAACAGAATGGCAGCTAGCTGATGTTATGATTCAGCTTGGCTAGGCTCATCTGTGCTGGTCGACATGTTTCTTGCCAAGTGGTCCTAGTGATCCGTGGCAATTCCTCAGGACCTAAAAAAGCTGTCAAGAATCTACACCCAAGGTATCCCAAGCAAAGGCAATGAGCGAAGTGAGTGGTTGGTGTCCAGGTGGCGCCACGGCCACGGATAGGAGCATGGTACTACACCATCTTGGGTGAGTTTCCCATTAGTGCAACTTTGTAATACCTTTAGGCACTTTATCCTAGATTCCATTAGGATACCACGACCTTTCCAGCCTTCTGTTTTAGTTGTTTTTAATTGATTTTTTTAAATCACTAGCTATAGAAGCACCACCACTCACTGTATAGAAACATTGACACATGGTGTTTAAGGACTTCAGATTGGACCGTCTAGTCATTTTGGGGTTTAGCACCACTTTGTGTCGTACACCTGTACAGTAACCACTCACTTCGCTCATTGCCTTTGCTTGGGATACCTGACTTACAGTCTCCTTTCCTTTTAGGTTTCCCTAGGCATATGGCGAGACCGTTCCCATTGAACAGGTAGTAAGTAACTATTGTACGTACTGCCTGGTGTAGATTCTTGACAGCTTTTTTAGGTCCTGAGGAATTGCCACGGATCACTAGGACCACTTGGCAAGAAACATGTCGACCAGCACAGATGAGCCTAGCCAAGCTGAATCATAACATCAGCTAGCTGCCATTCTGTTTTCACATTTTTATTCAGGTAGAGAGCCACTCCCAATAAAATTATTTTTTGGACCCTCTAACTTGTTTTAATTCACTTCCCTGCACTCACATCTACACTGCTAGGTCCCTCTCACACACACTACATCATACGGCCAGGAACTGAAGATCTCCGCCAAAGAGCCCCTTTTTAGGGTGCCCGTCGGGCATTGCAGCGCCGGCCCGACGAGGAGCAGGTCCATATGATGAAGCATGACATCTAGCTTGCTGGGTGTGTGAGGACCCTAGTTCCGAATAGAGGAATTCCTCTTTCTCACGGTCTTTCCTTTCCCTTCACTTCTCTTTTCTGAGGAACCGCATACTTTTTCTTTTTCAAACCTTACACTGGTCGCCAGGGAGAGAAAGAAATCCTTTCAAGGCAATGTGCATTGTGCATAAGGCATTAAATGGTAAGGGCCCAGTGCCGCTACAAGAGAAACTCAGTTGGTACAGACCAAGACGAACACTGCGCTCAACCACAGGGACTCTGCTTTGTGTTCCAAACTTCAGGAAAAATAAGATGGGGGAGACCTTTTCGGATTAAAGCGGCTCAACTGTGGAAAAAGCTGCCCGCAGAAGTAAGAGCCAACAGAAACCTGATCAACTTCAGGAAGAACCTAAAAACGCGGCTCTTCCCAACTGAGGCTTGCATTAGAGAGACAAAGAGGTGCTAAACCTGACATAGATGTACTTGAGCTGCAGAAGGAACCAGGCATAGATGCAGTAGAGCCAAGATACCTGTAATGGTGAATTGTGTTCCAAACTTCAGGAAAAATAAGATGGGGGAGACCTTTTCGGATTAAAGCGGCTCAACTGTGGAAAAAGCTGCCCGCAGAAGTAAGAGCCAACAGAAACCTGATCAACTTCAGGAAGAACCTAAAAACGCGGCTCTTCCCAACTGAGGCTTGCATTAGAGAGACAAAGAGGTGCTAAACCTGACATAGATGTACTTGAGCTGCAGAAGGAACCAGGCATAGATGCAGTAGAGCCAAGATACCTGTAATGGTGAATTGTGTTCCAAACTTCAGGAAAAATAAGATGGGGGAGACCTTTTCGGATTAAAGCGGCTCAACTGTGGAAAAAGCTGCCCGCAGAAGTAAGAGCCAACAGAAACCTGATCAACTTCAGGAAGAACCTAAAAACGCGGCTCTTCCCAACTGAGGCTTGCATTAGAGAGACAAAGAGGTGCTAAACCTGACATAGATGTACTTGAGCTGCAGAAGGAACCAGGCATAGATGCAGTAGAGCCAAGATACCTGTAATGGTGAATGCAGCGCTCTATACATGTTTATTTTATTATATTCTAATCACATAACAGTGTGTAGGTGCAGTATTTTGTAAGAAAGCTTTCTGCAATTTTAACTGCTGTGGAACAAATGTTGCACATGCACCAGGCGCTGGTTGTGCAGCCTGCTGGAGTGTGCATACAGAAGCCGAGGGTGGGAGATAAGCAACTCTCTGTGCCATTAACACTGAAGTTATCTGATTGCTTGATGGGTGGAAACCATGTTTGCAGACCTGCACTTTCCTTGTACACATGATTGCCGGAAGTTGCTCTGGCTCGATTAGTTGAATTGAGCAGGTAAAGTCTAAAGGACGCAGAGTGCACTTGGTATATGAAAGTTAAGGCAGGACGACAACCATGTAATGCTCTGGAAGCAAAAGCCACTATTTACTCGCCTCGCGACCCTATCACAGGACTGTTTCAAAGTTGTAAACAGGGCCTTTTTTAGGTTTTGTCTGCACAGAGCTTGTGCTGAATTTGCAAAATCTCTTGTACATAAAGACAAAAAATCTAAGGAGTGTCTAGGAGCCCACCTATTACTTACCATTGGCTGGCTCCCACATCATTCTGGTTTCATTGGTCAGTACCTCCTCCTCGCCTCCCTCTTCTCCTAGGCTTTGATTCAGTTTTCATCCTGCGATGGAGCCTGGACCCTGTACTTGCCCTACTGGACAGTGTGCTTACACTACAGGCTTCTGCAGTGCAGGCACTCTTTATTAACTTTTCAACATGCACTTTTTGAGTGCATGTCTCTGCAGACCATCTCGTTCATCCCTGCTAAAAGTAACAGCAACAAAAAAGCGCCACGACTCACTGTCCGAGGCGCCATCTGGTTTTTACTTCGAGGCAAGCGCGTTTTAGTTTCGCGCGAGGCAATCTTTTAGTTTCTGTTGACTTTGTTCCCAGGCTCGTAGATATGTTATTTTTTCAGTTGTTTAGATGCCGCGTGGTTCAGGAAATATAATGGCACATACTTACTAAAGAGCGCGCGTGCGACGCTGCATCTGCTTTCACTTTTGGCGCCGCGGGCGACGCTGCATCTGCTTTCACTTTTGCATAGCTTTTTCCATATTGCCGCCCCCCTCCAAACGTACATGTGCTCTCCTCGACCCAAATTCACCAGCAGGTCTGTTGCTTTCCCTACTCATCCATGTCCCCTCAAACTCCCTAATCCCTATGTTTGATTAGCTTGACAGCTCCGCGTGTCACGGTATGGTTTTGCACACATAATGGCACATACTTACTAAAGAGAGCACCCGGTTTGCTAGTGCTAGTTAACTAAACTTTTAAATGCGTATCAGATAAATAAGCGTGCAGCTGCTGTGTTAATACCAAATTCCACGGGCCTTACTTACACTGGCCTTTAGAAACCAACATTTTTGTATGGGGGGTTGGAATCATGAGCGTGTACACCCAACGTTCAGACATTTAGTGGTTAGATATCTATCAATCTGCTCAGATGTGCTGCACTTTGCAGACAAACTCTGCTGAATCAGTCAATCCGGTTACTGGGCAGTTCTAAGAGGGTGGTGCTTGCATGCTATCGTAGACCTGTACAGTGTGCTTTAGGTGAGTGATATTTAATATGCTGCTGTTTTACTTGGGGCATGAAACCCCAAGGACTGACCTCCCCCCCCACATTTCACTTCCTAGTCAGTCTTAACTTTTGAGTTTGGTCTAGCTCGACCAGATACCAGTGGCTGGTGCTTCTCTTTTTTTTTTGTTCACTAGTCGACTCAAAAAATCATTCCTGGTTTCCCTCATCATAATTGTTTTTTTTTTTTTTTTTTTTGGTATTCAATTTTCCTTTTGATTGTGTTTTCGGCATTGGTACACAAATGCTTTACTCCTGCCTCCCTGGAGTTAAGCCTGACTGCTCTGTGCCACACCTACCCAGGCTAAGATTTAAAATAAACCACACTGCTTCATTTGAGGCCCCTTATTTGTAGGCAAGGGACCTGTTATGGAGACAGTTAACTTTTTTTGATACTAGGAAATGTTCCACTAGGCATCCTTCCCATAGGTCTGTCTCTTAGGAAATATGTCCACACCATGGACCATTATTTACTCCTGGCATCATTGGAAGCTTGATCTGAATTGGAATGACAAGCTGACATCTAAAGGAACTGCAGTGCCTGTGTTAAGCTTTTTTTTCTGGTGGCGCTTACTCCTGGGATCCTCCATTTCTACGAGGTGACTAATGCATGCCTCTCTGAGTCATGGCAATTTCTCAACCCCACTCAAAATAAGTTGCTCTATTATACCCTTTGGTCAAGACTAGCCATAAGTATGCAGTTCTTAGTGCAAGGAACTGCACACGTAGTGTTGCTTAGTACCAACTGCTCTGTTTGTTATCCTGCTGGACAGAGGAGGTGATGGCTAATTTAGCTGGTTAATGCACCTGCAGTAAAGATGTAAGACGGTCAAGCGCTTCTTAAGCACAGTAACTGATCTCAAAAACGCAGTGTGTAGATAGAGCAGGTTAGTTGTATAATTTCCATTTTAAAGTGATTGCTTGTGTGCCACTTAAGGCTACTTGTAGCGCGCCTGGTTCGAGCAGTACAAGTTTGTTTGCTTTCCGGGGTACTCTTAGTCTAGGGGTCGTGACATTAGCATTTTTTGTCGAATATTGGCCCTTTACGAAGCTCGCTCTGCAAGCTTGAATTGTCTTTTGGTGGCCTCTGATACGCTGCCTGTCTGTCTGTCTGCCTTCTCTCCTGAGCTTCTCCAGCGCTGCTCAGCTAGGACTCGCCCCTTCTTGGAAACAAGCATTGGCATAGCCAATAGGTCTCGCTTTTGGGACCTTATAAGTTTTTAGCCATGCAACAGTTGATGTTTTGCACCAAGGATATTGTGCTGCATAACTAAATACTTATAAGGTCCCAAAAGCGAGACCTATTTGCTATGCCAATGCTTGTTTGTTTTAGCCTCTAAGCCCTACTTGTAAGTTCCCGGTGGTAATACTTCCGATGGCATCACTTCTAATGGCATTTTATTCTTTGAAAAATGCGGTGTATGTTAGTTAACTCTTAGGCTTTCTATTGAAACCGAGGGAGCAGGGGGCGTATTTTTATGATAATACTTTGAAGAGTACCGTCCACCATTTGATTTAACATACTCATACAGTGATGAATGTCTACTACCTATTTCCGGTGAAAACATTGGCAGCCACATACGGCCGCTCTTTGTTTTGTATAATACTTTAGACTGGCGTGTCCATTTATATCAAAAGTGAGCTGCGAGTGCCACCTTGTGGATTACATGTAAATTTAACACAAATATGAAAAAAAACTCGATACGAGAATATTGAAGCGCTTTTATTGGTTTTTAGGTCTCGCCTACGCAGCGCGCATGCGCTGCTTAGGCAAAAATACCTTTTGCAATCGCTTCGGCTTTTCAGCCAAAAACGTGCACGCGTTCCATCGCCTTCAATGGCAACGCATGCACGTGTGGCAATTGCCTTGCGGGAGCGAGCTTGACACCATATGTTTGTAATTAACTTACAAACACATGGTGCCCCTGGCTCGCTCCCGCAGGGAAATGCTTTGTGTGCTGTTTGAAGGCTCGCGGTGACAAAGTGCGCGAGCAGGAGCAGCCTGGAAGCCGAGATCCCTCAGTGTCACGCGCAGTAAATGATTGCTGTCTCGCCAGGTGCCGCCGACGGAGATTAAAAGGGGCGATTCTGTGCCATAACACAGGATAAATGGGCATATTCACTGAGCCTCTCCGCCCGAGCTGCTCGTTATAAAGAGCTCAGATTGGGAAGTCGGTGCTATCGAAAGGAAGCGGCTCGGTGCACCCCTCCCACCTCATCCCCCCACGCCTCCACCCCTCTGTATGTAGGCCGAACAATGCATCAAGAGCGCCCCATAAGTCTAGATAAACGCCGCCCCGTGAATGAGTGCAATAACCAAGTTCATTCAAGGTCTGAAATGCATTCTGAGCTTTGAGTTATCGTGTAGATAATAATAAACACATTGCACATTTCATTGCATCATTGGGGATTTTCAGTCTGCAGACAGATTGGCTTACTTTAATATCCCAGTGTCCTAATGTGTCACCCTTCCCTTGCTGTCTACAGCTCTTTCTCAGTCTCTTGAAAGTCCTCAAGAGACAGTTTGTCTCTGTTAGGCCCTCCTCTATCGTGCCCAATGCCCATTCTTTTTGGTTTCTGGGCCTTGGCTGTTGTACGCACGCCTTCGGTGGATTCTGGGCCCTCTGCCTTCCATCATAGCTCACTGCGGCAAGGCCACTGAACGCCAGACCCCCTCCAGTGACCTGAAGTCTGAGCTACACCCACACCACGGGTGCTTTGAGAACTTCCTGGCTACCCGTTGACATGTCTTCACCACCAGGGTCAGATAGCATGACCTTTGAGATGCATACGGCCCGATTAGTGTATTTGCAGTTATGGTGCTGCACAGAGACCTGACCCCAATCACTGAAGTCTCCAGTCTTTGTGAAATCTTTGCTCCTGTATGCTCAATCTTTGACATGTTCCGAGCACCAGATGCTGTAGAACTCTGCGCTCTCTCTCCTGCTAACCCTCTGTGTGCTCTAGGAGTATACATCTGAAGGGACTAGTGTGGACAGACAAGCTCCTGGCTGCCTAGACAATTTTTGTGAATCATTAGCTTCTGCATTTTCACGCTCTAGGACGATCACGTATCTTTATTGTTGAATGCTGAGCCTTTTGTTCAGGGAAAACCACAAAACTCTATCTATGTGTTTAAAGAGTTCTATCTTTTGTTTTATCATTCCCTCCTCCCTCCAAGGCCAGGCTCAGCACAGGCCTCACACTGAAGATTTGTTTTAGAAATCACTGGACCAGAATCCAGAGTACATTTCGACTCCCTAGTCAATTTGCGAAATAATATGCAGCATTTTTGGGTTATCATTTGCACTTAAGTTGGTAACAATATATTTGAGACACACTCCCTACAACTCTGCTTCTTACCCAAAATGAAACCAATCATCGCTAATTTGGTAGAAGAAAATTTAGAGTAACTAAAATTCATTTTTATGTAAACAGTGCTAATGTTATGGGTCATACGTTCAACTGTGTCCCATCCATCTTATTGAGGTCTGTATATTCATTTCTATTACTTGGTTAACTGTAGCATATATTATGCACAACACTTAGAAACAACAGGAGTGTAGAACGAAGTGCTCTATAAAAACAATTTTATTATTAGAAGTAGTTGAGATTTCAATGAACATGTGCATACGCATGTGAAGTTTAGAGAATACTGATCAAGGATTTTGTAGTTTAAAATATGTTTTATCAGAATGCCTGCTTAAAACTGTCTTTATCAAATTACACCTTATTATAGCAAAAATGTGTAATATAAAGAAAAACACCCCCACAGAAAAACGGTGAATTTCAAAGTGGAACATTATCAGTTTAATTTAAAGAATCAAAAGCGAAATGCATGAAGTAATACGTTGTGATACCTTCTATTTCTTATTAATAAAATCTTTTTGAACTTAAAAAAAAAGCGAAATGCAAATTAGTATTAAAGTTTAACTGTTTTTTTCCCCCCAATGTGCAGTTATTATCACTCAGATGAGAGTGGGGGTTAAGGATACAAAACACCTTGCAGGCTCAGCCACTGGTCTAAGCATGGTGGAATTGGGTTTTCACTTTTTGGTGGCTGGGATGAAATATCCGACATTACACTTTGAAATTGGTAGTCATCGAGTGCAATGTTTTTATGGATTTCTTTTGAAGTTCACCAGGGTCTCCGACATTTCCACAGAAGAGCACAAGAAACAGCCTTTCATGTTTGTGTTCACTCTGCATGTTGAACGAGGGCCGCCAGCTATTTGCACTGATTGTTATGATGTTTGAAATGTTTGTACAACCTGCGTGGAAAAAGTGTAAATCTCAAAAATGGTAATAAACGGTACAGACATTTTCAAGAAAATAACAATTAAACAAGATCCAGATTAATCTATAATGTGCAGCAGCATTTGGTGAGTTTTCAGGGAAATTACAAATGACTACATGTGCAACAATTCACAAGGACATTAGAAATGCATGTTTGGGTACAAGATTCCGTAAAGACATGTGCTTCAGTTATTAAAACTGATATACAGGGCCGGCTTAAGAGCTGGTGGCAGCTGGTGCGATAGTCTTTTTAGGTCTCACCTAGGCAGCACATGCACTGTCTCTTTCGAGACATGCTGTATCTACAATATGGGCATTTGCAAAGCCCCTCGCATTTAATTCCTGCCTTTGTGTGTCTTTTAAAATCTGGTGCTTTTGAGTGGTGAATCCGTCCCATTTGTTCCGCCTTTGTGTTTTGGTTGTACCTATGGCGACTACCCTTTCACATGTCTTCTTTCTGCTGGGTGCATTTATCTTTGTGTTTGCGCACTCTTTTTCTAGTTGTATAGTGCCCGTGTTTTCTGAAGGTTACGTTTTTCGTATCTTGTTTTGTTAAAGCTTGTGCAAGACGCATTCTAACCTTTTGTTTTTTAGATATACTATATTTGGTTAGCAAGGCTTACCTAATTGTACAGAGTTTTTGTAATTTACGTGCTTGTTTAAACTCAACGTACTTAATTTGTTTAGTGAAGAAGTGCCATGTTGACATGGATTTTTTTTGTATATGTTGTGTTGCTAAAGTTTGTTAGAGATGCCTTTGGAGTGTGTTTTTTTTCAATGTGCTTTACTTGTTTAGGAAGGCTTTTTTGTGTTCACAGCATCTATGCTTTATGTTTCTGGTGGCTTCTCCGTGTTGACGGTGCTTTTTTTAAGCTGGTTTTGCTGTTGGAAATGATACTGCATATTTTTATTTGAGGACAAAACACCACATAATGCGGCGCAGATATGCTGCTGTCTGCATATAGCACACAGTGTACAGCCTCTATCTACGAAACAAAGATCTCACTAGTGTCACACAGTGCAAGTGGGGTTTTCGAAACCTGCTTCTGGGGTATTTCAAATGTAACTTGCCCATATTGCCATTGCTAGGTTGTTTGATAACCTGACATGAAAAAGTTCACATGAAGCTTGAACATTCATATGGTTGGCCAGCTCAATGTTTACCAAAACATCTGCTGCTTCAAGGCTTGTTGTGAACAAAACGCGCTCCGCTGACGGCTGTAAATCATGTTCTTATCTGGTTTCCTATCCGGTCCCCCAATCACCCTCCTCTCGCTGAATCAGCTCGTGTGTGCACGTTTGTTTGATAAGCTAATTTCAGTTCCTCCATGTTTTGTCACAAACAAAATTCTGAAATATGCATTGGACAAAACTGTGTTGAGAACTTTCCCTTTGATGCAAGCAGCAAAGGCCTATGTATTGCAACCTTTTATGTCTAAGTAGCGGGTCCTGTTAAGGTTGATAAAGGGAGTACCACTGAATGGAGAGATAGTAACTCCACATTTTTGCAGCTCTGTTCATCAGGTGCTGTACCTAAGCAGACACCTAGCGGGAAGAACTTCTGACTTCTCCTCAGCTTGATCCCAGCCTTTCTGCGTGCCCCCCGGTTACTGATTAATCTCTGTAACCATCCTTATGTTAACTTTGGAAAGTCAACTCCGCCACTGGCTAAGTTTATAAATGTTTACTATGTGTGTCCCACAGATTTAAAGTGACACTGTCCCTTATTTATACAACCAAGACTGCACGAGTCAGGCCCTCTATAAGGGCGTAGGAGTGGAGGGAGGGCATTTAACATAATATTTAGACTAGAAACACCAAAACAGAATTGGCTTTTAAATATAAGGTGTATAGATATTAACCATGCTAGTAGAACTTGTGTTATCTACTTTGGGATGATGAAAAGTGGAGTAAATCTCCCCCACTGCTCTCCAAGCCCACACACCCCTGCAGACCCTCTACTAAACGTTCAGAGGACCCTCTTTCTCACTTTCTCACTCTCAAACACAAAACCAGACACAAGCACAGATACAAAAACCAAACACATGAATGTAATCCATATCTCATTGGTATCCAGTTAAACACATTCCGTCGAGTTACATGCACTCCTGTAGTGTCACCTCATCATGCATTCCTGCACTCTCTAATGTACTGCCTTCAAGAGCAGCTCATTCTCATGCACACACCCTCACTGCTCTGAGGAGCTGCACGCATTCCGGCGGTTTCAACCTGCCACTGTAGTGCACAAGTCACATACATTCCTTCAGTCACTTGCTCTCCACCCTGCTGTTATACACCCTACTACAGTCACTCTTACACTGCTCTCGGGTTAAGTCCTTGCAATCCCTTCCCCACCCTGGTCTCAGACGGTACACACATTCCAGTAGTCTGGTGTTTCCCAAACTTCGTGATCGGAGACGTGAAAGCCCATAGCAGTAAAGATGTCTTTAAAGTCTATATATGTATCTTGTTACTTTGCATGTTTTCTGTCATAGCAACTTTAAAGTAGCACGTAAGGTCAATGGCTGTGGTCAGAAAAAAAAGTGGATTACTGCGTTTTAGAGGTTTCAGCGCAAACGAGCACTGAACAGTATTTACATGAGCACATTCTACTCACAGCATTGGGGTCTGGTGAAGACCGCCATATATCTGGTTGTTGGTTAGAATTTTTACTAGAACTACTTCCCTTACTTCGTTGTAGTCACTTTTAGAGTTCGGTAATTTCTCTTTGCTGTTTGAGCATAACTATTGAACACTTGCACTTGTTTCACGTGTGCTGCTGTTGATCTGAGAGGCATCTGAATTATATTCTGATTTCAACAACTCTCTCAGCTTTCAATCACAGTTCCACTACTTGTTTAGGTCGAGCCTGGGCAGCGTATATCGAATACCTGCATATGTACACGGTAAGAGTGAAGGAAGATACAGTCTGTGATGTTTTCCTAGAGGGTGCTTTCTCAGTAATGCCGCGAAGACTTGTAATAAAACAAATGGGCGTTATTATTACCAGAATAAGTGGTGTTTAATTTACTGACCTCAGAAAGATAAAAGAACTTGGCTGGAAACACTGAGATTCAAGCTGCTGAACTGAGATTATCACTCAAAAAACATACCCCAAAATGTATAATGCATTACCTGCTAGACATCAGTTGGTTCTATGTAGATGTAATGTCATTTCAGTGCATTCAGTACTGTCACCCCTGCAGAAAAACATTGCTCAAGCAATGGTTGCGTGTCTTATTGTTAATGCTCCCTAAACACATACATGGGGGACCCTTAGATGGCAATCATTTTTGTTGTCTTTAAAAGTTTAATGGCCAATGTAAAAACAAGTAAGTAAACAATATATGCAGGTTTGCTGGTGCCAGCTCTTGAATCTCTGGTGGCACAGCACCCAGGATAAGGTGTTGCATGGCTAAACACTTATATGGTCCAAAAGGCGAGACCTATTGGCTATGCCAATGCTTGTTTTTTTGTTTTGTTTTGTTTTTTGCAGATTTATATTGCGAGAATTGGACCCGAAGGTATTGGAGCGCTTTACATGAGCACCGGTTACGTTACACAAGGACACATTCATTCACACCGGCAGCACGCTGCTCCAGCACCCAAGGTAAGTTGTTAATGAAGTGGTTATGGCTGCTTACTGACATCTCAGGAAAAACTATTCTGTACAGTTACTCCCGTTTCTTTCTGCAAGATTCCATTGATAGGAGTATGGTGTTGTCATCTTTCTGCGTGCTCACTACTTATATGAAGAATGTAAAGACTGCAGAAGCAGTAAAGATTTGGTAACACGCGTAAGACGAAGAAGAGAACGGACTAAGTCAAATGTTGTCGCTCAGAGCTATTTGGCGATGTTCGTTTTTACACATGTTTTGAACAGCAACGGAGACTGCTTTGCAACATGGCTTAAAATAAACAAAATCAGCGCTATGAGGTGATCCACCCTGGCCGGACAATAGTGCTCTTTTTTTTTTTTTTGCTTGCTTTGAACCATGTTGCAACATCTTTAAAAACAAGCATTGGCATAGGCAATAGGTCTCGCCTTAGGGACCTTATAAGTGTTCAGACAGAGGTTAAATCTGGTAGCCTCTCCGAGACATAAGCATCACATGTGACTGACTGCCCAAGACTTGCTGACGTTTCAGGAGCCTGATAAGTGAGTGACTGTAGAGGCTCCACCGCTCAGAGAAAACACAGCCACAGAGACAGGAAAAGCACAGAAGCAGCAAATACAGTAAAACTGAGACAGGAAGGACACAGACACGGAGAATACACAAAGACAGGGCATATACTGCCACTGAGACAGGGAGAACACAATACAGGGAATATACTGAGGCAGGGAAAACACAAGGAATACACTGACGCTGAGACAGAGAAAACAAAGATAGAAGGAATACACTGACACGGAGACAGCGAGCACGCAGACACAAGGCATGCACAGACTCTGAGACAGGGAGAACACAGCCACAGGGAATACACTGACTCTGAGACAGGGAACACACAGACACAGGAAATAGACTGACATTGAGTCAGGAAAAACATAGATACAGGGAACACACGGACACTGAGACATGGAAAACACACAGGGACCACATTGACACGAACATAGGGGACAGTGAGACTGGGTCACCGAATTCAGTGACACATGGAATAGAAGTACACTGGTACTGAGACAGAGAACACAGGCGCACGGAGATCACCGATACTGAAGCAGGGAGTGCAGTGACACTGGGGCAGTAAATACAGTGACACAGGAAATAGGAAAACACTGGCACTGGAGTACAGAATGCATTGACACAAGGAAGAAACTGACACTGAGTCAGGCAATACGCGGAGACAGGGAATAACCCGACCTAGGGAATACATTGACACTGGGACAGTAGATACACTGACACAAAGACAGGGAATACATTGACTCTGGGACAGCAGATACACTGACACAAAGACAGGGAATACATTGACTCTGGGACAGCAGATACACTGACACAAAGACAGGGAATACATTGACTCTGGGACAGCAGATACACTGACACAAAGACAGGGAATACATTGACACTGGGACAGCAGATACACTGACACAAAGACAGGGAATACATTGACACTGGGACAGCAGATACACTGACACAAAGACAGGGAATACATTGACACTGGGACAGCAGATACACTGTCACAAAGACAGGGAATACATTGACTCTGGGACAGCAGATACATTGACACAAAGACAGGGAATACATTGACACTGGGACAGCAGATACACTGTCACAAAGACAGGGAATACATTGACACTGGGACAGCAGATACACTGACACAAAGACAGGGAATACATTGACACTGGGACAGCAGATACACTGTCACAAAGACAGGGAATACATTGACTCTGGGACAGCAGATACATTGACACAAAGACAGGGAATACATTGACACTGGGACAGCAGATACACTGTCACAAAGACAGGGAATACATTGACACTGGGACAGCAGATACACTGACACAAAGACAGGGAATACATTGACACTGGGACAGCAGATACACTGTCACAAAGACAGGGAATACATTGACACTGGGCCAGCAGATACACTGACACAAAGACAGGGAATACATTGACACTGGGACAGCAGATACACTGTCACAAAGACAGGGAATACATTGACACTGGGACAGCAGATACACTGACACAAAGACAGGGAATACATTGACACGGGACAGCAGATACACTGACACAAAGACAGGGAATACATTGACACTGGGACAGCAGATACACTGTCACAAAGACAGGGAATACGTTGACACCAAGTCAAGTTACAAATTGAATGTGAAGGATAATGTAGTGGAACATGGAATAAATTGACACTGAGACAGGGGGTACACTGACACGGGGAACACAGTGGAATACAGAGGGACATGAAAACCAGTGACAATGAGAGTGGGATACACTGAGACAAGGAGAACACTTACACTGAGACAGGGAATATAATGGGGCAGGAGACACATTGTCACTGACACAGGGACTACGAGATAGAGAATACACTGACACTGAGTCAGGGAATACAGTGGCACTGAGGCAAGGAATACAATGAGACAGGGAATGCAGACATTAGCAATCGGAATACACCGACTTGAGACAGTAAATAGACTGGCACTGAGACAGGGAATAAAGCGACAAAGAGAGGGAACACGCCAACACAGAGACAGGAGACATATCACCACTAAGACCAGGAATACATTGATTCTGAGGCAGTGAATACACTGGCACTGAGAGAGGGAATAAATGGAGAAAGGGAATACAATGGGGCAGAGAAGACAGTGACACTGAGAGACGGACTACACTGACACAAAGGCAGGATAAACAAGGACACCAAGACAGTGAATACAATGACACAGAATACACTGAAGCTGGGAATATAGTGACACTTACAGGATACCCTCTGACTGGCAAAACAGTGATGTAGACTACACCGAAACTGGGAATGCAATGCCATTTACAGAATACACTGAGACGGGGAATACGATGACAAAGTGACAAAGAACACACTGAGGCCGAGACAGGGAATACACCGCTATAGGGAATACAGTGACACAGAATTCACTGAGACTGGGAACATAGTGACACTTACAGGATACACTGAGACTGGGAATACAGTGATGTAGAATACATTGAAACTGGGAATGCAATGCCATTTGCAGAATACAGTGAGACGGGGAATACAGTGACACTAAATACATTGAGACTAGGAACACAGTGACACTTACAGGATACACTGAAACTGGGAATACAGTGATGTACAATACACTGAAACTGGGAATACAATGACACTTACAAAATAACCTAAGACTGGGGATACATTGGCACTGTGACGTCAAGACTGGGAATACAATGTTAAAAGGAAGACAATGACACAGGCAGGGAACACAGTGAGTCAGGAAATATAGATAGGGAATAAAGTAGCTCATAGACAGGAATTACACTGACATTGATAGAAGGAATACCCCAGCGCTGAGGTAAGGAATACAACGAGACATTAAATTAAGATACTGAGAGTGGAAGCACATTGACACTGAGACAAGGGACTCACTGACACTGAGACAGAAGGACACGCAGACACTGGGCACACAAACATATCTGAAGAGGGAGAGGCATACATAAGGAGAGGGAATACACTGATGCTTGGATAAACAGGTAACCTGGGGCAGGATAGCAGGCAACTTCTGCCCAATCAAAATATGTACTCCTGGCTCCAAACATGTGGGTGGAGTCATAGTCCTTCTCCTGGTGATTTTCACATAATTGTCTGGCAACAGCTGCGCTGTCGAGCCAGTCCATTAAAGTGGACTGCACTACGGAATAACGAGGATAGGAATATCGTGGTACCAGCATATTGTGGACAGAACTTAGAGGGACAAGATATCGAAAGGTAAGTATACATAGAGGAAGTATAGATTTACTATTCCAAACTCCGCATCTACCTACCTTGACGACACATATTTCTTCAAGGCCCCTATATGTGGAGTTAAGTACAGAAAATCTCTACTTACTTTCCTTTTGATATTGCAGCCTCCATATTCTGGTCACTACATTTTGTGCCATTGAGATTTCCGTCTCGATATTCCAGCGGGGGGGGGGGGGGGGGGGGGATACCAGAAAATAGTAGATCACAATGTGACACGTTTATATTAATATTATCTGCACCTGGTTGAGGTCAGCGAAACGATGTGGGTAAGATGCTGACCACAGTTTCAAATTATAAACATGTAATGTTATTACAAAAACTGGATCACAGCCGAACCCTCGCACTGTTCCAGGAACAGCCCCTTGTACGTCGGATGCTCCTGCTACAATAAAAAAGATCTCTGTAAATTACTCCTCCGTGCCTTGAGACATGGATCTGACCTGACCGGTTCCATATAAAAGGCACTGGGGTTTTGAGTGTGAGGAGCTGAGCATCGTGCACAGAGCATGGGGTTCTAGGGGTACACTGACAGGATGAGCTAGTGTGAGATGTATGGACAGGACAGGCACTGTGGGTAGGGGAGGTTGGGAGTGTGAGTCCAGGGGCGTTGTATAAGGGCGGTGCTTGGGGAGTTACACCCTCCTAAAAAAATGTATTCCGTAGTGAGTAGTTGGGTACCAGGAGTTTCACTAGGTTATAGGGTCTGTCGGTTTTCACCTGGGATTTTTACATGCCCACTTTGAGAAAAACAGACACACACATGCTCTCTGTACACACACGCATGCACGTGCTCACACACACACACACACATACTCTGTCCTCTCTGTTTTGAAAGCCTTAAGAATGTAGGTTTGTGTGAAAAGCCCAGTAAGCCCCCACTCTCTCCATGTCCTGCGTCTCGTTTGTGTTTTAACAAGATATCCCACCCTGACTGTTGAGACATCTGAAGCTCACACACCCCAATCTTATTGACTAAGCTACGCCCCTGCGTGTCACGCACATGTACTTGTGGTGGGTGCGGACACCTCGTGCTCCTGTGATCCGTGGGTGACTTCAACCCCCATAACAAAGTGAGGGGTGGCAGAGTTGAATTGGGATTAGAAGTCGGCCCGGGCACGCTAAAAAAAAAAGTGGCCCACATTTGCATATTGTGTTTCTGCAAAACACTGCTTCAGCGAAATTTTATTTTTAAAAAAAAGGGGGTTGGTAGAAAAAATGCACGGATTAGTTTACACTGGTCAAACACACCTGAAAACAAGTGTGGCCACTTCTGCTCAGGCCCCCTGCCCCCGCTCAATCTGCATACATTAATGCGCCGGCCCAGTGAGAGAAAGGGAGTGATACCTCTGCCCGTTGATAAAAGGGAGGTAATGGGCGCCCATCTGCCTCCAGAAAGGCCACTCAGGCACCCACTGGGCCACTGGTGACATCGAATAACACAGAAACCACCAAAATTGGCCCCCCCAGAGTGCTAAAAAAAGCAGCCCACAGCTGGAGCTCGGACACCGGTCCCTCGGGCATTGCCCGAGTGCCCGCGTTACCAATCTGACCCTGATGGAGCCCAGCACAGCGCCCTCAGGCCGCTAAGTGGCAGTAGACCTGCAACAAGTAACACCTATACACTTCTAGCTCCCAGTGCTGGTCTGTGTCTCCGAAGAGAGACCAGGGCTTTTGGGGCGCAGGCGGCCGTGTTTCCAGATATAAAACTAAATCTAATATTTTAGCAGAACGTCTGTGTCCGTCTGACCCTAGGGAGGAATATGGGCCTTATTTATGAGGCCATGTGTCACTTTTATGCCGCCGGTGCTTCACTTTTTGTGACGCACCAGCGGCATAAAAAATGCGCCTTGTTGCACCATATTTACAAAGTGTTGCATCTAGGTCACTTTGTAAACCCCTGCGCCAGGTATAATGTATGCTGGGGGGGCGTTCTGGAGCAAGAAAGTGTCATGGAAGTGACGCAGTGAAATCTATAACATTTGACTGCGCCACCTCTAGGATGCGAATGCATCAATATCTTACGCCTGCCTAACAGCAAGCGTAAGACTGACGCAGGCCCTTTCACATGGGGCTTGCCCCATGTGAAAGGACACATTGCTGGAGTTGCGTCACTTTCGTGACACACTCCAGCAATGCGTCACTTTTGCGCCATACAGATATGTCAGAAGTACTGACGTATCTGTAACTCCTTGCGACATCATGCATCATACAGTAAATATGACGCATCAATCATGTCGCAAGGAGGGCGCACTGAGAAGTGACGCATCGCTGCTTTCACGCAGCGATGCGTCACTTCTCATAAATGAGGCCCATACACGGACTGGGACAGACACGTCTGTCCCAGTCCGTGTATGTTTTTACTGCGTGTGTGTGCGCGCGCCAATGTGTGTGTGTGTGTATATATGGGATGTGTCTGTAAGTAATTCTGTGTGAGTGTAAATGTGTGTATGATACGTTTCTGGTTGTACCTATGTATGGTCTGGGCCCTGGGCGACTGTGTGCGTGCGCATTAGTGAAAAGGTTGAAAGGCTGAATAAGGGGTGCGCAGCTGAACGGGATTCCGTGAATTGAGTGACCCTTTCAGAGAATGGGCGAACGATTCACTGTGACAGAAAAAGTTAATAAATGAGGGAATGAGTAAACCGGGCACTGGGGGCTTAGATTTCTCGAGTACCGCTCGTTGCTGACCTCCAGGCACTTTGTGACTATGTGGATTGTGGGTTCCGTGTTACTGAAAGGCAGGCGCTATTCATTTAAAGCACCTGCAGTTCCTGGACTGCATCCGCCCCTGGTGAACATGTCAGGGTGTGTGATATTACCCATCTAGGGAGTCTTTGAGCTCTCGACCTCGAAGGATAACCGGCCGCGTGTGCCCTGTCGTGGCCCCAGCTCGTGTCCTGTGCATTGCCCACAGACCACCCCAGCGGAGGTTCACTGCACCTACCTCACGGTTCTATTGGAAACACTACCATTGGGGGGGACAGCACCCCCTCTTTACCCTGCCCCACAGGGATAATTAGAGACAGGCTCGTATAGTCGGTTTAAAGCCCCACTGTTGCGATAAAACCTCCAAATTTCTTTAAAAGGACTCCTTCTATTTGAAGGCGGGGGGGGGGACTCGGGAACAGGGTCTGAGGCAGACAGAGCCAGGAGTACAGGCATGAAACCCGAACAGGCACCTCCGATTGTTCCAACTCCAACTCGTTTCGACTGAAGGATGCTTGTTTCAAGCAGTGCACAATGGGGGCAAATGCGCAGCGCACCGGCCCAGCTCTGGGACGCCGCAGGCAGCAGCACCCCTCGAAAGAGTGGAGTACATGTGCGCTGGGTTTCCCGTAAGCACCGGGCCGGGACTGGGCTGTCTCACTCACCTGTACCCCTCAGAAGAGTGGAGTACATGTGTACTGCAGACCCCTTAAGCACTAGGTCACCTCTCTGCTGTCTCAGACGGCAGCACCCAGGAGTATATATGTACTGGAGACGGAGACCCCCTAAGCACTAGACCAGCTCGGGCTGTCTCAAACTGCAGCACGCCTACGGAAGAGTGGGGCACCCGTGTTCTAGGGGCCCCCTGAACATCGGGCCAGGACTGGGGTGTCTCAGGCAACGTCACGCCTCGGGAGTGCGGAGTAGATGTGTTCCGTGACGTCTGCAACTCACCTGTAACCCACATTAACTGCCCCTGACTTGACCTTAACCTGCCCCTTCACTGAGCCCCTAAGATAGCTCAGTGGGATAATGCTCACGCAGCAGCGATCTGGGTGTAAACTCTAAACTATGGATAGGAATCCTGCGTGATGGGCTCAGCCTTTCATTGCCCTCGGTTGGTTGTACTACGTACCATGTCTGCGGCGGCTATTAGTCTTTCTGCAAACTTGGTGAAGCTCCTAGACATTCCCGGGTGGATCCTGCACGCTATATAAACACAGCAATTAGTAGGGCGAGCCTACGTTGGATAGCCCAAGAGAGAACACGGAAATAACCCTGAATTAATTAAATGCGGTCTGAAAGGGAGGCTGGGAGGAAGGGGTAGTAGTGTGGGGTATGTGTAAAGCTGAAGACTGCGCTGGGTAAGAGTAAGCAGCTGGGGGTCAATGACACGATACCGGAGTTTTCTTCTCTGATGTCACATTGTAGGGGTCTCGTCCCTAATTCCTTCCCAGGTCTTGCTAGCTGCTGCAGAGTCCTCCCATGATCCCTCACGTCCCTCCCCGACCCCAGGTCACCAGAGGCCGGAGCTGTTTCTCCTTCTTGACAAGGTGTTATCCAGTGACAAGCAATGACTGACTTTAGTGTCTGCCTTCAGGGTCTGCCGGGCTCTACGTCATCAGTGCTCAATGAGGCAATGCCCCGACAGTGACAACTATGACAAGATATCCCCGTCCCTAAAAAATAGTAAAAATAATCTCCTTTAGTGCAATGTAACTAGTGCTCATGTGACGCGCCACAATGCCCTTGGACCGCAGTGTAGTTAATATTTGATGCACATCCTATGTATAATGTGTTTTAGCTCTCTTTGCCTGACGTTTTCTTCAGCCCACGGGCATAATTACCATTGGGTCCTGCCACAAAAACCTTTAATCTTTCAGTCCGCTCTGAGAACACGTCTTTCAGACAATATGTAATATTCTTGAAAATATGGTTTCCAGGAACTGTGCAGCACTCGAAGCCGGGCAGGTTTTCTGTCACGTTTTGAAAGCTGTGATGGATACCTCGAAATACTCACACTCTGAAGTGTTCCAACGTGAGCAGCAATTGAGTGTACAAGGCGGGCCAGGCACGAGCGACACTCGGGAATCCCTTATTCTACATTCGCAGAGCTGGGGATGTCTGTTTAACCAGATACTGTTTCGCTGGGAGTGGGAACCAGAATGGAGATAGTATTTTTTCTGTCAGAGTAGAGAGCGAAGTTATTTAAATGGCAGAACAACGTAATTGCTGAATGTATGTTTTTGTCTTGTGTGCAGTGGTTGCTAGGCTGGCTGTTGAAATATGCACGCCCCGGAAAGGGAAGCTGTCCCTTCGCTCTTTCTCAGCTCACTGCAGTTTGACACCGGGTTGTTGAAAAACAGCAGTAGATGTGCGCCCCTATCTCAAAGCGTCCTGACTGCGAGGCACCCCAGATTGAACATGCCCCCCAGAAACAACATGCATCCAAGAAGCAAGCTCCACCCCAAAACATATCGCATCCCAGGGGAAACAAGCGATTTTGAAGGTAGTCGTTTGCATTTCGTGTAATTATGTGCGTGCATGTTAACCGTCTGACCACAATGAATAACAACAAGTGCTCGCACCTCCGAACTGCTGCGGGTTTACAAAGTGGGAGGCAAACAAAGCGTTTCCCTTCCGGGAGCGAGCCAGGGGCACCATGTGTTTGTAAGTTAATTACAAACATATGGTGCCAAGCTCGCTCCCGCAAGAGAATCGCCATACGTGCACGCGTTGCCATTGAAGGTAATAGAACGCGTGCACGTTTTTGGCTGAAAAGCCAAAGCGATAGCTTAAGGTCTTTTGCCTATGCAGCGCATGTGCGCTGCTAGGCGAGACCTAAAAACATTGACAACGACAATAGAACTTGCATAAGCAAAACCTATAAGCTTTGCCAATGCTTGTTAACTGAAATGACCAAAGCCGTGACTTTCTACTTCAATTCACTGAACAAGCATTGTTAGGAGGGCCTCATAAGGACATTTAGACATTTCCTATGGGGAAATTTGAGGGAACTGGAAGTCAGTTTCACACCAAGAACTATGGAGTTCTATTCTGCAGCACAAGCTTCTTTCCGCAGTAAAAGACTGTGTTAGCCCCTCCCTTATCCATCAACTTTCTAAAATCTCAAAAACAAAAGATACCTTTGTCTTTGCATCCTAAGGAGTGATGGGCATGAGGTACCGATAATTAATGTTTTGAAATGTGCTTCAGTCCTTTAAATGGGCCGGTACTCTCCGGTACTGAGTACAGGCACTTTTTTATTTTGAGAGAGAAAGAGTACCGGCACTTTTCAAGAGTGACGTAATACTTTTAATAGGAGAGTACCGGCACTTCTCAGAAACAAGCAGGTACTTATATTTTTCCATTTCAAGCACTGGTGCTAGTAAATGCTTCCATAATATTTCTAACCAAGCGTTTGCATTCTGAAATCTGATCATTTAGCCCAGGGTCAAGGGTGTAAACTTTCTAAACCAGGAGTCTTCCGAATGGCTCGTCTTTCAGCCCGTTTGGAAAGGAGCCATGGCTCCTGCAGGAAGCCACTTGGGCGTTAGTCCCAAAAGACAGGTTTCAAAGGTGAAGCCACCTTTGAAGGGCAGATGTGTAGCACCAGGGGCGGGGACCAAACAGGTTTCTCCATGGGGAGCGTAGCCTTCAAACCATTTGGAAAAAATTGAATAAGATAGGCTCAATGGGTACGTTTTGAAATGTTCTAGCAGGTCATTGGGTGTGGCTGCAGCATAATTGCGGTGACAATTGTTTGGCAACCGTAATACCTTAAATTGTTGACAAATTGTAGATATTCATTGCTAATGATAACATCTCGCCGCACCCACTATAGCTAGAATCCCATAAATTACGTCTTTATTTTTAAATTCTCGCAATCAAAATAATCTAACTCGAAAGGCGGCATGGTTGGTTGACAATGAATGAAAATTAATATTGATTTGTGAAATAAATGAACTTCTAATAATTAAGAATTGTTTCTTATTTCCTATTGTGCCTACTTGCCATAGTATTTGTATTGTTTGGTATTGGCCGCCCCTTGGGCTTCGTTGCTCCATAACCAGTTCTCATGTTGCCCAACGAAGAGCTCCCTAGCAGGGCAAAATGCTGGGCGTCAATGGGAAATGTCTGTCGCCAATGGGTTATATAAAGTCTTGCTTAATCTAAAATTGTCATTAGATTATCAAATTATTGCAACGCTTTTGCTCAAAATGAACGACCCTGAAAAGTTGATCTTGGTGAAGCTAGGTGTCACTATACCTTCTGCCCGTGCCTTGATTCTGGTGCAAAGGCCTTCGATAAAAGGCTTTGGGCTGCATGTGATGTGTAGAGTGATTTCACAGAACACTTATTTCAAATTGTATATTTTACAAATTACATCACACTTTGCTTGCTCTACATAAAGCATCATTCAGAGCCCTTAAGACCAGGACATCTTCAATCAAAATCCTTAAAATGGGGGAGCCCATATCTCCTCTCCATCTATGAGCAGGCCCTGCTTCTTTCCACAGCTAGAGTGGGTGTTCTAATCATGGTACTGAAATCAGGCTAGACTCCAGAATTCTGTTCTTTTTACAGACCACTACCACTTCTAAGTGTTGATAACAAAATACTTTCAAAAATAATAGATACTAGTCTAATGCCATTGATGCCCTATATGGTCTTGGTGGATTACTCTGTTTTTTTTTTTTACAAAAGGTATGCTCTGCATACATTTCCATGTTCACTGCAATGTTGCATCATATTGAGATATCTTGGAAATCAATCCAACAAAATTAATTGATCACAGCACTGATGGAGAAGCCTGCAATTGTCATAGACCCTAATGTGGCAGCAACTAATTTTGACAACTGGCTCAACCAGGCAGCTAATAGGCTGGCACCGGAAGTGACAAAGCACGCTAGGAGAAGACAAGTTTCCCCTCCCTCGTATTCGGCTGAGCTCAAACTATTTAAAATCAAATGCAGACATAAGGAACGCATTTGGAGATACGAATACAGTATGATACTTAGGAAAGACTACTGCTTAGCCTTAGAGGAATATAAGATGGCCAGAAAACAAGCTAAAACAGCTTATTTCACCTCCAAAATCCAGGAGGCTACAAACACCTCGAAGGAATTATTTAAAACTAACGGCTTTGTTGAGGTGTCCGCGAGACACTGCATTTGTACCAGACCAAAATGTTGTGGATAAATTGGCTGTCTTTTTCCAAAACAAAGTCCAGAACGTCTACAATGAGCTCCTGAACACTCCAGAAGTGTGTGGGAGTAACTGCCTAGAGGGACAGGAAGATGAGGCACTCCACTGTAGTCTAACTCGGTTCTCCGCATTAGGAGAAGAAAAAGTGGTAGACTTATTGCTGCAAACTAAATCTGGGTCCCCACTTGATCCTTGTCCCCCACACATCTTACATCTGGCGCCAAAGGATATATGCGCATTCTTGACCCCATTACTAAATCAAGTTACGAGCTCGGGGGTCTTTGCTTTGCACTGGAAAAAGGCCTATATCCGACCTATTTAAAAAAAAAACACGCTCGATCCCCTAGAGGCTAAAAATTACCGCCCGATTTCCTGCCTACCTTTACCCTCCAACATTTTGGAGAAAGCTATGAACTCTGAACTGACGGCATATCTGGATCTATATAGCATCCTTGATTCCACTCAGCATGGCTTCAGATCTCGGCACTCCACTGAGTCAGTCTTGATCATGGCGACAGAAGAGATCCGCAACGTGATGGACGGAGGTGGTAGGGCTGTCCTTATTTTGTTCGACCTTACCGCAGCCGCACCGTAAATCATGCAGTATTGGTACGAAGGCTGCAGACTGTTGGTATTAGTGATAAAGCCTTAGCCCTATTAACATCATTTTTGTCATCTAGGGATCAAATAATTCCCTGGGACGGACTTCGGTCAGAACTGTTCACTCTCCCAGGTGGAGTCCCTCAGGGCTCGGCCTTGTCCCCCAACAATGTTCAACATAAACGTTGCCCCTTTAGCCAGATTAATAAAAAGCCATGTTTTTTTGATCGTGCCATACGAGGATGACACACAGCTAGTGGTGTCCGTAACGCAAAGTGTGGACACGGCAGCTGAACAGTTTCGCAACTGCCTCACATCACTGATGTCCTGGATGAATACAAACTTTTTAAAACTTGATACGAAAAAAACCGAGGTTATAGAATTCGGTCAGAAACCATCGATCTGGAGCCAATTATGGTGGCCCTCTGAAGCCGGAACATGCCCTGCTCCAGTGTCCAAGGCTAGGAACCTAGGCTTCTTGATTGACAAAGATCTAACGCTTGTTCCTCAGATAAATCAAGTGGCCTCAGCCTGTTTTTTTACGCTGAAAGTCCTACGGAAGATTCTTCCTTTCATCCTTTTCTCTCTGAGGAAAACGGTGTTTGGAGCCTTAGTCGCATCGAGAGTAGACTACTGTAATGCTCTCTTCTAGGAGAAGGCATAAACCAGCTCTCTAAACTCTAATCACTTCAAAATGTGGCAGCGTGAGTACTGCTTAATTTACCCAAACACCATCCTACTTTCGCCAGCATTATGCAACTTCACTGGCTTCCAGTGAGACGGCGGGTGGAGTTCAAGGCTCTCTGCTTATTACACAAAGCCGTATATGGAGGAGGGGCGAAGGATTTACAATCTTTATTTCCTCGATATGCTCCATCACGCTGCTTAAGATTCACTGATACTGCGCTGGTAGATCTCCCAAGGATAAAAAGAGTAAGATAGGGAGGAAAACGCTTCTCACTCCAAGCAGCTAAATTATGGAACTCCCTCCCCGTACAACTACGTCTTCAGTCTAGCAAGACGCCTTGACAATAGTGCGCTTTACAAATATTCAGTCAGTCAGTCAGTAAGAATTCTTCAACCCCACAGTCACAGAAAACAGCATCATCTCTTCTCAAGAACTATATGACAGACTCACCAACTATTTCCACTACAAAATAACTACCAAATACAAGAACTTCTAACCCCAGCCCAAGCTTTCAGACTTCCTCCATCTTCATGCACTCACTGAAACTAATACCGACTCACCACATGGGACCAACTCACCACCCAGAACACCACCACCAACATGAATTCCATTCAATCAGGAGCCACCACAGACCCCTGCCCGCACCACATTTTCAACCTCTGAAGCCCTAGGATCAGCAGCAGGCTCACCATCCTCTTCAACTCCTCACTAACCACAGCTTTCCGAACACTTGAAACATGCAGAAGTCAAACCACTACTCAAGAAACCATCTGCCAACCTTGTGAACTAAAAAACTATCAACCCCATCTCCCCGCTCCCTTACTCTGTCAAAGTTCTGCAAAAAGCCATCAACTCACAACTCATAAAAACATTTGAGCAGAACCTTCTCCTAGACACCTCCCAATCTGGTTTCTGCACCAACAACAGCACCAAGACAGCCTTGATCGCAGCCACCAATGATATCAGAACCCTCCAAGACTGGTGAGAAACGGCAACTCTGATCCTTCTCCACCTCCCCACATCCTTTGACACTGTATCCCACCACACCCCGATCAAAAAGCTGCATCACATTGGTATCCAACGAGACGTTCTTAAGTGGAGCGCCTCCTTCCTCACCGGAAGAACAAAGAAGATCTGTCTACCACCGTTCACCTCTGAACCCAAGGACCTCATCTGTGGAATTCCTCAAGGCTCTTCCCTAAGCCCCACCCTGTTCAGCACCTACATGACACCCATGGCTAACCTTGTGAGATCACATGGACTAAACATCATATCCTACGTGGACGACACCTCGCTCATCCTCTCACTCTCAGAAGACTCCACCACCAACGAGAACCAACTTCCACAGGTGCATGACGAGCATCTCCAACTGGATGAAGGGCAACTGCTTGAAGCTCAACACAGACAAAATGGAAGTGCTGATCTTTGGTAATACCATTATCCTTTGGAACGACTCCCGGTGGGGCCCTCGGAACTAGGAACATGAACCTACCACACCACAAACCTCTGCATAATCCTGGACAGCAAATTGACCATACAGTTCCAGTTCAACTCAGTCTGCTCCATCCGTTGTCCGACACTTTGCATGTTACAAAAACTCTGCAATGCATTCTACCCGGGGATCACCACACACATTCTGCAGAGACACCAGACCATACAGAACTCGCCTGCTAGACTCATCCTCAACCTCCCCAGACGAATCCACATCACCCCTCACTTCAGGAAACTCAACTGGCTGCCTATAAAGAAGAAGTGCCAGCTCAAGCTGATGATCCACACCCACAAAGCACTGCAAAATCAAGGATCAGCCTACAACAATGACCTTCTAAACCACGACCAACCTACCAGACAACTATGCTCCACGTCCCTCTCACTTGCTCACACCCCCCACATACACTGAAGCAACAGCAGAGGATGCTCCTTCTCCTAACTCGCTGCGAAAACTTGGATCAACTTCCCCCGCAGGTATGAACCTCCACCTCTTTTCTGGGATTCCGGAAGACACCTAAGACCTAGCTGTTCAACTGAGGAGTCACTGAATCCTCACGACTCTCAAGGGCCTGGATACTCTCTCAGGTGATTAGTCACGCTATACAAATCGACTGATTGATCAATTAAATGACCCCTCCTTTTTGCAGGGGCAGTATCGTGTACTCAGAGAATTCCACTCACACCACTTGATTTATGTTCAAGGATGTCCCGTTATTTCCTTGGTTATGCTGATGATATAACATTATGTGTAAAAAATCCTATTTTCTCTGGTATGCAAATCAGTTGAGTCAAATCAGGGCTATTCCCATTCACCACATTGACTAAAATACCTAATTATGACTTTCCACTACAATGGCATGAGGAACTACTTAGGGATTCAGATTGGTAGGGATATGGATGAGATGCTACCTATGAACTGCGGTAGGACACTGGGCAAGTGTATAAGTCCACCCATGTCAATGAGAGGCTATTTTCCTATTAAAAAACTGGTATATTTACTGAAATTTAATTATCTATTCCTTAACCTCCCACTAAATTCAGCTACTTTGGTACAGACTTCCAAATCTTGCTGTTTGCGATCCTTGTGACCCCAAACACCGCAAACCGGGGCAACATCATAACAGATCAAACAGCAATGTTACAGCAACCCTGAAAGTTAAAACAAGGGTCTTGGAAGTCAGGAAAGTGAAGAAAGAAGCCTGGGAAGATATGCTTATCTCATGCTGTAGGATGAGTGGTGGTCAGTCTCTAAAAATAGGGGCTCTCGATCAGCCACTTGCTACTCAATTGTGACAGACTCAGGTGATGATGGTGGCAGACCACCGGCTGACTCAAGGAGAAAGTGTTGTGGCCACAGGCAAGAAACAAAAAACTATCAAAGAGGTATGATTGCCATTCTCAAGCTGTCTAGCATGAAGACTGGAGAGGACCCCTCCACATCCCATGCACAATGTCAGGTACAAAGAAAATCCAAAACATTAAAATTCAGTGCAGGGAGGATGTGCCCATCAAGCAACGTTGGTGCTCTGGCAGGAATCCTCCAAACTTTGGTGGGTAGTAAAATAGAGAGCTCTTCTAGGGGCTATGTCTGCATCTCTGGGCTATTTGGGCTGGAGGTGTCTTCCATTCAGGTAAGGTCAGCAGATGGGCAGTAGCAAATCTTCAGCACATCCTTCTAGCTTGTTTCTACAAACAGGATGTGGACAGTGTGAGGAAATGCCTTTTTTTGTATGTTCACCCGAAATTTTTTGACTGATGCGGCTGTTTTTTTAAAAAACACGGAGGCCTACTAACCAGACTGCAGTACCAATGCCTTGACCCTAAAGTGTATGTCAAATTGGCTATGCCCAATTGCAAATGGATAACTTACTAATAAGTAACCAGGTAATCTGGGCATGTAAGCTAGAAGGGAAGCCCCAGGCTGGCCGCACTGACTGTGCCACCCCAGACGGTGAGTAAACAAGTCCCCCAGTCTGCCACTGCAGACTGGTAGAGCATTTGTGCACTGTTATCTCGACATTGCCTTTAAAAGCAATGGCAAAGCCACCAATGTCCGTGGGCATGTGTGTAAGTCACCCCTCTAGCAGGCCTACCAAGCCCTCAAGGCAGGGTGAAACACATGACACAGGCAGGACATGTACTTTACATGTTCTGACAGGCAGACATGCATAACAACCGTTTTTACTGTGGAAAGACTTGGTCACCCAATTGGCAATTACTGGGTTACTCGCTGATCCTCAGGTGTGCTAACTCCTGAGCTGTTCAACCAAAGTGGACACTCCAAGGTATCAAAAAGCTTGTTGCATTAAGCCCGACTTGTATCTCAAGTCTAAAGTAATGCAACATTTTGCATTGTGCAACTTTACAAAAGCTGCCACTTTGTTGCCTTAAAACTCCTGTGCCTTCCCGGGCACACATGGAGCCTGCTCGACGAGACTGCTTTCTTCCCTCTTGGAGAGACCTGCTAGCAACTCTCAGGAAGGAGAACAGTGAGGAATTCCAGGCCAGGGAGGTGTCACCTCTCTCCTGCAGGTAGCCCCTTGGGTGTTAGTCCCAAAAGGCAGGCTTCAAAGGTGAAGTCGCCTTTGAAGGGCAGATGTGTACCACCTGGGGAGGGCTGCCCCATTGTTGAGGTAGACAGACTGGCATGGGAGGCAGAGCAGGGATGATCCAGCGGCATACCAACAACAGCAGATACTCCACTACCATATACTCACCTGGGCCCATAAACACACAACAATTGAGTAAACCGCTGGAGTTAAAGTTTATGATTTTCCACAATTTTAGGATTAGTTATATCTTTTTCCTAACTAACCTTTCACTGATCAAAAAGTTCTTTCCTCTGGTCGATGGACCATTAGTTGAACTAGTTGATGGTGAAGATTAAAACTAACTCTTTTTTCATTTAAAGTAAATAACCACAAACTCGGAAACATTTTAAATCTTTATCTAAATTTTAAACTCATGTGAACCATCTCAAATACACAGCGCGGTTACCATCATTCTTAGGAGAGAAAAATTCAATTAGTTAATCATCAAACTCTTACTTCGGACTCATGCAATGATCAATGCTCAGAAAGGGAGAGGACAGAGAGCAAAGAACATCTGCAAATAACGCGAAATTATAATTACCAAGAATGGTGTGAAGACCAACCCCCTGGCCAAAGGGCTGGTAAGCAGTGGCGTCACTAGGGTTGGTGTCACCCGGTGCAGGTAACTCATGGTGTCACCCCCTCACGACTTACCGCATGGACCTCCTCCGCTCCGAGTCCGCCAGTGGACACAGTTGGCAAATAACGGGACCATACAGAATCCTTAGTAACGTTTGTAAATGTAGGTCCTATATTTACAAAATGTGCCGGTTAACAACAGTGTGATAATGATTCATTAATCAGGTTGTACAGTGGGCTTCCTGCTAGTCAACAGTTTATTGGAATTTATAATATCATAGGTATGGTACTTTTTACTGGTGTGGTGTTTCCACTATTCAGCAACACGATATATCAGTGGTCAAAGTGGGGGGAAAAAAGTAGGGGAACTGTGGGCGGAGAATCAGAGGGCGGGAATAACCCAAGAATTGGATCAGTGGGCAGAGCCAGAGGCGTGGCCAGAATGCGCAAACATCCCAATTTTTTGTATTTGTTTGGTTTCACTGCCCAGTTTTATCAACCAATGGATACACATGATTATTTAAGGTTATAATGAGTTATTGACAGTCAAATGTGTTCACAAAGTGGGATATGCTTCTGATCGCAGAATGTCCCCAAATACGATAAAATGTGGAAGCACAAGCCATTTGTCTCCGAAACCATGGAGTTTCTGTCATCAGCACTTCTCCCTTTTCCAAAACAGCAGTTAAAACATGAATGGCTAAAAATCCTAGTTTGCAAATGTTTTCTAAATAATAATGGCTCTGCCATATTTGCCTCATAATGCAAGATCTGCAGCATGATCTGACCATTTAAACTAATAAATTGTGTGTAGCTCAAACGTATCAAAAGTTAATAAAAAATGTGACTTGTGTTCCTGCGGAGTAGATGACAGTTAATAGCTCACTGTTCTATGTTAGGATTTTAACTTATAAACTGCAAGTAACAAAAGGATCTCTCTGACAAAAGCAGTAGCCCACTGGCCTATTTACATTATGTGCACTTTGTGATCTGCATGGTACATGTTCTTTGCAGCAGGTACATTAACCCTTTGAGCTACCTTTCCATGAGTCAAATCTTCCATTAGACAAAATTACGATCTCTCTCTAGAAAGAACATTAATCACCAGAGTCATCATGACATTTTTATTGTTACCGAAAATTACTGGAGGCCAGGAAGGAGGCAGCAAGCGCTTTTAAAACCATAATATACTGGCAAAAATGATGCCTCCACCTAAAGTGAGCACCTGGTGCGGTCACACCGATTGCACTGCCCTAGAGCTGGCCCTTCTCAAGGGTCCTGTGATCTCAGTGACAGGGTCACTGTTCTAGGGTGTACTGCTTCATAGGCCTGCCCGCAAGACTGGAGGTGAACTTCAGTATGGATTGTGGTGGACAAGCCTTGAAGGTTAACCTACACTTGTCATGCTTGGGTCCACCTGCTGGTGGTAAGACACCACGGCTTCTAAGGTCTTGCGCAGCCTTCTAAGGTCTAGCATGGGATAGTGCTCTCTCAGGAGAGTGGCCTGGCGGACTAGTTATTAAGGCTGAACCTGGTTCCCCAGTTCCAAATTCAGCAGCTCTGGCCATAGTGCCACATCCTCTCCCCCACTGAACACCATACTGCCCCACTGAGAAAAACTCAGACTGCCTTCAACTACAACCCAATTGTTGCCAGCTATAAACACCTGGATGCGGCTCAATTTAAATTACGCGCTGGGCAAGAGCAATATTTGGTCTACAAAAAAAAGTGACAGCATCCTGGAGCAAACAATCATAGGGAATGCAAAATTTTGCAAACCATGTGAAATGTAAGCAGGAACAACATGGTTACCTTAACGCTTTTACACTCACTGTTCAGAAATCAGTGAGTGCTTTTGCCTGAAAAGTTAAGGACATGACAACAGGGCCCTGAATGGACCCATTTCAATGACCATTGCTTATATCCTTACAAAACGTAAGCAGTATGGTAAAAAAAGACAACATCCCTAGATACAGAGCAGCAGTACAAATTTTGTTTTTCAATCCTCACATTGCAGTACCTCCAGGATTGGTGCACTAGTTCCAAGCCCAGTTGGCACTATTACTATGCCTCTGCTAAGTCATTAAATTACACTTCAACAGAGAGTGGTGAGCTGCACAACCGCCCTATGGCATGGCATGGCATATGTATTAGCCGCAATTTTTCATCTTTTAATAGCTTTTGCTCATGAGCATACCGGCAGGTACCCGCTGAAATTAAGCCCCTGTATAGCTGTAGTGGCGCTGCCAGGAGTGCTGGGGCATCTTGTTTCCTTTCGCAGGGTTAAGCAAGGTCGAGTGGAGGTATTTTGCAGCGCCCCATGCCACGACTGGACAAGCGTTTAAAAAAAAGCAGGGCGGCGCGTTAAAATCAATTAGTAACCTGGGGCAGAGGCTGAAATCCATAAAATAAAACAGCAATTTGCGACTGTGTCTGCAAGGGCGGGGGTCCGCTGTCCCTCACCGGCCTCCGTACAGCCCCAGTCCTTTCAGTAGGGTTCAAACTAAATCTGCTGGTATTGCTGCTTTAGGATTCCAGTTGCAAACCTGTTGGCAGATGTGCAAAGCCTTGTCGCGTGTTTTTATAGGCGGGGATTTTAAACCTCTGCGCCGAGTGAGACACATGAAATGTGATATGCTGTTTTACACTGTTTTTAAACTGCCAGAGATGCCACATGATTGCAGCAAAAATTTGATTTTTTTTTGCTGCATAAACAACTCAACCCTACCATTTAATGTTGTCCTTTGCTGCATAATTCCAGTGGATTTATCTAAAAAACAAATCAATAAAGCAGCATTGAACAGAATTGAGAAAGCGATAGAAAGATTAAAAGAGACATAAAGACATGAAGGGGTGGGGGCAAGAAAGAGGGGGAGGACGATAAACAGATGTAGAGAGAAAGGGGAGAGTGAGAGAGGGAAGAGGGATAACGAGAGAGAGGGAGGTAGAGAAAGATAGAGAAAGAGAGGGGGAGAGAGAGGGTTAGAAAGAGTGAGAGAGAGGAGAGATAAAGAGAGAGGGATGGAAAGAGACAGGGAGAGACAGAAAGAGAAAGAAGAGAGGAGAGAGTGAAAGTGAGAGAGAGAGAGAGAGAGACAGGAGAGACAGAAAGATAGAGAAAGAGAGAGAGGGAGGAGAGAGAGAGAGGGAGATAGAGAAAGGAGGGAGAGAGAAAGAGAGGAGAGCTTAAGGGAAAGAGTGAGAAAGAGAGAGAGGGGGAGAGAAAGAGAGAGAAAGCGTGAGAGAGAGAGAGATAGAGAGAGAGAACGCTACCTGGTGAGAGCTCCGGCCCCGCAATTTTTCTAAAGAATAATAAAGAGTCGACCCCATAACTGAGTGCCTCGGTTATACTCAGTGCGCCTTACGGCCCCATGGTTGAAGGTGAGAGGTGTGTCCGTGTCTCCCTTTCTGGCTTTCTCATCTCGCCCCACATCCAGCCTTTCATCAGAGAGTCTGTGTAGGGCATCTGCTGTACTGAGCTCCATCTACGGAGTCCCAATACGGGCCTACACACGAAGCACTCGTGCCCGGGGACTTTCCCAGCCCGGCAACGCCAACTGCTCTTATGTCTTTTTGTTTGTGGACGGACGGACGGTTGCAGTGCACCACAGACAGACAGTGACACACCGACCGGACCGGCCCTTTGGTGTCACCCCCCGTGAGGGTGTCACCCGGTGCGGTCCGCACCCCCCGCACCCCCCTAGTGACGCCACTGCTGGTAAGGGTCCCCCAGGAAAGATCAGGCAACAAAGGCTTCGTGACAGGATTCAGGACAGGATTGTTGACCTCTATAATACAGGCGGTTGCGTCGCACCCCTATCTGACACTCTCTTCCTCCTCGAGATTCTTCCGCGATCTTCTTATCTAACCCAATTAAATTAGGATAGAAAGTTCTGCATTCGGCTTCTTCATCAGTATCTCCCAGCATCTCTCCCAGCATCAGCATCTCCCACAGATAGCATCCCAAACTCTGCATATCTTCATCTCTTGTGCTCTCTACTAACTAAAGCTATCTCAATTATACCTTTCGTTCTTCATGTACCGCCCACTAAAGTTTCAATATCGTAAAGATACGAAATCTAATTGGTCAGGCAAGGGGGGGAGATCATCACACCATGCTTACATGTCATCTAATTCAGTTAAACCATTGTTCATAAACCCATCTCCTTAATTTTTATTCTTAATTTTATTTCCCACCCGCATTCACATTTCATTTGCAACATTTGTTAAAAGTCTAACATGTAAGTCTGCGCCGTTGAACTTTTCACCATCCGTTCTCAGGCTAGGACATTTTGCGACCTTGGCTTTTGTTCAAACTCTGAGTCATCAATCCGGGTTCACTTTCAGTAGACATGCGCAGTCGTCACATGACTCAGCTTACTTCAGTTATACATGAGAGGCTCAAATGCGCACTAGTGATAAAGTTAGAAAGACAAATGTTACGTTAAAAAATAAATGATTTCATTGTATACCACCCATCTCTACTCTATTCCCCTTTACTTATTAATACTTCCCCCGCATTAGCATTAGTAAAATAGCTTGTTTTCGCTTCAGCTAAGCAGGTGCCATGCACGCGAGTCTTCAAGACTCAATTTTAGTGCCTTCTGCTCATGAGTAAGAATTGAATTTCCCTCCAAGCATTAACTCATCATATTGCGTAGATGCAGTTGACGCATACGCAGTAAAGATGTCCCCGTTTAAAGCGGTTTTAGTCCTTCATTCATGTTATTCATATTAGTAAACACATAAGCAAGCTTCACTAACCCTCGTATTTGTGTGGTACTGTTGGACTTGGCCCTTCTGGCAGGTTCACCCCTAAACTTTTTGCTTTTTATTGGTGACTTGGTGTGGTGATTTGTTTGGTTCCTGCGCACTTTCCCTGTGTCCCAGGGTAAAGTGCGTGCATGCTCTGAGTGCATGTGGTGAGATAGGCCTGCCCTCCCATAGGAATGCATGGGGAATGTATGTGTACCTAGTAGTTCCTGATGCGTGGGGTGTGCAGGCCCGAGTTTGGTATGTGCGGACTCGTGGGAGTGAATGCTGCGCGATGATGTGTGCGGCGTGCATGTACCTAGTGTGGAAGTGCCACTTCTAGAAGTGGGCACTTCTGTGTGCAGTGTGTCTGTCGCGTGATTGGCTGGTCATGTCATGTGACGGGCTAGGGATTCCCCAGAGTCAGGATGAGTCACCCAGTGGTGAATGGGGAGATCAACAGCTAGATGGGTGGGAGGAGTACACCTGGGTCCTGAATAGGACAGGGTTTTCCACACACAATGCTGGCCCCGCCCCCTGTGGTGCGACTGACGACCCTAGCCCTGCCAGTGAATAGAGTGAGGGGCTGAGCACATCAAGGGTGCTCCCCAACCAGCTGCGACTGGTTTTCCCCCTCACCCTGAACCCAGAACAAAGGGATTTGGTGTATAAAAAGGGGCTGTGTCCCCTTACAAAATGTTCTTGTTCTGCACTTGAATCTACCAGGGGCGCGCTGCTGCTGGGGCCCAGGGGAAGGCTTGCCTCCCTGGGCCCTGCCCAGCCCCTGGATGCCCTGGATACCTGGAGGACTTTCCCTTGCTGGGAGCTGCTTTGCTCCATCTTCTAAATGCCCAGGACTGATGAGAACTTTTTCCTTTTACCTTGCCAAGGCTTTATGCTGGCCTAGCGCCCTGGGAGCGCTTTATTTTCCTTGCAGCAAGGTGCTTTTCTGGTCCTCAACATAGCGCCTGGAGAGCGCTTTATTCTGGTTTCCCCCAAGGAAAAGGGAATGCGTGTGATCTTTGCAGCGCTGGGCTGCGATCTCCACTGAGGGAATCCCGACGTAGGGATTCCCCCATGATGCGTGCTGTAGCGGGAGCCCACCCCGCGCTTGTGCCTCTTTTAATTGATTTCGTGGCTTGCGGGTGCCCACCCCGCTGTGGTATGCCGAGTGCTTGTGGTCCCAATGCGGGTGCCCACCCCGCGTTTCACTGCCGCGGCCCGAGCCGCATTCAAAAGATGCCGCTGAGCCCGCGGCCCGCCTGGTTGTGGGCGGGGCCGCGGGACGGAAGCGGAAGTGCGGCCATTCTCGTTGGAAGCCGCGCCGTGTCTCTGCCCCGCCGGGCAGAGAAGAGACCGAGGACAGGTTTCCCCGCGGGGCTCCCGTGACGGAGACGGAGCCCCGCATGCGGCCCCGAGTGAAGTCCCGGTCCCAAGGAAGGGACCGGGCGAGAAGCCAAAGTCCCAGCCGAATCCCCAGCGAGGCTCCCGGGAGCAAGAGAGAGCCCCGCCTGCCGTGCCCAGAGAAGTCCGAATAGCCGGTGAGTGAGGGGACGAGAGAGAGGCACCATTGCCGGTGCCGACTTCCTGGGCGGCCCTGGTTAGCAGCGGGCCGCCCCAATGAGGGGGCATGTTTATTTTAGAGCCCCAGCTGGCTCCAGCTACGAGAGCAGTTTCTTGGTGATCAGAGCGGCCCCGGAAGGCAGCGGGCCGCTCCAACGTTTTGGGGGCAAAGTATTTCCACGCCCTGTAGGGGCCAGAGGGCACCGAGGTGCCAGTCCCCTATTCTTTGTTGCCTGTGGCCCAGATGGCCAGGACGCTCCAGCGTTTGGGGACATGTTACTTTCTGAGCCAGATGGCTCCCACGTTTGGCACAGTTTGCTCTAGAGCCTAGAGGGCTCCAAGGATTGGCGCAGTTTGTTGTGAAGGGCTAATGAGAGCCCCCTGCCGCTATTTGCCTACCACAGCTGCGCAGCACTTAGTGCCAGCTGCAGCGTTTAGGCCCTGTGCTTGTCCCCAGCTGCCCAGCAAGTAGTGGGCAGCTGCTACGTTTAGGTTCTGGCGCAACCTGGACTCTAATGCGATTTTGGTGCTAGGAAATGTACGGTGTAGTATGTTTTGCGCACCCTGTGCTAATGTGCTTTTGGGTGCTAGGAAATGTATTGTGTATAGCATGTTTTGCGCACCCTGTGTCTGATACCTCTAAATGTGGTTATTTCTGCCTAGAAGGTTGTTTTACCTGCTTAGATTGATGGTAGGGAGAATGTACTTCCCTGTGCGATGTGCGCCCCTAGTATAGTTATAGCTAGGTGGTTAGGTCTAATGAGTTAGACCAAGGAGAATTGCATAATGTGATTTATGCCCCTGTGATAGATGCAGGATAGGTTTTACACCTGATGCTAGTGTGATGACGCTGAGGTCATTAGTGCGCCAGTAGAGACTGGTTGTGCTCCACAGTTACTGTGTGTTATGTCCTATGTTTACTATTGGTGATTTGTGCTATGTTCTAAGTGCTAATTCCTGACAGGGGTCCATGTGGCCCTGTCCCCTGTACATATGATCCCTTGTAAATTCTGCCAGTGCCTGTTGGCACATTGTAAAGTGTGTGTTTTTATCTAATGTGTTGTGTATAATACAAAGGCTATTTTTATAGAATACTTTGTGTGGAGTTTCCTTTGTGGTGGGCCTTGGGTGTTGTTGCTGGGTGCGCGCGCAAACGCTTTACACATCGCCTCAGAGATAAGCCTGACTGCTCGTGCCAAGCTACCAAGGGGGTGAGCAGGGGTTATCTTTGGCGTGTAACTCCCCAGCCCTGACTAGAGTGGTGGTTTCTGCCTGGCTTTGGCGCAAGCCTCAGCCAACCAGAAATCCCATTTCTAACATTGGTGATCAGCGGTGGGATTTGGACTTGCGTTTGCGCTGTACCGCAGCAGCAACTGGCTGCACTACAAAACTCTGCATTTAGATAAATCACATGGTATAGGGATTATTGTTTTTAAATGTCATTTCTGTGGAAATATGTTCTTGTGCACTGTGAGTTAGGTGTCCCTAGCTCGGGAGGGTAGATCATCCCCCTTAGTGCATTGTGTTTTCTGGATTCACCAGAGGGTGGGATCCAGTGGTGGCAGCAGATGTGTGTCCAGTGCATGTATTCCCATTCCCAGTTCCCGGGGTAGTGGTACCTGTGTCACGTGGTGGTCAGGTTGAGAAATCAGGGGCGGTAGAAACTGTCTTACCAGTCTTGGGAGGGGTTTGGGGATGAATGTGTAATGCGCTGGATGAATGTGAATGTCCCATTCCCAGTTCCCAGAGTAATAGTACCTGTGTCACGTGGTGGTCAGGTTGAGAAATCAGGGGCGGTAGAAACTGTCTTACTAGTCTGGGGGGTGTGAGTGTGGATGAATGGTGTGAGTTCTCTGAAATAAGGAGCTTGCTGGTTGATTGGGTGTGAGTTCTCTGGGATAGGGAACTTGCATTGGGGAGTGATTCCAAAAGTAGTGGCTGAGGTGTCTTCCAGCCCAGCGTGGTGGAAGAGGTTCAGAGTAGCCCAGCTAGGTCTCGGTGTAGGGGCTCACGTCCTGTCTCTGCGGAGAAGGAGTGGGTGGGACTGCGTGTCTCCAGGTGCCCGAAACCCAGTGTCAGGGCCTGGATGGTTTCTTTAGGGAACATCAGGTCGGGGGCCTAGGCTGTACCAATAGGTCATTTGAGGAGGATCTCCCAGTGTCTAGAGGACGTGGAGCGTCTGTAATCAGAGCTCCAGTAGTCCTGGTGTCTGGCGGTTCCGCTCCAGTTGGGAGGGTGCGGAAGTCCAGAGGGAGGGGTGAGAGGGGGAGGGATTCCCCAGTGGGAACCAGTAGGTCAGGGACCAGCCGGGAGGGCTGTGTCGCCACTGAGTGACCGTGGTGTCGCCACTTCTGTCCTGGGGGGTCTGCACGCACTGTCAGATGGACAGGAGGTCGTGAGATCAGCGCCAGGCAGACTGTCACACGACCCATTAGTTATGGGTCACCCTCGTTAAGTCCTGGTTCGCCAGGCATCTGACCAAAGGGTACGTCCCTCGGTTGGGGAGCCAGTAGTCGGTGTTTCCGGATCTGGACGTAAGGGCAGCTGTAGTCCTGAGGGCAGGTGGGGCTCATCTTAGGTGAAGAGACCCTGCTCTACAGTGGAAGGGGGTGCAGAGGGAGGGAGTCCTCGCCTCTGACCCCTTGGATCCCAGGTGGTAGACCAGTCGGTGGAGAGGGGTCCTGAACTGGTGGGAGAGTTGTGTTCTGGTGGGTACTTCCCTGGGAGGGTGCGGAACCCCAGAAGTAGAGGTAGGGTGGGGCATTCTTGCCCGTGACCTCTGGTCAGCCTGAGGATGCGGACCCTAGGTTGAAGGATCAGTGGTAGTTGGGAACTACACTGAGAGGGAGAGTGGAGAATGGCTTGTATGCCAGGGGTTACTACCCCCCACTCTGGGTTTGGCAAGGACCAGTGGTATCTGGGTGGCCTAGGGCCTGGTCCTGGCCGTGGACAACTAGGTAGTACCAGTGGGGTAGCCTAGTTGGGCCTGAGTTCTTTGCGGTTGTTTTTTTTCAGATGGAACCATGTTGATTGAGAATGGCGTAGAACCGGAGAGTGTCCCTGCAGTGCGGGCCTGCGTCCGTGTTCTATCGCCCCAAGCAGGGAAGACCATCACGGTGGTGATTGGTCTGCCCTGCGTTTTGGCTGGAAGGGGGTTGTGTTGGACTTGGCCCTTCTGGCAGGTTCACCCCTAAACTTTTTGCTTTTTATTGGTGACTTGGTGTGGTGATTTGTTTGGTTCCTGCGCACTTTCCCTGTGTCCCAGGGTAAAGTGCGTGCATGCTCTGAGTGCATGTGGTGAGATAGGCCTGCCCTCCCATAGGAATGCATGGGGAATGTATGTGTACCTAGTAGTTCCTGATGCGTGGGGTGTGCAGGCCCGAGTTTGGTATGTGCGGACTCGTGGGAGTGAATGCTGCGCGATGATGTGTGCGGCGTGCATGTACCTAGTGTGGAAGTGCCACTTCTAGAAGTGGGCACTTCTGTGTGCAGTGTGTCTGTCGCGTGATTGGCTGGTCATGTCATGTGACGGGCTAGGGATTCCCCAGAGTCAGGATGAGTCACCCAGTGGTGAATGGGGAGATCAACAGCTAGATGGGTGGGAGGAGTACACCTGGGTCCTGAATAGGACAGGGTTTTCCACACACAATGCTGGCCCCGCCCCCTGTGGTGCGACTGACGACCCTAGCCCTGCCAGTGAATAGAGTGAGGGGCTGAGCACATCAAGGGTGCTCCCCAACCAGCTGCGACTGGTTTTCCCCCTCACCCTGAACCCAGAACAAAGGGATTTGGTGTATAAAAAGGGGCTGTGTCCCCTTACAAAATGTTCTTGTTCTGCACTTGAATCTACCAGGGGCGCGCTGCTGCTGGGGCCCAGGGGAAGGCTTGCCTCCCTGGGCCCTGCCCAGCCCCTGGATGCCCTGGATACCTGGAGGACTTTCCCTTGCTGGGAGCTGCTTTGCTCCATCTTCTAAATGCCCAGGACTGATGAGAACTTTTTCCTTTTACCTTGCCAAGGCTTTATGCTGGCCTAGCGCCCTGGGAGCGCTTTATTTTCCTTGCAGCAAGGTGCTTTTCTGGTCCTCAACATAGCGCCTGGAGAGCGCTTTATTCTGGTTTCCCCCAAGGAAAAGGGAATGCGTGTGATCTTTGCAGCGCTGGGCTGCGATCTCCACTGAGGGAATCCCGACGTAGGGATTCCCCCATGATGCGTGCTGTAGCGGGAGCCCACCCCGCGCTTGTGCCTCTTTTAATTGATTTCGTGGCTTGCGGGTGCCCACCCCGCTGTGGTATGCCGAGTGCTTGTGGTCCCAATGCGGGTGCCCACCCCGCGTTTCACTGCCGCGGCCCGAGCCGCATTCAAAAGATGCCGCTGAGCCCGCGGCCCGCCTGGTTGTGGGCGGGGCCGCGGGACGGAAGAGGAAGTGCGGCCATTCTCGTTGGAAGCCGCGCCGTGTCTCTGCCCCGCCGGGCAGAGAAGAGACCGAGGACAGGTTTCCCCGCGGGGCTCCCGTGACGGAGACGGAGCCCCGCATGCGGCCCCGAGTGAAGTCCCGGTCCCAAGGAAGGGACCGGGCGAGAAGCCAAAGTCCCAGCCGAATCCCCAGCGAGGCTCCCGGGAGCAAGAGAGAGCCCCGCCTGCCGTGCCCAGAGAAGTCCGAATAGCCGGTGAGTGAGGGGACGAGAGAGAGGCACCATTGCCGGTGCCGACTTCCTGGGCGGCCCCGGTTAGCAGCGGGCCGCCCCAATGAGGGGGCATGTTTATTTTAGAGCCCCAGCTGGCTCCAGCTACGAGAGCAGTTTCTTGGTGATCAGAGCGGCCCCGGAAGGCAGCGGGCCGCTCCAACGTTTTGGGGGCAAAGTATTTCCACGCCCTGTAGGGGCCAGAGGGCACCGAGGTGCCAGTCCCCTATTCTTTGTTGCCTGTGGCCCAGATGGCCAGGACGCTCCAGCGTTTGGGGACATGTTACTTTCTGAGCCAGATGGCTCCCACGTTTGGCACAGTTTGCTCTAGAGCCTAGAGGGCTCCAAGGATTGGCGCAGTTTGTTGTGAAGGGCTAATGAGAGCCCCCTGCCGCTATTTGCCTACCACAGCTGCGCAGCACTTAGTGCCAGCTGCAGCGTTTAGGCCCTGTGCTGGTCCCCAGCTGCCCAGCAAGTAGTGGGCAGCTGCTACGTTTAGGTTCTGGCGCAACCTGGACTCTAATGCGATTTTGGTGCTAGGAAATGTACGGTGTAGTATGTTTTGCGCACCCTGTGCTAATGTGCTTTTGGGTGCTAGGAAATGTATTGTGTATAGCATGTTTTGCGCACCCTGTGTCTGATACCTCTAAATGTGGTTATTTCTGCCTAGAAGGTTGTTTTACCTGCTTAGATTGATGGTAGGGAGAATGTACTTCCCTGTGCGATGTGCGCCCCTAGTATAGTTATAGCTAGGTGGTTAGGTCTAATGAGTTAGACCAAGGAGAATTGCATAATGTGATTTATGCCCCTGTGATAGATGCAGGATAGGTTTTACACCTGATGCTAGTGTGATGACGCTGAGGTCATTAGTGCGCCAGTAGAGACTGGTTGTGCTCCACAGTTACTGTGTGTTATGTCCTATGTTTACTATTGGTGATTTGTGCTATGTTCTAAGTGCTAATTTCTGACAGGGGTCCATGTGGCCCTGTCCCCTGTACATATGATCCCTTGTAAATTCTGCCCGTGCCTGTTGGCACATTGTAAAGTGTGTGTTTTTATCTAATGTGTTGTGTATAATACAAAGGCTATTTTTATAGAATACCTTGTGTGGAGTTTCCTTTGTGGTGGGCCTTGGGTGTTGTTGCTGGGTGCGCGCGCAAACGCTTTACACATCGCCTCAGAGATAAGCCTGACTGCTCGTGCCAAGCTACCAAGGGGGTGAGCAGGGGTTATCTTTGGCGTGTAACTCCCCAGCCCTGACTAGAGTGGTGGTTTCTGCCTGGCTTTGGCGCAAGCCTCAGCCAACCAGAAATCCCATTTCTAACAGGTACGTATTAGTTATTCACAAAACTTAATTAATAACATGTTCGTGAGTTAAACGACAGGATTATTTCTGAGCAAGTCTCTTCTTTACGAGTCCTTACTCCACCAATCCCCTCTCTGATGGTATTTTGAGCCATCCCAAAATTACCCATCCCTAACCAAATGCCAACTTTCAGTAGTTCTCATTTTCATTTTCCTCTTTTTCTTTCTTAATTTCCTCTTTATCTTCTAAGTCTCTCATTTTTTTGTATATCCTCCCTTTCATTTCCTCCATTTGGATCTCCTCATATTCCCTCTTTTTTTTTCTTTCCTTTCACTTCATATTTTCTTTCTCTTCCTTTATTTCTGCAACATTTGCACCAAATCATTATTGTTAAAACTATTATCATTATACTAAGTACTGGTAGAATTATTTGACCAAAAATACTTTACCCAAAATCAGAAAATCAAGTCCCTATTGAAGAAATACTCTTTGTTAGTCTTTCCCATGCACTGTCAACCTCCAGTGGTTTCAAATTTTCATGAAGTTTTGTAATATTCTTAATATACCCTCTAATTTCCTTACTTTTGTCAGGAATGTAAGTGCAACAATGTTGAACTTTCAGCATTCCACAGACTCCGCCTTCTTTTGCTAATAAAACATCAAGCGTAAGTCGATTTTGTAAAACCATAGACCTAATTCAACCATTTCTGTATTTATCATCAAGAAACCCCCAGCAGTATCAGTCGAGAGACGATCAACTACTGTTGACAATTGACAAATTCTATGTGAATTCAGAATGACTCCCACTGAAGGTATCAATGCACCAAATATGTCACCTACTATTTCTGAAAAACAAGCTCTCTTTCTTCGTGTTAGTCCATTAGTGTTTTCATTGTTTCCAGTGATTCTTTTTACATGATAATCTTTCGGAAATACAATCCCAAAATAACCGCTTCCATTCCACCGTGCAGCCAACTTATAATAAGCATTATTCCCACACACGTAGTAAATTCCAGGAAATACTGGATCAGTTCCCCCTTTTAGTCCCCAACCTCTCAAAATTAGGAAGTTATGTTCACAGTCACTGGAATCAATAGATACGTTATTATAATCTGTCTTTAATCTATGGAGGCAGGTTTTCCCTTTCTTCACAAAGTCCTGGGACATCGCAGCACGATCTTTGCCAGTTGCATAAATTCCCTCTTTATCAGCCCATGGTGGTACCTGTGTTTTCTGTTTAGCAGCTTTCTCTTGGAATCCTGTCTCCTTTTCTCAACTAAATTCAAAAACACTTTCTCTTCTTCACTAATATACATGTTAAATTATTCTTGTGTGCCTTAACTATATCTATTGATTTCATTGTTAAGAAAAATTCACCAATGAACTGTGCATCTTGGCTACTATGTACCGGATTCATATTCTTCGAATAGGAAGCTCTGAAAATACATCATCTAAGTTTGAATAATAATACTGAAGTTTTCCCGTTGCATAAAACAGACTGGATAGGATACTACATGATACACCATAAATTAATGGTAAATGCTGATATGTGACTACCTCCGACACTGACGCTGGTAATTTCATACAGACCTAACAGTCACTAATCTCCATTGTATCTACATATTGAAATAACAGTTTTGTAAAAACATTTAAAGACATGTCATTATCTAATACTGTGTGATGAAAATCGGTCTCATCTGCTCCTTCTAATTCTACTCTATCTCCTTTTATTGTAGCGGTCTTCTCATTAGTAAGTGTATCATTTTTCTTATTTGTTATCATTAATAAAGGTACCGCTACTGTAAGAAATAACCATACTGAGATCACTAATAAAATACTACATATGCAGGCTCTACAACATCTTCATCCTAAACTTCGTTTCGGTTGCTCAGTGACTTCATTTCTTGCCATTTTAATCTGAAAAGATATGTTCTCCTCTTTCTTTCTTCACTTGGGAATTTAAGGTGGTCTCACTTTTCTTTCATCAATCTGTACAGCATCTACTTCTTCTGATTCCTCTATTAAATCTAAATTCTCGAACTCTTCTAATCTAACATAGGTTCACTCAGGAGCCTTGTATTTATTGTTCAAAATTCTCAGTCTTGGGCTTCTTCGTGTGTTTCTCACAGTTGACTGTTTAGACTGAGTTTGACTAGTAACCTCATTCACTTGCTCTGGTCTTTCGTTTGTTTTTATAAGATAGTATCTCAGTCTTTTCACCCCACTTGGCCAGTTATCACCTCTTCTGACCCTTTTAACTTGAACTGCAGTTTCACCCTCTTCGTCTCTTTCTAAAGTTCTCTTATTTTCGGTATGTCTAGGCACAATCTGTTCTTGTTCTTCTGAATCACTCTCTACCTGTTCCTGTTCAGGTCTTATAGTTGTTATTTCGTCCACCTGAACCTGTTCTTCTTCCTCTAACTGATCCTGTTAAGGTCTTATATCAAGTTGATCTTCTTCTTCTGCCTGAACTTGTTCTTCTTCTCCTAACTGGCCCTGTGCAGGTCGTACTGCAATTTGCTCTTCTGCTGCCTGAACGTGTTCTTCTTTTCCTGTCCGTCCCTGCTCAGGTCTTTGGGTAGGTCTGTTTGTCTTTGCCTGAGTATATTCTTCTTTCCTTGTCTCGTCCTGCTCAGGGTCTGTCTTGAGCAGCTTTGTTCACTTCTTCCTGAGCGTGTTCTTCTACACCTATCTTATCCTCACTACTTTCGTGTCTCTCTAATCTGGTTCTTCTTCTTGTCTGAATAACAACTTCAGGTATGTCAATCACTGGTGTCCATCCCTCCAGACTTGTGCTCGGTTGTTACTCGTCTATTACTTCAGAATCTATCACTCTAGATTCTTCGACTTCACAACCTTCATCTGTTTCAATTGGTTCACTCAGTTGTTGTTCTTCTTCAGTGGGGCCTGGAACTCTTTTGGTATGGCTAGCGTGAATCCAATTAGGTAAACCTGTATACTTCACTGCTGTGGTAGTGACCAGTAGGACTTGGCGTGGTTTATCCAACCTGGGTGCTAGGCACGACTTTCTGGCATGTTTCTTCACTACCACCCAGTCTCCAGGATTCAAATCATGCGCCTGTGCTGGCTGCCTGCCAACTGCGTCTTCTCCAACCTGGTGAGAGACAGAACACACTAGGTCATCCAATCCTTTGCAATAGTCCAATACAAGATCATCAATTATACTCAATGCTTTAAATGGGCAGGTACTCACCGGTACTGAGTACCGGCACTTCTTATTTTTTCCCTCCAAGAGTACCGGCTCTTTTTCCTTACTAAGGAGAGTACCGGTACTCATTCAAGCAGGCCGGCGTTTCAGGTCTAGTGAGCATGCGTCACATTTTCACACTGTGCCTCATGCTCACATGATGGCCATTTCACACCGATTTCACACTGGTAGTGGCGTGGCCCAGCCAAGCAACATCTGACGTCACCCGCCAGGAAGTTGTTCGGCGGGAAGGATAGGGAGCCCTTTAAACGGGGCAGTTTAGGCTGGTTTTCCTGTTTTGGTTTCCCAGCGCAGGACGGAAAGCAGAGCAACAGGATCACCACTTGCAGCACTGAAGAAGAGCACTTTTGTGGAGGAATTTGCCATCGCCAGTCTGACCCAGCGAGGAACCCTCTTCATCAACTCTTCGCGCCTTTTGTATTGTTCCTGCCTCTGCTGGAACGCAGGATTGGATCGGCCCCTTAGAGAGATGTAATGCAGGGCACCGGGGTGAAGTGCAGCAGCCGCCCCTGCATTACACAAGCACACTAATTTGTTTCAGACTACCGTGCCTGAAACAAATTAGTGTGCTTGTGTAATGCAGGGGCGGCTGTTGCACTTCACCCCGGTGCCCTGCATTACATCTCTCCAAGGGGCCCATCCAATCCTGCGTTCCAGCAGAGGCAGGAACAAAACGAAAGGAATCCAATACATTTCTTTCCTGCTGTTTTTGCCTCTGCTGCTGTTTCGCTCCGCCCCTCGCTGCTAGCCCAGCTTCTCTCTCCAAGGGCGGATCTTCCGGGGAGGTTTGTATGGGGTGACCCCCCGCCCCTCCAACCCAATTATACTTTTTATTTGGTCCGGTTCGATGGTGTTTATTCAGGCCAGGAGTTGGTACAATTAAAACTTTTGGGCAGCAGCGACTGGTATCTGGGCTGGCAGGCCTTTCAAAAATCACAGACGTGGAATTTTCAGTTTTGATTGCCCACTGGAGTTCTATACACTGTTTTGGTCTTCAGTTTGCCGTTTTTATGGTTGTTGTTCTTTATACAACTCTCCAATTTACACCAGAAGTGGGGTTTAGATTTGTACCTAACAAGCGGATTAGTGAATATCATGGGTTCTCACTAACATTTTCGTTTGCCTAGGATCACACAATTTGGTAAAGTGGGGAAGCCAGGATTAATCCCAGGTTTTATGGTTTCACATTGTGCAATTGACCAGAAATCAGAAAATCTTGGATTAATCCTAGTTTCCCCACTTTACCAAATTGTGTGATCCTACGCAATTGTTTATACTTTCCCTCCTTTTACTTCATTATCAAATATAGGAGAACCTCGCAATATTACTTCAGGATATGCGCTTTACAAAATCCTACCCTGTGTTTGATTGATAAATTATAGTGATCATGTATAACGGGAACCCAGGCCGCTCAAGAGGATGAACATAAGTTCAATATTGGCATTGTTGTCAGGGTGGAGGGAAGAATTCATGTTTTTAAATTCACGTTTGAAAGCTATCACTTTTAATGAAAAAATGCTTATCAACGCACTGGTATAATCTGATGTAATAAGGATAAGCGGTTCTGCATGTTAATAAAATAACACTTTTTTAATTGGGAAGAGACTTTATATATTGTTTACACTCTTGCTGCAAGATGTGTTTAGAAATGAGTGTTGGTAAAGCTAAGAGGTGCAGGACACCCTAGTTACTTTCTTTATTTAACATCACTTAACCTTTAAATAAATGCTTGCATGTTTATTTATCATCTTTTTGATGTCAGTTCTTAGTCGAGTAGGCTGCAGCCTGGTGCTGCTGTGTTGATCATGGGCTGCACGTCCAGGTCAGTGCTGTATAGCATTCTGTTAGTCCATAACTAGAAAGATAAAGCATACTTAAAACAGTGATACTGGTGGCCCTAAACATGGAATGTTTACCCTACAGCAAACTCTTTTGTGGGTTATTCATGTGCCCTAGGCATTTGCCTCTCCCTCACACTGTTAGATCTGTGCAGGCAGCAGACTCTTTTCACAGTGGTGCTTCTCGTGTTGGGACTCAGGAAAGACACTGATGCAGGCAGAGATAGTCAGGGTCAAACCAGTTAGGTTAGATGTGCTTCGTAGCTACACTGATTCTCTACCCGCCCCCACCACCCGAATGGGCAACTGTGGCTATTAGAGCACCACTGTTGGAAGCAAGGCAGAGCAATGAAAGCAGACCTGCCCCAGGTTTATCTGGTACTTGCTAGATGTTCAAGAAGTAGGGTGGGGGTTAGTGTTGTGGTTACTCAGTGGCCTAATGCATCCACTTAAAAAATGTGTGTTTGACCTCTTGGTCTCAGCTTTAAATCCTAGGAGGTTCACTCAGCCTTTCATCCTTCTGAGGTCAATAAAATGAGTAACATTGACTTGGGTAATATACATCTTTCAGAAAGCACCAAAATACCTCAAGGGATAAATGTACACTTCACTAATTAGTTCTCATCCAACATTGTGTGTGTGCGTGTGGTTCTACTGCCAATTGCTACTGATCATATTGGAAACCCTTTCTTTAATTCAGACCTCCTCCACTTGCTTTGCTAGTACGTAAGGGTCCATTTACTATAGTGCAAGGAATGGGGTTTCTTGGCTTGGGATTGGCATCTTCAACCATTTCGCCACGCCCCACCCTGGTTTCATCTGTATGCCCTTTAAATCAATATCTTTGTCCACCGCCTCTCCTTTTTAGTTGGATACTCAATGGTGATTGTTGGGAAATCTCAGGCTCACACCCCCCTAATATTATTCACTAGGCTACGCCCCTGCCTCTCCCCATCCATCCAGCACAGGAGGTCAGCGAGACAGCTGTCTGCAGGGGGATTCAGTTGACTGAGCAGGTCAGACTGCTCCAGGAGGGAGCTGCGGTAATCTACACCAGATAGAGAGACTTGGAGAGAGAGATGGACAGATGAGAGGACATTATATTACAGATTGAAGCAATTTGTCATTATTCGCAACCCAAAAAATTCTTGCGCCCTTCAAAGTGTCATTAGCCCCGCCCATTGTCCCGCCTCCTAGCCCCGCCTTCTTGTCACGCCCCCAGGTCACAGCTCAATTTGATGAGTACCTGCACTTTATTTTTCCCATTTAAAGCACTGGTTATACTCATTAATTTATGTCCAGGAATAAATGCTTGTCTCATTGTCCTTCCCATAAGTATTTCATGGGGACTCAATCCTGAGTCCCATCAACACAAGAGGCAATGCATCTGGCCATTTTAGTGATGTTCATGCACACTTTTCCTAACCTTGACTTGATTGTGCCATTTAGTTGCTCAACCACTCCAGAAGCCTCTGGGCGGTATGCACAGTGCAGTTTTTGTTCAATATTGAATGCTTCACAGATTAATCAAATTATTTCATTATTAAAATGAGATCCTCTATCTGATTCCAAAGTGACTGAGAAACCGAAACGAGGAATCAATTCCCTCAACAGTAACTTAGCAACTGTGAGACTATCATTTCTCCTAGTGGTTTATGCCTCCACCCATTATGAAAATAAACACAGTATGACAAGGACATACTTCATTCCATTGCTCGGAGGCAACTCTATGAAGTCAAGCTGCAGTCTCGTGAATGGTCCTTCTGACGTTTAATTTTTCCCCAACTGACCACTGTCTTCCTGCCTGGATTTTGCTGCTGACAAATTAAGCATCTTTGGCAAAGGCTCTCTGCGACTACCCTAAACTTTGGATTGTACCAATTTTGTCTGAATAGTCTAATCATTGCGTCCCTACCAACATGTGTGTCTCCATGATACATTCTTGCCATTTGAGAAAGTTGGCAGTCTGGCATAACTGGCCTGCCATCAGTGTATACCCATACATCATCTTCTGTCCTCCTTTCACAACCTGATTTCATCCAAATTTCCTTTTCATTTGCCTCAACTTCATCCTGCAACTGTCTAACCTCATCCCATGTCTCTAGAGGTGAGACAAACATAAGTTAGCAGCTGATTTCATTTGTTTACATTTTTCTGTTTAGTGCCATGTTATTTCTTGCACAATATTGAGCAATTGTGTCAGCATATCTGTTACCTGCCACCACATAGTCATTTCCTGACTGGTGAGCAACACACTTGACCACTGCTATTTCCTTTGGCAATTGTATTGCTTCCAACAATTCCTTTACATTTTTACCATTTCTAATAGGAGATCCTGAAGAAGTCAGAAATCCCCTCTGCATCCAGAACTGGCCGAAGTCGTGCACAACCCGAAACTATATTGACTATCCATAAATATGGTTATTCTCCAATTTTTCCCAATTTTGCATGCCTTTGTTAAGGCCACCAATTCGGCTACTTGTGCAGACTTGACTCCCGGTAAACAGGATGCTTCAATGACCCCCGATACTTTACATACGGCGTACGCTGCACTGAGTCCTCCTCCCTCTGTTCTCAAGCATGAGCCATCTACAAATAGTTCATGATCTGGCATTTCAGGGCCTCTTCTTTTATATCGAGACGGAGCTTGATACACATTTCAGTCACATTCAAACAATCATGATCCACTTCATCTTTAACTTCTTCACAACATGGATCTGGCAATAATGTGGCAGGATTCATCATTGTACATCTTATAACTGTCACATTCTCTGCTCCCAGAATCACTCTTTCATACTTAGTCAGCCGACTAGGGGTGAGGTGCTGTGTTCGATTTCTTGTTAAAAGAATCTCAACTGAATGTGAAACGTAAACTTTGACTAGATGTCCCATCACAATCGATTCACTTTGCTCCAGACTCATACAAGTAGCAGCTACTGCTTTTAAGCAGCCAGGTAAAGCTGAAGCCACAGGATTCAAAGTAGCAGAAAAATATGCTACTGGACGTCGGCTTAATCCATGCCTTTGAGTCAACACTGAAAGTGCACAAGTTTCTCTCTCACAACAGAACAATGCACATTCTTTTATATAATCAGGCATGCCTAAGGCAGGGGCCTTACACAGACAATCTCTCAATTTCACAAACGCTTCCACACACTCATCACCCCGGACAATCGGGTCCTTCACGCTTTTCTGGGTTAACTGAATCAAGGGCTTTGCCAGCAGGGAGAACCCAATAATCCACTGCCTACAGTACCCAACTACTCCGAGAAACATTCTCACCTCCCTTTGTGTCTGAGGTAGTTGCATTTCTTTGATTATTTTTATTCTCTCTTGGGTCACTTTTCAAACTCCTCTTTCTATTTTGTGGCCTAAATATTTAACTTCTTGTCGACAAAACTGCAATTTTCTGGAGACACCTTGTGTCCTCCGTCAGCCAAATGGTTCAGTAATGCAATCGAGTCAGTGACACAATCGTCTTGTGATTTTGATGCCACTAGTAGGTCATCAATATACTGTAAAAGCAAACACAAGGAGATGATGGACGGAGTGCTGAAACTTTTCAGACACTCACCCTCAGTCACAGATCTGGGTTGAATCCATCATCATTCTTTAGCTCACTTTGCCACCTCAGTTCAGACACAGCTATGTGCAAATCAGTCTTGACCCTGTGCCTCATGGGAACAGTCCAGCCAGAACTGCCAAGCCATGTCTTCCCTGGACCGAGAAACAAGTATCCTGGGACCGGTTTCGGGCTAACAGCCCCCATCAGCCAGGCTAGCTTGAATCCAGTGGCAAAGTGAGCGTCCATCATCTCCTTGTGTTTGCTTTGTTCGCCCTAAGTTGGCACGGTATGTCCAGACATGGGTCCCTTGCTCACTTTGTCACTGGATTCAAGCTAGCCTGGCTGAAGAGGGCTGTTAGCCCGAAACCAGTCCCAGGAGGCTTGTTTCCGGTCCAGGGAAGACATGGCTTGGCAGTTTGGGCTGGACTGTTTCCATGAGGCACAGGGTCAAGACTGTTTTGCATATAGCTGTGTCTTAACTGGGGTGGCAAAGTGAGCTAAAGAATGATGATGCATTCAACCCAGATCTGAGACTGGGGTTGAGTGTTTGAAAAGTTTCATCACTCCGTCCATCATCTCCTTGTGTTTGCTTTGTTCGCCCTAAGTTGGCAGGGTATGCCCAGATGTAGGTCCCTTGCTCACTTTGCCACTGGAATCAAGCTAGCCTGGCTGAAGAGGGAAGTTAGCCTGAAACCGGTCCCAGGATGCTTGTTTCCGGTCCAGGGAAGACATGGATTGGCAGTTCAGGCTGGACTGTTCCCATGAGGCACAGGGTCAAGACTGATTTGCATATAGCTGTGTCTGAACTGGGGTGGCAAAGTGAGCTAAAGAATGATGATGGTTTCAACCGAGATCTGTGACTGGGGGTGAGTGTTTGAAACGTTTCAGCACTCCGTCCATCATCTCCTTGTGTTTGCATCAATATACTGTACCAGGACTGAATTTCTGGGCATGGCCAATTTCTCTAGACACTTTTTCAGGATTTGATTAAAAATCGAGGGGCTCTCTGTATACCCTTGAGGAACTCTTCACCATGCCAAGGCACGGTCTTCGAACCTAAATGCAAATAAATATTGTCTGTCTGGGTGCAAAGGAATAGAGAAAAAGGTTTGGCATAAACAAATTACTGTAAACCAGCCTGCATTCCAGGGTATCTGATAAAGAATCACTGCTGGATTTGGCACTACGGGGCAACAAGGCACTACAATTGTATTGATCTTTCTCAGATCCTGCACTATCCTGTATTTTCCGCGAGGCTTTTTAAGTCCAATTATGGGCGAGTTACAAGTTCTACCCATTATTTCTTTTAGAATGCCTTGTTTGATCATTCGATCAATTTCTGAAGCAACTCCTGCTTTCACTTCCGGACTCATTTTGTACTGTCGTGTGTTTGGATAAACTGCACCTTCTTTCACTGTTACTTTTACTGGATCTACATTTGACATCAGGCCAATATCTTTCCTGTAAAATCCCACACTTCTGGATTTACTGTTGTTCTTAATTCTTCTGGTAATTCATTTTCAGTTATCAATGAATACATCTCATCTGCCCCAGTACCTTGTTTAGCAAGCATCATCTTATATATAACATCTTCATTAGGGGTTTGGAAAGCAACACCATCCGGTGTGCAGTAGATCATGCAATTCATTTTGCACAATAGATCCTTTCCTAACAGATTTACTTGACTGGAATTGCAAACTACAAACCGATGCATATCTTTAAAATTTCCAATATGTACTTCCATTGGTTTTGTGATTGGGGTTCTAATCTGTTGATTCGACACTCCTACATCTTGGATTGATTCTCCCGAGAGGGGTAGGTTTGGGATGTCTGCTGTTCTCACAGTAGACCGGGTACCACCAGTATCCAATAGAAAACTGATATCACTACCTTCCACTTTCTCATCAATAAATAGACCTGACTGATCTACCGGCAAGGATGCGCCAAGCACGCCCCCCTCTCCCTCTCCTCTCAGGCACCGTCATTGCGCATAGTCCATTTCGCCAGCATTGTTCTGTAAAAAAATATTGTCTATCAGCAGGATTTTTCTTACCACTTTCTCCCTGAAATCCGGCGTTCGCACTGTGTCTTTGAGGGCTCACAAAGTGTGGCATAGGAGCTGGTGGCACCTGATACGGTGGAGTAACTACCTGCTGCGGCTAAATCATAACCACCTCATTCTGCATCTGTGGATACAAATTTTGGTTTGGTCCATTATTATTCTAAATACTCTTACACTCGTTCTCCCAATGTTCAAGCTTTCCGCACGCATGACTAGGAAACTTCTTCTTTGCTTCCTCTCTTTTTATTCGTCCCCTTAATTTAACACCATTCACCGCGTGATCATTCTGATTCTGTTCTTTCACCTGACTATCTGTCTGGGTGTTCAACTTATTTTCCTGCTGTTCTGCCAATTTCACTTGTGCCCACATCATTTTCTCTTTTAGCTTTCTATGCCTTGCCTCAATGTCGTCTCCGCAATATTTGGCATATTTAAAAATCTCGTCAATCGTCTTGCTCTGCCAGCACAACATGTGCTGTTGAATCATCTGACTAATCTCCAGTTTCAGACCATACACAAATCGATACTCAAAATGTCCCATATCCTTATCACCAATATTCTCAAAACCACTATACTGCTTAAACCCCTGCAATAACCGCTCATAATATGCATGCACAGACTCATTTTGCTCTTGAGTTGTTCTATCTATTTTTAGCCAATCTGTTTCTTTAGAAGGGATTTTTCCTTTCAGAAAAGTAATTACTTGGTGATATTCTTCATCACCTACTCTGAGGGTGCTCCTGTTTTGGAGTCTAGGGCATACTCCTCACTTAGCCAATCAACTGTGATCTTACACTCTGTCCATAAGTCAGCAGGTACCACAATATTAAACAACCCATCCAGATCCTTCAACAGAACCTTTAAAACCTTCACAAACCTCTCAACCTGTTTATACCATTCAACGGGTTTCTCTCTTAATCTAGGAAAATCATTTGTAAATGACAAAGTATCCTGTCTACCCCATGGAACATGAACATATCCACCACCAGGAACCTCTCTCATAGGACACAATCTCTCTGCCTTTTCTGATTCTTTTAATAAGAATGCAGATGAAGCTTCTTTTGCTTGTGCTTCCTCCTTCTTTCTTGTCCACCTAGTTCTCCACTTGTCAATGTCTCCCCATTTTTGCAAAATATTCATTAACTCTTTTACCTGTAGTTTCTTACCAGACACATTAATATTCTCCAAATCCTTGTCAGTAAACTCCACTCGATATGGTTTCTGTAATAATTTTGATCGCCCTATGTCTACTCCAATCTCTGAAGCAAGCTCTGTCAATCTCTCATGAAACAATTTTGCATTCCTGGTTATAGTCCTACAAATAAACAACAACTCTTCATCATTGTAAAGGTTCAATCTTTCTATTCCCACATTTCCAGCTATCATTTCTTCCAATTCCACTTTCAATCTGTAAATATCTAAGATCTTTGGAGTTGAGCTTCACTTTTCTATTCCCTGTGCCCACCTTTCTAAATCTTCTGGAGTGACCGCTGTTGTGCTTCTGGTTCCTATAGGTACCATAGGCCCTTTTTCTTTTGAACTACCGGGTGTGGCTCTTTTGGGGGTTTCAATTACGGGTTCTCTTATTGGAAGGTCCATTAATGAAATGACTGAATCGCACTCACTGGCCTGATCATCAGATATTACTATCTCTTTTCTAGGATTACTCAAAGGAGTCATTACAACTTGGGGTTTTGGGCAACTCATCTTATCTCCATATAATGGGATAACAGGACCTATAGTCACTGGTACCGTCAATGCTTCAGGGTTTAAATTCAATTGACTTATTTTCTGTATTAGTTCCTCTCTATTTCTATTTAATGCTTCTCTTTCTTTATCTTGAAGCACCCTATTAACTGATGTATCATGTAAAATTTGAGGAATTAAGGGTGTTCCCATTATTTATTTATTTATTTATTTTAGCAACTTGTAGAGCGCCTGGTGACCCGAGGGCATCCCCGCGCTGTGAAGATTAAAACCTGCTGAGGGGGATAAGGGCGAAGGGTTTATTTAGGAAACAGGAGGGTTTTAAGTTTTTTCCTGAACGTCAGGTAGTTGGGCTCCAGTCTGAGGGAGCGTGGGAGGGAGTTCCAACCAGTGGACGCTTTTACAGAGAAACGTCGGCCTCCGGTACGTGTTCTCTTGAATTTGGGGATGTTGGCCAGGTGCTCGTTCTCAGACCGTAGAGCTCTCGGTGCTGTGTAGGGGGTGACCAAGCCGCTGAGAATCGCAGGTCCCGATCCATTGATTAGTTTATGGGCCGTGCACATGGCTTTAAATTCCACCCTTTGGCGGACTGGGAGCCAGTGCAGAGCCTTAATAGCGGGTTTGGCGGATACTCTGGGAGGTACGCTCATGATTAGGCGAGCTGCTGCGTTCTGGGCTCTTTGCAGTCTCGCTAAGGTAGCTTCCGGCGCACCTAGGTAGACCATATTGCTGTAGTCTAACCGCGACATTATGAGGCCCTGAACTAGTAGTTTCCTGGACACGGGCGGTAGGAGAGGGAAGATTTTGCGGATAGTCCGCAGAAGCCCAAGACAGGTCCCGGCCATTTTGGCCGCTTGGGTCTTCATTGAAAGGTCGGGTTCTAGCCAGACTCCGAGGGTCTTGATTTCGTGTTTCGGGGAGGGGATTTCCCCGAACACGTCTGGCCAGATCGCCGGGGGGATGGTCGCCCATTGTTTGCCCATGAGCATCACTTCGGTTTTGGAACCGTTGAGTTTCAATGACGATTCGCACATCCACCCGTGAATTTCGGTGAGACAGTTTGGTAATTTGTCTGGGTGGTCGTCTAGTTGGGATAGGGAGACGACCAATTGTGTGTCGTCAGCGTAGCTCACGATTTTTATCCCGAATGGTGATACCACATCTTCCAAAGGGGCCATATACACATTAAAAAGTGTGGGGCTCAGGGAGGAGCCCTGAGGAACCCCGCTGGTAAGTGGAAGTGTGGACGAGTGGAATTCCCCGTCCCAGACCTGGAACGTGCGTCCAGTAAGAAAGGACTCTATCCAGCTGAGTGCCATCCCGGTGAGCCCTGCTGTCGCCAATCGATGAAGAAGGACACGGTGGTTGACCGTGTCGAAGGCGGCACTCAGATCCAGAAGGATCACTGCCACTGATCCTCCTGAGTCTAGAATGCGCCTTGCTTCCTCGATGACGGCAAGCAGGGCGGTGTCTGTACCGTGTCCCGGACGGAACCCGGTTTGGGATTGCCGTAGGATGTTATTTGTCTCGAGAAATCGGGAGAGTTGACTATTCACCAGTTTCTCGGTGATCTTGCTAATCCCCGGGAGGAGGGATATGGGTCGGTAGTTTGCCATATCAGTTGGATCGAGCTGGGGTTTTTTAAGGAGTGCCTTCACCACTGCACTTTTCCAGCTGTCGGGAACTGATCCTTGTGCAAGTGAGCAGTTGATAAGCTCCGTGAGTGTAGGGGTGATAGCGGGGGCCACGTTTTTGAGAAATCTCAAGGGTGCAGGGTCTAAAGGAGATCCGCTTTTTATTTTATTCAGGGTAGCGTCCACCTCGTTATGCGTTACTGGCCTGAATGTCTCGAGTTGGGGACGTATTCCCGTCTGATCGGGGGGCTGAGTAATGTTTCTGCGGGTGGGGAGGCTAGGGGGAGGGAGGGATGTGAGGATACGGGCGATTTTATTGTTGAAATATGCGGCTAGGTCATTGCTTCTGTCTACCTGGGGGGTGGTGGGCAAGGGAGAGATGGGAACTTTTAATAGCTCCTTCACGATGAGGTAGGATTCCCTAGAGGAATTTGAGGCTTCCTTTATCCGGGTGTCATAGTGGGAGGCTTTGGAGAGCTTAATTGCAGTTTTATAGATTTTGACTGAGGAGTGGTAGGCCTCTTTGCTGGCATTATGCCAGTCTTTTCTCCAAAGCCGTTCGGCTCTTTTACAGTTTTTGCGGAGCTGACGAAGTTCTGGGGTGTACCACGGTGCAGAGCCCGTGTTGTTGGTTTTGTCTTCGCGCATTCTGAGTGGGAGCACAGAGTCAAGGGAGGTCGTGATCCAATTTCTGAAGTTGCTATCGGCGTTGTCCGGGATATCTTCATGAGTCGGGGTAGTAGATATCAGGGTATTGGCCCATTCTTCAATGGGGAGTTTGGACCAAGTCCTGCCTCTAGTGAAGGTGGGCAGTTTCTGAGGTTTCCTAAGGGATCCTGGAAGTTGGAATAGGACCAAGAAGTGGTCCGTCCAAGGAAGGGGGATGGAGTCTATTGCTTGCATCGCGGGGGTGCTGGTGAACACTGGGTCTAGCAGGTGGCCTTTGATGTGAGTGGCTCCTGAGTTAAGGAGACGGAGGTCCGAGGTCGCTAGTTCAGTGATCAGGTCGACTACTCCAGAATCTGAAGTGTCTTCGAAGTGGATGTTCAAGTCTCCCACTAAGATAAAATTCGTGACGGAGTGAGCCTGTGTTGCTACAGTGTCTAGGAGGGCATTGGGAAAGGAGCCGGGGTGGCCGGGGGGACGGTAGACTAGAATCCCTGAGAGGGAATTCGTAGGGTCTAGTTTGATTGAGAATTGGAGGCTTTCAGAGTCTGAGATTTGTGCGTCGCTGGAGTTGCAGTACCGGTGCACTTGGGGTGCACTTGGGGTGAGTCTACTGGAGTCTACTGGGTCCTTCTTGATACGGTGGAGGAATTTTAGTTAAAATGTCCTCCAACAATTCATCATCTGATTCACCATATCTTGTTACATTCATGTGTTTTGTTTTTTCCTTACATGTGCTTCCCAACTGTTCCTCAGCCATTAACACTGGGTATAAACCTTCCGATACCATAGCTGTTCTCCATTGCTTCATCTGACCTTCACATGACTCATGCAAATATCGGGGAAAAATCCTTTATATCTCCCACCTCTGCATTTCTCGCTTTCATATGATTCAGTCTCCCGTTCTTCTAAAGCCTCATACTCAGTTAACCTAGGCCTTGGTTCCAAATCATTCATCCTCATCCTCAAATTCTGAAGAATTCTCCCATTAAACGTATCTCTATCACCTTTCGTATATTCTATCCGTTTCTCCAACCATACACAAGTATGATACTCTCTTTCCATTATCATAAATGAAGCAGGTGTTTTCGGTGGCGGAATATGAATTCCATCTCTAGTCAATACAGGGTTATCTTTCTTAAAGAAATTCTTGAATTTCTTTATTAACAACATTTTACTCTTTTCTCCATACATTCTAGATGCACGATTATGAAAGAATATTCCGCAAACCCTTGAACTCTTCTATCAGCGTGACTCACAACAGCAGTCAAATCAGAATGCAACATACAAATTTCAGCGACCAATCCTAATGCGGCTTCTATCAATCAACCAATCAGATTTAGGCTCACGCTCCCGGTCTGACCAATGCCAGCGCGGCCTGTTGTGACGTCAGTTTTGTTCCTGCCTACTGACCCCTCCTTTTCAATCTGCTTCTGTCTCACGCCTGCTGTTTCAACCAATCCTAGCGCATCTCTCTGTGACGTCAGCTCAACTCCGGCCACTGACCCTCCCTTCACAAGGTAATACGAAAAACGTATTTCTTTATTTTTGTTTTCTTTAAAATGAAATCCGTTAGTAACAACATAAAAAATATTCGCTACTCTGCCTGTTCCGCAGAACAAAAGATAGATTTCCGACTTATTCTGGAGTCTCAGAATTGCTCCTCTTCTACTGCGAGTAAAAACCTCTGTTTACCCTTCATTCAAGCTCGAAAGAACCTGTTACTCCTTCAGTGTTAACAAAAAGGTCCAACCCCAGGGGCCAGGAAGGAGGTTGTCGCCTGCCACTGTATATTCGAAGAGCGTAATAACGTCTCAGAAAGAATAAAGAAGGGCAACTCTAGAAGTTTAGGAGAGAGCTAATGCATGCCTTCAGTGTTACTCTTACTAGGAAATAAGACCAAAGTTTTACCAGCGAAACTTCTGCAATCACTCACTCTCAACTTTTATACGAAATAGTCCCTAGTTTAATACTGCCAGCCCTGCGTAGCATCTCAGTATTATTTCAACAGACAAGTAACCTCACTGCAGTATGGCTTCTGTTACCACCCGCTATTCATTTCCCGGTAATTCTGGACAACATAAAATAAAGACGCCTACTTTTTTGTTAAACATACAACAATAATCAATACTCATCACCAAACTAGTCAATAATAACCATAACTCTGCTACCAGAAAACTGATCCAGTGGCGTACCAACAACAGCAGATACTCCACTACCATATACTCACCTGGGCCCATAAACACACAACAATTGAGTAAACCGCTGGAGTCAAAGTTTATGATTTTCCACAATTTTAGGATTAGTTATATCTTATTCCTAATTAACCTTTCACTGACCAAAAAGTTCTTTTCTCTGGTCGATGGACCATTAGTTGAACTAGTTGATGGTGAAGATTTACACTAACTCTCTTTTTTCATTTAAAGTAAATAACCACAGACTTGGAAACATTTTAATTCTTTATCTAAATTTTAAACTTATGTGAACCATCTCAAATACACAGCGCAGTCACCATCATTCTTAGGAGACAAAAATTAAATTAGTCAATCATCAAACTCTTACTTCGGACTCATGCAATGATCAATGCTCAGAAAGGAAGAGGACAGAGAGAAAAGAACATCTGCAAATAACACAAAATTATAATTACCAAGAATGGTGTGAAGACCAACCCCCTGGCCAAAGGGCTGGTAAGGGTCCCCTGGGAAAGATCAGGTGACAAAGGCTTCAGGACAGGATTCACGACAGGATAGTTGACCTCTCTAATTCCGACGATTGCGTCGCACCCCTCTCTGACACTCTCTTCCTCCTCAAGATTCTTCCGCGATCTTCTTATCTAACCCAATTAAATTAGGATAGAAAGTTCTGCATTCGGCTTCTTCATCAGCGTCTCACAGCATCTCTCCCAGCATCAGCATCTTCCACCGACAGCATCCCGAGCTCTGCATATCTTCATCCCTTGTGCTCTCTAACTAACTAAAGAAATCTCAATTATACCTTTTGTTCTTCATGTACCACCCACTAAAGTTTCAATATCGTATAAATACGAAAGCCAATTGGTCAGGCAAGGGGGGAAGATCATCATACCATGCTTACATGTCATCTAATTCAGTTAAACCATTGTTCACAACCCCATCCCCTTCATTTTTATTAATAATTTTATTTCCCACCCGCATTCACATTTCATTTGCAACATTTGTTAAAAGTCTAACATGTAAGTCCACTCCGCTGAACTTTTCAACATCCATTCTCAGGCTAGGACATTTAGCGAACTTGGCTTTTGTTCAAACTCCGAGTCATCATTCCGAGTTCACTTTCAGTAGACATGCACAGTTGTCACATGACTCAGCTTACTTCAGCTATACATGAGAGGCCCAAATGCGTACTAGTGATAAAGTCAGAAAGACAAATGTCACTTTAAAAAATAAATGATTGGAGGAGGAGCCAAGATGGCGACCGGGACGGCAGCGTAGACTCCCGGCTCCGTGAACCTCCGCATCCCGCACGGATATCCTGCAAGAGATCCTTAGTCTGCGCTATGCGATCGTGTTTGTGAATGAGAGTGGCACCCGATCGTGTGACTCCGAGGTTTCTGGCTGCGGTACCGCCGGAGAAATGTGCATTTGAACTTTGCGGCCCGCGCAGCCCTGGAGCCTGGACCTCGAGTGGACGCCTTGGCCGGGTGGCAGTTCAACAACAGCGGCCTGTGGTGACTGGGTGGAGTCGGTCCACCGGAGCGGTGCTAACCTCGGCCTGCATTTCGCCGTGGTCGCTCCCACTGCTAAGCGTAGCGGACCGAGGGCATGCCCGGGGGTGCAATTCTCAGATTCTCCGGTGATTGCCCCTGCCTTTGACGGTGAGCTGCCCGGACGCCGCCCGTAGCTCGCCCTGATCCTTGCGGGCTGCACCCGGATTTTCGCGGGAGCTGGTCCGTGGTGGGGACGACTGTTGCCCGTGACCACGCAACGGATAATTTTTGCCTGCCCCCGGAACCCTGTCTCCAGCGACGTGGACCTCGAGGCGCTTGTCCCTGGGTCCCGGCCCCAATACGGGTCGGGCCTCCCCGGCGGCCATCTTGTTGCGATGCAGCCTACCATCCTGTCCACTGGGTCGCAGCGGGATTGGGAGTGTGGGACTTTTGGGAGTGTGGCGGAGCGCTCGCGGAGAGCTGTGCTGGGGTACGGCGACCTCCTAGGGGCCCTTGGTGCCCTTCATTTCTCCTTGGTTCGTGGCGTCGGGGTCTTGGGGAGTAAGCTCGATGGTGTGGCATCAGTGTTGGGACAGTGGCGGCCTGCCTGTCCTCAGGTACACAGGGACTTCCCACACTGCACACAGGAGGACAATGTCGCGGCCACCCCTGCGATTAGTGCACAGCTGGACACTCCGGACAGTATGCTACCGTGTGATCGGCTGGCTGAGGGTTTGATCTGTTCCGGAGGTATTGGACCTGAGTGGGAGGTGGTGGCCTCGTCCCGTGCACGGCCTCCGGCGACCCAGGGACAATTCCAGCAACAGTTGTCTACTTTGGCTGATTCCGCCTTCCTGGACCTTGTGTGCAGTGCAGATCCTGGGGCAGCACTGGGAAAGACGTCCCTCCATGATGCGGACTGTGTTGGTACTCAGAGACTTCCACCCCACCTGTGTGCGTCGCTTCCCGGTCGTTTTTGGACACTTCTATACCTGGGAACATCGGACATGGCGCTGGGTCGAGGGGTAGGCATGGGCAGAATTGCAAAGAGAGGTCAAGGATAAGGCTGATCCTTCGGGGGTGGTCATCTAGTAGACGGGCGGACTCAGGGGTTGCGTACTCTCATGACATAGCTATTAGCATATTAGGTGCATATATGCTCCCCATCTCTCTTTGATATGGTCGCTTTTGTGCTGCTTATTGTTTGCTGTGGGGAGACCTCACCGTGCGGGAGGGAGAAGCCGGGGGTATGTTTTGAAGGCCCTCCTCCAGTTTATTATGCTTTCTCTACCCCCCCGTCTGGTGGGGTTCTTTTCTTACTCCTTTTTCCCTGTTTCTTCTATATTTCGGGTCTAGTTCCAGGGCGACAGGCACACTGCTGGGGGGGGGGGCCGTACTCATTTGCAGAGGTGCAGGGTGGGGGGTTGGGGGAGGGGATTCTTTAGTCTTTCATCTCTTTTTCCATGGCCTCCTTTTTCTTCTCCGCTTCTTCTTGTTTTTTTCTTTTCTGGGATCAGCGTGGTACACCTCCTTTGTTGTGAATCGTTGCCTTCTCATGTGTGCCACAGTTTCCGGGGTGTTCTCTGGGCGTTAGGGCGGGGGCCTGCAGGCGCAACTGTTTATGATATTCTTCCCCATCCTGAATTTCCTGTGTCTGCGCCATTGATCCAATAGATTGCTGTTTATTGCTTACGTCTATTATTCTGCCTGCCTCTTATCGCTGTTGGGAAATTGTTTGGCACCTGATCCTACTGTCTCGTTCCATTATAAAATGAAAAACCCTTTTTCTCCTGGTGTCCTACCTGGGCTGCTCACTGGCTGGACTATACTAGCATGAAGATTCTGCTCTCCGAGGTGCCGCCTGTGTTCGCATTTGATTTTAATTGTTCTGATTGCTTAGCGGCCGGCCCCGGGGGGTTGTAGGCCCATACTTGTTATTGATTGAAATGTCAATAAAGGTTTTTCAACAAAAAAAAAAAAAAAAATGATTTCACTGTGTACCACCCATCTCTACTCTATTCCCCTTTACTTATTAATACTTTCCCCGCATTAGCATTAGTAAAATAGCTCATTTTCGCTTTAGCTAAGCAGGTGCCATGCACGTGAGTCTTCAAGACTCCATTTTAGTGCCTTCTGCTCATGCGCAAGAATTTCCCTCCAAGCATTAACTCATCATATTGCGTAGATGCAGTTGACGCATGCGCAGTAAAGATTTCCCCGTTTAAAGCGGTTTTAGTCCTTCGTTCATGTTATTCATATTAGTAAACACATAAGCAAGCTTCACTAACCCTCGTATTTCTGTGGTGTGTATTAGTTATTCACAAAACGTAATTAATAACATGTTTGTGAGTTAAACGAGAGGATTATTTCCGAGCAAGTCTCTTCTTTACGAGTCCGTGCTCCATCAGGAAGACTAGTTGACAAACTGGTTTCCTGAGGGGCGTGTAGCTCCGAGTTAGCCACACCCGAGGGACGGTCTAGTGAGGTCTGTACACCAGGAGAGGTATCTTGCCATCCTGAGAGTGGGCAGAATGGTGCATCGTGGGCTATCCAGATGCCACACTCCACATGAAGTGGTCACCAGGTGGGAGGGAACCAGGTAGCACATTAGCTACCAACCGTATCCTGCCTTGGGGGCACTTTCTGAGCATAACCAATGTTCAACCGTCACATCACCTTTACCTTGCTCGGGGAGTTTGGATGCAGAAGTAGCTTCCAAGCTGTCATTAGGCTTTAAACGGGTCTTTTCACATTGCGGTCAATGGGAAAAGCTCCTTAGTGAAAATTGATCACTTCGGGTTGAGTTACTTTCCAACCTCGCACGGTAGAGGACTTTGGGGTCCCTGGACCAGGGTTCAACAGTCAGTGCAATGTTAACTTGCTTGGGAAGTCTGGGAGAGATTGTTCTGGCTGTTGGAGGTCTTTAAATGGTCACACCAAAGATGCTTTTACAATAGTGATGACCCCTGAAAAAGAAGATGCATATACACAAGAGCGGGGTTGTGGCCGACGTCATTCGCAGGTGTTGTGAAGTACTCTCTTAATGTAGGGATGACATAAGAGGTTGGTTACCGTGTTAGTGACCAACAAGCCTTGGTAGCGGTTAAAGTAATCAAAAGGAACAAAAGGAGGTCCACAGGAGTGCAGTAGTGGCTAAAACTTTGGTGACAGCTGGACTACTACTCCCAGAATGCACCGCACCACTTTACTTTGAGCAATTCCTTGGTGGGCCCTATGGCCAGCGATTCTTTGCATTGTGCATGTTGTTTTACCTGTAGTCTGCAGGGTCTGGTCACACCAGTCCAGGTGAGTCTGAGATGGCTTCTGACTTCCACAGGGGTCCCTCTGCCAGGGAGTGCAGAGTTTTGGCCACAGACTAAAGTCAATCACACAGTTTCAAGCAGTGGATCCTGTATCACTCTTTTGCTTTGTTGCAGGGGCAAAGTCTTGTTGTTGGTGAAAATGGTGGTCTTGGTGTCCTTCTTTGAGGTGTGTCCATCAGAACTAAGGCTCTGGTGTCAGGGGAGTTAGAGGCGTGGGAGCTTGTAGGCAAAGAGCAGCTATTCCCTACAGCTAATCCACCCCTGAAGTGACCACATCCGGGGGAGTGGGTTACCTTTCCTACCCAGAATCCACTATTTCTGCCCTCCTATAGATGGCAGAAATTCACTTTAGGTGTTCAGATCAGGCTATCTAATTTACCACCTTGCCCGGGTACAAGAGTGCCTTGAGCCCTCCTCAGGTGGACAGCCCAGATGCATATCAGAGGAGGTGAAGCCTTTGAAGCTCACCGCTCTTATGTCTCACTTCATTAACCTACTTGGGAGGAGGGAGGTGTGACCTTGTTACTGCGCAAGTCTTTCTTCTGACTCCTGGGAGCATGCACATTGCCTCGCAGGATGTCAGAAACCTGTCTTGGTGGCAGCTGGGGCGGGAAACCCGGGCCTGCCAGCCAAAGTACATGTCAGCTGGGTTAATCAGGCGGGCAACCTCAAAGGTAGCCATCTGGGTGCATGCCAGCCCTCCCTTGACACCAGAGTTGTGTCAGGGGAGAGACGATAAGTTGTTTTACACCAAGCTTGACATATTTAGGTGGTCCAATAAAGGGAGCTAGCAGCTCAGGTATGGCCTGGGTGCAAGCCACATGTTATCCTATGGACCACCTATCACTTAAAGTGTACTTTAAGGGTAAAGTCATTATAGAGACATATTCAGCTTTCACTTACATGTCTTCACTCTTAATACTGCACCTGTTTTACAGTTTCTACTTCCTCAGTAAAACTGTGCGTTTTTGGACAACATAAACATCAAAACTGCAGGAGTCCATGCACACCATCGTGATATGTCCAGGCTAGTTCACAGAGCACCATCTGTACCTCTAACCAACAAGGTAACAGGTGGAATGTGAACCTCAGAACATGACAACCATGACTCCCCAAGGAAATTGTGGAAAAAGATCTAGAACCTTTTCGTTTGGTAACTCATGTATGCCCAAAGAGAGACACAAAAACACTCAGATATGCATTTCAATATTAATTGAATAGTTATGATTCTTGTGTAAAACACGTGCACTGTGATTATCAAAAGAAAGAAACAGAATAGCGTAATCAGCATTACGAGAATGGTAAAGAATATAAACAATTCAACCATTGTGCTGTTACATACATTATATGCTTGCATATAAATACAATTATATTTCCTTCTACCTAGCGCTTTCTAACCTAGTGAACCTAGGGTGGGTGAATCTGTCAGAACCCCTGTAGGGTGATCTACCTCCCCCATTACCTATGGGTGTCATCAGGGAGCCCGTCCTGGTGGAGAGCTGAGCACCATCCCTCGCAGGAGGTAAAGAGGAATCAGCTGAGCTGGAATTCTGGCATGAGGGGACCTCAACAGTGTCATTGAAATGCTCCTCTAACTAAACAAAGGAGTGATGTCATTAATATAATGAACAAGAATAAGAATAAGCAAGTTAATGCCTAAGTAATGTTGCGGTTGTAGGGCAATAATAACGAGGAGCAAAGGTTGGTGTCAGCTTGGTTATCCACAGGCATGCCAACGGGCTTAATATGAAGCCTAGATAACTAACGATCTAAATGTTCTGATCCAATTGGATAAGCCAGAGATGCACTAATAAACACAACAACACGACTTGCCGTTTTTTTCACCAATTCATTAATTTCGATGTGAGGAAATGGGAATGGTCAGTATTGAAATAAATAAAGGGAATGATCAATTGGTCCTCGTTTGGCAATTTAGATAGAATCATAATGATTGACTTTCCAAAAATGTTTTTGCTTATATACAAAATAACTACCTGGGTATAAAAATAATATGTAGAGATACTTTTACAATAGGACTAAGATACTGATGGATACCCCCTATCTTAATACAACTCTTTACGAAAAAGGAAACCTTGGAGCCTGTAAACTGAACTGAAGGGATGAGTAATAGTGAAGAGGATCAGTCTTAACTCATGGTCATTTAAAATATTCTAGAAAAATTAGGGCCCATTCGTACAGTGTAGAAGGTGGATGAACTGAATTTGTTCTTAAGGTAGGCCATGATATAATGCATGCCTGATAGAGTTTGAAAATTGAGTGGAGCCAACAAGATTAAAAGAAAAGTGCCTCTAAATTGTTTTTGTTGCAGGCCCATTTTCCATGCTTTGGTGTGAAGATCAATGAGATGGTAAGCCATTGAGTTCCAGCTGGATTCGGTTATTAAAATACAACAAATTCAAGATTTATACTCACATAGCTGGTGAGTCTAACAGATGGATGTCTGTCGATGAGAGCAGTGAATGGGGAGAATTGAGTGAAAAGGATGGAGTGGTTCACAACAGGCCTTGACAAAGGATGATTGGTGGGCCTGTAGTGCAAATGTGAGCACGCATGTGTTTCACAAGTGATTTTTATGGTGACCCCTGTATTTCATTTTGTGATGCCACTGTTTGGATGGATTGTGCCGATCTCCAGTGGAAGGGAGGTTATTTAATATGCATATATAATGAAATTTCAGTTTTCTTGTTTTAACTTCGGGTGTATTCCTTACATAGGTGATACCCAATTTTATGTCTTGTATGTGAGAGAGATTAATGTGTACTGAAAAAGGTGGTCCTATCTTTTTTTAACCACCAAAATGCGACAACGTATCGATTTGTACTAAATCTGGTAAACACCAGGATGCATTAGATGATCATATGGATAATCGGGCATCCGTAGAAATGATTGGGACAGATTAGCTTTATATAAAAGACTCATGCTGTTGTCTTGTATATTTTTAATGTTTAATTTGTAATTGTAATTTGCTTTTGTTTATAACATTGTTTTTGAATGATGATTGTATCTTAACGTACTGTATATTTTGTGCCAATTTTGAATGCTTCATAAAAACTGTATTGGGGAATTATGCATTGACCAAGGGAAGTTTTTGCATGTGCTGCTAAATGATATAGTCATATGCTGGTAGATAAGACATTAAAGATCTTACCAATTTCACACAATCGTGGCACAGAACTTGAGTGGGATTTGGGGTGTTACCAAGAAGGATACGAAAAAGAGGTGTGTGAATGAGCGCATGAGGTCTTGTATGTTTAATTGAGTACCCAAAGTGCATACTTTTGAATTTATATAATAAACTGCACCCGTGTTACATTGCCAAAGCCCCAGTCAGGCAGCCATTGTTGATTCTATGTCCACAAAGCTCTCACTGAGCATACAGTAACAAACAACATTTTACGCAGTGAACTTAGTCATCGTACAGAATGTTTAAGGGTCCTGATAAAATACCTACGAAGAAATGTAAATGTAAGTAAAGCCAGTTCAGAGAATATTATCCCATACAGGCACACAAGCAAATGTGTCAAATGTCAATGTTCAAGAAAGATGTCAAGTTCAAAATGTGAACATGTAAAATGGTGGTGCTTCTGTCTGGGCCTAATGTGCCCACATAAGGCGAGTTAGAAAAGCATCCTAAAAAACTGCAAAAAATATGAGTTTATGCAAATATCAAAACCTAAAAAAGATCGTGCTGCTTAATAAAAAAAGTATGGCAAAAGACAAATTTGTTAAAAAGTCAATAGAAAAAAGACAGAATAAAATGGAAAGTTTTAAAAAGCAGTTTCACTTGTAAAAACATGGCAGAATTAAAAGCTCCACAGCTTGAAACTGCCAGATTGTTTTTGTTCTAAGAAGTGGCCGACACATTGCTGTCCCCAGCCACCCTAGACGATGTTCCCAGAGGCACCTGGCACATTAGTTGCACAGAGCAAACATGTTCAAATCTAGTCCCACAGCAGCTACCAAAGGAGGAATGGCCAGTACTGCATCTGCAGAATATGAGCCAGGATCCAAATCACCAGGAGCTGAAGCATCCCAAGATGGTTCATATTATGCTTTTTGGAACAACGTCAATCAGCAGGGCATTGATAGATGAGTCTTTAGGAGACCCACCAGCAAGTCTATGTCCATAGATTGAACCGGTTGCATTCCCAAACATATGCCCAGGGCACACTCGAAAATGTACAGCAGACCTCAGAATTCAGGCTTCACGCAGTGTAGTCAGACAGGCAAAAAGAAAAAGAACCAATTGTCATTCAGTTCTTGAAGCAAGGGTGAACGAACGGACTGCATCTGCATCATTCTCTCACGACACAGGAGCACATGTGGTAGTGCATCCCCATTTGTACGCGTGACAGAGCATTCATTGTGGAGCAAGTAGAATTCAATCAAAATCCTGACAATTAGGAACAGGACATGGGTAAGCCTCCAGAAATGCTCCCAGGCATGGAGAGTATGAGTGATGGAATAACTACAAACACTGTCTGGAAGGTACTAACCAACCCGGAGCCAATTGTCTTAAAAAAGTGTGCTACCCCAGCAGTACTATAGATGTTAAAAAGGTGGTGCACAAGTTCCCCAAAATGGTGTAGGAAATTAGTGTGGAGTAACTCCAAGGAAGTTTACAGGAGGCATACTACTCTTGAAGAAGTGCATGGGGTTTTCCCTGGAGTAGACCACTCCTTATTACGGATGACACACACTCTTCTTAATTTCGAGGTGTGGTTCTAATATATTTTTGCCTCTCTGTCTCCTTCTGTTTGTGTTGTGCTGTATCTTGCCTTAATCGTCGTTATCAAGTGTGTGACTACAGGGGCATGGCACAAGCTTCTCCCATATAGCAGTAGGCTATACGACAAGGGTAGACTTCTACATGACATTGACCATTTTGACCAAAACCACACATTTTGCATGGAGGTTTTAGACATGTTTTCAACTGTTTTATAACATAGCTGCATCACAACGAGTATGAATTTGAAGAAACACATGCTTGATAAGTTAAGATGCATACTGAGAGACACGTGTGCAAGCAGCTGGTTTCCTTTTTCGCATGAGACATGGTTTGTCTGGCAAATTAGTCCTTTAAAACATGTTATAAGTATTACATGTGGTTTGTCTTGCCTTGACTGAATTTGTTTGTCTGTACAAAAACAGAAAAATATTTTTCCAGGGCAAAATGAACTCCTTATAGTGCTGATGAAATCCCCGGGGGCTGAAACATGTTGACTAACATAGAGAGGGCATAGGACCATAATTTCCAGGGACACCCTTAATATATATTTTTAATCATACCAGAAATACCACAAATCAAAGGGATGCCTTTGGTATTTTCTAGGTATTTTTATTGTAGGACTCCAGCAGGAGAAATTACCCAATGTGCTCCCTGGAATATGGTTGAGTCCATCCTGGTTTTTAGGGACCAGGATGAGACCCGATGGAGAAGCATGACATGAATATGGTGTGTGAGGGTCTACCTAACTTTGCTAAGTGATGTCCTGACTAAGGACAGAGCTTCACTCTGCAGAACATTTTTTAAAAACTCACTGGGATGGGTCAATACATGTAGGATACTTCAGGTGATGGCTCTAAACACAGCCAGAGATCCATACAGGAGAGCACGGCAGCTCTGGACTTGGAGGAGAGGGCCATAGCTCTGGCTGAAAGAAGGCTGGCCCTAGAGGAAAAGAGGGCCAGGCTGGGCTTGAAGCCCAGAGAAGATGCCGGTAGCTGATCTGGAGGTGCATTGGAATGCCCCTGATATAAGGTTGCCCAAAGGGGGTGTCCCTAGTTATGTTCCAGGGTTATGACATTGACAAATGGCTGGCCTCATATGAGAGAGCTCTCAAGATGAGGAAGGTGAGGAGACAACACTAGGGAACGCGTCTGTGGGAGTTAGTACCAAGGGTTGGTAGAGAAAGGCTACTCACACTAGAGGCGGAGGTAACTGAATCCTACACACACATGAAGGCCGCACTTATTGAGCTTTTTGGGTTAACTCCTCAAGAGTATAGACTGAAACTTAGATCCCTTCAGAAGGGTAATACACAGACATGGGTAGTCGTCATTGACACCTCAGTTGAAACACCAGATGGGTTGATTAAAAGCAACAAAGTGGATACATAGAATGGCTCTACAATATGTTGGTTAAGGAGTACATTTTAACAAATTGTCATTCAGAGAAGTTGCACCAGCATCTGTTGGACTCTAAGCTGTCTAGCCCCAGGAAATTGGGCAAGACAGTGGATAAGTGGGTAAGAACCAGGGTCCCTTAAAACAAACCTGGGCTGGTGATCAGAAGTTAAGTGGTTGGAAAGGATAAAAAGAAAGATAGATGCAAATAGTCCCACAAAATATCCCAAAGGGGGTGGGGGGGTGAACCACAACCCAGTAAAAGGGGAAGGGGTTTTGGGGAAAGACATTTGACCACTTGAAGGCAGGGGTGTGCTTTGATTGTAACCAGCCAGCGGACAGAAGGGGGGGATGCAATGTGCACCAAAAAGGCCCCCACTGGTGACCTGTCCGAAGGGTTGTCTTGTGTAGGGATGGGATGCAACGTTTCCCCTATAGATCCCAAAGGGTATACAGAGTCCATGGGTCCCTTAGTGTTCCTGGGTGGGGAGAACATTGAGTCTTTGGCACACTGGCCTCCTAGCATAGGAAGTATAGACAGTGGCCAAAACTCAATGAGGTGGGGGTGAAGGCTCTGAGGGATACAGGTGCCAGTATAGCCATGGTCACGGGTAAACTGGTTTCCCCAGACCAGATGCTTCTTTAGGAGGTGCACGAGACTGTCAATGCTGACAATGTCGCAAAGTTGACTTTGAGTGGGGATGAGTTACTGCCTCCAAGAAGGTATTGGTGTTCCCTGCTATCCCAATGGAGTGTTTTCTGTGCAATGATTTAGAAACTTATGCTTGGAGGAGGACCATGAAGCGATTCTAGGTCTCCCTGAATGGGTGTGTGTCACAACCAGAGCACAGAAGGCCTTAGGAGGGATTCTGGAGCCTGAAACTATGGAGCAGGTCCCTTAGGCCAAGAGGAGGGACAGGAAAGCCAGCAGCCCAATCTCTAAAGGTCAACAGGCCCAGAAGGAGCCCAACCCTCAGGGTAGAGGCCTGGTGCCTGAAGAAGAACGGACTCCTGGAAACCTGTCAGATCTGGCAGAATTGCAAGGAGCAGGGGTCCCTCTAGGGAGACCTTGATCAATGGACAAACACTCCTCTTATACCACTACCTGTGGTCGAGACACCCTTTGAGAGGGTAGGGATAGATATTGTTTGGCCAACAGATCCACCCACAGCTTCAGCGAACAGGTTCGTCCTGGTGTTAGTGGACCATGCCACTAGGTATCCTGAGGATATTCCACATGAGACAGCCCCTGCCCCTGCAGTGGCTAGAGCCCTCCTTGGAATCCTCACCAGGGTGGGGTTCCCTAATGAGGCCATTTCAGACAGTGGCACACATTTCATGTCCACCTTTCTGAAAGCAATGTGGGAAGAATATGGGGTAACTTACAAGTTCACACCCATATCATCCCCAAGGCAATGGTTTGGTAGAGAGATTCAACAAAACCATAAAAGGCATGATCTTGAAGTTGCCTGAAAAACGCAGGAGCTGGGACATTCTCCTCCCATGCCTATTCTTTGAATACAGGGAGATCCCTAAAAAGAGCAGACCAACCCTGTGAGCAATCCATTCAACTTGGTTAAGGAAGGATGGGAGAGACCACTAAAAAAACCTAAGCAGGACACAGGGGACTATGTGCTTGGCCTTTGCTCTAGAACGGCCAAGAACATAACTAAGGCAAACAAGAGTTTGGTGGCCAGCCAGGAGCTTGTTAAGCACTGGTCTGACCAAACGTCATCCATGGTGGAATACCAACCAGGACAATTGGTATGGGTCTTACCGCCTGTAGCACCCCGGACAAGTGGACTGGCGCTACCCCATCCAACTTGGTTGACTTGGCTACTTCTAGGAATCCTCACAGGGTGATCCTTGTGAATAGACTCAAGCTACACCATGAAAGGACAGACATCACCATGTTGATGGTAACAAATGGAGGCTAGAAAGAAGAGAGTGACCCTCTCCCAGACCTCCTATCTGCTAATGCCCAGGGTGGGAATGTGGAGGGAGTAGTTCTCTCACCCACACTGACAGACCAGCATCTAAGGCACTTGCTGAAGCAGTGTGCTGGACTGTTTTCTCTGTCCCTAGGTTTTACAACATGGTGTACCCATGAATTTGACACCGGTGACAGCTTGCCTGTTGTGAGTAAAATTTATAGATTGTCTGACCAAGGTCAATATCAAGGGTGAGGTTGCCAGGGTTTGGTTGGAGCTGGGGGTGATGAGCCCTCCAGTAGTCTAAGGGTGTAACATTTGATCACAACCAAGGCTGATGTGGCTGTGCAATATTGTTGGATCGAAACGTGAATGCCAGAAGCAGATTCCCTATGCCACCAGGATCAAAAGATGACATCCTTGGAATCCCTCAATCTGATCGCTTGAGTCCTCCTGGCTGCTGATACCTCAGTGTTCATGGTTTATCTAATAAATACACAGCACTTGTCTTTTAGCACTTCCCATATAAATGGATATATGCATAGGTTATACAGTAAGTATATGTTCTTACCAAATAACTCCCACGTTCCCATCATTATGCATCAGCTGGGACATTGTGTACGCAGTGTGCTCCTAAGGGAAGTGAATACAAAGATGTAGGTGAATGTATGTACTAACCAAGCACTACATCAAGGAGAGATACTGATCATTACCTCAAAAATAACCATAAGGTTCCAAACAGACCTACAAAGTTGAAAAATAAAATATATATATATATATATACACACACACAAAAGAACGCCGTCTCAAACGTATAAAGAGAACAGCCCTTGGCCCATAAGTTTCTTCAAGCGTGATATTTATTCACAGAAAGTCACCCTACGCGCTTCAGAGCGTCTGCTCCTTGTTCACGAGAAGTGGGTATGGAAAAAACAATAAAATTGTGTACAATCACGTGACATTCAAAAAATATAAAAAGTGAAAACAGACTTATATGTCCTTGTCTCATTACTTAGTACATTTGAGGCACATAAAGCTCATCTGCCGTAATCCAAACATTGGCATAGATACAAGTTATCTGTGATTAGGTAACAATATTGGCACTATAGACACTATTTACAAGTGTGTACTGTATGATCGCCAGGTGTATTGGCAGTTACTCCCATCTCGGGACAACTACATAGACCATCATGCACCACGGGGAGCACAGAGAAATGCCGGAGGCTACGTCATTCCTAAACATCAGAATTGCACCGCAATTACGGGCTCAGTCATTCCTAAACATCGGAATTATACCTCATCTACGGACAGCACAAAATATTAGCATAAAGCCCTAGTGGGCAAATGAATATGGGCCACTTCGACATTACATCCCCGCAGTGTCAGATCAGTAAATAACTTGTCTGCAGATCACGTAGGACATTACATTCAAGCCCAAGTGGGCATAGGATACGACCAGTAAATAGAGCAGACAAACCCTGTGATCAGGGACCTGTTTCCGTCAAGTCCAAGTGGGCGTATCAATAAACTGCACAGTAAATGCATAACACCATATATATATATCCACTCTGTTTGTCATAGATAGCCCATCATCTGTACGTGCAACATCATTAACATTCATGACGAGCCAATACTGTAATTCAAGTTACATTCCACAGTCAGAAACTTGATGTAACACAATTTTTGCATATATTTTTGCTCTTTTCGCCTTCCACTGGAGACAATTTCAAGATCTGTAATTACAAAAACAAATAGTGAATGTTCTAATATAGACATAGTATTACACATATTTTTACATATACACAACATTACATTGAATCAGAGACAGTGGGAATAAAAACATCAGTTAAAATTCCTAATCGGCATCTTAAAGGAGAAACAGAGGCTTAATATAGTTCAGCCCAGATGTACTGCAAGTGCCTCGTCACTGTTATGGCCCCTGGGTTGCATCGTGTGGTACTTAATGATCATCCTGGATTCTAAACGTCCAAGTTCTTTAGTTCTGTCTCCCCCCCTCTCTCTTCTGGGGACACAATCGAGGACAACAAAAGATCATTGATAACAAAATTTCAACTAGGATGTATAGAAAACCAACGGCTGGCAACACAATACTACACGCTAGTAGTCATCATCCTAGACATCTCATTCAAAGCAAACCATATGGGGAAATGCTGCGAATTAAGCGCATATGCAGCACCCCAGAGGAGTGTAAGTTGGCCCAGCAAGAGAGTAGGGAACGGTGCATTGCCAGAGGTTACTCCTCCAAGGTAGTGGATAGAGCTATTGCTAAGACTTCTAACATTCCAAGAGAGGATATGTTGTCCATAAAGGCTGATCATCGGGACTTAACCCAAGGTAATACCAACCCAGTTACACAAATGATTTTAACATATAACAAGCAGCATCATATCATTCGTAAAATATTCAACAAAAACTGGGGTTTAATACGCAATGACCCGTTATTGGGGAAACATACATCTAGAACCCTTAATCTTGCATTAAGGAAAGCGCGTTCTATGAATGACATGTTGGTAAAGAGTAGCTCTGAAGTGACTAACACTAAAAACTGGCTGTCCTCCCGAAAGGGATTTGTGAAGTGCTCTTCATGTAAAGCATGTAAACATGCTAGCAGTAAAACAACATATACTAGCCCATTTAGAGCCGAAGCAGTATATATCAACAAACTGTTAACATGTAAAACAGAATATGCAATATATGTGCTGGACAGTCCCTGTGGCCTGCGTTATGTTGGTAGTACCAAACTGCAGGTCCACGAGAGGATACTCCAGCACATCAGGGCCATTAATAATTGTGACCCAGCATATCCTGTTGCAAGGCATTTCAAGGACACACATGGCAATAATTCTGACCATCTACAATACTATGAGATCAATACAATCCCACCTTTACGAAGGGTAGGCAACCGAGAAGCACGTTTGCGCCAACTGGAAACCAGGTATATCCTGGAGTTAGACACAAAGTTTCCGTCAGGTCTCAACTCCAGTGAGGATTTTTATACCTGTTTATAATGAATGCCAGTTCCCTTTGCACTACTATCTGATTAGCTCCTTACTTGCATACCTTTTAAGAAAATGGTTTATGCCTATGTTCAGTCGTTTTAATTGTACATATGCCTCCTCACCTTTTTAAGTCTTTAGGACTTTATGAGCCGTGACTGGTTCGACTGGGTGGCACTTTTAGCACTAGCACTTTGAATTATAACTAGTGGATGAGTTGAATCAAGGCCCACTTTGGGCAATATCAAACAAGCAAGTGGCAAATCAGCGCAGGACACATTGTGATGTAGCTCTATCTCTCCAATCTGGCTTATACCAGTATGAATAGGGCTGTTATAGGATTGTTTACAGTGGGCATGTATACATTAAAACTGTGAAATTATTCCTGTTTTACAGTTTTTTTAACCATGTACGCAAATATTTTATATTTTTGTAAACTTTTATAGAAATATATTTCGTACAAGTCAGTTAATACAAAATATTATGAATTGGCTCAACCTTTTTAAATTAATATGTACTTAAAAGGTTTCAAAATGTGATATGCCACAATTTGCTGTATATATGTTTGTGTCCAAAATGGTTTATACAATGCTTATGAACCAACTCTTCCATGTTCATCAATTTGGTCATGTGATTGGTCACAATACTATGCACGAGCACTTTAAATTGTTGGTACACTGCAATTTGGGTCCGTTCTCGTCCTTATCCTTTCAAGTGGATGCTGTGTGGCGAAGTTCTGTGATATATATATATATATATATAGATATATATATATATATATCTCACCCTTCTATCGTTCATCCAAATAGGAGGAAGCGGCAACACCGGAGTCAAATCTGATCTTTTATTTGAGTGCTACCACTTGGTGTATTTCGGCCGACATGCAGCCTTGTTCACAATACTAGGGCCCATTTGAAAATCTCAATTCAAAGTGCGAACGTGCAACGTAATGCACAACATGGAAGACATTCTACCACAAAGCGTTAGGTATGTATTTTTACCATATTACTTTCACATTATTTCATCATAACTCAGCAATAGTTAACATGCTGTATACCCATGAAAATGTCATTGAAACAATTCAAATTATGTTCGCAGCAATTAATAAAGTTTCCAATCAAGGCCAAGTGGGCATATGTTTAACCTTATGTTCAATGGTTCCATTCACTGAATCAATTGACATTCGTCTCTATTATTCATAACTATTTGTGTGTTTTAAAACTTACAAAAATGATTAGACTTATTAAAATTATTGAAAAATATTATACCAGTCCACACAAATATAAACATATTTTGCCCAAGTAGGCTATTGCACAAAGATACGTTTCACATCATGGTACATTTAAAACTCTATTCAAAGTTTTTTGTCACAAATATTTTTTTCATAAAATATATTTATGTTGATGGGTAATTTACCTGTTCAACGCTTCATCAAATAATCAAACTAAAGTCCCTAATTAAAGTGCATCTACAAAGTGACTAGTGCAAGTTGATATTAAAATCCTGACATAACCGCACCAATGCTAACTAATAAAGGGGAGGGGAAAAGGAAATTCATAAATGTGTAAATCTTCTGTATTAATTCCTGATGGCATCTTAGTATTAAGCTAAATGATGTACCTTGATTCCAACCATTGCAAAGCTTTCTCTCTATTTCCACCTCTCTTATTTCTGGGTACTGCATCTATAACAAAATAGGAAAGCATCCCATCATCATTTCCATGGTACTCCTATCCTTAGAACGCCTGGCAACCTGATAGTTTCTATTCTTATCATTCTGACATTGTGTAAGATCCTCTTATCTTCTTAATATTGTACTTCCCAGGTATAACAGGTTACATGGACATAAGAGTACATATGCCATTGTCTGTGTTGCATGAATAGTGCCCTTTGATTGTCGTATGCCTCTTTTGTAATGGTATCATATACTCTTTAGTGTTCTTTCCAAGTTGACAGGCCTTGCACCTACTGCATTTACTAAACCCCTGATTATAAACTCCAACAAAATATGAGTTGATTTTGGGGAGTGAAGCCAAAGGATGCATTGTTAAAAAAGTGGATCCTAGCTACCAAAAGAAAACTAGGTTCAAGATTTTAAAATCAGCATGTAAGGTCTGGGTTCAGGTCAAGTGGAGATTGGGTATCCCCAAGATTAATTTGTATACACCTATGATAGTTTTGTTGGTTCTCCCATCTGTATTTCAGGAGGCGATCACAGCTAGATGGGCACAGAATGGCCTTACAGTTCTTGGGGACTTGTACTCTGATGGCCAACTCCGTTCCTTTACTGAGCTGCAAGAGGTCTTCGGATTGGTCAGGGGTGATTTTTTTTTTATTTCTTCAGTTGTGGACTTTTTTAAAAAAAACATATAAAATGCAAAGGCAGTGGTAAGGGTACCCTTAGATGAGGAGAGGAGGTGGAAGTATAGGTTTGGCTCAATTTACAATCTATTTATACAAGTATTACCGGATTATGTAGCACTGCAAAATTTTAAGTGCGAGGCTAGGTTTGGTGTGGAGGGTCTCTATATCCAGGAGTGATTGGATCTAGGCAGTAGAGTGCTGTTAACGGTCAGTTTGAAACGCTAGCACTTCAAGATGATTTTCAATTTATATCATACCCCTGCTTTTTTCATACCCCAAACTAGATTTAATTTTGCAGGAGATTGGGAGTTTTATGAGGCTAATTATCGGTGGTCAGTTCTGAATCACCCCTGCGCTGATGATTTTAGGTGTGATCGATAGCACGGAGGACAATGATGTTTTTAAGGCCAGTAGCATATCTATTATTTGTTGCTATGGCGGTTGCTCACCTATGCATTGCAACAGAATGGTTAATTCCAGACCCCCTAACATTTTTAATGTAGAGGTCAAGATTGTTAGCAATTTACCATATGGAAATCTGCCTGTATAAATTTAAAGGGCACAAGAAACAGTGAGGGGGAGTCGGGATATGGGCCCCCGGTCACTATTTGGATGGCAGAGTCAGCAGGCAGCTGTGAAAGGGGGAGGCAACAAAGGTGGTGACTGATTTGCTGCCCTTGCCTTTATCTGCTGGCAGCTGCTTTTGTATAACTGCCCTGGCTTGTATAATTTCTCCCATCGCTATTGATTTCTGTTTTTTGGCACTGCATGGCATTTTTTTTTTTAATTGTTCTTTTTTGGTTTATTAATTTCTTCATGCATTTGCACTTTATAAACCTATTGGTATTCATGGGGTGATGGAAATACTGCTTTTATGTAATGACACATGTGATGCTATGACCATGCTCTTTATGCTTTAGAACAAGCACATGTACTTTTAACTCTAGGTTAAGAATCTGCTTATTAGTATCTGGGGCATTATGATTATCACTCTTAACTCTTTGTTGGAGCTATTCTTGATGATTATGATGAAGGAAGGGACTCTATTTTTGCTGCTGCTTATGGATTTTATGCCCACAGCATGCACTATACTGTTTTTGTGTTTGCTACTATAACTTTGTCGGACTGATCATGTATTTGCATCTTATGTATTTATTGGTATCGATCAAGAGGTTGATTTCCTTACAGTAAAGCCGGGATCCCTCTGCATTACAGGTCCCAGGGCATCTAGATTATGAAATCCCTTTGGTTTTAGAATACTCACCCGCACTTGAGATTTAGAATGAGAACGGTTGGTTAGCACTAGGGGCAGTATGTTTCTTTAATAATCAATTATGTGTCTGACTTGGATCAGGGTGGTCAAGGTTAGAGGGGTTTACTTAAGTACTGTCTATTTTTATAATGTAGTTGATTTACTTTGAATCATCTATTGAAATGTCTTCTGTATATAACAATGAAATACATGGGTCAAATTTTAAAAAAAGTATTTTAAAACAAATTCAAATTCAAACCGACCACAGACCCCTCAAATGGCTAATGAAGAGGACAGAACCCCAAGTTGTTAAGGTGGTCCATTTCCCTACAAGGGATTGACTTCACAGTGGATGCAGATGGCCTTTCCAGCTTCTTCCACTTAGACTATGAGAATCACCAGGAAGTTGCTCATCATCTTTCATCTGGGAGAGGGCCATGTAAGGAAATGGCTCTTTATATGGTCACCTCCAAGTTTTTTGATTGATGCTGCTGGATTTTCCTCTCTGTGAATGCTCTGAGGCCTGCTAACCAGATCACAGTACCAGTGCCCTGACCCTAAAGTGTATGTCGAATTGGCTATACCCAATTGAAGATGCCTAACTTACCCGTAAGCCCCTAGTAAATGGTACCCTGGTACTTGCGGCATGTAAGCTAAGAGGGTACCCATGAACCTGCAGCACTGATTATGTCACCCTGGACAGTCCCCCGAGTAAAACAAGTCCGCTACTGCAGACTGGTGGAGCAGTTGGACACTGCTAGTCCGACCTTGCCATTGAGAGCAATGGCAAATTCAACACTTCCCCTGGGCATGTGTATATGTCACCCACCTGGCAGGCCTACAGAGCCCTAAAGGCAGGGTGAAACATATGACACACTAAACAAACGTTATTACTTTTGTAACACTCAGTCGCCATACTGGCAAGCACAGGGTTACACGCTGACCCCTTAGCTGTGCTAACTCTTGAACGAGGCGACCATAGTCGGCACTCCAAGATATCAAAAAGTTTGTATCTCAAGTCGAAATTAATGTAACTTGTTGCAGTGTGCAACTTTAGCAGAGCTGCCACTTTGTTGCCTTTAAATCTCCTGTGCCCTCCTGGGAACACATGGAGCCTGCTCTACGAAACAGCTTTCTGCCCTCCTGGAGATATGTTCTAACGATGTTCAGGAAGGAGATCAAAGAGGGATTGCAGGCCATGGAGGTGTCATCTCCCTCCTGCAGGAAGCCACTTGGGTGATTGTCCCAAAAGGCAGGCTTCAAAGGTGATGCCTCAATTGAAGGGCAGATGTGTAGCACCAGGGGTGGGCTGTCCCATTGTTGAGCTAAAAACAACAGTTGATGGACAGAATGCAGAACAATGTCATACATTCACCCCAGTACAGAGATCTGGACCTAAATCCATCGTTTCCGGTCCAGGGAAGACATGGCTTGGCAGTTCGGGCTGGACTGTTCCCATGAGGCACAGGGTCAGACTGATTTGCATATGGCTATGTCTGAACTGGGGTGGCGGAGTGAGCTTAAGAATGATGATAGAATAAACCCAGATCAGTTGACTGGGAGTGAGTGCTTGCAATGTTCAACACTCCATCCATCATCCCCTTTGGTTTTGCTTTTTTCGCCCTAAGTTGGCAGGGTATGCCCAGACGTGGGTCCCTTACTCACTTTGCCACTGGATTCAAGATAGCCTGGCTGATGAGGGTTATGAACCTGAAACCTGTCCCAGGATGCTCGTTTCCGGTCCAGGGAAGACATGGCTTGGCAGTTCGGGCTGGAATGTTCCCATTAGGCACAGGGTCAGACTGACTTTCATATGGCCATGTCTGAACTGGGGTGGCGGAGTGAGCTAAAGAATGATGATGGATTAAACCCAGATCAGTTGACTGGGGGGTGAGTGCTTGCAATGTTCAACACTCCGCCCATCATCCCCTTTGGTTTTGCATTGTTGAGGTAGACAGACTGGCACAGGAGGCAGACAGGGAAGACCAACTGCCAAACTGGTTTCTCCAGGGGCGTGTAGCCCTGAGGTAGCCACATCCCAGTGGTGGGCTAGTGATGTCTGTACATCAGGAGAGACATCTCATCATCTAGGGAGTGAGCAGAATCGTGCATCCTAGAATAGCCAGATGCTACACTCTACAGGAAGTGGTCACCTTGTGGGAGGGAACTTGGTAGCCCATTGGCTAACAACTGCATCCAGCCCTGAGGGCACCTTCTGAGCATAAAGGGGGCACCCATGGCACCCAGACCTCAGATCTCGACCGACTTGGAATAAAGACTGCCCTGCTACACTGAGGGACCAGCAAAGACAGCCTGCATCATCGAAGACTGCACCTGCAGCACCTGGTCACTAGCGAAGGAAGGGACTGTGTCTGCCATGTTCTGCTCAAGAAGAAGTTGTCCCCAGAGCCCAGTCAAGCCAAAAGAACTCTAAGGGCCAGCTGACTGGCCTCCTGTTTGCAGAACATGGACACAACAGCTGAAGACGCCTGCTGGGGCAAGTTGCTAGCCCAAAGTCTTCAAGCCACTACCACTGCTACCACTGGAGAAGTGTGGCTCAATGATTAGAGCGGCAGACCCTGATGCAGAGGTCTAGCCCGGGACCAGGGTTCAATTCCCCGCCTCGGCGGGTCTTGGGCTCAAAAATTCCACGGACCTGATAATTCTCGCCTCGGTGCCATTCTAATCATGGAGTCCCACTCTGCAACTCTGGGCAATAGCTTGCTTAATCTCCACAACGGCCCCCACAACGCTAAGGATGCCTGGCCTTCACCTTGGGGGTGCCCAGGAGTGGACGCCTCACAGGGAAAAGCCAGGATGGGTTCCACAGCGGTATTCGTACAAGCGCCGAGAGACCTCCGGGTAGTCGTGCGCTATACAAGTATCCATACATTTACATTTACTGCCGTCATGCAGCTCAGAGGATCAAGGTCTGACACACAGAGTTGCACCCTAGTTCACTGAGCCCCGAAGTGCTGTCAGAGTTGCTGGGGCCCTCAGAAGGAAAATTATCGACCCAGGAATGATTGTCCTGTGACACAATTGGCGACTGGCAGTCCAGTGGTGACTGGAATCCAGCCAGACCAGAGAGGACTTTGTGGGATGTCAACTCTGCAACTAGGACCCCCTCACCATCTTCTTGAACTGAGTAATCTCTGAAGGAAGACCCCTCTTAGATGTGTCAGCCCTAGGGTGATCTTCCCCCAAACATTTAGCCTTCCTCTATTTGTTGATCTGTTTTTGTTGGCATTAGGACTCTGGGCACTTTGCCACTCCTAATCAGTGCTAAAGTGCATTAGCTCACTCCCCTAAAACATGGTAATATTGATGTATTCACTATTGGCACATTTAATTTACTTATACGTCCCCGTGAAGTGCAATATATGCCTGTGAATTAAATGCTACTAGTGGGCCTGCAACACTAATTGTGCCACCAACTTAAGTAGACCTTAAAACATGTTTTAGGCCTGCCACTGCAGAGCCTGTATGTGCAGTTTCTCTGCATTGTCGACTTGGCATTTAAAACCTCTTGCCAAGTGTAAACTCCTCTTTAATTACACATGTCACCCCTAAGGAAGGCCCTACGAAGCCTATAGGGCAGAGTGCTGTGTAAGTGAAAGGCAGGACATTTACTTTTCAGTTTTACATATCATGGTAGTGAAAAACTCCCAAAATTAGTTTTTCACTACTGTGAGGCCTACCCCTCTCATTGGCTAACATTGGGGATACCTTAACACATTTATTATGTGCAATTCCTAATTCAGGAGGAGTAGAATTGGCATGTTTGGTACCTATTGACTTATAATAACAAATCCTCTTTAACTGTAAAGTCTGATTTATGATTACAACTTCAAAAATGGCACTTTTAGAAAGTTAGAATTTTTCTGCTCTTAAGCCCTGTGTGCCTCCTGCCTGTCTCCAATACACGTCTGGGTTATGTGACAGCACGGCTTTGTGCATTCCCTCTAGACAGACACACACAAAGGGAGCTTAGTTGTGCCTGATGGGTCATTCACATTCTGATGGGTCATCCTGGGCAAGATGGGAGGGATCAGCTGACGCACCTGAATGGGCAGTGCCTGTCCCCATCCAAAGAGCTGCTTACTTCCCTGTAGAGTGTCTGGAGTCAGGGTAGGAAAGGGAAGAGCTTTGTGCGCTTCAAAGCCCCTCTTTGATGTCACCCCACTTCAAAGGCACCACTGGGTATAAGAACAGGACTTTGACGCTACCAAATCAATACACTTCTGGACCTGTGGACACTCTGCCAGGAAGAAGGACTGCTGTGCTGCTGTAAGGCTGCCACTGTGTTGGACTGCTGCTCTGGAAAAACTGCTTTTCTGCTGTGCTAGCCTGACTGCTACCTACACCACTTGCACCCAGAGTGGCTCCAAGGGCTAGTCTGCTTGCATCCTGTTCCAAAGTCTCAGGAAAATCAAAGACTTCACTCCATTTCACCAACCAGCACCTGGACTCTGCCATCTGTGAGTCTTACCCTGCCAAGTGGTGCCAATCTAGTCCTGGGCCCTTGGTAGTGGGTTTTCCTGTGCTGCATCACAACAATCCATGCATCGTCAACTTTACACCTGTCGGAACCAACGCATTCCTTCGACATCGACGCATCACCGCTTCGAGGCAATCAGAGCACTGGCAGCGTGAGTCAATGACGATGCATCACCTGACTCACAGGGTGTTTGACAATGATGCATCTCCCAACTGTGTGACTCGAAACCGACGCATCGCCTATAATCCTAAAGATCGGCGCTGCCGCATTTACTCTGACTGCTCCTCACATCTTACTCCTAGCCCTCGACTCTTCCTCTGTCAAGATACTGGTTGCAACGGGCCCTGCATGGCCGCTGGATCCAACCCGCTCTCCATCACGGTCGGCCTGACTTTTCAGATTTGACCTGGTCCAGCGCAACCAGATAGGCCCAGATGGCGATTTCTAAGCACTAACTTTTAAAATATTCTTTTAAGATTCATAACTCCAGTTCTACTAATTGGATTTTTGTCGTTTTGGTTTTGTTTTGTTCAATAAATGAAGCTCTATTATAATATATATATATATATATATATATATATATATATATATATATATATATTTAGGCGTATCTTTTTGTGTGGTGTTTTCACTGTTTTACTGTTTTAAGTGTTGCACAAATACTTTACACGTTGCCTATTGAGCTAAGCCTAACTGCTCTGTGCCACACTACCAGAGGGTGAGCACAGGTTAATTTAGGGTGTGTATCTGACTTACCCTGACTAGGATTGTGGTCCCTACTTGGACAGGATGTATACGGCTGCCAACTAGAGATCCAATTTCTAACAACCCCCGTTGACTGAGTCGAATCCATAGCATCCTTAGAGTATCTTCAGCATCCTTCATCCCTTGCTTCAGGACTATCCCATAGGAATGCATTGCAAAGCGGATAAAGTGCCTTCAACTCTTTAAAGACTGCTTTTCCTGTGAATGTATCTGTTCTTGAGGACCCTGCTGGTCCCCCTGACTAACTCCCTGTCATGGTTGGTCGCCCCAAGTACCTTTAACTGACTGCATTGACACTTAGTAAGTTTTCTTTGAAAAGTTTCAAAGTGATCCAATTAGTTGAATTTGCCAACACTTGTTTGCGGTTGAGTGAACGAGCACTGATTTCATATTGCTTGTAAAATATTTATCTCCTGAACCCTCCAGTGGTTCTATTTCATTCTGGTGTCTAAATTCTTATACAAATACAGTCTATTTTTAGAAATTGGTGTCGGATCTCTTGAGCACTGCATCGATTTTTTCTTCAATTGTTTAACGCTTGTTCCTCTGCATACGCCTTGCTGCTCTGTACAATAGCTACACAGGGTTAAGATGAGGGTTTTACAGATGTAACTTACTAGACCTAAAGGGGTTGGTAAGTGTATTACGCAATAGCGTCGCACAACAACACTGTATAATGCACCCCATTTCCTCACAGGTAGCACTTAGCTCTATGCTCTGGAAACACACTCATCAGGCTCCAGTCAAGTCTGTTTTGAAGTAGTTTTCTTTAAGTTTAAAGGGAGCTCCAGTTTATTTCTATAATCCTTGACAGGTGGGCAGCAGCCAACTGACAATAAAGCTCAGTGCATTCTTTAAGTTTGCAAATCCAACCAAACAGTTCCCTTCCTGAAAGGAGCATTGAGATGGGCACCCATTGGTGTACTCCAAGAATACACAGTAGTGTCCACTGCCTACATGCAGCGGCAAAACACAACCTCCAGGAGCCAGAGCTGACAGAAAACCGAGGATATTCCCTTCAGGCAGAGGAGAGGAAGAAAAAGAATTAGCAATGGGCTGTGATTATTTTTCTGTATGGTTAGAATCCATCCTCAATCTTGCAGTCACAAATTCCACAAATATGAAGCTGTTCTTGATCATCTAAGAATCACAACAGCAGCTGCAACACGTGCAATCATGAACCACCCTCTGTGCACACAAGTCCAGAAGATTGAGATCAACTTTGCAAAACCCATGCACATAATGTACATAGACACTTTCACTCATTAGAAATAAAAATAAACGTCAAAGGGCCTACCTCCGCCCCAGGACAATGCATATGAGGGTAGTTCACTAGGCATCTCTCATCAGCCAGGGACAGCACAGGCAGGGTTGGGCAAGGCTATGTTACCAAGACCACAGAGAGGGTAGACCAATGTAAGCCCATCCCACCTATGAGGATAAAATGTTCCCAAGAGTAAGATAGAGGAAATCAGTATGGAACAAGGGTGAAAATAACAGGTACATTGCAGCTAAACAGCCATGAAATAACTCTCCAAACTGAGGAGTAAATACCACTGGACCATGCAAGAGTACGTGTGCATAGAATGTACTCATGTACCATTATTATCCTATGTGCTATTTCTATAATACTCCCAAATGTAGGAAAAACACTCGTGGCCCAATCCACACCATATGTTGTGCACCGACCTGACTTGGGTGTGGAGAGGGTGTTCTCTGCAAGTGTAAATAAGAGACCATGATTCATAGAATCAGGGCAGGATCTGCAAACTTTTGTGTCTGCAAATGTAAATTACTACTACAATCCTGCTTATTTGGAGTATTTACTGCATTACTAAGTTTAGGGTTAGATGTAGGAGTATTAATATTCTCAGAAAAGAGGCAGAAGGCAGCAATGTGCTGAACACCCTCAAAGTTATGATCACTGTGTGGCTATCCATAGTCACTGCTAAGGAGCTTTCAGGCTCAATTTGCACACTTGCCTCTACTGACCGTATTGAAAGAAGAAAAGTGCCAGTTGTCTGTGAAATAGATCCAAGCAGTCCCGAGTGGCCAGGAGATGAAGGGGGGCAAGGGATTTCTCTGCATAAAAAAGGGGGAAGTAGATTAGCATTGGCAATGTCAATTATACATTAGATGTTTGGAAGCTTAAGTATACTTCCCCTAACACAGGGAATCTTCCACTGTTGATGCCCATGTTACAACTGTGGTGTATGTTTTGAAGCTGGATGCCAACTTTTTCACCACACTAAAATCAATCATAAGCGGAATGTGTGTAGTGCAGGCAGCAGGTACCGGATTTACACACACACGCTATAAGCTTCACTCTCACACAAACATCTAGGGCCACATGGGCACCAAGAGTCCAAGCATCGCTTACACAAACAGAACAGAATCCACATAGGCTTGAGCAGGGCAGGATTCTGTTGCAGAAATACAACAGGTAACACTGAGCTATGCAGCTGTACCAGAAGAGGCAGGCCAAACAGGGAAAATGTACAACACTGAACATATAAAGCAAGTCGAATTATCGTGGTTCGTCTAATTTACCCATACTGGCCACTTTAGGAAACCCTTTTGTGGGGTGTTTTTTTTCTACCATTAAAATGCATTATTTCCGGAAACTGGAATTTCATAGTGGAGGAACTACAGAAGAGTGTGGATCTCCATGACCCGCTAACCCGGAAGAGGAGCAAAGATCATCCGAAGCATTCCTTAACAGTATCCTACAGCTGCACAGGATATTTTATTCAAAGAAATTGAAAAAGTTACGACATTGTGGCGAAAAAGACATCTGATGATGAAGAAGGCACCTACAAAAATCAGAATAGGCTGGAAAGCATGACCCACGGAAAACGTGACAGCTCAAAAACGTAAATATATAACAAGCATTTGCAATGCAATAAGTCTCGCATTTACGCGAGTTTGAGCTATTGGCATTGTAAACGACAATGCCTTTTATTTAGATTTTGTTTTTTAAACATAAATAAAAGGCATTGTCATTTACAATGCCAATAGCTTAAACTCGTGTAAATGCGAGACCTATTGCATTGCAAATGCTTGTTTTACTACCGATCAGTGGCAGATTCTCAAATAACTCACCAGTGCCAGCCTCTTACAGTGTTGCCCACACCTCCTACCGGGGCCAGATCCTAACATGCCTTACAAAGTGCACCAGTGCCAACTTCTCATTCTGCCACCACAATAAAGACCTTTTCACAATTCACACCCCTGTACATAAAACCTACTTATGCGACTAAAAACATGCATGCCACTCGTCCATTCAGTGATTGGCCTCTGGTTACGCACCTCCTAAAACGAGTCAAAACTTCGTGCCAATGATGATTGTAGGTTTGCTATAAATATTGTGGTGGAAGTAAAGGTTGTGTAAAATCAATAACGACCTAAAATTGTTGCAAGTGATAAACAACTTGCATCCTTTCCGAAACAGAAACCTAAACTTTAACACCATCAAATCCTTCCTCATCCTGAAATCACCTAGACCACCAACGCCCCCTGACCTGAAATCTTAGCCACAGTGATTTACTGAGCTCCCACCTATGGTTACAAAACATAGAACAAAGGCACACATATGCCCAACATATTACTTCTTCCACCGGCCACACTTGGCATTTAGCGCCATATTTATTTATGTGTTTAACATTGCGCCAAACCATGTTCTCTAGGAAGTTTCAGAGTGTCATGCTGGCAACCGCCTAAAGGCCAATAAATACGCTATCTGTTTCGGATGGACAGCCAACGAAAGTCTCTCTTGGCAGCACGGGTGGTAAATTTAAACAGTTCACCTTAATTTCAGATGGGCTAAGGCTGTGGAGACAGACATGAGATTCAAGAGTCCAGTGTCTCCACCAGGCGAATCTATGGGCTCCACGCTCACAGCTGGCACAGAAGCGAAGGCGAGCCCTAAGGAGGAATTGCTCTCCAGTGAAGGTCACTAAAACGAGCAGGCCAGGGGCACAAGAGAGAACCTTAGCAGATACAGGACTGACTGAAGCATTCACATCTCGAGGTCCAAGGGCTATTCCGAGTCTGCCTTCCAATCTCGCATCAAAGGGGAAATGTGGCCACATGGCGAGCAATATGTTAACAATACGTAAGGGCCGCTTCTCGTAGCCCGGAAAATGAAAGTCACCTTCCACTCCCCTCGGGCGGCATGTCTCATCTCACAGGCGAGAAGTAACGCGAGACTACCAAGCCACGGGCAGCGTAAGAACGCACGAATACCGTGTCAAGCTATGGAGCAGAGCGAGCTTCGTGTAATTGCAGAATGGTGAGCATCCCTTTAATCTTATATGGTGAGGTTATTTGTGCGCTTAAATCAAAATAAACCACAGACATGCCTATGTTTTAAGATTCCATCTAGGTAAAACTACTAACAGCTGTGGCGTTCATGTACTTGTGTGGATACCCCTGAGGCGGAAGCCGGGGGCTGTGTGAGTGCAACGCTGTGTATCCGATTGTATTTTAAACATTTGTGTGTCACTGTTCGCTTTTGTGATCTTGCACACGCTCGCTCTGATCCTTCAATCCTCGCTCTTTCACTCCCCACACAGACTACTTGTGTGAATACCCCTGAGGCGGAAAGCCGGGGGCGGTGTGAGTGCAACGTTGTGTATTGTATTTTTAAATTACTCGTGTGTTGTGCACTGTCTGACCTGTCACTGTTCGCTTCCTGTGACCTGCACACGCTCGCTTTTTCTGTTTGCTTTTAATCCTTACCTTGCGCACTGTGTTCCTGGCACTATCGACTTCCCTGCCATTCCGCTTCACTCCCATCTCAGCTTCCCGCCTGGCCGGACTCCATCTTGGCTTGGGACACCTGCCATTGGGTTAAGCTCAGGGTGGCCGCCATCTTGGGAGAAGGCAGGGGTAGCGCTCTAGTTGCGGCTGCCTCCTACCCTCCTCTCTCCCTATAAAATGACTATGTTCCCTAGACGGCGCAGCGGGCAGGCGCAGCGGGCGCGGCGGCGGCGCGCCAAAGGCAAGCCCGTCTGCGCCCGTCCGCGGCCGGTCGGGGCCTGGGGCCTGTCACTCTGCCCAATATTCATCTTATTCCCCCAGGGAGCTAATTTCTCTACACAAGCCTTGGCCGCTGATTACTACCAGTCATCTTAAACTAAAACAACTAGGCATTCTCCAAGCCCGCCGGACCTTCCCCGAGTTTAGGACTCTGCCGTCCTCTCTTATCTCTGAACACACTGTCATCCTCCCTCCTCCCAAATCTCTGTCCACTCAGGTACCTGCTAACTCGGAATTAGCAATCATATATCTTAACACTCGGTCGCTAGTCAGCCATCAACTTGACATATGCCATCTCCTGGACTCAAACCGACCCGATATTTTATTCATAACAGAGACTTGGCTGAATGAGGATTCTTCCCCTGACATTTTGGCAGCCATTCCACCTGGGTATTATATCCTTCAAGCCAATCGTCCCGCGGGGAAGCCTGGTGGCGGCGTTGCCGCCATTATCAAACTCCCCCTTAGGTTTACTTCCCTCTCCCTATTCAATATCCCCCAGGTTGATTACCTGGTCATTCGCCTTGAATCTTCGGTATCTCCCCTTACCTGCGTTCTGGTTTACCGTCCCCCCCAACCTATGCCAAATTTTCCATCGCTCTTCGGCGACTTACTCTCCCAGCTTACCATCAACTATTCTAAACTTCTGGTTCTGGGAGACTTCAACTATTGGCCATCAGATGCCCACGAAAGCTCTCTCTCCTTGGAATTCACCGACTTATTAAGTGGGCTCAATGGCCTCCAACACGTCCACACGGCCACCCACTCTAAGGGCCACATTCTTGATCAAGTGTGGACCTACAACCTGGGAATTAAGTCGCTCGTGGTCTCACCTTGTCATTGGTCAGATCACTCCCTAATCTCTTTCTCTCTCTTGGTCCCTCCACCGCCTCCCCGCAGCCGAGGCCCCAGCCTCCTGGCCCGTAACTGGAATAAAGTTGACCTCGATTCATTTTTTACCTCTTTAACGTCCTCGATTCCATCTAGCCCCGGCTCCATTGACTCCCAAGAAGCCGCACTTGTCAAATGGCTAGAGTCCGCCAGTGATAAGGTTGCCCCCCTCAAGCTTATCAGAACTAAACGCCCTCATGACGCCCATCGATGGTTCTCGGACAGCCTTAAATCTTTAAAACTGGGACTCCGCCAAGCTGAGCGCCGCTAGCGTAGAAAATATGACCACTCAGATAAACTACTTTTTCTAAAACTTTCTGGTGAATATAAACAGGCTATCTCAGCCGCTAAAACTGCTCACTTCTCCACAAAAATCCTTAATTCCGCTCAAAAATCCAAAGAAATTTTTGCCATTGTGGAGGAGCTCTCACATCCTGACAGGGTGACTCTTAAGCCCCTTCCCTCTCAGGCTCTATGCGATTCTCTCAACCTTTTTTTTATAGAAAAAATCAGCAAAATTAAAAAGAGCATCCTCTCTGGATCCTTGGTGATGCCCCCCACAGAGACTATCCCCTCTTCTAATCCCCATTCCCTGACCCACTTTCCCCCCATACAAGAAGTAGACTTTCTCACCTTGCTCAATAAAGTTTCTTCCGGCTCTCCCACGGACTGCTGCTCCACTGCGATTCTTCGTGCTGCCTTTTCTGCCTGCCCCTCCCCTCCGCTAGCCCTCCTGAACAATTCTCTTCTGTTCGGTGTGGTCCCTAGCCAGTTCAAGAACGCAGAGGTGGTTCCCATTCTAAAAAAACCTAATGCCGATCCCGCAGTTATGGGTAACTTCCGCCCAATCTCCCTTCTCCCTTATTTGAGTAAGGTACTCGAGACACATGTGACCAGTGTCCTCAGCTCTTTTATTGAAGAATCTAATTTCTTAGATTCCCAGCAAGCTGGGTTTAGACCTGCTCATTCGACGGAGGCAGTGATCCTCTCTGTCATGGAGGAACTTCGTAAAGGCGCAGATTCTAACTCTAGTCAAGCCTTGATTCTCATAGATCTATCGGCGGCCTTTGACACGGTCGACCATACCATCTTGGTCGACCGTGTCAAAGAAGCGGGCATCAGTGGGACTGCCCTCAGTTGGGTTCGTTCTTTCTTGACGAACCGCCACCAATCTGTCCGACTCTCCCAGTTTTCGGCCGACAAAATGCAGCTTACTTGCGGCGTTCCACAGGGTTCGTCCCTGTCACCGCTTCTATTTAATTTGTACCTCACTCCCCTTATTCGCTCACTCCGGGGAAGGAATGTTACTGCATTTAATTATGCAGATGACATTCAGCTTGTCTTCAATATTGACTCCTCGGACAAAGCGATTCAAGATTTTCAGCTCACCCTCTGTCATATCAGTAATTGGATGGGCGCTCACCATCTTAAACTTAACCCCGACAAGACGGAGCTTGTTCTTGTCGGAGGCCCATCCAACCCCTGGAAATCTACTTTTTGGCCCTCTTCCCTTGGCCCCCCTCCGTGTCCGGTTGATAAAGTAAAAAGCCTAGGTGTCTACATCTCCCATGATCTCTCTATGAAACACCAGGTTAGTGCCACTGTGTCCTCCTGTTTCTTCCAGCTTAGGAAGATTCGGAAAATAGCTCACTTTTTGACCACCGAGGCCCTCACCCTGGCACTGCTGGCATTAGTCATCTCTCGGATTGACTATGCCAACGCCCTGTATGTAGGCATCCCGCAATATCAAACTAAGAGACTACAGTTGATACAGAACCAGGCAGCTCGCCTGATCTATCATCAACCTAAACATTTTCACGCTCGCCCTCTGCTCAAAGCCCTCCATTGGCTCCCTGTCTCAGAGCGTTGCAAGTTCAAACTCGGTTGCTTGATCCATAAATCTGTGGCCGGCATAGGCCCTTCTTTCATCTCTTCCCTTCTGCACCCTTATGTTCCCCCCAGACACCTCCGGTCTTCTCATCATGCGCTCCTACAGACGCCTAAATTTAGGCGCAAGAAACATGGAGGACTCAGATTCTCTTTCCTGGCTCCTTCCTTTTGGAATTCACTCCCGTTGGAACTTAGACTCTCTCCCTCTCACCTACACTTTAGGTCTCTTCTTAAAACTCACCTCTTCCGCAGCATTTATACTTAAGTACTCTTCTCCCCCCTTCCGTGCCTCCCCTGAAGCAAGTGATCAGCGCCAAGAAACCGTCTGGTGTAAGTTGCGCTTTACAAGTTTCTTTTACATTACATTACATTACAAGTCCTCAGCCACACGTATTGTATTGTAATTGCATTTATATAGCGCTTACTACCCCTGACGAGGCGTCGAAGCGCTTTTTCGGCAAGTAGCACGCTACTCCGGAACCCATAAAGGATTAGTGCTAAATTAGTATAGTGCAGTGGTCAAAGTGTTAAAAAAAGTAGGGGAACTGTGGGCAGAGAATCAGAGGGTGGGAATAAACTGAGAATTGGGTCAGTGGGCGGAGTCAGAGGTGTGGCAAGAAAGAGTGACACATCCCAATTTGTATAAATTGTATGGCATTTCACTGGCAGTTATAGCTTATTATGTTAATTGGCCTCTAAAAGCATGTGCCGGAGTGAATGGGATCCCGTCTGATCTGAGAGCGTGAAGACAGTGACAGCTTTTCCTCGTGTTTACAGGTGTTAAATGCCACTGTCCATTGAGAAGTTGATTAGTGCTCCCAATAGCGATTAGGTGTTAAATTCCAACGAGTGTCAGCTCAAGTTTGTCAGACTGATTAACACACCAGTGTTTAGCCACGGGCGCAGCAGGCTGCTGGCACGAGTCACTCTCTCCACGGCATACTGTAATTCATACACTGTGCTTTTAAGTCGCCTTCACGTCAGAATCCACTCTGCCACTGCACCCAGACACTGCTGTTGATCAGCATTAAGTCTCGCTTCCACCAAAATGATGTTAATCAGCAGTAAGAAAAGTGTGCAGGCTACACCGCAGTACTGAATCCAAAACCACAGAATGCTTCACCAACTTCTGCTGCCTAAAGTAGCTATTAACTTTTCGGAGAGCTGATGGGGTTGGAATTGCGTAAGATGCTGGCCCAGCCTGGTCATTCCGTTTAAAAGTCACTGAACTGAACTATGCTTTGTAATGGAAAGCTACAGAAAAGAAAGATGCTCTCAGCAGCTGTACTGTTGTTGCGTTGAAGTAGAAAGGATGCAACTTCTGACTATGACAGGGTGCACACACAAGATACAAAGAGTTCTTGCCCCCTCCCCCGGCTCCTGGCTTCGGGTTTCACACAAAGGGCCAACGAGGGAGTGCAGCGCACTTGCCATGTTGTTACCGGTGATTTACTGTATGTCAGCAAGCTGCCGGAGAAAGATAACAGATAAAAGACTCGGACTGTGTTTGCACAAAGAGAAAAAAACGCTCGCCATCTGTTTTCATTCAGCCGCTTGTCTTTGCGTCTGGGCTGAGTGAAAACAGATGCGCTTGTCACGATGGGCAGCATCACAAAACTGCAAACGATTCGAACACAGGGGCGTGGATCGAAGTCCCCTTCTTCACATTGTTTACTATAGCTCTCGCAGGCGAGGAGCGCATGCACGCTCCGACGCCAGGCGAGGCCTAAAAACTAGGCAGACATACAAAGAGCAGTGCCGCTGCCAACTGAACATAGGCTCCTGGGGGAGAGGGCTCCTAAACTGGAACCGCTTGTGGACCAAGATATCTGAATTTTTCACTCCTTCAAAACAACAGAATGATCTTAATTTGCATGCGTTTATTTAGAATTTATAAGAATGCAACCACTAGTGACAGAATGTAATCCTGTGAGTTTATTCCAAGGGATAGTCTCAAACAACCCTGGTAAAGGGGTGCCTTGCAATGGACCAGCCGAATACAATAAAAAAATAAATTAAAAAAAAGAAAATACCTAGAGGTAGTGCTTTTCATGTTTAGTGTTATCGGAAAAAGTTATCCATTTATGGGCCAAAGCTTATCAAATATTAACCAATAAGCATTGGCAATACCAGTGGGTCTGGCTTTGAGAAATAATGCATGGTAAAGTGGCAATATGTATTTGTGTGGAAGCAAAGAACCGTAGAATAACATTGGCATAGGTTAAAAGGTAAGGTAATAGTTGCACTGCCAAGCCAGACCTAAAATTCCATGCCATGTACGTTAAGGGCTGCCCTCATCATCTCTCTGCTGCTGCCAGAGAAAAATTGCATAAATTATTTAATTATCTCAGACACATTTTTAGCTTAACAATGTACCCCTAAAAATTCAAGGTCATGCAGCTGGATGAATAAACAAAATGATCCACCTATGCGGAGGGAAAGTACCTTTTTTGTGAAAGCACTCAACTGCCCAATCAAAACAGGAGTACGTGTTTTGATTGGGCAGTTGTGTGCCAAAGCCACCCTCTTGGTGATTCTCGTATAATTGCCTGGCGAAAGCTGCGCTGTCTAGCCAGACCATTAAAAAGTAGCCTAATACTGAAACGACCAAATTAGCAGAAGCATAACTTTCAAATAAGAGTTTAGAGTGTACTATGATGGTTATCACTGGCCTTAATAGTTGGGTACAAACGCAATGTTAGCATATCTAACCTGTGACTGTGCCTTTAAGAAAGGGTCAGGCCTCTGGACAGCATGGGCAGTGACAGCACGTCAGAGATCTAATGCATCTATCTGTGTGGCAGAAGGTAGCAGCACACAGAAACAAGTGTCAGTCTGAGTTTATTCTCTAGCCAGTCTTTAACAGTGAAAGAAGTACATCTAGTGCCGAGCACGCAACCCCTGCCCATCAAAGTAAATGCCAGAGATTGGATATGCAATTGGATTTGCCTGACTCTCGGATGCCAAGCTTGCCCAGTATTATTTTATTTTTTGTGTTCTTGTAGTCCCACTTTTATAAAGGAAATAAATAACTATGGATAGGAGAATCGAAAAAATATACCCTGGAGTGGATATGGAATGCATCCAAAATGGGTTAATGCGAAAGCACAGATGCAAGGGCGTATGGCCCATTCCCACAATGCTTAGTTTACAGACAACCCTGTAGGACCACAAGCCCCAGAATCCAAAGACAAAAACAGCAGCCACTCACACAAACCAAGGGAAAACAACATGAGATCCTCAATCTGTGTGACCGATCAACCACAACTTGGATTACCATCGACAGATCTACCATCTTTGAATGACAACCACTTACCTGGCAGTGCAGAAAAACAGGTATCAGACAAGCCAGGCACAGACTAATGGGGGCTGGTCCACTGACCGGCGAGAGCTGCAGCAAGTCAGCAAACACGTGTTGGAGCATTTAGGAGAACATGGCTGAGAGTACAGAAATTGCAAGTATGAATGTAGTTGGCACTACTGACAATAGTGCCCATGTCAGCCCCGAGCTCTCAACATGCTCTATTTCAGACGTTTGTCAGTAGGTGTTATCTTCCCATTTATAAATTAAGGAATAAAAATAGCAGAATGCAAAGAAAGAATTATCACCTGTGATATGGGACGGCTTAAGCGTGCCAAAGTATTACTGCACATCTGTAGTAGGGAATCCGCTGGTCTGAAGGAAGGCTCAGAGTCCCTCATTTTCTAGAGCTCCTGAGCCCTACCTTAGATGTTGGGCTGCTCTGTGTCTAGAATGGCTGGCTATGCTACTTTGTATCAAGGGGGCGTTCCATGGGTGATAAATGGGCGTTCCCTGCAACCACCCATGAGTTTTGACGCAAATCCCTAATTACCAACAGTTGTTGACAGGGCCCAAACCATACAGCTCATTGAGGCAGGCATAATGAAATAAAAATATTTTAGTTTCTCCAATCTTTTCAAACTTTGTGTGTGTCCTGAATTGTACAGCACACACACAACATGGCAAAAGTGTTAAAGCTTAGGTTTGTACTGGAAGGGTCCCCTTACAGTACAAAACCTTTGAGAACTATGATTTCCTTGCTGGGGCACTGTCGCTTTATGTTGTATTTTGACAAAACTTCTAATAAAAGATTGTGAGCAAAATCAAACTTTGATTTATAAAATGCCCACACCCTTGCATCATGGTGCAAAGGTGTGTATGCTGGCGCATTGCAGTCCAACGCACAAGCACTGGAGGAGAGGAGCAATCTGCCACATCTTAGTAACAAGCATTTGCAATGCAATAGGTCTCGCATTTACACGCGTTTGAGATATTGACATTGCAAATAAAAATACCTTTTATTTTTGTTTTCTTTTTAAAAACCTAAATAAAAGGCATTGTTATTTACAGTGCCAATAGCTTAAACTCGGGTAACTGCGAGACCTATTGCATTGCAAATGCTTGTCTTTCTTCCGTCGGAATCAGACCAGATTATTCCTGCACTACGAAAATTCAACTGTCACAGTCAGTAATGTGAAACTGTGAAATTCTAAAATCTAAAGATTCACTGAATAAACATTGTTGTACTTAAAGGCCAATAGGGCATAGTGCATCATCTCACTGTGATGGTATTACCCAGGCCTGTTTTGGGCTTTATGTGCACTATAGTTGTGCTTGTTTGGCAAGATAGCTCTCTTGTTTTCACTGCAACGAAGCATTAAACAGCACCCTCTTTACATATTCCCTCATCCTTGCAGAAATAGGCTCGATGGGTCAAGGAGTGTAGCTTTCACAGTCTTAAACTACCTCATTGACAGAACACTTTTAGCATGAAGACAGACTCAGATGGAGGCAATGTGGGGCACCATGTTCCTGCCACCTTTGGAATAAAAATAACATGTAAAACGGGTCTAATCAGAACAGTATGACTAAGGGGCATATGTATCAAACGATTTTTTAATCGCAAACGCTGCGATTTGCAAAATAACAGCGTTTGCGATTAAAAAATCGGTAATCGGGATGTATGAGCCAAATCCCATCGCAAAATTAAGGAATTGCTAATTTAGCGATTTCTTAAATTTGCGTAAGCATTTAAAAAATCGCAAATTGCGATTTCTTAAATGATATGTACAAAGCACCCAAGTTGTGCGAATTATCCTTAAGAAATCGCAAATTACCACCAACTTCCAGTTGGTGGTAATTTGCGATTTCCTTTCAAAATGCACTTTTTTGAATTTTACAAAGTGCCACGTGGCGCTCATACATGCCCTTAGGGCATGTATGTGCGCCATATGCACACACACGCTCATTTCAGGGGTGCATCAGGGTGTCATCATGACACCCTTGCACCTTTGAAATTATTCTCAAATTGCGATTAGCAAATTGCGATTCGCTATTTGAGAATTACTTCCCATTCATTCCTATGGGTCTCCTGGCCCATAGAAATGAATGGGCAGGTATTCCTTAATTGCGATTTCGCAATTTGCTAATCGCAATTAAGGAATTTTAAGAAATCGCAAAAAGTTTGCAATTTTTTAAATACATCCCGTTTTGCAATTCTCAAATAGCGATTCTTTAAAAATCGCTATTTGAGAATCGCAAATGGTGATGTTGATACATATGCCCCCAGGAGTGTTAAAGTGTTCATTCTACTGCTAAATGTTTATTTTCTTGCTTATTTTGGTAAGTGGTCCATTATTACAAGCAGAAAATGTATCAGAGGAACAGAACAAACCCTAGGGAAAAGGAATAACTTGACTATATATGTGATAAAGCATGCCCTGCTGTATATAAAATGATATTGCAAGTTACTGAGATGTTTCATGAGAATATAGAGAAACAATGCCAAAGGTCAGGTTCCTTTATAAGGGCATGGGACTCCGAGATAACTACCATATTCTTCTAAAGTCCAGAAGCAGGAGTCACGCATTCCCCCTCCCACAAGGCCCTTAAATCTTTGGTGTCTTGCTCCTTCATATAAAAAAGAAAGTTTGGTTGCAGACTTGAATAAAAACCGAAACCCAATAACAGCTGGTAATGTGTGCCAAAATATTATAATCATTTTAATGTACGTCAGTTTAAAAAATGTGGCAACTCACAAGATGTACAAACCCCTAAGGAATTCTGACTTTTCTTTAAGGACACATAGCACCCAAAACATAAACATGCTGCCTTGAATGTCTTCTTTCTTCTCACAACGTTCATTTCAGAAACACAAATCAGAAGGAGGAACAACAAGTTCTCATTTTCATTTTTTAAACTGTAATTATGTTCTGTGACCTGCCTTAAACTTTCCCTGCTGACTCTGGCAGAAGGAATTGCGACATCAGAAGGCAACTGCAAAAGCTTTATTTTATCTATTTGTCATTTCGAATTTACATGAATTCATTGACAAAAGAAAAACAAGCATTTGCAATGCAATAGGTCTCGCATTATTAAAGTTTGAGCTATTGGCATTGCTAATAATAATGCAACACCAATAGCTCAAACATTCAGTAATGCGAGACCTATTGCATTGCAAATGCTTGTTCTTCTTTCTGTCACTGCCATTTAAAACGTGGCAGCCAAGGACTGAAAAAAATAATGACCCCACACTGAGGGAAAAAACTCTTTGGGTGTCGGGGTCATTATCTATTTGATGTTCAAAAACAAACTCCCCCTTTGGAGTTGTTATTGAGAAAGGTGTCCAGTAGTGCTGCCTTTGCTTTTCAACACATGCCGCCAGGTATGACAACTCAGACTGAAGGAACTAACCAGTGCCGTTAAAGTGAGCACTAGGAAGTTATAACAGCAGGATTTGGAGTGGACCCATCAATTTGGCTAGGTTCCCTGGATAGTGCTGCTCCACATAACACGGAAAGCCTGCAGTAGTTGTTGTCCAAGACAGCTCCTGGAAGCGAAACACAGCTTGTTATCCTATGCAAGCACTGGGAGTGGCAGCAAGCAGCAGTTCCACTAAACAGCCACTTCTGTGCCGCTCTCCAGAGAACGACATTTTGTTAGTTGTCCACCTCCACAGCAGGTTATGTCAAACTGTCTTCCTTGACTTGTACAAACAACGTTATGATCATTTTTTTGTTTGTTGCATATTTATATAGCGCGAACTCGACCCGAAGGTATTGGAGCGCTTTACATAGCACCGTATTTATGTCACACATTCAGGCACGGGGAGATGCCCAGAATCACAGGATGTGGACGCGACCTCGAGGCTCGAACCCTGGTTTCCAGCACCAGAGGCGGCAGCGCAGCCGACGGACCACATCCTCTGGCCACTCTGGCAGTAGTGGCGTAATTCTAACTGCTTGACTACGAGTTTAAAAAAACACTGAAGGCAGAGTGAACAAATACTAGCCAAATGATAACTTACAGCAAGTTTAACATTAACCACCAAATGCCCCTTCTGAATAACTTACAGCAAGTTTAACATTAACCACCAAATGCCCCTTCTGATTCGCAGAAATCAATGCGTTCAGCAAGATGTGGCCGTTTCTCAGTGGGTAGTAGTGGTGCAGATTAGGGCATACAAATTCTCCCTACTTCCACGGATAGAGTAATTTCACAGATACACGCACATACACACATCATACACTTGGGCCCATTTCACTAACATACGCTCGATTACTCTATCAGCATAGAACCTGTGGAGAGAAAACTCCTAAACACCCTATATCTACACTGAGGTCGATAAGACCAGTTTGATATTATCCTGAGTCATGATCTAAACAACAATAATCAAAATAGAGTACTCAATAAACAACAAGAAATAACCACCAACGCTGTATTAAAATAATGGTACTTTTATCTAAAATTAGTCAAAGAAAGTCAATCAAAGCAAATCATTATTCTCATAATTACCTATTCTGGCTAAGTGTCATAAATGGGTCAGGACAGGTCTCTCAGTAGAAGTCTCCCGAGTCGCCGTCCTCACAGCATCGATCCTCACCAACGCAGGTTTGGGAAGAAGTGGCCTTAGACCCTCTCTAGGCTAACAATATTTATAATGAATATTACAAAATAAAGAAACATAAAATGTTCTGTAGATCCGCTGAACCGCTGAGCAGAGCCAGCAGGAAAGGATGTAGAATCGCTACATTTGGAAAATCTCCGCTCAGAAAAATCACAAAAATAAAAAGACGGAAGAAGGGAAACTCGCGTTTTGCAAATGTTTCTTTCACATTCTTATTTCCTCGGAACCAGCGCTGTAATCACAAAGTTCATTGTGGCTCCTTTGTCCTCCAAGGACACTTGGACATTCGCCCAGAGCTGCTGTCCTCACGGAAAACTTTTAAACCAGGCGAAGACTGTGGTCAGATGACTCTCGACCATGTTCAGCAAGGCCTTCTCATCAAAGTTCAGTTACTCGAGCCCAGGCTGCAAACGGCAGCCATTTTTTACTAGGCCAAAACGGACCATCTTAATTAAAAGAGACAAAAACAACGTTACCACAGCATAGTGATTAAACAGTGTTAACCCCACTAATACCCTTATGTGTATGTAATTATCTAGCCTTTGCAACACAGAAAAGCATTAGTACACGACATTTCAAAAGCGTTTTGTGCTTTTAAAACATACAGCACTCAGCAACATTAATTTAGTTAAACCTGCACATTATTATTTATGCAACGTGAACGCTTCCCCACGTGTAGTTTTCTCTTGTTAATACGTATTGGTTAATCAGAACATCCACACAAAACAAATAATTAACGTTACAGATTAATATTTTTAATTTTTGACATATAGACAAACCGGAGCTTAAAAACCCAATAGATTTTCAACAGAAAACTCTGCTCCAGCAATCCCCCTTTTGGTGATATTATCACCAAATAAACAACCCAAAAAAAAAAAATTTTGTAAAATGTAGTCCCATTTTAGGAGAAATTGGAAATGTCTTTTTCTCCTTTCACAACACTACACACCAGACTCTCTTTTATCATCCCTTTTCGTCTCCAAGTAAACACTCTCCCTCAATTCTTCTAATTCTATTTCTTGTGGTTCTCTTTTTGACCTCTTATTTCTCTTTTCAATATTTCTTTTGATTAATTTCTTTTTCCCTCCCCTGTTTTTACAACACCAACACACCAATCTTAGTATCAATAAAGCAAGAATTATACAAGTTAAAGGAAACAATATCTTACCTATAATAGTACTACCTATCTCAGCAATAAAACTCTTAACAGCTATCACCTTATTAGCTAATTTAGTCCAGATACTTTCAACTTCAAGTGGTTTTAATTCTTCATGCAAATCAGTAATATTTTTGATATAGACCTTCAGGTCCTTGCTTTCGTCTGGAATGTAAGTGCAACAATGTTGAACTTTCAGCATTCCACAGACTCCACCCTCCTTGGCCAATAAAATATCAAGGGCAAGTCGATTCTGCATAGACATGGCATGTACGGCAATCAATTCCGTATTCACCAAAAGAAACCCTCCAGCGGTACTTGTCGATAAGCGATCTACCACTGTTGAAAGTTTCCGAATTCCATAAGCATTCAAAGAAATTCCCACTGTTGGAATTAAAACTCCAAAAATATCACCCACTATTTCTGACCAAGTTTCTCTCTTAAAACGTGTTAGTAAATTAATATGTTCTACATCTTCTATTCTATCTATATGAAAGATCTTTGGAAAGACCAGGCCCACATAACACGTGCCATACCAATGGTCAGGCAACCTGTAATAAGCCTTGTTCCCACAAACATAATACACTCCTGGGAAAACTGGATCCTCTCCTCCTTTGAAACCCCATCCTGTTGCAATGAAGTATGTATCATGACACTCACTAGTCCCAACAAAATATGTATCATATTGGGATTTCTTTCTTGTAATGCACAGCTTACCCCTTTGTGGTGCATCTAGAGCTAAAGTTGGACTAGCCCCATTTCTCAACTCTTTCCCCATCTCAATGTCCCAAATTGTCTCACTCACTTTATATTTCTCTGCCTTTTCATGCATGCTCAATCTCCTTTCCTCTACCATGTTTAGGAAAGCTTTCTCCTCTTCTTTCAAACTGCATGTTAAATTGTTCTTAAAAATGTAATCTAATGTTAATTCTTCTTTTTCAATAAAAATCTCACCAAAAATATTAGCATCTTTAGCTAGATTCAGCTCTTTGTTCATTGGCAATTGCCCAAAAATGTTATCTTTGTTAGACATCTCATAATCTATTTTCCCTAACAAATAAAAAACACTACTCAACACACTACATGAAATTCCATACGTAGCTGGTAAATGGTGATAAGTAACACCCTCTGAAACGGATGCAGGTAATTGCATACATACGTAGCAATCCCTAACTTCCATTGTCTTCACATATTCGTACAACAACTTTGAAAAAACATTGCTAGAAAAATCATTAATTGACCTATCTTTATGTACGTAAGTGTTGCTAATTCTAGTTGGAACTACTTTATGCGAACTCTTCTCTGCAATAGTCACATTCTCAGTACGTATTCCTAAAGCGTCTAATGTAACCCTAAAGGTAACTAATAAAGCTAAAATACCCCATAATAGCATTAATAATCCAGTACAGCAGCAGCACATTCTACACCATCTTTTTAAGAAGGCACATCTACTTTGATTTCTCTATGTTAGCCATTTTACTACTTTGACCGTGTCTTTTGACTTAGCCTCTACTACTCCACTACTTGAGTTTCTAGAACTCTGAATTACTTCAAACAGCTAATTTTCAGTCTTTCTTCTTTTCACTTTCTCCAAGTGATTTCTTCTGTTCATTCAGTTTGGATACTCATCATTCTTCACTCCAACTTCTTCGACATCAAATTGTATTAGATCTCCAACAATATCCTCAGTATCTGACTTTTCATCAATGTCAGTCAAGATAACTTTCAGGATTTCACCTGTTTCCTCCTCAACCACTTTTCGTACGGTCTCCTCTGGATTTCCTTGACTCTCTGCCTCTTCACCTTCAGACAGTGCCACGTACGTCCATTCCGGCGACCTATACTTCTGGTTAGGTTTTCTGATTCTTTTGATCCCCTCTGGTTCTTGTTCTTTTGACTCTTTTCTCTTTTCACCTTTTACTTGATTCTGACTCGATACCTCATTCACTTGTTCAGCCTTCGAGGTATTTGCTCGTGTCAATCTGTATCTCAGCCTCTTTACTCTGTTATTAGGCCAAAGATCTCCTCTCACAACCTTTTTCGGTCTTGTTTCTTTATTATTTCTCTCTCCAATCCAAGTCCTCTTTCTCAGAACTCGACCCTCTGATTTCTCATTCTCACTTTCATCCGATTCTGTTTCAAATGCTTCTTGTTCTTCAGCAGTTTTCTTTCGCTCCACAGTCTTTCCCACCACTGTTTGAGACTTCCCTAACTCTTTCCCTCCTCGGGTCTCCGACACGCAATCTTCTTGCTGTCTATTTGTCCCTTCACCTAGCTTATCAGGAATGTTCCCTACACCTCCTCGGGGGTCTTCCGCAATCTGTCCCTCTCTATCTTCTTCTGACCCTACTTCTTCAAGTGTAATCTCAAGTGGTTCTGCAATCTCCTCATCTGATTCAGGAGTAGTCTCTGTGGAACTGCTCTTTTCTCTTCTGTTTTCTTTACTGCTCGTTGGAACTTCTGACACTCTTACAGAATCTGATCTTTTTTCTGAGACTCTCAATGGTTCTTTTGAAGTCTTCTCTGACTCTTTTACTGGTTCTGTTTCTTCATCATCACTGGAATCTGACTCTTCAAAATACTCCTTACCAGTCCCGTCTTTTGGATTAGGAACTCTCAGAGTATGACTTGCATGCACCCAGTTTTTCACACCAGCACACTTTACTGCAGTTGTCGTAGTCAGAATAATCTGTCTTGGTCTTCCCCACCTTGGAACCAAGCAATTTCTTCTTCTGTGCACTTTAATCCTCACCCAGTCCCCTGGACTCAGATCATGAGCTTGCTTCTTTTCAAGTGTTGTAGCGTCTTCTCCAACCTGGTGAAACACAGAATGAACTGCGTCAGCCAGGCCTTTACAGTAATCCAAAATCATGTCATCAGTTATTGTCATTAACTTATTTGCTGGCACATATGCATGTCGCATTGCGCGTCCCATCAAAATCTCATGTGGACTTAAACTAGTAGTTCTATCTGGAGTAGATCTAATAGTCATTAACACTAGAGGCAAGACATCAGGCCATTTCATTCCAGTGGCTAAACACATCTTACCAATCCTGTTCTTGATTGTGCCATTTATCTGCTCCACAACGCCAGAAGCCTCTGGCCTGTATGCACAATGTAGCTTCTGCTGTATGCCTAATGCTTCACAAATTAAACTCATGAGTTCATTATAGAAGTGTCCACCTCTATCAGACTCAATCGTTACTGGAAATCCGTACCTAGGAATCAACTCTCTTAACAGTAACTTTGCAACTGTTATTCCATCATTTCTCCTAGTCGGATAGGCCTCCACCCATCTTGAGAACAAGCAGACTACCACTAGAAGATACCTCAGTCTGTTCACTTGGGGCATTTCAATGAAATCAATCTGTATTCTCGTAAAAGGACCACCTTCTCTGCCTATTGTTCCCAGACTCACCACTGTCTTTTTCCCAGTGTTGAATTGCTGGCAAATCAAACATCTTTGGCAGATGCTTTCTGCAATTGTCCTGAACTTTGCATTGTACCAAGTCTGCTTAAAAGACCTGATCATCGCATCCCTTCCCAAATGTCCCTGGCCATGATACATCCTTGCCATTGTTGATAGCATAGAGTTAGGCATGACTGGTCTGCCATCTCTATAGACCCAAACATGGTCTGTTTCTCTTGGGGCACAACCTGCCTTGATCCAGTCTTTCTTTTCTTCCTTTCCTGCCTCATCCTGCAACTGTTTCACTTCATCCCACGTCTCTAGGACATTAGTAAACATCACAGAACAAAAAGACATTTCCCCTTCTCGTTCCCTATTAATCGAGTGATTATTTTTCGCACAATACTGTGCAATGTCATTGGGAAATCGGTTTCCAACCGTTACAAAATCATCTCCTTGTCCATGAGCAGCACATTTTACAACCGCTAACTCTTTAGGCAGCTGTATCGCCTCAAGTAATTTTCCAATCACTTCAGCATTCTTTATTGGAGTCCCACTCGACGTCAAGAAACCTCTCTGTAGCCAAAGCTGGCCAAAATCATGCACAACTCCAAATCCATACTGACTATCAGTCATCACAGTCACTCTCCGATCTTCTCCAATTTTGCAAGCTTTTGTCAATGCCACCAATTCAGCAACTTGTGCAGATTTCACTCCTTTCAATGGTGATGCTTCCATAACCTCTGAAACCTTGCACACTGCATATGCTGCACTCAGCACACCATCATCATTCCTCAGACATGATCCATCCACAAACAGCACATGATCACTCTCAGGCAATGGAAGATCTCTTATGTCTGGTCTCGGTTTTGTACAGTAATCAAGCACATCCAAACAATTATGATCATCTCCTGTCTTCACACCCACATTTTCAATATCTGGCAACAATGTTGCTGGATTCACATTCACACATCTCTCAAGAGTCACATTTGATGCTCCCAGAATGACTTTCTCATATTTAGTCAGCCGACTATGTGACATGTACTGAGTTCTGCTTCTTGTCAAAAGAATTGCCACATTGTGAGGTACGAATACCCTTACAGGATATCCCATTATGATTCCTTCACTCTGTTCCAGACTTCTGCATGTTGCAGCCACAGATTTCAAACAACCTGGCAAACCTACAGCTACAGGGTCAAGTGTCGATGAGAAGTACGCAATAGGCCTCCTCAGCTGTCCATGCTTCTGGATTAACACTGAAAGTGCACATCCATTTCTCTCACTGCAGTACAACTCAAACTCCTTTTCATAGTCTGGCATACCCAAAGCAGGGGCTTCACACATTCTGCTCTTCAGCTCCTCAAATGCTGCCATTTGTTCTCCATCTAGTTCCAATGGGTCTTTCACCTCACTCTTTGTCAGCTTAATCAGTGGTCTTGCTATCAGAGAAAAGTTACTAATCCACTGACGACAATAACCCACCATCCCCAGGAACATTCTCACTTCCCTCTGGGTCCTTGGGGCCTTCATTCCCCTGATAATTTTGATCCTGTCATCAGTCACCTTTCTCAGACCTTTTTCAATATTGTGTCCAAGATAATGCACCTCTTTCTTGCAAAATTGCAATTTAGCTGGAGATACCTTTAACCCTCCATCTGCCAGATGATTCAATAAAGCTATGGTATCTACTTCACAAGCTTCACGTGTCTTTGATGCCACAAGTAGGTCATCAATATACTGCACTAGTACTGAGTTTTCAGGCATGATCAAACTCTCCAACGACCTTTTCAACAACTGATTGAATATCGAAGGACTCTCTGTATACCCCTGTGGGATACGACACCATGCTAAAATACGCTGGCCAAATCTAAATGCAAAAATCGGCTGGCTGTCATGATGCAATGGAATTGAAAAGAAACCATGACACAAATCAATCACTGTGTACCACTCAGCATCATGTGGAATCTGATACAAAATCACTGACGGATTTGGCACAATTGGACAACATGCCACTACAATTTTGTTAATCTTTCTCAAATCTTGTACAATCCTGAACTTCCCATTCGGCTTCTTTAGCCCCATAATCGGTGAGTTACACGGGCTACTCAGTAGTTCTCTCAAAACTCCCTGCTGAATCATTTTCTCAATTATAGGCGTTATTCCTTCAATTATTTCTGGTGTCATTTTGTACTGAGGAATGTTAGGATAAGTAATTCCCTCTTTCACTGAAATTTTCACAGGATCTACATTATTCATCAATCCCACATCCTCTCCAGTAAAATCCCAAACTGTTCTTTTCACTGTTTCTCTCAGCTCTTGAGGCAAATCCTCCGGATTAAACACAGCATATGCACCAACCATTTCACTCTCTCTATTATCTAGAGTCATCCGGTACAAAACATCCTCTTCTGGCGTTTCAAAAGCTATTCCATCCGGTGTACAAAAAATTGTACAGTTCATCTTACACAGCAAGTCCCTACCTAACAAGTTCACTGGACTAGTGTCACAGACAATAAATCTGTGCATGTCTGAAAATTTCCCTATTTGTACCCTTACTGGCTCAGTAAGACGTGTCTTGATTTGTGTATTTGCTACACCAACTACTTGGATTGCTTCATCCGAGAGAGGAAGATTTCTAACATCTGCTGACCTGACAGTTGATCTTGTTGCACCTGTGTCTACTAAAAAAGTAACACTTTGTTCATTTATTTTCCCATCTACAAATGGTCCTGCCTGGTCTATTTCTAGAGTTGCACCAAGTATGCACTCTTCCTCCTCTCTTCGGCACCGTCAATAATCACCCTCAGACTCACTCCCTTCATTCTTTAACAAATACTGTTGTATCTGGTTAGAACGCCTTGGTTTGTTTACCTGCTCATCATTGTAGAATCCTGAATCCTGATTGTACTTTTGTGACCCTCTATTCTGCGGCAAGGGCGGTTTTGGCTCTTGGCTCTGCTGTCTCACAGCCTTCTGTTGCTGCTGCTGTTGATTATTCCCTTCGTTCTGCACCTGTTGATTTAAGGTTTTACCCTCATTATTCGCTAATGGTGGATTGGTACATTCAGATCTCCAATGTCCCAGTTGGCCACAGTTGTGACAAGGAAATTTCTTTTTGGCTTCCTCAAGATTCCCCTTTCCTTTCCCTGCATATCTGGGCCTATTCCCTGGATTATTTGCCTGTTCCACCAACTGTGCTTCTTGTCTTTCCGCAACTTTCACTTGTGCCCACATTGCTTTCTCTTTCAGCTTTCTCTGTTTTGCTTCAATTTCATCACTGAAGTATTTTGCATGTCTCAGAATCTCATCTATTTTCTTACTCTGCCAGTCCACTGTGTGCTCACGAATTCTCTCACTAATCTCAGGTCTCAGGCCATATACAAATCTGTATACAAAATGACTCAAATCTTTGTCACCCAGGTGCTCATCCCCACTGAATTGTTTAAAAGCCAGTATCAGCCTCTCGTAAAAAGCATGAACTGATTATTTTGCTTCCTGATGTGTTCGATCTATCTTAACCCAGTCTCTTTTGGAGGTACCTTACTCTTCAGGTATACAATCACCTGTTCATACTTCCTCATTACCTCTGGATCTGGTGCTCCTGTTCTCTGGTCTCTTGGATATTCCTCAGTAGGCCAACTTACAACTATTTTACACTCAGCCCACAAATCTGCTGGAACAATAATATCAAACAGACTATTCAGGTCAATCCACAGCACTTTTGACAATTTCACAAATCTGTCTACCTGCCTATACCACTCGACGGGCTTTTCTCTCAGTCGAGGGAAATCATTCGTAAATGATAGAATATCCTGTCTGGTCCATGGAACATGTACATATCCTCCTCCAGGTATTTCTCTCATAGGATAAGTATCCACTGCTTTCTCTTTTTCTCTCACAGGAAATGCTGAATAAGTCCTGTCCACTGATTCTTCCCTTTTCTTGTACCACCTTTCCTTCCACTTTTCTACATCACCCCATTTTCGCAACAGTGCAATCATCTCTTTAATCTGTCCTGTTCTGCCAGTACCATTTAGATTCTCAATGTCTTTATACGTGAAATCCACCCTGTAAGGTTTCTGCAAAACCTTCACCTTATCCATGTCAATTCCCTGTTCACTCGCTATTGTTCTCAACCTTTCATGTGTATTCTTAACCCTCCAAGTGATGCTCTTACACATAAATAACAATTCTCCATCATGATGGTTTTTGAGAATGTCTGTAGAAATTGTCCCTGCAACAAGCTCCTCTAATTCAATGCGTAACCTGGCCACATCAATTGCCTGTGAATCTTTATCTCTCTTTTGAAGGACTTTCATCCAATCATTCAAATCTTCAGCTGTTATTTCAGTAGTTTTTCTTACTGGAACCACTTTCTTCTGCGGTTCTAAAATCGGCATCCCTGAACAACTAGCTTCACTAGCATCCAATCTCGAATTAGACTGTACCTGTAATCCTTCATTACAGGTGTCATGTCTGGATTGTCTCAGATCACTGCTTTCTGTCCTTGTTCCTGAATCTCCTGAAGGACCAGCCAAACCTGTTATCCTATTCCCAACATATGGAACCACCAAACCATTTTCACCTGTCCTCTGCTTATCAAAAATAGGCATAACCGGACCTATGGTTACAGGCACCGTAACAGCTTCTAGATTCTTTGTCAGTTCTCTAATCTTTTCAGTCAGTTCAGATGTAGTTCTGGCTAATTCTCTCGTATTCTCGTCACCACATCGATTCTCTCTCTCTTTCCTCTGAAAGGATTACCACTCCTCAACTCAGGTGTCACAACTTCTGTCTCAATGATACGCAATGTGTCTCTTATTGGAGAAACAACTGGTGTGCTCTCTTCAGGTTCTGGTCTATATAGAGGTGGTCTCTTATAAATCATGTCATTCAAGACCTCATCCTCATACTCATTAACTCCATATCTTTTCACTTCTGCCTCAGGAACCCTTTCCGCTCCCTTCCTTTCTTCTTCAACAGTTCTCATAGGATATAATCCCTCTGTCATACTAGCATCTCGCCATCTCCTCATTCGATCATGATGAGTTTCACGATCATTTTTCCTCCCGAACATGTACCTATAGTTGCCTCCAGACCTTTGTTTTTCTCGCTCATGTACTTCATCCTCCCATTCCACCAATGCCTCAAACTGTGTCGGCCTTGGTCTTGGGTCAAGACACAACATCTTTTCCCGTAAATTTCTCAACACGGCCAGATTAAATGAACCATGTTCCGGAAAAGCCAAAACACCATCCTCTCTAGTGTACCTAACCCAATTGTCCAACCATATACAGGTATGATACCCATATTTCGCAGCCATGAAGGATGCAGGCGTTTTCGCTGGAGGTAACAATTCACCTTCTCTCGTTTTAACATCTCTATCCTTGTCAAACCATCGCTTTATCTTTCCGAACAAAGATTTTTTCTTTTTCTCTTCTTGGTAATACATTTTAACGTTTACCAAAACTTTCTAATCCCTTCCGTATTACAACTGTACAGTACGGATTTTATCCAATAACAGCGCGACTCACACCAACGCACCAATCCTGGAGCGCCTACGTCACCCTGTATTCCTTCCAATCCTTGCGCAGCTCACACTAACGCACCAATCCTAGCGCGAACCCTGTTCTGATTCACTACCCAATCAGAGCGCGGTCTCTATGACGTCAGCAGCCGCTGCAGTTTCTGCTCTGTCTCCTGTCACTCGTCTACCCCTCCTTTACAAAATCTCCTCAGTAGACTTCGTGTCAAATTTCTACAAAATCTATTAGTTACAACATATAAACATCTCCATTGTCTGCTTCGCTAACCACAGAATAGTAAAGAAAATCTATTTCACAAGAATCTCGTTGACACAGTAGCACATCCCTCTACTCTGCCCTTCTAACATGCATCCATTAACTGTTTCCTCTAGGACTGCTCCAAAGAGTTTTACAATCAACTAAATGCTCATACATTCACGCACATTCATTCAAGAAAAATATAGTACATACACACAGAATCCTGCTTTTCCCAAGAACAGCATATGATCTGCTCTACTACAGAATTATAACATACGTTAACCAAGCAGCGCTTACCTCTGCCCAGTCCTTCAGACAAGCTCAGAGAATACCTATTACTTCTCCCGCGATAAGCTTTAACGGCGAACCTTACGGATCCCTGGGACTTAAGACCAGAGTTCCACAGATAACCTTCGCTATCATACGCACTCCTTTTATACTGAAAATATATCTCTAATAGTAACACACAACGATGTCACTGATTCCGAACCCAGACAATGTGACGTGCAACTTCAATTGTCACACGTTTTTCCTGCATACGTACAGGACCAACAATCCCGTCTTTCCTGAGAGCAGTATATACTTCCCTCTGCCCTACTACGGAACTGCTACCAGCTCCCAAGTTCCAGAAGCACTACATAGAACTTAACATGACGACTCCAACATATAGTATTAGTACATATACCAACATCAATCAATAATCAATAAATCAAAAGCCAATGTACAAGCAATCTAATCAGATCAAGATAACCATCAAAACCATCCTCTGCTACCAGGAAATTGGTGCAGATTAGGGCATACAAATTCTCCCTACTTCCACGGATAGAGTAATTTCACAGATACACGCACATACACACATCATACACTTGGGCCCATTTCACTAACATACGCTCGATTACTCTATCAGCATAGAACCTGTGGAGAGAAAACTCCTAAACACCCTATATCTACACTGAGGTCGATAAGACCAGTTTGATATTATCCTGAGTCATGATCTAAACAACAATAATCAAAATAGAGTACTCAATAAACAACAAGAAATAACCACCAACGCTGTATTGAAATAATGGTACTTTTATCTAAAATTAGTCAAAGAAAGTCAATCAAAGCAAATCATTATTCTCATAATTACCTATTCTAGCTAAGTGTCATAAATGGGTCAGGACAGGTCTCTCAGTAGAAGTCTCCCGAGTCGCCGTCCTCACAGCATCGATCCTCACCAACGCAGGTTTGGGAAGAAGTGGCCTTAGACCCTCTCTAGGCTAACAATATTTATAATGAATATTACAAAATAAAGAAACATAAAATGTTCTGTAGATCCGCTGAACCGCTGAGCAGAGCGAGCAGGAAAGGATGTAGAATCGCTACATTTGGAAAATCTCCGCTCAGAAAAATCACAAAAATAAAAAGACGGAAGAAGGGAAACTCGCGTTTTGCAAATGTTTCTTTCACATTCTTATTTCCTCTGAACCAGCGCTGTAATCACAAAGTTCATTGTGGCTCCTTTGTCCTCCAAGGACACTTGGACATTCGCCCAGAGCTGCTGTCCTCACGGAAAACTTTTAAACCAGGCGAAGACTGTGGTCAGATGACTCTCGACCATGTTCAGCAAGGCCTTCTCATCAAAGTTCAGTTACTCGAGCCCAGGCTGCAAACGGCAGCCATTTTTTACTAGGCCAAAACGGACCATCTTAATTAAAAGAGACAAAAACAACGTTACCACAGCATAGTGATTAAACAGTGTTAACCCCACTAATACCCTTATGTGTATGTAATTATCTAGCCTTTGCAACACAGAAAAGCATTAGTACACGACATTTCAAAAGCGTTTTGTGCTTTTAAAACAAACAGCACTCAGCAACATTCATTTAGTTAAACCTGCACATTATTATTTATGCAACGTGAACGCTTCCCCACGTGTAGTTTTCTCTTGTTAATACGTATTGGTTAATCAGAACATCCACACAAAACAAATAATTAACGTTACAGATTAATATTTTTAATTTTTGACATATAGACAAACCGGAGCTTAAAAACCCAATAGATTTTCAACAGAAAACTCTGCTCCAGCAGTAGTACAGCCTGCATGAACCTGCAGAGAGCAGATCATGCCGAAGCAGCGGCCAGATTAAACATTACTATCTTACGTCACAGGTCAGCGGGTCACAGAGGTGGACTGGTCAGTTACATGTCAGAACAAGGATATCATGCTTCAACTAAACCATCCTCTCCCACGTTCACACGCTGTACGTCACGACCTCACAGATTCTCAGCAACCCCTTAATGCTAAAAATAAAACGAGGTTATGCGTTTCTGAAGAGCAAGCCGCTGCCTTCCTCCGACAGGCCTCTTCTGCTGAAGAATGCTTCCAGAAAAATAAGTTAGTCAGCGGCAGGGACGAGAAGCACTGAACTTTAGTATAACTCGGGAGATAGTTGTAACCAAGATGAGCAGTGCCCCGCTCCCCCCCCCCCCCCCGGCGCTTAATTGCCTGACACTGGAAGACGTGTGGGGAGAAATGAAGGATGATGTATCCAAAAAAGCCATCACTTTCATTCAAGTAATTCACCGGCAAATCTTTATCTGCTACTACATCCATGAAAGGTTCGCGGCTACGATGGAATATTTATCAAATACGATACCCTGGTTCGCTCGAAAAGAAAAAAGACAGCGCATTCCACAGCTCTGTTGTTCCTGTTCCTCTGCAGAACAGCGCCGTGGAACCTCCAGGCGGAGTGACAGCCGCCAAGAACACCTTTGTTTACGTTGCGGTGATCAGCAGAGTGTTGACACAGCTGGCGGGAGGCTGCGTTTGCCTGGACCCTGGCGCCGCCATTGTATTAAACAAATACCCATAAAAAGAAAGGCATGGGTCAGCGTTTCGCGCCGTAAATATTAAAACATTATTATTCCTGCCCAGGTGTGCGTGCGTGCCCGATGCCTAAATAAGACAAGTAGTCCCTAAATTAAACGATAACAGCCAGCAGTGGAACTACATTGTAGTTGGTCAGTGCTGCTTCCTGCAAAACGGCAGGAAAACGGAAGTGACGTTTCAGACCACCAGCCAATCAATGAGCTACATAAAAGGAGCAATGCCAGATTTAACCAATGACAAGCCAAAATACAAATATAAACGCAATGGGTGGAGTTTCACCCAACATACTAATTACTTAATGCCTCGGAGAGGCAGCGCATGCGCTGCCCTTTGCGAGACCTAAAAAGAACACAGAACATCATATCAACATGCATTTTTTTAAGGCATTAAAAGGATAAAAAGGGGATTACGCCAAGTCAAACAAGCGGCCGTACGGCCGCTAAAGTGATCGCGATTGCGATCAAACATCAAAGCGGCCGCAAAGTGAAGGTAATCGCGGAAAAGCACGGCGCGCGCGCCCGCGCACATGCACTGCAGCTCTAGGCTGGCCTGGTATCACTTTTTGGAGCCCTCTCAAAATGTCTCGCCAGATCAGCGCATGTGCTGGGTCAGGCGAGACCTAAAAATGGCACTGTTTTTCACTCTCCCTTTGGCCAGGCAGTGCCACAACTTTGGTTTCTGTGCTGCATTGTGTCACATTTTAGTAACTTTCCCCATAAATCCGTGCATCTCGGATCTGGGTTGGGGGCCCTCAGCTTGCTCTTTAAAAAGATAATTTAACCCTGATTGTGGGCTGCTTTTTCCAATCAGATAAAATGTTGTTGAAAACAGGGACTGAAGATTGTCCATGAGAATACGCATGCTTCCCCCTTTTTATAATGTAAGTGGAAGAGGAGGCATGTCTCTGTTGTTTGCAAGGCAGGTGAAAACGCAGATTCAGACGAGGCTGACATTACTTGTCCACATTTTTGGAAACTGTGATGTTTTACCCAGACAGGGAAAACAATGACACCCCATTTCATCATCCTCATATGATCAAGAGTCAGATCAGAGGTTTTCTACACACAGTCGTTCCTTCGGCGACCCCTTCATCCTCTGTTGAAGACACAATGCACACCTCTCTATTGACAGAAACGCAATACAGTAGAGCGCTATGAATTAATATATTTAGTTAATTTACAAACACGTCAGCTACTGATGCAGGCATGGTTCCAGGAATTTTCATCTGGATGGACCGAGGTAGCCTACAAGCCCAGGATTACATCATATCTTCTTCCAAACAGGCATTCAACGCATCTAGAGAGTTATTTGAGAATAAGAGCTGATGTCTATACTCAACAGCCACAACCCTTATAATTTCCAGCAGGCCAGGCTTCAACAGAAGCACCTGGATTCAACAGAAGCACCTGGATTCAACAGAAGCACCTGGATTCCAAGCAGATTCTGATACCAGTTCAAGGTTACTGAGGTCCCTGTTCCCACACCTAAGCCTTGACATTTGGCACTTGGAAGACTGGCTACCTACACCTTGCAATTTGCCCAACACCTATTGTTTTGCATACTGTGAACTTGGTGACTGTTTATTTTCATGTCATTCTTTTGCGGTGTGCTTTCATTGATATAAAAGCTTAAATATCAGCAACACATTTTGAACAAACAAAGCAGCATTGTTGACAAATAAAAGCAGTTTTCATGCTTCATATAAAAACATTCATTTAACAGGAAATTTTCTGGCGCCATATTACAGAAGAGGGCTACAAATGCTTGGCAAGCCCCTTCTGTACACTGAATACTGAAGCACTGGCATACATATATAGTGTGGGTGATGATTTTCCACATGTTTACTGGGAGCCATTTGGAAATCTTCCTCAACATCTTCATTATGTGGAAGCACAAGGCACTAATGGTGAGACTTGGGCTGTGATATCGAGTTTGCAGTCAAGAATGAGCCGAAGGTTCTTGGCTAGATTTATTTAGTTTTGAGGTAAGTCTAGATAATTAGGATTAATGTCACCGTGTGTATATCATCCCACAGTGCAAAACCCTTGGTTGCCCTTTATTGAAAAGAATTTTGATCAGGCCCAGTACGAGTAGATGTGGTTAGGCAAAGAGTATCACCAGGGCCACTAAATTTATGCAGTGGGGAGGACCAAGTTATGCAGCAGAGTTGACCAATTATGCAGCAAGAAAAGGCAAATTATGTGGTGCAATGCGGCAACATTTGTTGATAGTATTACTTCATTATTTTGTTATTTTTTTACACCAGTTTACACTGTCTGGGCCTAGGTTGCAGCTCCTTAATTCAAGTTTAACGTGCATGTATAGCAATAAGCATCTGAAAGGTGAACAGTCAACCTTTACAAAGGGTGTTCTACTGCACTACAACATGGTCTTCTACTGCACTACAACATGTATTCCAGCTTTTATTTAGTAACTTTTGATCCCTTTGAGCTAGGAAGATCTTTTCTAAATCTACATATTATGCAGCAGATGAATGATTATGTGGCAAATGAGGCAAATCCATAATTTTGCGGAAATCACCACAGCAATAAAATTGCATAATTCCAGTGGTGTTGACTATGACCTGAGAACGTGCAATGTACTGTAACAAGATATCTGAAAATGAAATGCTCACATTTGCAACATCTGCCATACCAATGAGAACAAATTCAGACCAACACAATATCTTACTTGAGATAATACCATTATTTACTTCACATCAGCATCTGTAAGAAAACAGACAGACATGCTTAGCGCCAGATTCAAAAGGTAAACTTAAACTTTTGTGTGAGTTTACTATTTTTTGGTATTCATAAACTACAAGTTTAATTTTACAAATAGTAATCTTTTGACTGTGGAGACTCCGCACGTGTGGTAGATACTCCACACACAAAAAGTTAGGCCTATCCTATCTTTTTTTGTGCAGAGCTCTCAGACCTTGACTGTGGCATCTCTTGAGTTGGAAAATAAACATAGTCAAGGCAAGTCAAATTATTATGATTTGGGACTCTGAAGAGCTCCACATAAAAGTACAAAAAAAAACTATATATACATCCACAACCCACCCATAAAAGAAAATGATCTTAATTTTAAAACAAACTAGTTCAGAAGGGGGGGCCAGCAGACAATTAAGAGCTTCTTCTGCTGTGACAATGTTATACTTTAAGAAAAAAATTCTTAAGTATCTACGGCGTAAGAATTGTAATATGGGACAAACAAATAGAACATGATTTAAGGCTTGTACATAGGAATCACATAGGTGGAAGAGTCTTTCATGTCTAGCAATGCCCTCCCAAGCTCCTGTTAAAATTCTTAAGGGAAGTAAATTCAGCCTAAGCAGTAAAATAGTTCTACGTACTCCGTGTTGGAGATTCCATAAAACATAAGGTTGAAGTTTTTTATAGATACTACTCCCTGCTATACAGTCATTATTACTATTCTCTGCACACAATGAAACGTTTATTTTACGAGATACACCGTAGATTGTGTTTTTTAATTCGGGTTTTCAGGACTGTTTTTTTAGGAAGCACCGCTATACTGTCTATCTCAAACCCGAACAGTTTTTGGGCTTTTTGATAATTGCGAAAAAGAGCATTTTTTTCCCTTCATGGTGGCAAAAATGTCCTCGCACAATGCTACCTGTAAGGCGTTCTCAGAGCTATTCTCGAGTGTGTTGTTCCATCTTAAGCACGCAGCCATAGAGAGCAAGTAGGTTGAAAGTAAACTGAATTCGAGCCGAATCGCTGCAATAGGGGCAGCGCAATTCAGATTAAGGATTTGGCACCAAATCCATCCCTCTACTTTCTCAAATTTATCCCATTCTTGTGCATCTACTGTTTTGCAGGCATAGCTCAATGCTGGCGGTATCTTTATTTTATAGACTGATAAAATATGTGCAAAGTGTCTTTTCCTGCAGTGTGTATAGAATCGACTGATTGCAGAGGCCTGTGAAATTGCCTTGCCTCTGCATTGATCCATATGGTTGCTGGTGGAACAGCTGTTTGTAAAAAAAAAAATCCTAAATATAGCTAAAACTTTACTACGTCCAATTTCTCATTCCCCAAGAACCAATGCATGTTCTTTCTGACTCTGCATCCCCGATATCTAAAAACCATGACTTTACTCTTTAAAATATATTTTTTTTAAGTAGTACCTAGTTAACTCAACAAGTCGTTTTTGGAGTCCAACTGGAGTTAGATCCATTAATATGGCGTCCTCCGCATATAGCAGGCAGCACAACTTTAAAGTTCCTAATTTTGGGGAATCCCCCTTCCTGAGCCCCACTCTGCTTGGCAAATCATTGACACAGAGAAAATAGGAGAGGGGGCAGAAGGCACCCTTGCTTCAGCCCATTATGGGTCTCTATTTTACTTGAAAGGCCCTGTGTTCCCCCCAACAGTACCTGCGTCCAAGTGGAGGAATGCAGTGCAATTTTCAGTCAATAAAAGCCGCATATAACGGCATTCCCCAGCTCATTGGATATCTTTCAATTAGAGTTTGCCGGGCAGTGATGTTATCGAGGGTACCACTATTTTTGCGGAACCCTGTTTGCTTTACAGGAATAAAACCATTTGCAAAGGCCCAATCTTAGAGATGGGTAAGAATGCTCTTAGCAAACAATTCACCAGTCGCATCCAGAGAGTGATCTGTCTAGAACTAGCAGGGGAATTTTTTGGACCCTTTTTGTAGAACGAAACAACTATACTTCCCTTCCAGGATAGTGGAATGTCCCCATGAGTGAAACAGTGAACAAATAGTGGATGCAAGAATTCTGCCCATGCTTCGCCATCCTGTTTAATTATGGCTATTGATAGTCCTGGGCGGAAAATACCGTTCTGTTTGCGGAATTTGGGTAATTTCGCATTCCGCGGAGAATGCGAATTGGCAAAAATTCCACGGCATCGCGGAATTTTTTGCTTGTTCGCGCTTTCAAAATGCGTGTCACAAGATATTTCTCCCCGAGCACGCAAACGGTGTTCGCGAACAGGAAAAAGACTCGCGAACAGGCGCAACAAGCAATTCCGCTTGTTCGCAGAATTTCTGCATGCTCGCTGAGATTTATTACCATTTCGCGGAGCTTTGCATATCGCGACCACTCAAATTCCGCCCACCCCTAGCTAGCCACCTTTGATATAACCCTATGTTTCATTTCACAAGGGGGCTCCATAATCACTTCCCACGGATGAGTCGGAGACAACGTCAAGATTCCATCTGACTAAGGAATTTAGAGCCTACAGCTGGGAAATATATGTAGACCATTCTTCATCTGATACCAGAATGGGCTTTGCCTTTTCTCTCCCATCACAAAATTTGGCTATTAACACCCAATATTTCCTGGTGTCACCAGACAGAGCGACCTCTCGTAGTTTGATCCAGTTTGCGTCTTCCACCCTTCTACGTTCGGATCCCACTTTCCTTTTCCTTACCTGTTTTAGTCTATTAATTTCCCTTTTCCTGGGTATTGAGAACTGCCTAAATTGTTCCCTGATCAAGGCGTTAGGAAAATAAAGATAAAAAGGAGACAAATAGATAGCAATTTAGTCGCTGATTTGTACAAAGTGAAAACATAAAACCTGGATAAACTGCAGCTTCCCCACTTAAAATGTGATATCGGGCAAATATTTTATGTCACCAAAACTCTTTTTTCTTCATATTTGTTTGTGAAAGCATGTTCAAATACATGAATCAGAAAACCAACTATACAAAAACCTATTGTGTTTGATTTCATAGACTAAAGTTGCTCTATAATAATCTGGGCCTCATACAGGGTCCAGAGGCAACTGTCTTGCCTGTTACTTCACTAATGACACTGTCACCTGGGTGAGGTCGGGGCAGGAAGGACTGTAAGCTCATGTTTAATCACTTTTAATAAATACTTCTCTGTGCAGCGCTATCTTGTGACATATTAATGTCAAAGCTTTCCTGTGTTATAAACACACTTTTTTAGTTTTAAAGGGACTGTCTCATATTTTACTTGTTATTTGTTGCATATTTTACACCGTAAACATTTTCAGGGCTCGGCTTGTGCATGGGCTCTAAGAGACAAGCCAGAGTCTTAATGGGCTCACCCTGTTAATTTGTTGGCTCGCCCACCTCTACCCCCAAAACGCACCGCTCAATTTCAGTTTTAAAGACAGTGAAAAAACATTACAACGTTCCAATGTTGAGCTGAAGGAAGCACTTAACAGGTGCCTTCTCCATGGCCTCTCCTGCCATGACTGGGTGTGCCAAAGTTCACGTTTGGGTGGGCCTGGCCCACCCGGCCTCTTGCTAGAACCGGGCCTGTTAACTGATAACTATCACGTGAGTCACTGGAATGCAATGCACCTGTGCATGTTGGACTATCGAAGCCAGAAACGCTGCCCTGGAGTCATGCAGGAATTTATCATACCTCAACAAGTGAAAGAAATGGTGAATAAAGTGCCCCTCTTTGTAGCAGGAAAGCATTTAGAAGAACCAAGGGGTTCTTACCATACGGTGCGAGCTATCCAGAGTTCACGCCTGCAGAAAGAAGCTAGAAGGAGGCCCGGAGCAGCGTTAGTTATTTAAAGCAGAAATAAGTGCAGCTTCTACGATAAGTAACTCCTTTACCTGGGGTGTCCAGTGTTTCTGCCTTCATCCGGGTGTGGACGTCCTTATCAGTTTATATTAGCATGGTAAACATAAGTAAAACGTTGTGTGAACATTTTTAAAATGACTTCTGTTAGACCTGACATCCTTGGCGTGGGTTTTTCCCCTATCTTTTGCCTCTGCTACCTGGATTTTTGATGCTGTGCTGGATTTCGTTTTTGCTGGTTTAGATGCTTTGGACACTCTGCCACTGCTAATCAGTGCCAGAGTGTAAGGGCTCCCTGTGTAAAATATCATATTGATTGGATATACCTGATTGGCATATTTGTATCGCCATGAAGTCCCTAGTAAAGTGCACTGTGTGTGCCAGGGCTGGTGATGACAGATGCTACTAGTGGGCCTGCAGCGCTGATTGCGTCACCCACCTGAATAGCCCTAAAATGGTGTCTCAGGCCTGCCACCACGGGCCTGCCTGCAGTCCCCGGACTGCCATGTCACCCTGGTCAGTGTCCCCACTGACTAGGCCTAACCCTTCCCTTTTTGTGCACATCAGTCATCCCTATGAAAGGCCCAAGGTACCCCCCTGGGCAGGGTGCAGTGTATGTAGGTAGAGCATGTACTAGTGCAGGTACCATGCTCTGGTAGTGAACAGCGGCCATTTTGTGTGTTCACTGCTGCAAGGTTATCTTGCTCCATAGGCTAACATGGGGGAGGCTGGTGCCAATGGCTATCAGCCTATCTTCTCATAGGAACAAGATAAGACATGAGTGTTTGATATCCCTGAGCTCAGCATTTAATAACACATCTTTTAGGAGAGGTTGTTTTTAAATCCTGAGTTGGAGAATAGTACTTTTTAGAGAGTAGCTGTTCTCTTGTCTGACCCTTCTGTGTGCCTGGGCATGCTTGTGGATTGACTGTCTGGTTTGAGAGTGACAGGGGCTGGGGATCCCCCAGGAGGTTGGCTGACTCAGCGCTTTGCTGAATGACGATATTTGCAAGTAGAGTGGAGGGAGGAGGTAGCACCTGGGAGTGAATAGGAATGTGCCTGCCTGCCACAGTGCTGGCTCCACCTCCTGCTGGGCGGCTGACGACTCTGCCCCTCACTCTGAAAGGAAAGAAGAAGCCAGGAAAACAAAGTGCTCCAGCAACACCCAGAACTGGATCAGACTGGGCTCAGGACCCACTTGCACAAAGACTTCAAAGACTTTTAGGGGTATAAGTAAAGGACCCCTGACAACAGATCTTTAGATTCTACAATCAAGAGGAACCTCTGCCAGAAGAAGAACCGCTGAGGAACTGAAGGAAGATTGCCTTGCTGTGTGCTCCAAGGGCTGACCTGTTCTGCTGTTCAACTGAAGGAGAGAAGAAGGGCTTGCTGTGTGCTGTGCCCCTGCCTGCTTGTACTACCAAGACTTTGCTGTGTGCTGTGTCTGAAACTGAATCTCCAAGGGCCTGAGAAGAGCTGGCCTCCTGTCCTGGAACCCAGTGTTAAAAGGTTCCCAAGAAACTGAACTAAGCTATCAAGATTGTGCTGCACCGGCCTGGAGTGGGAAGTTGCCTGCAGCTGCTTAAATCCCTGTTGCCGTGACGGTTTTGCACTGCCAGAGGGCCGCACATCGCCCCGCAATCTCGCTGTACCTTGCCGAGGCTCCCGAAGCGAAGATCGAGCCCGCTGCCCTCTCATTGGTTGAGAGGATCGAGCCCCCTCACTAACGCCGCACTGGGATTGGCCAGCGACATCGAAACATCCTGAGAAGCCGCTGCCCTCTCATTGGTTGAGAGGATCGAGCCCCCTCGCTGAAGCCGCGCTGGGATTGGTCAGTGACCTCAGGACGTCCCGAGAAGCCGGCAGAGTGGTGCTCGAGTCATCTGCGTGACCCGTCTTCATTGAAGGAGCAGCGAGTGTATCCAGCGTGCCCCCAGCCTGTGAACCCAAGAAGAGAAGGGCCGCACTGCCTTCCCGCCGCTCGTTGGATTGTCAAGAGCGGGCGGAAGGGCGGACGTGACCGGCCGGGGCTGTCAAGGAGGGATCTGACCACGCTGAGGCTGCAGCATAACGCGCACGGTGAGAAGAGCTGACTGGATATTACAGCCCTGCTGTAATACCCCCTACGATAGCGAGTAGAGACTTGAGACTGTTCTTAACATAGAAGAAACTTCCTAGTAACCTAGTGTAACCATTAAGTTTGTGTGCAACATATCCTGTAAGTGATCATATTTTCCCCTGCTAAACTATATAAAGATATATTTTTGATATATACCTGTGTGGTCTACCTTTGTGGTGTACGGGGGGGGTCATTGTGGGGATTGAGTGCAAATACGTAGCACATTGCCTTGGGGATAAGCCTGACTGCTCGAGCCAAGCTACCTAGAGGGTGAGCAGGGGTTATCTACCGTGTGTGTCCCTGTACCCTGACTAGAAGCAAGGGTCCCTATTTGGTCTAAGGTACTTACCTCTGCCAACTAGAGACCCCCAGATCTAACAACTTCTATATGTATATATGGGAGTTGGTGAGATACCACGGGCAGAAGGTCATATTTGCACTGGTATGGCAGGAGCGGCCCAGAAGCTAAAATAAATAGCGTTTAATCTTTTTGGTGTTGTGTAGTCCCTATAAACCTATACAGGATCTGCACGTTGAGACAACATACACTTGAGGATTGGTGTCCAGACTCATTCTAGACACCCCCACCGGGTATGTTAGCCTGTATACCAGCTAGCTCACAGTGCCACTAGAAACCCCTCTTACCAAGGAGAGACTAGTTCTTGACAACTATCAAACATGAGAACTCTGACCATCAGGGATCGTGGAAACAGTACGATACTTTTCGTTCAGTCACTCGTGCTCACTTCGTCTCACAGAGATACACAGAATAAACGGTGGGGACGCTTTTCAATAAGCATTTATTGAACCGGCATCATTCTAGTGTAAAATAGGCATGCTGAAATAACCATTAGACAGAAAAAGATATAAATGACTAGAAGCACCAACAGAGTAAAAGGATGGTAGATTTCTACCATTGTTCTAAAACAATGAATACAGGCAAGTATATAAAATACATGACAATACTAAAAGCGTACTCCTACGATGCAACCCTAACTAGATGTACCTAAGAGTGTAAAGCCAAGAATCCTTCTAGGTTAAAGTCAACCCCATTACCTGAAGTGAGAGACTGTGGGACCCCGTCTTGGTCTTGAGATGGACACCCCGCGAGGGATGTCAGACCACTGCAAGCTGGAGTGTCTGCGTGCAGGAACCTCAGCGTCTCCTCTGCCTACCCCAGCAAGATATGGTGTTTATTTACCCAAAGTGTTGCCCTCAGGGTTTCTACCTTGCTGTGTTATGTCGGATGGAATGACCCTCGTACATAGTTATTATGCAGGAGATGGTAGTCCTGCTGAGTTTCCAAGAATTCTCATGCATACTGGATGAGGCTAGTTTTCAGGGAACGCCCTACATCCTGTAAGCAGCACCGTAACTAGCTAAAAGGTCAGTCCCAAGAACCGTTTAATGGTAGGGGAGAATATAGGTGAAAGGTTAGGTGACTACCTGAGCCTATATTGGGGTACCTATATGAAACATAACGTTTGTATTTGTAAACCACGCACGTAAATACTTCTAACCAAAAATGACTACCCCACCCACAGGCTATCTTGTATGCTGTCTTTAAGAGGCAATTGAGCTATGCAAAGCAGTTTCCAGAAAATAAAATTAAGCTTACAAAAATTATGATTCAGTGAGATGTGGTATGATTAACAGTCATATCTGGAACCTGTTAATGTAAACGCAGATCCATATTGGGGACGCTCGCAGTATGCCTACTGCATTCAAAAGTCACCCCTCTTCTTCATCTGACCTCCCATTGCTTACAAAAATAAATGGGAATCATTGAGTCGGGTAACAATTAAGCCTGGGCAGAGTTCAGTGGTCCTCCGCGAAGTGCAAAAAAAATCTGCCGCGCTGCACAGAGCTTCGCAAGCGGCAGAGTGTGTTAGATAAATGCCGTTTGTGGTGATTATCAGCGCCGGGTGTTTGTCCGCACTGTGCAATTATCGCGAATGGCACCATGCACAGCGCAATCGGGCGCTGCTTCCCTTCTGCCGCTCAAATAGATTTTTTACTCGAGCTGCAGCTTTCTCAACACGAATGGGCGGTTTCTCAACACGAGCGGTCGTGAGCATACACGACCACTCGCAATGAAAAATCCGACCGCCCGTGTTGAGAAATCTCGTTGGGAGGTTGATTTTCCACGCTCGCCAACTTGACGTTGACGATCACGAATGAGGAAAATTCTCACCGGGAGGTGGATTTACCCCGCTCGCGCTAGCCAACTTGATGTTGAAGAGCGAGGAAAAAACTTGACGAGCGAGGAAAAAACTCCACGAGCTCCGGGTAACACGGAGTGCTGAAAATACCACAAACTTCGTGGGCGGAGCAGAGTTCACCGCCCAGGCTTAGTAACAATGTTTGTACAACAGACCCCCACAGGCCACGGCCCCTCCCCTGCATGAGTGAAACTCCCTTACACAAAGGATTACAGAAAGCACAATGTGTCTTCCAAGGAGAACAAGGCTCAAATAGTGCACAAACTTAAAATTCCACAGTAGACACAGTAATAATACAGCGTTGTGGTACAGTACTATCAGTACAGGCGGATTTAAGGATAAAATCTCTTTCAATTAACTCACTCATCATTCAAGGGACACAAACTTTTAGATAACAAATTCTTAATCAAACTTATTCTTGCAGTGCAGGATTTCAGAAAATAGGAATAGCTATAAACGGGCTGCAGTCTGCTCTGAGGCCACTATACAGGGTACCGCTAAAAATATACATTTCAGGGATGTTTATTTACAGCTCTGCAAAGAGGCAAATCCAGGTATGGATGAAACCAAGATGTCCTGCATGCAGTTACTAACAGTAGCTCACATTCCGCTTGACTAACATCGGGCAAGTAACTGGGAACAAACATAGGCCCAGATTTAGTAAATTATCTTGCAGTGCAAAAACCACAAATGCTGAGCTGCCTGACAAGGAGAGAGCAGGAGAGCACCATATTTATAGAAATATGGCATCTTCCTCTCCTTAGAGCTGCCACAGAAATGTGCTGAAGTGCACCACGCACACCTTTACACCATAGTGCAAGGGTGTCTGGGTGAGTCTAGCATAGACTTTGCACTGGAAAGACCCTTCCAGTAGAAAATACCATGCTTAGACTAACTTTAACACTTTTACCACCTTGAATGCCTGGTGCAGCACACATGCAAAGTTGGAAAAGAAAGGAGAAATAAAAGCATTTCTCTGTTTTAGTGCCTGGTTGAAGATGGTGCTATTTTTTGACGTAAAACCCTTTCTTCTTTAAGTAAATAGGGTTTTGTGTCAGAAACCTTGGGTAGTTGAATGGGAGCGCCCCCTTGGCACTAAAGTTCTTTGCATTACTTTCATGAGATTTTCCAGCACAATGGAGAGTAAATTATTAAAAAATTTACTTTGTGACGCAAATACCGAGCTAAATCTTAGTAAATATATCCCTGAGTTTGTGTCTGGTGATCACGTGATAAGGGAATAAGGCCAGCTATTGTGGGTAATTCCAGTAGTATTATCCCTTTTGGTTTCAAATCGAGTAGAGTATGTGATTTAGCAAAGCAATAGAAGCAGGAAAAAAGACATTCCTGATGCGGATAGATATGTGTTATCAATAGGGAAAGCGACGTAGCAGTCAGAGTATAACTACCAACAAGAAATGAAATGCACTTGTTCACTGCAGGTATGCCGCTCCTACAGCTCAGAAATGCCTGGGTAATGCCACGGTCAGCTCTGTCCGTGTTGCTTTTCCGTGGATCGCTGTGGTGCTGTTCCTGTGTGAGCCACGCTCCTCCACAGATTCATAAAACAACTCCATAGTTGAGTTCTCCTGTTGCTGGGGATGCAGCCTCTGCACTTCTGGATTGGGCAGGTTTGTGCGCATTGCTGCGCGGAATTACCGCCTTTGACTCAGAGTTGCTTCCTAGGACTCTGTATAAATTCTGGTGGGTGGTAGCAATGATGCGTCGTTTGTTGCCAAGACGACCCAAAAGTCAGCTATGAGCCTTTGGTAGCTTGTTCAATACTAGAAGCGATAAAACAAGTACATCAACAGCTGCAAATTGGATCCAACTCATACGTGTGACTCCACAGGGACCCGCTGTTACTCTCCAAAAATGTACTTCTGGGGAAGATCCAGAAGCTATCTCCAATATCTTTAAACTGGCAGTGCAACGTAGTAATATTCACCCCTAACACCAGTGCTGAGTGATTAATTCCACCAACGCAGTGGTGGAATTTATTAGTAATTCCGCATTACAAGAGTAACATTGTATTACAAAATTCCTCCAATTTCGACTGTGGAATTAAACAAATCCACCCACCTACGGAAATAAGAAGTATTTCTCTTTAGAACGTGACCATCCATCCACCCTCTTAGGAACTAACCATTTACGTCCGATATGATGTAGGAGTGAATGCCAAATGCTGAGTGATCCTTTTGCAAGCCTTGTTTGTTATATTGGAGTTACAATAGTAAATTGCCCCTAATGTGTGTTGCCCTGTAGCTTGAACAGTAAATCTAATCACCCGCGTCAATTAATTTCTTGTGACTTTTTCCATTTCTGTTACCTTGTGTATCTTATGTTATTTTTGTTGATTTCTTCTAAGCAGTTGAAGATCAACTTCATAGTGGCTTATCCTGATCTGGACTTGTTATCCTGCTTGCCTCTTTTATCCCTCCTGATGTCAGGGGGAGTTTGTTGCATTACTTAATATTACAAACACAATCTACATCATCAGCCAAGAAATACACCAATCGCTAAAGGAATTGTTTTCCCTTATGGATTTTTCCTCCGATCAGCGCCCTTCTGAAAGAGACACCGTTACTTTTCACATATATTATTCTGTGCAGGGCAGCATCAAGGCTACTGGGAGGAGTCGCCCTTTCGTCAGGAAATCTCAAAGGGCAAACACCAGACCTACACTGTATCCAGACCTTGATAGATGTGAGCTAGACAACAAAGACATCAAATCTTGATAAAGGGGCTGACCTAAATACCACTCTAAGTGTAAGTGATTTATTGAAAACAACCAGGCACTAAAACTTTCTGTAGCAGATACCCAATTCGTTTCTAACCCCCTTAATTGGTGGTGAGCACCTGAATACCTCATGCCCTGCTCACAGTAATTAGAGGATACAGACATTCTTCAGCAGAATCACTTTAAACGTGTGGCTTGCATCTTCCAACAGCTATACATATTTCTTTATGATAATCCAATACAAAATGTATCAATTTAAATGGAAATAACATTTAAAGTACCGTTATAATAATAACGGATGAGTTGCAAATAGTGGAAACCTCGACTGCTTGACACTTTTTTTGCAAGGCGTTGCAGTTTACCTAGGGCGGTCCAACTCGGAGTCGGGAAACCGGGTTCGAGTCTCGGCAAGGACGCTCAACATTCCGTGATCCTGGGCAAACCACGTAATCTCCCCGTGCCCAACAAAAATGAATGTGTCCGTCTGTAACGTAACTGGTGCTCATGTAAAGCGCTCTGATACCTTCGGGTCTAGTTCGCGCTATATAAAACTCAAAAAAAATAAGGAAATCACTGTTTCAATAAGGCACTCTCTGCACTAAAATAATACAAACAACCACAAGATCAAGGTATCTGTGCACTTTGTTTCAGTGCATAGGCAAAGTGTCATGATGTACTCTTTAATGTACGTGTAAAATGTGATGCACCCATCTCTGAATCTTTGGATATATCTGCTGCTGTGGGATGAGCTATTTTTGTCTTAATGTCAGAAGCTGACTGTCACTGCAGCCACCCGTAGCCCTCAGTCAATCCTCCTTGCCTTTCTCAAGTATCCCAACCAGGGATCACTTTGGTGATTGGATGACAGCACTCTGACCTCCACAATCTGAAAAATATGGGTGGTCATTTGTGTTTCTTTTTAATTTGTTGGCTATTGCCATTGCTGTAAACTGCATAAAGTGTGCATCAGAACAGGAAACAAATAAAGCCGGTCACCAGCCCTAAATATAGATCTTTTCACTGATGCATTCACTAAATATCTGTGTCCATTCACAAAATATAGACGATAAGGCCTACATTTGCAGATCAATGCAGTGCTAAAAACATTTGAGCACCTCTTCGTTTACTAATCAGTTCTATTTGGACTCGCTCTAATTTGGCTCTCTGTGTTTAAACCAGGTGGTGTTAAGCTAAATGCATAACACTGAAAATGCAGTTAAAAAGTGCCATGTTTAAAACTAAAATTGGAACCTATTAGCTTTACCATGCGGCACAGCATCCCTGAATTAAAAAAAGCTGTTGAAGCAGATAGGCGAGTCACCAATCTGAGTTGGAGTGGTAACTAAAAAGAAAAAAAATGACTTGTGAAAGCGTTCTGTTTTTTTGAAAGCAGGTGTGGAACCAACACAGGGAACAAGTGGTGGAAGCAACATGAGGGCGTTGGTGGAAGCAGGATTTTACAGTAGGTGGGGAAAGCAACAGGGGGCGGAGGAAATGAGAGGGCACAGATGGTGGGTGGATGCAACATGGGGATACAGATGGCAGACAGAAACAAAACGGGGTGCACAGGTGGGGTAAGCAACATGCGGGGCATGGGTGTGTGAGAGGATCAAACCAGAGAAAGACATCAACCTGAGCTGCTGAAGAGAAAGCACACAGGCGAGAAGCCAATGGTGGGGAGAACCACACGGTGAGAGAGGGGAACATATCACATGGCTCAGGGGGAATAGAAGTACACAAGGAAGACAGTGCGAAAATAAACGCTCTCTTATAGAGTGCTTAAACAAAGAAAAAAGTAGCACCTGAAGAAAAGCGAGTAGTTGAAGGACACAGTAGGGAGTGTATGCCCCAGGGATGGACAAACAAATGAAGAGGAAGGCAATACCACACAGCTAACTAATAAAAAGCAAGCAAATGAGAGTTGCAATATAGACAGTCAATCATAAGCAAAGGGCGTGATCCAAGCCCACTGTAAGATAACATTATGTCTTGTAACAGACAGCGCATATGCTGTCTTAGGTGAGATCTAAAATAAGCACTTTAAAATTCACAGTAAAAACAGAAAGTTAAAGTGGAGTTCTGGTTGTGAATTAAAACTGAAAATCCACTTAAGTGTTCAAGTTAGGATCGTAATCCATAACTCAGAGAACAGATATGCAACCCGTAACTCGCACAAAAAATGCAATGTAATGCAATCGCAATTCGAAGAGTTAAAAAAATAGAATAAACATATGTTAAAGTGTTATCACCAACAATGACCAGAATTCCTCTTCAACTTTTTGTTTCCAGTGAGTGTGTGTGTGTGTGTGTGTGTGTGTGTGTGTGTGTGTGTGTGTGTGTGTGTGGGTATATATATATATCTTCAGTTTCCCTGTCTGCCAATAAATTACCTGAGCGAACTATAACTTACGCCCCCGCAATGCACTGCTTATGACCTCACATATTACATCATTCATGACATGATCAGTGACATCACTGATGCCATCTCAAATGACATCCTCCAGTGAGTATGTTTCGGAAAAGTTTCTGAGACTTAAACATATATACATAAGCTACTGCATAAGTTAAATTAATATTCTTTCTGCACTACTGAGTGATACTATTTCTAACATATATCATCTGATCTATAGTCCTGTTCTTAAAGCAGGTGTACTATTTATCAGATAACTAGCCTCTACACTGGCACATGTCCCCTGCTGATGTATGTGTATGGTAGTGCTTTGCCATAGTCTGAGCTGTTCATTGAGACTTCACTCCACAGTGATGGCTGAGTATAGTTCTGTTTTATGACATACTGTTGGAAAACGAGGCATTATTTGTGAGGCCTGCACAAACAATATGTCTACATTTGTCCTTCACTGGGAACCAAACACCCCATTGTAGCGCTTGACTCTTAGAGGGTAGTGTTGCAGAGCAGTCTGAGGCTTACTAAAGAGAGGTAGTGTGGGCTAGTAACCGCCATTTACAGGTACGCAGAAATAACACTTTAATTGATTGTCCAGTCTGTACTTTGCTTTATAAAAGGAAGAGTACATTTAGTAAACACACACAACTCGATATTGTGCATCAATTCACAAATATACATAAGCTGTTGGAAATACTTCTTGACCTTGCATAAACTTCCCACCCCTCCCACAGGGGAGGGGGTCTAGTACCACCACTCACATGTATGCACATCATCTTGCCCCCAAATGCAGTGGGTTGACCATAACCTAGAACTAGGGACCTCTGCATTGGCACCATCCCAGTGCCAGCACACCCCATTATCTAAAAAAGTCATTATAATGGGAACACTGCCATAGTGACACATAACCCTGACTGAGCATCTCATACTGACCATACAGTAGACACACTTAAATCACAGTGGCTGACAGTCGGGTTGTTCACCTAACACAGTAGCAAGAATACATGATCAAGCATCACTTTGAATGACGGGTACTTATCATATCTGATAACAGGTATAATGCAAGTCAATCCAAGCCCCTAAAAGGCTTCACTTTTTTTTTTTTCAAACATTTATTTATTGAAAGTTATACGCAACATATGACAACACGACAGCTGGCCAGCTCTCGCATGGACCCCAAAGGAAAAGACTTGTTATCAACGTGGAGGCCGGTTAGCACTAGGAAGCGAGAAAGAAGCATATGGAGTGGAACAGTTATGCTGTAAGTCCAGAGCTGAACCAGGTAGCAGGATCTGTGTCCTTTGGTGACGTGCGCGCCGATAGTCAGACAGCAGCCCACCAACATGCTCTCATTCTAGCGAACGAGACTCGGAATGGGTGTAATTAAGAACTAAACATTTTATACAAAAATCCCCGAACAAGAAACCCCCTCCCCCCCACCCCACCCCACAGAAAGTGAGAGAAACATAGAAAGAAAGAAGAGAGAAAGAGACAGTCCAGGGTAAGCCGAGGGAGAGAGCCTGTAACTTGGAATGCCAACGCCAGCGCTCAGGTCTATATTTGAAAGAGGTGGAGACCCCTAATGTAAGGTGGACAAACCGCCGAAGGGAGACCTCGTGAGAGGAACGAGACCAGGGGCCCCCACTTCAATTCAAAACTTGCATAGTCATCACGAAATATGTCGGCCATGCGCTCCAGGCTGAGGAGGTGCCACAGGCGGGAATGCCAAATCGAGCTAGTGGGGGCACTCTGCTTCTTCCAAGACGCTGCGATAGCCACCTTGGCGGCCCCCAGGCATGTCCACAGTATGGCCTTGTCCGCCCTAGTTTGGTAGCGCAGAGAGGGATCCCGGAGGCCGAGCAGCGTGAAATCAATTGAGGTCGGAATGGGGTACCCCAGGATTTCCTTAATGTGAGACAAAATTTCCTACCAGAATGGTCTAATAGTCGGGCAGTCCCACCAGATGTGGCGAAAGTCTCCTAGCAGTCCACACCCCCGCCAGCAACGGTCAGAAGTTGCGGGGAAGATGCAATTGAGTTTAGAGGGGTAGAGGTACCAGTCCATCATAGTTTTCGTGTGGGCTTCCCGAAGTTCCATCGAGTGGTTGTGTTTAGCTATGTCTGACCATAAAGCCGCCCATTCTCCCTCAGAAATGTCCCGGTTAATGATCCCTTCCCACATAGCAGTGTAGTTCGGACGCGGGGTATCTGTGGTGTCCAAGAGGTAACTGTAAAGGAATGAAATAACCCCCCGCAGGTTGACTGTGGAGCGTATAAAGCGTTCAAAACGCGAGAGGGGCTTGGAGATCGCCTCTTGGACCGTAGGGGATTGCAGCCAATGTTTCAGCTGTAAGTAGTGGAAGAGTTCCGTCTGGGGGAGGTCAAAGTAATTCCTACACTCCTGGAACGAAAGAATCTTGTGGTTGAGGAATAGGTGTCCGAGCATCAGGCACCCGCCCTTCTCCCAGGAGGCGTAGGAGCTCCCATGCTGAGCTGGTGGAAAAGCGGGGTTACGATGGATCGGGGTTTGGGGAGAAGGAAAGCTGGTCCAGCGTGCATCGTGAGAGACCGAGTCCCAGACTTTCAGAGTCGTTCTCGTGGGAGTGCTTACGTAAACATTCGCTGGTCTGTCCTTCTTTGGGTGCCAAATCAGGTCCGATATCGTCTCTCCTGTTACCGAACGGTCCATGTGGAGCCAGTGTTTATCAGATTCCCTTTTAGACCACCCGACGAGCACGCTAAGTTGAGCCGCCTTGTAATAGAGGCGAGGGGTCTGGGAGACCCACTCCACCTCCCCGTCTAGGCCGGCGAAGCAATGAGTATGCAAATCGGGCACGTTTATCCTGCCATATGAAACGGGTAAAAAAAGACCGCAGAGTGGAGAAAAAGGATGTGGGGAGTTCTATTGGAAGGGCCTGGAAGAGATATAGTAGTTTGGGGAGTAACGTCATCTTCAGCGCATGGATCCTCCCCAACCAGGAAATAAACAGGGGTTTCCAGCGAGCCAAGTCCGACTTTATTTGTCCTATGACGGGGGGGAAGTTGGCCTTATAAAGCCCCTCCACAGTGGGGGTAAGGAGTAACCCCAAATACTGTAAAGAGCGGTCTGCCCATTGCAGCGGCGTGCAGGCCTTAAGATTCGGTAGGTCCTCTGCTGGTACGGTCAAATTAAGGATATAGGATTTGTCTACGTTAATCTTGAACCCCGCTACCCCTTCAAACTGAGTCAGCTCGTCATGGTGGGCGGGGAGAGAACTGGCGGGCTGGGTGAGCGACATGAGGACATCGTCCGCAAAGAGCGATATTTTGTGCTCTTCTCCTGCGAAGGGGATACCCGACACAAGTGGATTGCTCCTAATGGTCATCGCGAAGGGTTCGATACTCAGAGCGAAAAGGAGAGGAGAAAGAGGGCAGCCCTGCCGAGTACCCCTGGACAATTTAAAGGGGGAGGAGAGGACCCCATTGACCTGCACTCTGGAGTAAGGGAGAGAGTAGTTAGCCTTGACCATTCTAATAAACTCCTCCACGAAGCCCATCCGTCAAAGAGTCACGAAGAGGAAGCCCCAATCCACCCGGTCAAACGTCTTTTCGGCGTCCAAGCCCACCAACACCGCAGGGATATGTTTTTTAGAAGCCTTTTCAATGAAGTGTATGATACGTCGGGTGTTGTCATGGGTCTGTCTACTAGGAATGAATCCGGATTGATCCGGATGGATGAGGGCCGCCATCAACGGGTTAAGTCTCGCCGCTAGGATGGCAGAATAAAGCGTAGCATCGAGGTTCAAGAGGGCTATGGGCCTGTATGAGGAGCAAAGTTCTTTGTTTTTCCCCGGTTTGGGGATGACAGAGATGGTGGCTTTTGCCATAGAGTGGGAGACCTCCCCTGCCTTGGCCAGGTGATTAAAAAGTGAGGTAAGATGGAGGGCCAGGTCCGATGCAAATGTACGATAAAAATGCACCGTTAATCCGTCGGGGCCCGGGGCCTTGTTGATTTTCAGGGCCATAATAGCCCGCGTAACCTCCTCTACGGAAAAGGGGGCAGCCAAGTCCTCATTAGCCCTCTGTGAGATTGTGGTTAAGGGGAGCTGTTGCAAATACCTGTCCTGCCTCTCGGCATCCAAGGAATCCGCGGAGTAAAGCGAGCTGTAAAAGGCTCCAAAGATATCCGCCTTGTTCTTATCAAGGTGGGTTAGGGTCTGGTTGGAATCTCTAATGTTGCCAATATATTCTCTCTCCCTCTTTTCCCGTAGCTTGCGGGCCAAGTGTCTCCCTATCTTGTTCCCTTGGGCAAAGGACGTGTGGCGTAATTTTAAAAGGGTAAACTCTGCCCTGTTGTTGTAGATTGCGTTAAGTTCACCTCGTATCGCCATGAGGGGGCGAAGGGTAAGACGCGTGGGGTTCGCCTTGTGTATTTGTTCAGCTATTTCCAGTTCCTTCTCAAGCTGCTCGCGTTCTAGAGCTCTTTGACGGTTCAGGGAGGCGTTCAGTGCAACACATTTGCCCCTGAAGACCGCCTTGAAAGCGTCCCACCTCACCACCTCCGAGGTATCCTGCGTATTGTTAAGGGTGAAGAAGTCCCCTATGACCTCTCGGAGAGCTTCTCTATAGACTATGTCCCTGGTGAGGGAGGCTGGGAAGAACCATTTTGGATTGTGTGAGCTCACGCCCCCCAGTGCAGGCTAATAGCTACCATACTATGGTCGGAGACGGCGAGGGGTAGGATGCGTGCATCCTGGAGTTTGCCTGTTAACATTTGACTAATAAAAATGTGATCTAGGTGAGAATAGGTGTGGTGCATATGGGAAAAGAACGTGTAGTCCCGCGTAGCGGGGTGCATCAAACGCCATGCGTCACGAAGGCCCAAGGTAGCCAGTCGTTGTTTGCAGCTTTCAGGGAAGATACCAGCCCCAGAGCGCTGTGGATGCGAGCTGTCCAGGTCTACCTGCCACACCAGATTAAAGTCCCCCAGAGCCAGAACCGACCCCTCTGCAAAGGATCCCAACCTGGACAAAAGGGTAGCCAGGAAGCCTACCTGTCCCGTGTTGGGGGCGTAAATCGAGACAACGTTGCACAACCTGCCGTGTAGGGAGCCTTTAACCATCACCCACCGCCCGTCCTTATCGGAGGCTACGTCTAGAGGTTGGAATTTCGCTCTGGAGTGGAAAAGGAGGGCCACGCCCCGGTGTTTGGTCGTCCCCGAGGAGCGATAAATGAGTGGGAACTTTCTATGTTTGAGCCGCAGCTCATCTACCCGCCGTAGGTGGGTCTCCTGCAGAGCAATAATGTCCAAATGGTGGTCCGTCAGGAACTTCCACACCTTTTGGCATTTATGGGGGGAGTTAAGGCCCTTAACATTCCATGTTCCTATTGTGATAACCATTACAGCAAATCAGCCCCGCCTCCCACTCCAGACCCTCGTGCGTCACCCATCTCCCCTCAGCACCCCATCCCCATCGCCCCCATGTTTGTGGTGGTGACCCCCGGGCCCAACCCCTGGAAAAGAAGAAAAGGAAGGAAAAGAGAGGAAAGAGTAGAAATACAATACCCAGAGAGCAAAAAACTCTCCATGTGGTAACGTTGATTTCGGGCGGAGCGTGGGGAACCCGTCCGCCACCCAACCTGATGTACTAACAGAAAAAAGGAATGCACTCTAGACTGCCAACAGTGCTACAAACCAACAAAGAGTTCAAAGATTCAGTACCGTTCATGTTTCAGGGAGGGGGGACCCCCCCAGACCAGGGCCCCCCATGAGGACCCCCTCTAACCCAGTCAGGCCCGGGCCCAGGAATAGGACCGCCACCGTAGAACCAATCATACTGCCATCCCAGTGGAGTCCACATCAGCGCGGCGAGCGACCTGCCGTGACCCAAGAAGAGGAGTCCCCTCCTGCCCGAGTCCCCCCGGGGCCATCGGGGGGTGCCGCGCCCGCTCCAGGCCGCAGGAGCCCCAACAAGGCAAGACCAGCCCGAAGTTCCGTAACATGTCGCGGCTTGTTCTCATATTCAAATGAGAGACCAAATGGGAAGGTCCATCGATAACGGATCTTCTCATCCCTCAGGTGCGCTGTTATGGGGCGAAACTGTTGTCTCCTGGCTAAAGTGACAGGGGCCAGGTCTTGAAAGAGAGCACAGGAATAACCTTGGAAAGAAACCTCAGACATGGCCCTAGCGGCTGACAGAACCGCCTCCTTGGCTTTATGTGAGTGAAATTTCGCTAGTATGTCGCGAGGGCGCTTCTTCTCTCCGACCTGGAGGTGACCAACCCGGTGGGCCCGATCCAGTTTGATTTTCAGCACCTGGGGCTTCAGAACCTCAGCAAAGAGACCCTCCAGAAAGGCCTCCAAGTCCGGACCCTCTGCCTTTTCCACCAAAAAGCGGACCCAGATGTTGTCCCGCCGGGCCCTGTTCTCCAAATCCTCGGCCTTCAATTGGGTCTGGTGAAGCTGATCTTGCAGGTCGATCAGTTGGCGGGAGCAGGCCGATGCCATGTGATCTAAGGCCTGGGATTGAGTCTCTAGGTCAAGCACTCTAGTGCCCACAGAATCGACGTCCCGTTGGATCCCCGCCAGTTGCCCCTGCAAGTCTGTACGCAGCTGCCCGATGGCCTCCTGCATGTCCTGGCCCAGTTCCTTGCGGAGGTCGGTCTTAAATAGCTGTAGGGAAGCTAGTAGGTCCTCCTTGGTTAGCGCCATGGCGTCGGTGAGCCTGTCCGTCACCACTGCCGGAGCCTTGTCTGTCGTCCCAAAGAAGGAGGAAACCGTTGCGGGCTTCTTCGGGATAACCCTCTTGGGAGACAAAGTCACGCCGCTACTGGGGCCAGACACCTCAAGCTGTGGGCGGTCGTCGAGTCCGTGGCAGCAACAAGGGTCGGGCGTGCCCCCCCGAGGTGCCAGAAACAGTGCCGGGACCGCCCGTTGCCACCAGTTGGCGGGCCCCCGGGCAGGACAGAGGGCCCAAGTGGGAGGGCGTCCCCCCCGGCGACCGCTTAGTGGCTGTGGCTCCCTCAGGCCTGGGAAAACGTCGTAGCCCCGCGGGGAGGCCCCCCCCCCGCCGTTATGCACAGCCCGACCCAAACCAGCTCCTCATGCGTCAAGGTGGGCAGCCCCAGTTCAGTCCTCGCCTCCCCTGGGACCCACTCACTCGTGCCACTGGAGAGGTAGTCCCCCGCCGGCGTCTGGTCCACCGCGCTCCACTAGACGTGCCAGGCCCCGGCCGCCATGTTGGGATCAGGCATGCCGGTCCGCTCTCCACTCATCGGTCATCCCTCGAATCGAGCCGTCTCCCTCCTCCGGCCACCAGTCCTGTATGTACGCCGCAGTCCTCCTCCGCCACCTTCACCTGGCTCCCGAATGGAGCCGCCACCGCAGTGACCCAGCCCGGTCGGACAAGCCCACCGCGTACCTCGCACCTCGCGGTGGAACCGTTGGATCTGGGACGGCCGTCCTGTGCGTTCCAGCGTCGGCGGGCACCTCACCCAGCTTCGGTCCGGGCAGCCTCCCCCGGAGGGATCCCCGTGGCAGAGTCGGCCCTGGATCGCTCCCCACTCTCACCGGAGGCTCGGCCCGGCTGCCGGCATGTTGCCGATTGCAGCCCCGTCCGCTCTTCAGAGAGGCATTTGCGGGACCCTAGCAGTGTCTCTCAGCTTCGGCGCCCGGGTGTCCACCGCCGACGGTCATTGGCAGCCTTGCAGTCGGGTATATCAGCCCGCGGACCGGGAGCCGAGACGGATCACGTCCGCTCGGCCATCTTGCCCCAAGGCTTCACTTTTATAATCTCATGATTATGCAATGACAACAAGGCACCTTGTCAAGAATGGCAAGCAACACATTTCCAATTTACTTATCATTTCACATATTGCATGCAACTTCTAGTCCCCAAAAAGGAACAACATTACGTAAAAGCACCCCCAGTGCAATTACACCTCTCCACCCCTAGGGGGAGTCACCTCGATGACAATCCACGTTTAACCTCACACACTTCATTGCAGTCCTAAGCATCAGCTGTAGAACAAAAGTTCAAGCATTAGGTAACCTTTAACAAAGATGAGTAGCCCTTGGGGGGTTCTTTCCTTCCAGTCCCCCAGAGACTGGGGAGGGGACGTTTTACTTCTGGGCTGGGGGAGTCTGCGTTGCTCTTGCAACTCCCCTTGCACCTTGGCAAACAAATGGTGGTGACCCTATCTTCCTGGGGCCACCACACGCCAAAACAAACAGGTTTTTCTGCAGGCTTCTCCATGCCCTGCGATGCATTATGGGGCGCTTCATGCTCAGCACATGAATATTATAGCAGCGGCTCTCCCGCTGCTCCGGGGAGGGCTGCGCTGCTTCCATTGGCAGCTTCAAACCGTGTTCCCATCTTTTTGGGGGCCCGGTCCCACCCGGCCCCCCCACATTCAGGTAGGTGAGAGAGCAGCTTAGGGAGCCCAAACCCGGCCGCTCTCGCCAGCTCCGACTGGCCAGCACCCTCATGTGCTGCCATGGGAGCCGGCTCTACATTCTGGTCTGGCCGCTCCTGCGGACACACACAAATGATGCTGCCGGTCAGGGGGGCAGCAGGGGGGTACGAAGGCACTCCCCCTCCTTCCTTCTGCTGCGGGGGAGTGTGATGGCACTCTCTCCTCCTCTCCGATGATACCGGGGCCCGGAGTTGGCTGTCCCAGGCCCCAGTAGTTTCTTCATGGTGAGCACGCCGGCGCTCCCTGGGCTTCCCTCTTCACGGGGGATGCAACGGCGCTCCCCGACTTCTGCGGAGCCCGGAGATGGGGGTCCCGGCCCCTGGTACCAGTTTACAGGGGGCGAGAAGGCGCTCCCGAATTTCCGCATTCGTCAGGGGCCAGGGTGGGATCCTGGCACCCCCTGGGGCAATTTCACGGGCAGCGCAACAGCACTCCCTGACTTTACTTCTCAGGGGCGCAGAATGGAGAGCTTGGGCCCTGTAGACACTTTTCGGGGGGCATAACAGCGCTCCCCGGCATCTGTTTCTTCTGGGGGCAGCCCCCGGGACCTGATACACCCCAGGGGCACATCCATGACTGGCGGCGGAGCCCCACGCGCTTCATCGTCAGTCTGCTCAGAGGTCAAATGCCGCCTACCTTCTGGGGGGCATATCTCTGCCCCCATGCCGCCGATTTTCACAATCGTGGCCTCTTCTCTCTCCTGGTGGCCAGCCCTAGACATCTGGAGCACCTTTCACCACCCTCCGGGCCTCCAAGAGCGTGACTCTTCAAGGAGCAGTCTTCACTGGCTCCCTGTTTCAGTCTTTCACATGGCTTTCCTTCTGGGCCGCTCTTCTCCATGCACAGAGGCCCAAGCCTCTCCTCACTGGCTCTGGACTCCCTCAAATGTGCAGTCCAGAGTCCTGGGACAGTCAGGGGGTTCCTCCTTCCAACTACCCATGGTGCCAGGTTCCAGCACATCTTCCTCAGCAAGACCACACCCCAGGGAGCTCCTCTTCCTGTGCAAGACCTTTTAAGAGACATTGGAGGGGGCTGGCAGGAAGGCACTTCTGCCCTATCCTGCAGCAACAGATCACCTCTCTCTCCCTGCGCCCTCCTTCCTGCACAGGCTTCTGGGATACTTCACGATGGCGTCATCCAGGGGCCCCATGCCACATGGTCTCTGAAAAGCCCCCTTCCCACCTTGCTGACTTCAAAGCCCGGGCCCGGAGCACGACTGCTGCCTGGCACCTGGTGACAGCTGCTGATGGATAACCTGCAGCTTCACCCCCATCTCTCCCTCCTGGAGAGAAGACCTTCACCCTTGGGAATGCTTGCAGTGAAGGGCTAGACCTCTGAAGCTACAGCTTGGGGAGGAAGGTAATTAATCCAGCCTGGCAGGGTCACACCCAGCCAGGCTCTGTTTACGAGCTGAGTCAGAGGAATAGGACATTTCTGGATGACCCATAAGCAGTACAGATATGGCTTTGGACTCAGTGGAATAGTTCTTTTTACACAACTTACAATGTACTTTGGTGCATGTCTGGAATTTGTAGGCCCTAGGGAACTTAAACCACCCCATACGGTCTCTGTCTCCATAGGAGAGTAATGGAGTGTTCCTACAGTGAAACAGTAAAGCACACTGACCTTCCCTTACATGTCTCTCCCCACATTATAAAGCCTATTCCATGTCACCACCCAACTCTGCATAATTCCTGCCACACCATTCTATCCGTACCTGCTCCTGGGTTGCGCACAACAGGAATCTTCCACGCACACAACTTACACATGGGCACACTCGCAGGCACCCATGTCCACATGTAACCAGTCTGGTGCCCCTTACCCTGGCTGCAGCACAGCGGCCGTATCTCACAAGTTGGACAAAGTGAAATCCACATGCAGTTCATTTTATCATGAGTTCACTACGGATGAGTCCCAGCTTAAGAGGTTCTCCCACAGTAAAAGCTCAAGACTCACGTGTTCAAAAAGTGGAAAATCTGGGCGGCTCAGATTATCAGAACCACCTTCTCTCACATACTGACCAGTTTCCTTAGACGTCTCTTTTTTGTGATGAATGACTGTAGTAGTAGATTGCAATAAATTCATCTGTTCCCTAAGACCTTTGTCAAGGGTTATGGCTCAGTGTAGTAGACATTTACAACAGACCCACCTCTCTGCTTGAACCTTTCTCCGGGATGAAGAATAGTTTGGCATACTGGTGTGTGACACAGTGACCTGTCCGCTAAGACCACTCTACTGGTTGTATGTTGTAGTGGTTTGTGTAAATTTGACATTTGCACTAAAACCTCTTTCCTGGTTTAAGAATGATATTGTTGGGGTTTGCAATAGACTAGGCTATACATTTTTACTTTGGTCATTAGTGTTTAGAGTAGTGGTTTAGTAAAGACCGGACTATCTGCTGTCTCTTGGGTGATAAGTGAGTTTATTAGTTGATAAGGTTACAGTGAGCTTTATGCTGTACGTCTCTCAACAGTGTCGTCTTCATATTTTTAAAACTTTAAATGGTATTTTATTAAGTAAATTGAAGTTTACTTTGCTGGATGATGTCCTCAATGATATCCTTTGAGATGTCATCAGTGATGTCACTGACCATGTCATGAGTGATGTGATATGTGATGTCATAAGCAGTGCATTGCCTGGGCATAAGTTATAGTTAGCTCAGGTAAGTATAACTGCTGAATTTCCATGGCTTTGTGGGAGCAAAATCTGAGCCTAACTATAACGTCCCTGTAACCTTTGATTTTCTTGTCAATTTCACTGTTTGTTTTAATATAAATTGTACTACAATTCCCCCTATCAGTTCAAGTTTATAAATACATTTTATTCACACATTTAGCCTTTTAAAAGTAACAATTAACAAATCAAGGTAAGGTAACGTATGTAGTATTTCTATAAATGCAATACACCAAGTTGTTCTCTCTTTTTAAAATCTTATGGATTTGCTAGCTACAGAGAATTCGAGAAGGAAACCCATACCAGTACTCCATGGTTACTAGTTCCTGTGATAAAATTGCGGCGGATTTATGGATTCGATCAAATGTTACAAACGTATATATATAAATTTCATATACAGGCCCCACAAATTTTAACATTTACATCAGAGAAACCATACTAACAAATTCATATTTGAAAGGCTATCTGTGTTTCACAACATACTTATTTATTTTACGAGTTTGGTGAATCCACAGATCCGCCGTGATTCCAGGAACACACCCAAACCTCAACTTCTCCTTGGATAGAGTAAGTCACCACCCATGTACATAGCAGGCCACAACCTAAATCACTTATTTGGGTTTCACATCTCTTTGGAGCCAGAGTGAAAATCACAGCTCTAGCCTTTTTTTCTGATTTTCTTCAAAAGTACAGAATTTTAAAGTCAGGGTGACTTCTGCTGAAATTATAAGAGAAGGGGAAGTGCAAGATGAAGAAGAAGAAGATATACCACCTCCAAAGAAGTTCTCCGATGTTTGGAAATATTTCTCCATCCCCTCAGGAAAACGGAAAGTTCTTGCAAAAATTGTCCACTGCAATATAAGCAGCAAAAAACTGCCGAAAGGTATTCACTTGGCACATCAAGCGGGTAGTCCAAGTGCTCGTCCGGCCGAGGCTAGACTATGGCAGTGCTACCCTCTGTGGCCTTCCCAAATACGTCCTGCCTCCACTAAGGGCATCCCTAAATGCTGCGGCGAGACTGGTCACAGATACCAAACAAAACGAGCATATATCCCCTGTAGTAAATCTCTCAAATGGCTGCCCTATGAAGCACGAATCCAGTTGAAGAAAGCCCTTCACTTCAATACTCCCTAGTACCTGGCTCAAAAACTTGGACTATCCTGTGGGGCAAGAGCCTCAAGAAAGGCCTCTACCTTCCTCCTGAAACCACTCCTTCTTAACTAAAAGAGAACTTGTCACAGAGCTTTTTTAGGCGCTGCCCCAAAGATATGGAACAATGTTCAAATTGGAAGCCAAAAGATTCCTAATGAGCAAATTCTTACCCTAAGAGGGATAGTCTCCACTTGCTTGTTTTCATTGTTGCTACTACCATTGTACCACCATTTGTTACGGCTCTTCTTTACTGCATACTCTTGACCCTCACTTGTCGCCCGCCTACACTTGTGGATTGTGCTACCCTCCTGGGTACAATTGTCCTGTAATCTGCGAATATTTTTTGTTTTTATTTTTCTTACTTGATGTGGATATTGCATTTATATCCTTCCTTCCATCATATTGTTAAGCGCTTCGATATCCCTCGGGATATTGTTCGCGCTATATAAAACTTTATAAATAAATAAAATCCTCTATGTGGAAACATCTGAAAACTATACATACAAAGGACATAAGACAGGATGATGAGAGAGAGAGAGTAGATATCTGAAAAGCAAATATAGAATAAGTGTTAGACCTGGCATCCTTGGCGAGGTTTCCCCAGACTTTTTGCTTCCTGACCTGTACTGCTGACATCAGTTTCACTGGCTTTTGGATTTTGGGCACTTTACCACTGCTAACCAATACTAAAGTGCATATGGTGTGTACTCTAAACATGGTAAAATTGACTTATTTACAATTGATATATTTAATTTACTTGTAAAATCCTAGTAAAGTGCAATATGTGTGCCCAGGGCCTGTAAATTAAATGCTGTCAGAGGGCCTGCAAAAGGAACAAATGATGCACGGAATGCTGAACATTCACCTCCAGTCATAAAGATCTGGGTTTAATCCACTGTTCTTTTGCTCACAACGCCACCCCAGCTTGGACCCAGCCATATGCAAATCTGTCTTGACCCTGTTCCTCATGGGAATAGTCGGGCCCGAACAGCCAAGCCGGGTCCTCCCTGGACCGGAAACCAGCATCATGAGACGGGATACGGGGCATCAACCCTCATCAGCCAGGCTATCTTGAATCCAGTGGCGCAGTGAGCACGGGACCCACATCAGTGGACTTGCAGCATTGACTGTGCCACTCACTCAGTAGCCCTTCAAACATGGTTCAGGCCTGCCATTGCAGAGCCTGTGTTGCATTTCAACCCGACAAGTTAATCACTTGCCAGGCCCATAAATTCTTTTTATTTTACAAAAGACACCCATAAGGTAAGCCCTAGGCAGCCGCATGGGCAGGTGCGGTGTGTTTAAAACGTAGGACATGTATTTTTAAGTTTTACATGCCCTGGTAGTGAAATATCCTTACATTAATTTGTCACTACTGAAAGGCCTATCTCTACCTTAGGCAAGCATTGGGATTGGCTTAAATACCTTTTAAGTGTCATTTCCAATTGGGAGCAGATAGAAATTTGGAATTTGGTGTCTCACAATTTAAAATCACAACTGCTGGTGAAGTCAGATTTTTAATTGTAAGTCTGAAAATGCCACATTTGGAAAATTGGTATTTTTTTCTATAACCCTTCTGTGCATCTTCCCGTCTCTGAATACATGTCTAGGTTAGGGTGACAGATGGGCTTTGTGCATTCCCTCTAGACAGACACACACAAAGGGAGCTGAGGTTTGACATTTGTATCCTGATGCCCATCACCAGGCTGATGGGACTTCCTGAGGTAGATTGGAAGAGAGGACATGACCCTTGGACCTGACTAGGGCTGTGCCGGTCACCACACAAAGAGCTGCACCTCCCCACCGTAGAGTGTCTGGAGCCAGGGCAAGAAATGCAGGGACCTTGAGATCTTCAAAGGCCTCTTTGATGTCTCCTCCACTTCAAAGGCACATTTGAATATAAGTACTAAGCCTCCAAATCAGACCTCTACTGGAACCAAGGACATTCTGCCTGGAAGAAGAGCTGCTGTGCTGTGGGAGGGACTGCCACTTTGCTAGCTGCATTGCTGTGCTGTAGGAGGGACTGCTACTTTGCTACCTTCTCTGCTTGGCCCGCTGCTTCTTGCCTAAGAGTGAGATGGACTGGACCTGCTCGCTAAATCACTGAACCCAAATTTCTCCAAGGGCTTGCTGGCCTCCTGTTTTCTGTAGTGTCAGGGCTTCAACGGGGGTCCCGACTGCAAGGCTCAGCAATGACGCAGCACCGATCCTTCGACATCCTGTGCACAGCCCAACAATGATGCTCTGCGCAGCTTGACGATGACGCATTGAATGTATCTCGACAGAGTCTGACGGCATAGGGACCCTACTGCGTGGAAAAGATCAACACATCGTGCTCTCGACGTCGATGTTTTGCTCCATACAAGATACTTTTATAGCGGACGCTACATGGGTTCTGTAGCCGGCCTGCCCTCCATCACGATTGGCCTGAACTTTGGATTTGAACCACTCCCTTGTGACCTAAGGTAACCTTTTGGCCGCTAGTGACTTCTAAGCACTGTTTTCACATTTAATCTATAAAAAATCACATGTCATTTTGGTCTTGTTTTACTCAGATAAATATCCTCTATGTTCCTGAACCATTGTGGAGTCTTTTTGTGGTGTTTTCACTATGTTACTGTAATTTAAGTGTTGCACAAATACTTTGTTCTTTGCATCTTAAGTTAAGCCTGACTGCTCTGTGGGAAGCTACCAGAGGGTGAGCACAGGTTAATTTAGGTTGTGGATCTGACTTACTCTGACTAGGATTGTGGTCCTTACTTGGACAGAGTGCAAACCTCTGGCAACTAGAGACCCAATTCCTAGCAATACATTTAACTTTACATTACATACTATTAGATTACATACTACAAGCAAGTGAGTATCTACATAAGTGATTATGTCAGTGTGTAAGTGTCTGAGTATGGGTGTATAAATGGATATATGAGTGGCTGTACAGGTACGTGGCTGGGTGTGTGAGTGGTTGAGTGGATATGTGAATCAGAGGATCAGTGCATCTGTGAGTGTGTCACTGGCTATGTATGTTGCTGTGTGGGTGTGTGACTGGGTGTGTTAGTGAATGTATGTGTGTCTAAATGGGTATGTAAGTGACTGTATGGGTTAGTAATTGGCTGCGTTAGTGGTGTTTGGGTGTATAACTGTTTGTGCAAGTGGTTCTGTTAGTGGTGGATACATTTGTGCTGTGTGGGTGTGTGAGTGGCTCTATCACTGCCTGACAGGGTGTGTGAGTGGCTGTATGTTTTGTAAATAGGTGTGTGAGTGGCTGTAAGTGTGGGTGACTGGGTGTATAACTGAGTGTATGGGTGTGTAAGTGCATGTGTAACTGACTGCCAGAGTGATGGGTACATGAATGGCTGTATAGGTGTGTGAGTGGGTGTGACAGTGTCTGTGTGGGTGTGTGAATGACTAAGTAGATGTATAGGTGAGTAAATGGGTGTGTGAATGGTTTTATGGGCGTGTGACTGAGTGTGTCAGTCAATGTCTAGCGATATGTGGGGTGGGTACATAGGTGCTTTTGTGGGAGTGTAGCTAAGTGTGCAAGCGCCTGCCTGACTGTGAGTTGATGCAAATTACATACTATTAAATTACATACTATAGGTGACCACCCACATCTAATTCCAAACACATTAATGCATACTGAATTAATAAAATAACTATATTTTCAGTATAGCAATTCCTCTTCCACCTTTGCTGCTCACTATATTTTTAGTTAATGGTCTCATCTAACCTCCCTTTTATTTTGCCTTTCACTGTAGTGTCTAGAAAATACACATTTTCTTTCAGCTTATACACACTCATAGGTTTTTTAAATATATTTGTTTTAGAACAACTTAATTAACATACCTGTAAAATCTCTTTGCTGTTGTCCAACTTTATTTTAATATCTGTTTTCCACTACAAATCTCAAATCAGAAATATGGCGATCCAATAATGGCTACCCTTTACATTGTGCTTTCATTCATGCTCCTGCACTTAGCAAATCACAGACTTCCTTTCATCTTTTAGTTTTGTAATACCACTTATAGTCACTATTTTTAACCCTTTCATGTTTCCTGTAAAGAAGCCCAATTTAAGCACTGTGGGGCTCAGCGTGCCCCCCCTTGTGTGGTTTGTGGTTGATCTGGGGATCCACATGACAAACCTTAAAAGCATTCAACAATCTGCTGTTAATACTTTTCATTTATATTTTATTTTGTAAAATATTGTCAATTACAAAACCTACACTCCCTACTGACCCATTTTTGTACACAAGTCTACTTTTCAGTTTTGCACCGCAGTCTCTTTTGTTCCCTTCCCATCACACTCGTATCGCCTTTTCCATAGTAATCATGTTTCAAATAGTTTCTGCCTACCAGTAGACTAAAAGTTCACAAGACTTTCAACAGCATACTGGCTTCACATTAACTGTAGCAGGTGTGGTTGACTGTTTGCAATTCTAAGCATATGCCAAACAACATAACTATTTTCTATTTTTCCAAAGCCACTCACATAGTTAGTTACTTTTTTTCTTAAATTCACTACCTAATTCTAGTTCCTTGCACCTCTCCACAAGCCAATAAAATTTGTTATTTTATATTTTACTTGGTGTCCTCCATTGTAACGGCCTTTCATCTTCAAAACTGCCTCATTCTGCTGCAGCCTTTTCCTGTGTGCTACTCTTGCTAATCTCCAAAATGGTCAGTCTGGATTCCGGGCCATTGTTTAGTGTTTTGGGCAAGAGAGTGAGCTAGAAAGAGTTGCATTGACAGGGACCTAGGTTTACCCACGTAGACATTACTTGGGTTGGCCAGAGAAAGTGAAAGTGGCATCAATTGCTGTCTTCGGTTGAAAGCATTTTGGATTGACAATATCCAGAACTCATGATTGTACGCTGAGGCGGCAATGACCTATGCACAATTACTGGGGTAGAATGGAAATCCTAATGAAGATACCTTTGCTAAATTAATGTAACTTTTTCCACATACTGCCTTGATGTTCTTCACATTTGCCAGAGATAGAAATGGCAGTAGCCAACCCAATTTAGTCTGCAGATGGAACAAACTAGGAAACACGTCAATAAAACTGTTTCTGCATTCATTCGTGACCCCAACATGGGCTATATATACCATAACAACTTATGCGTCAGCATAGACAGAATATATCGAAAAGATGAAGCCCATTTCATGGACACAGGCAACAGGGTATTCATCAACAACTTAAAAGACCCTATCCTGTTCTATGTGTAATTATCATCTACACACCATATACACAAAGGCTCTTTTCAGAGACAACCTTTTTCCCAAACACTTGTTCTTTTTGTTTTCAAATCCTTTTTCTGATTTCTCAGTTTGATCCGCAAATCTGCTGCAGATCCTCAGCCAAATAAAGGGTCAGTTGGCTATGTTGCAAGCAGATCCACAACTGATCCACAGATCCGTTCCCAACCAATACAAACTAACAACATATTTAATACAAACATATCCTATTACAATTTATATAACTATCATTGCCTGTGTGTGGGTGTGTTAGTGGTTGTGTGAGAGTGTCACTGGGTGTGAAGTAACTGTGTGGGTGTGAGAGTAGCTGTCTAGTACCTGTGTGAGTGGCTTTCTGGTTTTGTGAGTGGGTGTGTACGTGGCTGTGTGGGACTGTAAGTGGGTGCAGGACTAGCTGTATGAGTGTGTATGTGGGTCTGTGAGTTTGAGTGGGTGTGTGAGTGGGAGTACCTGTGTGGGCGTGTGAGTGGATGTATGAGTGGTTCTCTGGATCTGTTATTAGGTGTGCGAGTAGCTGTATGAGTGTGTAAATGGGTGTGTAAGTGGTTTCTGGGTCTCTGACTGGGTGTTTAGTGCCTGTGTGGGTCTTTGAGTGAGTGTGAGAGTAGTTCTCTAGGTCTCCGAGTGGATGTATCAATGACTGGTTAAGCAAGTGACTGTATGGATGTGTAAATGAGTGAGGTGTGTGAGTGCCTGTGTGGGTCTGTGATTGGGTGTGTGAGTGCTTCTCTGAGTCTCTGCATGGATGTATTAGTGACTATGGATGCATGTGAGGGTGTGCTAGTGGCTGTATGGATGTGTGACTAAGTGTATGTGTGTCTGTATGGGTGTGTGAGTGATTTTCTGGGTCTGTAAGTGGGTGTGTGAGTGGCTGTAGGAGTGTGTAAATGGGTGTGTGAATGATTTCTGTGTCTCTGACTCAGAGTGTAAGTACCTGTGTGGGTCTGTGAGTGAGTATGAGAGTAGTTCTCTGGGTCTCTGAGTGGATGTATCAGTGACTGGGTGGACAAGTGGCCGTATGGGAGTGTAAATGAGCGTGTGAGTGGTTTTCTGGGTATCTGACTGGTGTGTGAGTACCTGTGTGGGTGTGTGAGTGGTTCTCTGAGTGGATGTACTAGTGACTGTATGGATGTGTGAGGGTGTGTGAGTGGCTGTCTGGATGTTGGACTAAGAGTGTTTCTGTCTGTATGGGTGTTGGAGTGGTTTTCTGGGTCTCTGACTGGGTGTGTGAGTGGTTGTGTGAGTGGTTGTGTGGGCACATAAGTGTGCGTGTAAGTGAGTGATGGGTAGGCAGGTAGGTGGGTGTGTAAGTTGCTGTGTGGGTCTCTGAGTGGTGTGTAAGTGCTTGTATGGGTGTATGTATCAGTGGTTTTGCTGTATGGTTATGTGAGTGGGTGCATAACAAACAACCTCCAATACAGATAATCAGAGGAAATACCTCTCTTCCCTCAACGGCTGCCTGGAGCTGATGTCAGAGCTCCGATACGACCTAGAACCAATGAAAACGCACAGCAAAAAATGAAGACGAGCAGCCATCTGGAGACGCTCGATGAGGGCCCGGCCGCGGCTAAAGGAATAAAGGGTTACTGAGAGCTCCTTTCTCAATACAGGAAGCGGTACTGAGGCTCCGCTCACGGTGATCACTTGGGCCGCCTGTGAATGCAGCAACACACAGGTACAGCTGACGGCAGCGAGCGGTGGAGACGCGGACTGTCTTGGGCCTGATGCAGGGAAAGAAAGTAAGGACTCACGCCGCGTATCAGGAGCACAAGAGCTGACTCAACAGGCAGGTACGCGGTGCAGGAGGCCTCCGTCTGGCCAAACACGGGGCAATTAGTAATGCTACGGGGATGAAGCCCTACGGTGATAAATAAACAACACACAAGATATAGCAGGAAAGTGCAATTTATTTCTCCAATTGCCATTAATATAAACTACACCACGGGCAACTGCCACTGAATGGACGCTTCTCCATTCTGCCACAGCACAACAGACAGCTAATGCAACCCCATCCACGAATCCCTCCTACTAGCTGTATTACAGGGTGCACAACCGGGTGGTTGGCGATGCCTGTATTGATGCAATTATCACGCAGGATAAAGGAATAAATACAAACAACGGCACAGAGCACGGCAGGAGGGGCACAGACGTGAAGGGCATTTTGAAGGCCGCAAGTAAGATGACAAGCCACCAGTATAGCCGCCTGGGCCCAAACAAACTGAAGAGACCCACAAACTCCCCTGAGAGGAATTACACCTCCATGGGCATGGACCCAAGCTGCAGATAATCCTGAAGGCACAAATAAGGCATCTGAATACGCAGCCTCCATGCTATAGCATAAAAATTGCCAGCAATTAATACCACAATAGCCCGGAGGAACCTGAAGAGTGGCTAGTGGGCTCTGAGAAATGACTGATAAACCCTCCTGAGGCAGCTGAGTAAAGTGAGGTCCCCACACAAAAAGCAGATACTCGTGGGCTGGGTAAAGTGAGGTCCCCATACAAAAAGCAGATACTCGTGGGCTGGGTAAAGTGAGGTCCCCATACAAAAAGTGGATATTCGTCGAACAGAAGGGCTGGAAAAGAACCATGCCTAACTGAGACTTAGTGACAGTTTGAGAAGAGATTACAATAAACATACCTGTGCGTGGGCCTGTCGTGCCGTCTTCGTTTCACACAGCAAAATCTCATCATTATATATGGTGAAAGAGAAAGGTAGTAAAGCAGCCCAGACGAATACAATTTCTAACTATGCCCAGCCACTTTCCTTGGATCCAGGGGCACCAATATTGGCCCAGAACACCAATACAGATGAGCACCCACAAGACTCGGACCGACCCCCCCATAAAATGGAGGTGCTCACTGCTATACATGCCACCAGAGATGAGCTAAAAAATAAAACTGACTGTCGCCATAGACATGAATCTACTACGATGCAATCTACGAAAGGTCTCAGAAAGGATCACTATCACTGAGCAGACAGTGGACACGCTCCAAAAGGAACTCCATACCCTGAGGGATACAGTAATCGGCATCCAGAGAAGCGTGGGACGCCTCGATGATCGATCTGAAGATGCGGAAGGAAGATCGAGAAGGAACAATCTCCGCTTTGTGGGATTTCCAGAGAAAGTAGAGGGCCTATCTACAGAGCTATTCATTGAAGACTGGCTGACTGGAGTACTGGCCCCAAAGAAACTATCCAAGTTTTTCTTGGTGGAAAGGGTGCATAAAGAGTTGCCCTCACCCCTACCCCCCCCCCCCCCCCCCCGAGACCAGGGGCACCTCCCAGGGCCCTTATAGCCAGATTCCTCAACTTCTGGGACCGAGACTCTATCCTGCAGCCTACCCGAAGCCGTGGTCCGCTAATATATGAGGGCCACCAGATTTCTATATACCCGGATTATTCGCAAAGAGTACAAGAACCTAAGACGATCCTTCCTGGTGGTGAAACGTCGCATGCGAGACTTGAATCTTAAATATAGCCTTTTATTCCCTGAGGAGTTAAGAGTCAAAAGTGGTGGCAAAACATTGTTCTTCTCGGCAGGGGAGGCAAGCAACTGGTTGCATGCAAGAGGGTCCCCGGGAGCCTGTTTGGTGCCCTCTACGGTGACACCGAGGAAATCCGGATCTCAAAGACAACCTAGATACCGGTGTCAACACATAGAATCACAAGACAGTGCCAAAAGCCGCAGTCCAAGCAGAATAAGGGTTTGTCCGGATAGAATCTTACAGGCATCAGATGTGGTCCCAGACTCGAGAGCCTCTTCGCCCGGAGGCCCCATAACAGTAACTTGAGTGAGGACACAGAAGCTTAACAGAGACACGAAATGAAGGCACAGGACAAGAACTGGTAATTCTAAAGACACTCCTCGATGGGCAACACTTGGTAAGACTGAAGCGAGGTCATATGTTGGGAGGGAGGAGAGAGAGAAACTTTTTACCCTGGGACATTTCACATGAACTGTGATATATGGGGGAGGCTCGCCCCCCAGAGGCTGGTACCTGGCTAAGGAATTGGAGGCTAACCCTCACGCCTTACCAGCTAAATAGCCACTACCTTAGAACAGGGTGGGTGGGGAGGCTGATGGGCAAACATGTGTATTTCTTCTTGTTTAGTTATTCAAGGTTGCACATTTGGGGATATTTTCAGGTGAAATGGGGCGACATCTGCATGCCTTCACCAGGTTTAGTTCAGAAGGAGAGGGAAATGAGGTATTGCCCAGGGGGAGAGGGGAAGTTGGGGAAGTTAAAATCTGGGTCATAAGGTCCCTACTTTATGGATGTCAGTCTGAGAAACTTGTAACACTAAAAATCTGGATGGAAATGAGCAACGCAGTTAAAACAGTATGGAATTATGTTGCGCGAAAGGGAGTACGATGTAAACTAAGACCACCACCATGAGTAAACAAATTACTTTGAATATCTAAGGAATTGCGGCCTTTGAAAAGCGAAGACGTATATTTGCCTACTTAAAAAGATATAAGGTGGTAGTCGCCCGTCTCCAGGAGACTCATGTTTGGGGGATTCAATAAAGTCCTTGCGAAAGAGATGGAGGGGACAACTATATGCCACCTCATATTCTGAGTTTGCGAGGGGGCACTTATATGGGTAGGTCCTGGGATCTCGTTTCAACACTAACACCATATGGTCGCCACAGATGGGAGATATGTAATCCTCCATGGAAGGTTAGATGGCTCAGAAATATGTATCACTAATGTATATGCACCAAATGATGACAATGCTTCCTTCTTTGCCGACCTTCTGGAGGCAGCCTCCCCTTATTTGGGAGCACCAGTAATGTTGGCAGGGGATGTTAACTGTATTCTTGATGGTTCCCTGGATCGGGAGCCACCGCGACTCCACACTAAACCAAGAATGACTGACGCATTGCAGGGTATACTGCAGGGAATGCACCTACAAGACCTATGGCATGAACGCTCTCCCACTACGAAACAGTTCTCATGTTTTCACTCCTGCCACAGGGACCTCCAGTAGATCAGATTACTGGTTCCTCACTGTGGATCTTGGCTGGTGTGTAGAAGGGATCACTTACTTACCAAGATATTTGTCGGATCACTCCCCAGTCCTGTTGGAGTTGGGGGGCAGAGGAGTGAGATCTGAGATACCTCTGTCGTGGCTCAATAGTGAGGCTCTCACAGACCCTCCATTTGTTGCCACAGTGCTGGAGGAACTGACCAGGTATTTTCGAGAGAACTGGGGGTCAGCCTTGTGCCATGCGTCTGAGTGGGTGGCCATGAAGGTACTTATAGGAGGAATCTGCATTAAAACCACATATGGAGTCAGATCCCAATTGGAACGAGATGAAACAATGCATGAGGCCGTCCTGAGTAAACTGGAGACTGAAATTGCCACAACCCCACAGAAGTTGACAGAATGGAGCAAGGCTACAGAGGCTCTTTTGACGGATCTACGCAGACATAAAAAGCATGTTCACCCGATATATAGACAGAAAATCTACAGGGAATGAGACAGAACCGGAGCACTATTGGTGCGACTGATAAGACAGGAAAAACCAGTGGCCCAGATACTGCAAATTCGTGCTGAGAACGGGATATTAGTATACTCACAGAAAGCGATAGCTGAATTCCTGTCAAATCACCTGCAAAAGGTATACACTAGCCCCACTGGATTAGATTTGGAGGCAATTATATTGTACTTGGACACGATAGAACTCCCGAGCCTAACGCCCGCGGAACAAGAGACTCTAAGTTCTCCGATTACCAGAGATGAAATAAATGGCGCTATTGGCCGTCCCAAGCCGGCCAAGAGTCCAGGCTCTGATGGGCTCTCCGAGGCGTTCTATAGATGTTTTGCCACCCTTCTAGTGTACAGACGCCTAGAAGTTTGTAACAAGGCTTTAGGTAAAGGTACTCTACCACCTACAATTGGTGAGGCACTCGTGGCCATGATTCTAAAAAAGATAAGGATCCCCGCCAGCCGACCTCATACCGACCAATATCGCTGTTAAATATAGATCTGAAAATATTAAGCGGCATCATGGCGGAGCAACTCCTCCCGAAGGTGTCACAACTAATCCACTCTGATGAGTCGGGATTTAACCCTGGCAGAAACACGACCTGTAATCTGAGATGACTGGCACATGTATGGCAGGCCCCTAGACTGATAGAGGTTGATAGTGCTGCCGTGCTGTTGAATATCGAGCAAAAGTTCGATTCAGTGGAGTGGCCGTATATGTGGCAAGTTCTTAGATGAATGGAGGTGGGTGACACTTACCTCCAATGGATTCAATTGCTCTATGCAGCCCCTACGGCTAGAGTACGGATAGGAAGAATGGTATCAAGACAACTAACGTTAAGATGGGGCACTCATCAAGGATGCCCGCTCTCACCCTTGCTTTTTGCAATAGTGAAGGAACCAATGGCCATTCGACTGCGAGAAAAGATGGAGCCATGGGGAATACGGGTGGGAGACACTAACCATAAGGTCTCGCTGTACGCGGACAATACTCTAGTCTACCTGACACAGTCGGAACGGTCAAAGCTTCAGGAAGATATCAGGGTTCCATATTATTCGTACAAAGTCCAGGGTGGTCCCAATGGGTAGAATGACTATGGTCCAAGCAGAAATGAGACCGCACAGTGATTTACCTTGGTCAGAAGAAGGAGAGCGATACCCAAGTATATATCTGACAAACACAGCCAAAGCATATCACAAATCTAACATTGGCCGTGTAATTCAGGATCTAAAAGCATCGAATCGTTTCTGGACTGAGCTGCTACTATCCCTCATGGGACGCATGGCAATCATTAAAATGATTATTTTACCCCGGTGTCTATATGCACTGCATCACTCCATCTATATAATTCCTCATTCATATTTCATTATACTAGAGGGTCTAATAAGGAACCATTTGTGGGGGGGGGGGAAATGTAGACTAGTATAATTAACGACCCTCCAGAGAACATGAGAGAGGGGAGGCTTAAAGGTACCCCAAATTCTACTATATGGCTTCTCAACTGCAGCACGCAGTCCACTGGTTAGCTAGCGAGGAAAGCTGGGAGAAGTCTCTACTAGCCATTACATTTGGAGGTGGCTCGTTGGCTGAGGTGTTGAAGCAGGGGGGTGGAGTTCCCAAAAAGTATCCCTATATAAGACGGCACGTCTCAAAAGTATGGCAAAAAGTAGTGAGAAGAGTTATACAACACACCCGTATGCCCCTGACATGCCCTTATGGGCGATTCAACCCTTTGCAACCATTGCAGACTCTATTTCAGTTCGTCGGTGGAAAGAGGGCGGCTGCCAGTTACTGGGAGATCCCTATGTAAATGGACAATTTATGTCCCGGGAGGAGGCACAGAACAGCTTTGAACTGGGGCCGGGTCAATTTCTCTAGCATGGTAAAATATCTAGCGTACCACAGGAACTTTGGCAGGGCTTTCCAGAGGAACCCCCATCACTAATAAACTACAAGCCTTACTGTCCATGGCGCAGGGGAAAGACTTGTCTCATACCTCTATCGGGCACTACGGGGCCTCTAGCACTCCGACAAAAGTGGGATATACCAATGAATTAACCCCTGACTGAAGGTGAATGGAAAAGGGTACATGAGGGTGTACAAAAGGTCAGTGCAAATGCATGATTTAAACTCCTCCAACATAATATAATACATCAAACATATCTTACCCCATGCACATTACATATAATATACCGATCTCGCAAGGATGGATGTCCTAGATGTGGGGCCTGGGGGCAGATTTCCTCCACATGATTTGGCTATGCTCATTATTACACCCTTACTTGGAGGAGGTTTTGACTCGGCTAGGAGAAGCTACCAGTTAGAATATACCAAAAGAGATTAAACCGATATTATTGGGATTGTTGCCCATGCCCAAAAATAAAAAACTAAGCAGACGTTTTGTTAACCTAGGGTTGGTTTTGGCTAAAAGACGCATAGTGATAGCATGAATGAAACCTCAGCCACCAAAATTTGTATACTGGATGAGACATAAAAGTGAGTGGGCCACCGCAGAGTTGGCACAAATGAGATTTGTGAGAAAAGATGAAAAAGCTGAGGAAGATAGATTGGCATGGACCTCAATGTTGACAGACCTACAGGAGGGTCGAGAGTCCGCTTCCCAGGGGCCCTCAGAAAGGGAACACCCTTAATAGCACAAAGCAAATTAAGATAATATTTCAGAAACATAATAATCCATACAAATTATGGAACAAATATGTAGGTGATTGGGAGCTCCAAACTGACATTGAGTGGAAGTGAGTGGGAGGGAGTAACGCGAACTTCTGTTAATCTTTTGTTATATCAAATAAATTGGCCGGGTGGGAGACAAAACGACATATAATGAATGCGAACGACAGATGATGGAGTAATTGTAAAATATAGCACAGAATGTGATATGAACAAACTAGAATGCAAACAGTCGAATAGAAGGTTTAGCCTGTAAGCCAATACTGTTGTTTCATGATATATTCCAGTATGTGTAAAGTATAAAATGCCAATAAACAAATTTATAAAAAATAAAAAAACTTCACCATGAAGGTTCAGTCACTGATCACTGATCCCTCAATCAGTCACATGGGGTCAGAATACCTCTATCTTGTCCCGTTATATCTTATTTCTACTTTATTCTCCCCCTCCCCCCCCCCCCCCCGGAACATTGTCCCAATTCACAAAATGATGGCCACAATTTTCTCTCAGGATGAGGCCAGCCAATCATGGCATTGCTGCTGGTCTGTGCATCAGATTTGCATCTCTAAATCTACATAATTTATTTCTTTAATAACTTCAAAACTACTGTGCAGATTTACACTAAATTACAAAAAGCACTCTTTCTGGACCAAGAGGTAGCTTTCTGCCAAATTTGGTGTAAATCTGTTCAGGGTGTAGTCATGTCTAAAATCCCTATGAGAAATTGCATGGGGAAAATGCGTTTTGGGACCCCCTTTATTTCTTGACCCGTGCATGACAAATCACCTCAAAACTTTCTAGACAGCAGCTGATGTGAGCGACAAACTAGTTTTGAAAAGTTTGTGACGATTCGGAAAATTGGCCACACCTTCTTCTACATGCCAAGACCTGGAACGACCTGCCCCTCCATCTCCGAACAGCGCCCTCCTTGGAGAGTTTCAGAAAGAATTTCAAGATATGTCTCTTCAACTGAGTCGTCGCACCCTCAGCACCCAGATTCCCCAAGGGGTGTCAGTGCTGTGCTATACCAATGCTATTTGATTGATTGAAATGTCGCCTAAGTTATTAGAAAAACAAAAAACACATTTGCATGAGACCACGGCTCAGTACTTTCCACTCTCCTGCAAATTGAGTGGATTTCTCTGTATTCAGTGCAGTATAGGTATCTTCTGTGTTTTGCCTTTTCACAGTTGTTTCTGTGCAAGTTTGCATGTACTTAGCGCATTTTATGTGTGCAACATATAGCAATGCCCTTTTCACTTTGTTGACAGATCTATGATGCATGTGTTATTTCATTTAGCGACTGTGTTCATCACTAACACTTAGGCCTCTCACCTTACTGTCCTTTCTTTCTTGGCACTTGTTTTTAAGTGTGTTGATTTTCTAAAAGTCATGGGAAACCCTTTTATAAGTTTTATCTGGCCACTTGGCCCAAATCAGTGTGCAGCTTGCAGTGTTACATTAGGTTGTTATGGTGTCAATATATGTCGATTACTTCCTCATTCACTACAAGGAATACAGTAAAGTGCTAGTCCTGCCGTTATGAAAATTCTGTTCTGTTAAGGATACATATCATAAGCCAATGGGTTACCTTTGTTTGTCATGTTTGCCTTGTCATGTAGAATCTGAGATAATAGAATATTTGTCGCAGATTATGAAATCCAATTCACTGAGTGGGCTGCTCTTGTGTTCACGCAAATCATATTATGCCCATTTGTGATAAATCCCTTTGTTTTATTGAGTGTTTTCAGCAGTACTGTATGTATACATATTTTTGTGGCACTGACTTTTGAAACAGTGAAATTTGTTAACTGCCGTAGCAACAGACTGTTGTTTGTATGTATGTTTTTTATGTCTATGAATTTGTCTCTTTAAAGGCAATTGAGGGCACTTTGTGTTGACATTAGGTTGTGAAAAAGACCTTTCAGTCGTAATGCATAGTGGACTAATACATCTTAGAACTTTACATCCTAGAGGGCAAGCTTCACTGATTTAGATGTAGCGCTGTTTGCTCATATACATAGCGGTCACTGCACCCGCTGCTTCGCAATGACCCCCACGAGGTGGACGTGGCCAGAGAAGCCGCAGGAAGCTGCCCCATTCATATAAAAATTCCCATAGAAGCGGGTACAGGACCCGCTAAGTATATGAGCAAACAGCGTGGCAGTAGCCACTGTGAAGTTATATTTAGGATTCCGAGAGATAGGAATTCCTGGGATATTTGACCATTAATAAGTTTACCCTGTGTGACAAATCCGCATGAAACATTGCAGACCTATTGATTTTTCTATTTTGCAGGTGATACAAAGTTTCACAGTGATTGGTGAAAGGGGTGCAAAGAAAAAAATGGGCGGTCCCAAAACACGTTTTTTCACCAATGCATTTTTCCATAGACTTTGTAGTTGGACTTAGCAGCCAAACACCCAGTCGAATTTTCATGAAATTTGGCAGAATTATAGATTATGGTGTGCAGATGATCCTTTTTGGTACTACCAGTAAGTAGAATAAGTATTTTCAAAGTTATAAGGTATTTAGACTTTGAGAAATCTCAGGCCGTGAAACACCATGACATTTCAAGAAATACTCCAGTGTTTCGCGGTACATGCCGATGCAAGGCAGTATATGATTGGGTAATGGCTGACTTTACAAAAGTAAATGGCAGCCACATTGTTTTTCACACACTTTGACTGTGTTCTGGGTTAAGGCCTTAGATAAAGGTAAGTAGTAGGTTTTATACTTTTTCCTTACCTATTATCACTTTATTAAAGTGGTAATAGGTAGGGAAAATTATTTATAAGTTTCTATATATTTTCAAAAAAAGTTACAGAGTTCTGCAGTACCACATAGGAAGTACCTCTGTACTTCAAATAAGTTTTAAAATAATGAATATGTAAAAAAATTGAAAAATACAGTGCTACACTATGTTTCACAAATACAGCGTATTGCAATGTTTTCATTTGTTTTTACATATTGACTTAAAAAAAATAGCAATACTGAGGATTTTTTATTTATTTATTTAATTTGTTAAAAAATCAAACATACACTAAACAACACTATGTTTCTCAAATATAGTGCATTTTTTATTTGTTTACATATATGTTTAATTGTTCCTGTAATTACCACAGTACTTTGTAGGTACTAGCGCAATACTCCATAAACTTTAAAAAAATATATAAAACAATAAAAATAAATTTCATTACCTAGTGCCACTTTAATAAAGTAGAAATAGGTAAAGAACAAGAATACGTGTTCAAGTGCCTTATTGCAAAGATTTGTAAAGTGCAACAAATCTTTTAAATTATCTGATAAGGTTCTTCCTAAATAAGTATCATTTCTAACCCTTTCCAGCTTTTATTCACCCAAGAACCAGTTGTATGACTGGGCTCTTCTCTTCCCCCTAAAAACAAAAATTTGTGTTTTCAATGTGTTGATCATTAAAAAATGCTTCTGCATAAAGATGTGTAACCGCCTCAAACTTGATTTAAAGATATAGTGGTGTCTGGTCTAGAAGAATTACGTCATCCCCATATAGAAAAGTATGGACTGTCTAGAGCCAACCTTTGGGGGATAATTTTTTTTCTTGATGTAGATAGCAAGGAAATTCTGAAAGATAAAGGGAAAATAATATAGGTGCTAATACTCATCCCTGTTTTAGGCTATTTGTTGGTGATATTGCATGAGACAAACCCTGGATTCCCCCAAAAGAGTAGAAAGACACAAGTAGATATCACTTGAAATGTAGCACGGACAGCTTCCGCCATCGGTCTATTAACAGAGTTAAATGCGGTTGAAAAGTCAATAAAAGCTGTATATAAAAAAAGACTAATTTATTGCTACATATCTGTCTAAACATAACTGCTATATTATCAATGACAGACCGATCTGCTCTGAAGCCAGATTGTTTGAGAGGAAGAATGTTCACATCCTGTGCTCAGTTCTCCAAATGTTCTAATATGCTCATTGCCAAGTCTTTCCCCATAGCATCCAAGTGTGAAATTTGCCAATAATTTCCCGACTTGTTTACTTCCTTTCTTATGAAAAGGGACAATAATGCCCCCCTCCAAGAATTTGGCAATTAACCAAAAGCATAGCAGAATTGGAATAAGGGAACCAGGCACTTGGCCCACATTTCAGGATTATGATTTAACATCAAAGTTGGGACTTTGTCAGGGCCCATTGCTGCTGAAGCTCTTATTTTTTTGATAAACCTTATTATCTGGTTGTAAGAGGGGGTTGAATGAGTTCTGAACTTTAGGAGGTCATCACAAAAGAACTTTATTCCTTATTTGGTGTGTATACGTTCATAATGTAAATTAACCAGGCTTCTATTAGCATTATGTTTACTATTGGGCCTTCTTTTTGGCTGGAACTTTGAGAAGGCCCAAGTATTTTTCTTTAATGCAGATTGCTCTAGAGAAGTTCGAACAGAAAGTGAAATATTTACAGCATACAGCATGTGTCTCCAACCAGTCAATCACACGCTATCAGTAGCTCACAGCATTGAGTTCATTTTTCAATCAGCACAGGGTTACATTTTCCTTTTTAACCTCTTCCGTGCGTCGGACGGCCCCCCCCCCCCGTCCGATTCGCGCACGCATAGAATTCACCTGCACAGCGGGGAAAAGCACGCCGCAGTGAAGCGGTTAAAGTAAGGCAAGTCTGTGTTTATTTTACATTATTATTCAGGCTGCAGATAGCAGGACCTGATAATGAGCAGTGCTGGAGTCAGATTTATGACCCATGGCGTAGAGTTGAAGAACTAAAGCACTGATGTATTTAAATCTTAAATAAAAGTCCCTCTCAACTCAAAATGATGCTTCTGAATAAAACGAAGAGCTAACTTAATGATTACGTTAACTCTTCATTTTATCCCGTTTCAAAGTGTTGAATTACAAGCAGCAGGCCTCCTGGTCCCAGTTTCCAGTAGACACCCCATATTTATAACTGAAAAATACTGTCATTTTTTTCAAATGGTAGAATTTTTAATTGGATAAAAATATTTATATGAAACACTGAGTCAATGTGTTTCTCTGCTTTCAATTAAGCCAATTACAACTTAATATTTTGTGAAGCATGTTTCTTCACTTTAAATTCCTTCTATTTAAACAAATGGCTGTATTTCTTGGTTCTAAATATGGCACCATCTCTACAGGGCATTTGCGCACAGCAGGCATCTTGCTCCCAGTGGCTGGTAGACACAGTGTTTTATTTATAACTGAAAAATATAGTAATTTTATGAAGTGGGAGAAATGTAAAGGGCATATTCTGAATTTTTTTTGCAGAACACATTTCTGCACTTTAAATTTCTCCCATTAAAAAATGGTTATATGTTTGTGTATATATGTAACAGTGCGGTGCAAAAGGGGGTGGTGATGGACGGAGCATCAGAACCAATCAAACACTCACACCCAGTCAACAGATCTGGGTTTGATCCATCACCGTTCTTTAGCCCACTCTGCCACCCCAGTTCAGACATGGCCATATGCAAATCAGTCTCTGACCCTGTGCCTCATGGGAACAGTCCATCACCACCCCCTTTTCTACCGCGAGTGGGCTAAAGAACGGTGATGGATCAAACCCAGATCTGTTGACTGGGTGTGAGTGTTTGATTGGTTCTGATGCTCCGTCCATCACCACCCCCTTTTGTACCGATATATGTAACAGTGCTACATTTGTCAAATGTTATGTCCTTTGTCACAAGTACATATGTCAGACTCATTCACCCATACACATAAATCCTATTCATATGCACACATGTTCATACATCCCCAAAGACCACACTCTCACTGACACATATGGCAGCCATGATACAGTGCCCGAAATTAAATTTTTTGTTCTAAGCATAGTCTTTGGTTCTATAGACATTAGGCTTCATCAACGAAACTGGGCGTAGGGGTGTGCGGAAGTGGCTGGGCCTTCAGTGGCTTACAATAATGTTCACTGATCAGAAGTCGCTCTCACTCCAGAAGAGGTTGGAGGCCCCTGCTACAGAGGCTTGGCAGGGGGACCGCATGCCCACTTCCCCCAACATTAAGAATTTCGGCCCAGGTAGTGGGGATGCGTGCCCTCTTCCCATTTAAATGAAAGGCCTTTGGAGATGGGGTTCCTGGAGCCAATATTGGCTTGGTTGGGGGAAAGGGGGGGGCATGTGCTCCCTCCTCTTAAAATAAAATAAAAAGTCCCTGGCACATTGTGTCCCTGGGCCAAATATTGGCTCAGAGAGAAGGACTATGTGCCCCTCCCCTTTAAATATATATTTAGGTCCTAGGGTATGGAGTCCCCGAGGCCTGTAGAGGCTCAGGGAGAGGTGCAGCACGTCCCCTCTCCTTAATTAAAAAAAATGGTCTTTGTGGATGGGGTTGCTGGAGCCCTCAAGGCTCAGAGAGGGGGGCCGTGCATTCCCCTCCTCAATATTAAAAAAAAAAAAACATTCTGTCTCCTGCCACACCCTGCGGCTTACTGGTGGGGAGTTGGCTGCTGGCGGGGGGTTGGTCAGGTCCTGTGGCAAACCGCATGCCATGCACCACCAAAGGCCCTGCACGGTGGGGGGTTTGCTTTACATATGGTAATAAAATATTACTTTACATTAGAAATAAACCTAGAAATTCACTGAAACACCAAAAGGTTAAAGTGGTGTTAGTGAGGTGAACATTTCAGTGATAAACATTCCCCAAGCCATATTCAGCCCCAAGGATCCCATTCCCCAGGTTCTGATTCGTTAATAGTCGGCGGTGGTCGCGTAGCTTCCCTCCCCAAGCCATATTCGGCCACAGGAACTCCATCTGCCTCGGCTCAATTTAATAAATATTGGGAGGGGGCATGCGGCCCCCACCCTGAACCTTTAAAAGTCCCTAGGGATCCCATCCACCAAGCCCGTCATCTTTTGAAAAAGAGAGGGGGCCACACTGACACCCTCTCTGAGCCTTTATTGGCCCTAGTGACCCCATCACACAGGGTTGGCTCACTTTCTGTGTCCCCGGGAGCCCACACACGGGGCACAGCAGTTTCCCTGCCCACATAGGTAGGGAAACTTGTGTTTGCTCCTGCCTGACGGGAGCATTTTCAAAACTCCTGCCAAACTGGAGCAAACAAAAAGTCTGCTCCTAGTGGGCGGGAGCTTTAAAAATACTCCAATCTGCTGGAAGCAGACTTGAGATCAGTTTCTCTGCCTGCACTGATGCAAGCAGGGGAACAGGTCAACAGATTGCTCCCGCCCAGAGGGAGCAGCATAAATAGCCGGTCCCTGTGGGTGGGAGCAATGCCGGCTCCCGCAGCATACGGGGAGCCGGCTGGGGTTGGAAGGGGGCCTGGGGCTCCCCCTGTGGTTCCCAATGTGGTGTTTGGTAGGTGCTTTGGGTGGGGACCGGGATACCCACATATTTAAAATAGAGGACCCGAGGGATGGGGTCCCCGGGGGCAAAATAGGCTTGGGAAGAGGGGGGGCCACATGCACACCTCCCCTTAATAAATTGATTGGGCCCCGGGGGGATAGGGTCCCAGGGGACATAAATGGCTCTGGGAGGGGTGGCACAAGTTCCCCCTCCCCAGAAATAAAATACCTGGCCCTGGGGACTAATAGGCTCGGGGTGGGGGCGGCCACATGTCCAGATTTAACACGCAAAAACCACAGAAATTCATCAGTTATATTTATACTTGTATCAAGAAACTATAACTCGTGCTGTAAGGTAACTATAACTCACAGCCCTGCGATTCACCCTTTTCTCATCAATAATTTTACTTCAAAAGTTGCAGTGATATTATTAATTATTTCATAGGAGATGTCATCAGTGATGTAATATGTGGGGTAATTAGCAGTGCATGGCGAGGGCGCAAGTTATAGTTACCTTAGGGCACGAGTTATAGTTAGACACACACACACATAAGGGTAACACATAAGAGCCAAAGCTGCAGTGACCCAGCACCCAGGTAATATTAGTAATGAGCCTCACCAACTTCATGTCAGCTTTAAATATATTTTGTAAATTCAACCAAGTTTCTACAAACATCAGCTCATGAGTACTGATAATAGGCCCATTTTCATCACAAAAATAGACTTTTAACCATATATATATATTTTTCCCCTACTGGAGGTTGCCAGTAGGTAGTTATAGTTCAGACCACGTTTCAACAGGAAAAGCATGTTTTCACTTGCCTATATCTTTGGCATCGTTAGACAAATCTTCACAAAACGTTCCCCAAAAAAGTGCACCGGTGATTCTTGTTGCACTTTTAAAGTTTTGGGGTGATCTGTCAAGCAGGGGCTGAGAAAAAGGGGGGGGGGGTAAAATAAAAGTGTATTTTCCCATGCTAATTTCGATAGGGGCTTTGACCATGTGTACAGTCCGAACTGCTGGACGGAATTAATTTAGCAGAAAGGTAGATTTTGTGCCGCAGATCACACTTTCAGGTATTTGGTGTAAATCTGTTCAGTATTTGTCGAGAAATTAATGGAAATCAAAATTTGTATATTTGTGGCCGCGATTACTTCATGAATAATAACAAGCTCGTGCAGAGATCTGCAGAGCTCTGATTGGCTCCCAACACTTCAACCAGGAAGTGTTGGCAGCCATCCTGGGACTCGGCTTGAGCTGAGAGCCAAAACAAAACTGTGGAAAAGAAAAAAAAAAAAAGAAAAGGGGGCAGGATAGGAATATCCTGACCACGAAGCGCCTTGGTCTTGGGGTCCTGGAGGGGCCCTGGCAGGGCAAAAAAGCGCTTTTCTTTTTTTTTATGCATGGCACAATTCGCGTATATTCACGAATATCACTGTGAATATTAAAAAAAAAAGTGCGGTCTCCCGAGCCTGTTTTTCAAGAAGCCCCTAGGTGGGTCAAGTCCCAGTGGCATGCAGGTCTTTTAGAGAAAGCGCACGGGCCCCTTCCTTAGGCTCTTTAAGCCCCAGGGAGCACCACCTTCCGGGGCTTTATTTTAAATATTGGAGGGGGGGGGGGACGTGCAGACCCCTCTTCAAGAGCTCAAGGGAGTCCCAGGGCTCACCACCTCTAAAGAGTTTAACACCAATAATTATCGTGGGGTCATGTGGACCCCAGTGCCCTGGGGACCACAACGTCTCCGGGTCAGCATTTAAAATGTAAGTGGGTGGGCTATGTGGCCACCCTCCGGGGCCATATACGGCCCCGAGGACCACACCCCCGGGACCGGCCCATGCATTTTAAGGAAAGGGGGCCATGTGGGCCCCCTTCTGGTGTTATTAATGACCCTGGGGACCGCCACCCCAGTGCCCCCTGGACATAGCTGTTTGCTTTTGCTTGGCGGTAGCTGACAGATTCCACCAGGCAAAAGCAAACACTCCACTTTCAGCAAGTGGGGGCTGTCAAAGTGGTCCCACTTGCTGGAAGCAGAGGTTTCATCTCTTTCCCTGCCGTGCAGAAAAGCAGGCAGGAAAAAATATGAATCTATTGTTTTCGCATGCAGGGAGTTGCATTTCCAACAGCTCTGTGTGTGCAAGAGCAATGCTGGCTCCTACAGAAGGCGCAGGGCCGGCTGGGATGGTGGGGGCCTTGAGGCTCCCCACACAGTCCCCATTCTGCACACTGGGTGCCCTGGGTGGGACCAGAGCACTCAGGGACACATGGCCGGGCCCTAGGGGAAGGGGTCCCTGGTGCCGAAATCGGCCTGGGGAGTGGGGTTGTGTGGTCCCCCTCCCCACTCTATTTTGCCTGGGCCGGGGGATGGAGTCCCCAGGGCCGAAAACAGCCCGGGGTGGTCATGAAGCCCCCCCTCTCCCATTCAATTTAGGCTGGGCCCTGGGGGATAGGGTCCCCTGGAGCCCATATTGGTCCGGGAGGAGGGCCGCACAGTCCCCCCCCCCTCCTCCATTAAGTCATGGCTAGGCCCCGTGGGATGGGTTCCCCAGAGTCGTTCTGGCCCTGATGCTCATTTCACAAAAATTAAACCTCACAGTAAGCACGTACATATATAAACATAGCAGGTGAACCCACTAAAGCACCACTTCTGTAAAGGACATATGATCCTAACTCTTGGGCTTAGCGAAGGCAAAGTAAGTGGTTTTTTTTTGCAATTCTATATTAAAAAATGATCTGAAATGCTTCGTGGTGGTGGATGCATCATTATCTATTGGAGTGCAATCTGCATGTGACTGTGACAAGTGGGTTCTTTCTTGCTCCTTCCCAGGGGTGTAACAAAGGCACCCAGCTGCAGGGGGCCCCCTAGGTACAGTACTCAGGTCTGAGCGCTCCGGATAAAATCCAGAGCGGGGGACCCTCCCTGTACATTGCAGGGGGGCCCCTTAAACTTATGTTACGCCACTGCTCCATCCTCATGAGTGCAGAGTCCAAGGTTGTCCCTTTAAATGACCATGAAGAAATGTGCAAATCACTTGGAAGCTTTGCCCATTTGGTCCCGCCCACTTTAGCAGTATGCTACGGTCTTACTGCCTTTTGCAAGGATGATGGACAGCTTCATAAGTGGCCCCCCGGCACGTTTCCCGGAGTATGAGGACATCTCCACCAAACAAAGAAGCACTTACTTCATATACTTAAGAGGAAGGACCCTTGTTTGGTGGAGATTCACCTTTTTGTACTCTTGTCGTTTTCTATATAGGAAGATTCAGGTTATCACAAATTTTTGGATAAAGACACATGAGGAACACTCACATTGCCAAAACGCACACAAGGTCACTGGTGACATTTCCTCGTGCTCCATCATGCAGCTGTAGTGCAGAATACCTACTCGACATTTACCCAAGGAGGTAGCACTTAAGTATCCAGTAGAAAGCACCCCACTTGAGTAGATATTTTGTGCAGAACTGTGGACTCTTTTTGGATAAAGGGACAGGTGTGGGTGTGATGTGGCCCAGTCACTGACACAGCTACTGACACACCCACAGAACCTAGACACCCACTCAGGCACTCTCACATGCACTGACCGACCCACTCAGACACTGATACACCCACTCAGACACTCATGCCCCCATTCACAGATGCACCCACTCATTCTCACACCCACTCACAAGCCCACTCATTTACCCACTCACAGAACCACTCAGCACCAAGATGTCTTCGGGCAGGAGCATGCGCTTAATAAATCCTTTTTTCAATTAATTTTCATTTCATTCCATGCACCCACTTACAGACCCACTCATACTCTCACACCCACTTACAGAACTACTCAGAGATTCACATACCGATTCACAGACCCACATCAGTCACATAATGGATTCAAAGATGCATGCGAGTTAGAAGTAACATGAGCTGGTTACGTCACTCACCTTTTGATAAAATCCCAGCTGACTCAGAACATCTACAATGCTTTAGGCATCGCAAGGGGTATGGAGAGCGCAAAAGAAATAATACAATACAATGCAACTTAAGGTTTCCACCAGCATGTGTACTAAGTTTCAAATTATTGTTGGCGATTGCCCATAATATACATCACAGACTGTTGTAGTTATAAAGAGAAATCAATTACACATTTACATGAGTTAAAATCGTAAATCTTGAGAAAAACAGACAAAGGCTGTAAATTCATAAAAACACAACACTTTGGATAAGAACTGCGTGTTCAGTGTGCACTGTACCTTCTCTCACTTCAGCTGTGAGTGGTCAGGTTCTCAGTGGGGGCGCTGGGGCCCCTCGCTGACACTTGCTATGCTGAATGATGATGCATGCTCACTCCGAAAGCTCTCCCTAAGATGGTCAGACTACAGACAAATGCCTACTGTAGGCAGTAATGCAGACAGACAACCAGAGAGTCATAGCCAGACTCACCGAAACTGTGTCCTAAGTGGTTAAGCACCCCTCGCAGCGAGCCTTTCTTCGAAAACATTTAACAAGGGACGGCTTTCGAAAAGCACAACATAGAGGCACATTAGCAAGCGTTTTATTTTGTCCTTCTGAGTGCCACCTCCCATATGAAATCCTTACTGTGGGTAAGAGTGCCGACCTGCTCTCCTGGGACTCTTACCGATATTCCGCGCCGCTGCTCTTTGCACCATTTGTGCAAAAATGTGCTTAATGTGGCATCAAAGGTCACTATGAGCGTGTATGCCGTAAATTCAAATCTGTTGAGTGTGTGGTGGAGGAGCTTGGGGAGGAGTATAACTCCAATTCTGATGGCAACAATCCCCAAATCTTGTGTGTCCAAGAAAGTGTATTGTGTATAGAAGGTTCAAGTAGGAAGAAACCAGTGTGTGATTTAGTGGCTGGAGGTGTCCAGGTGTCTTTAGTAGCTGATTCAGGTTCTCCATTCACCATCATCAACAAAGATACATGGTCCAAATTATTTTGTGACAAAATAGGTTCCAGGCTAGAAAAAGCAGACATCTGTCCTCAGGGTTTTAATAGAGAGCATTTTTACCTTTTGAGTTTCGTACATTACTTTTTGAGTTTAAGGGTAGGAAGGCGGAGTGCAAAATGTATGCAGCTGTATCAGGACCTTGTGTTTTAGGTTGGTGGAATCAGGGAGTCTTGGGTATAGTGCTAGATCCTAACACTCCTGAGTCTGTTTTGATTGTAAGGAATGATAGTAATTACAATATGGCTGTTGTGAGAAGATTTCCATAGGTATTCACAGGTAAAGTGGATGAGCTAGATGGATTTGTCCACAAAATTATTCTTGAAGAAAATGCAAAACCATGCATGCACAAGTTAAGGGACATTCCTGTGAATTTTAAAGAAGAGGTAATCAATGAGCCCCAGAAACTGGTAGAGAGTGGTGTAATAGAACAAGTTAAATCATCAGATTTGAAAAGCAAATTGACACATTCGCCTCTGTGTTGACTTAAGATAGCTGAATAAGAATATTTTTGTAGTTATATTTCCGCTACCCAGAATTGAGGAAATATTAGCAACAACAAAGGGGATGCAGTGGTTTTCCACCATAGATTTAACAACTGCTTAACCACCGGGTACCTCCATACCACAGTAGCAAACTCATTACAGCATTCATAACTCTCATTCTCTGTTTTCGATTCAGAAGGGTTCCATTTAGATTAGCCTCCGCTGCGGCCATGTTTCAGCGCTTGATGTACAAATTATTCAAGGGTAAGAGCAACTTCAGTTTTTTCAGGATGACATCCTCATCATGGTAAGGGATAGGAATGAGCATGATACAGAATTGTTTGAGGTACTTAGTACTCTAGAGAAATTTGAATTGACCGTAGAAGAAACAAAATGCAGCTTTGTAGCAAATACCGTTACTTACCTTGGGCATGAGATCAGTTCAAAAGTCATTAGTCTCAAGTTGGCCCTTGTCGATGCTATAAGGAAAGCTCCTGTTCCCCAGAGCAAGGACGAAGTACATTACTTTTTAGGGTTTGCGGAGTTTTACTCCAAATTTGTACGGAATATTTCAAGAGAAAATTTACCATATAAGACAATTGTTGAAAAGAAGGTAATACCTTCCTTTGGTCAGATGACTGCCAGAGTAGTTTTGAAAGCATCAAGGAAGATATTTGCACAGCTCCAGCACTCCAAGGTTTTGATCCCTTGTGTAAAAGCTTTCTCACCACTGATGCTAGTGGAAAAGGTTTAGGGGCGGTATTGTCACAACTGCAGGATGATGGATATGAACGGATAGTTGTGTTCGCTTTGCGAGCCCTCACTCCTGCAGAGGAGAAGTATTCCGTCACTGAACAGGAAACTTTTGGGTGCGTCTGGGGGCTTAAAGACTTTGGACAATTTATTTGGAGTATTAAGGTGGTGATGAGGAGTGACCACAAGCTGCTGACTTCACAGGGTTTGAGTAATTTCCCCTCAAGGATCAGTAGGTTATCCATGCAATTGTTGGACTTTGTATATGAAGCATAGTACGTTCTAGGCACACGTAACAGGATAGCTGATTTCTAAAGTTGTTTACCTTTACCCGACAACAATGTAGCTAAGAGTAAGTTGGATGAATATTGTGTGGCTCTGGTAGCTAAAGAAGATTTACAGAGCATAGGACATAAAGAATGGATTGCTTCACTCCTACAGGATAATTTTTCGGGTGTTGTCAACAAATACGTTATAAAAGGCTGGCCTGAGAAAAAGATCTTGTTACTTTTTGAGAGGTGAGAGTTGAATTATCTGTGGAGAAAGAATTTTTGCTGAGGGGGCAATCTTGTCTTCCCCCCCCCCCCCACACACAACACTAAGTGAAAAAGTGATTAATTTGTGTCACAAAGGCCATCTTATCATTGTGAAGACGAAAAGTAGGGGCAAGCAATCATACTGGTGGCCTGGAGTAGAGAGAGAGATTGAAAAGGTGGTAAGGGATTGTGTAAACTGCACCAACTCGGAAAAGTCCATGGTTACGTTCAAACCACTGTTAAACCCCACAGCTGTGCCAGGAAAGAGTGGGGGGGTTGATATTTTTGGTCCAGTGCAAAATAGAGAAGGTACATCTAAGTTGATTCTAGTGTTAGTGGACCATTTTTCTAAATGGCCAGAATTTAAAGTGGTCTCCAGGGCAAATTCTGAAATGGTAGTGGATTTTTTGAAGGAGATGTTTTGTCGGGAAGGATTAACTAAGATTATAGTTTCTGAAAACGGGGTTCATTTCGTGTCAGATGTATTCAATGCATTTGTAAAGCAAATGGGATTAGTACATAAGGCCACATCTTTATATCATCCCGAGGGAAATGTGAATGTGGAGAATTTCAACAGAGTCATCAAGGGTTACATTGAGCTGTCAAACAGCAATGGCATGGATTGGTAGGAGGAAATGAGAAAAAAGTAGGAGCATATAGAATTGCCAAGTGCGTGACCACAGGACATAGTCCTTTCGAACTGATGAGGTGTAGTTCACCTCGCACCCAGGACAACATGAGGTGGTTGTGTAGTACCAGGAGGCAGAGTGGTCACCTAATGCAGTAAGAAAGTGCATGGAACAAGGACAAGAGAAGTACAAGCAAAGGTATGATTCATCGCACGGTGTAGAAAGGGTGGATCTCAGGGAGGGGGATGTTGTGACAGTAAAAAAAAGGAAGGTTGATCCGCAAGGGTGAGATTAGATTTTCTGAGCCTTTGAAGGTGATCAAAATTGTATGCAATTCCGCTTTATTGAGTGACGGTAAAGTGTGAAAGAGGAGGGCCCCCAATTCAAGTGGGTGTCTAGGTTGTAAGTCATTTGATTGGTTGGATGATGTATGTAGGGATTTAAATCGTTCAGGTGTTGGAAATCGTGGGCCAATCATGCCCGACCACTAATGTATTAGTGAGGATCCTGGGCAACCAGGTGGCGATGGTAATAAAACTATTACACTTGATAATGTGGTTTCTAAGCAAGAGAAGCAAGAGGGTGGTGATGAAAGTGGACCTACTACGCCTGTTAACAAACCTGAGGATGAAACTCCTCATCATCAAATAGTTTCCGGATATGGCAGAGTTTGTATGAAACCTAAACGTTTTAATGACTTTATAGGTATGTGAGTTTGTAGGAACTGCCTTTCGCATCTAGTTTTTCTAGAGAAATAATATTTCTTTCATTTGTTCTTTTATAGTATTGCATTGTTTGGCATTCACTGTTAAGGATTATGGTCTTTCTTTTTGGGGAATAAGTTTTATTTTATTAGGAGGGGATGTGTTTTGTTTATTTCTAGGATGTTAACTTGCACCTCTTGCTCGTGAGTATTGTTATCATTCCTTTCCTCACTTTTTAGAATGTACGGGTGGAGGGTGGCATGCAGATGATAGAATGCTGGGTGGATTCGAGCTGGGAAGTGGACGGTTGTACTGTTTCTGCACTTGTTACTCTGCATCTATGGGGTCCTGAGCGTGCATGAATTACTGATGGAAGAAACTAAAAGTCGATGGGTGCTAATCAAGACAAGATGCTCCTTGTGAAAGGGCGGCATGCCGTACCTTACGGTCAAGTCAGCCAACGACTGACGTGGAGTGACCCTGTCCCCTTCCCCATGCTGTATGCTGTAGTGGGTGGAAGAAAACTGTGAATGACACAATAACAGATCAATGAATGAAGAAAGCTGGCTGAAAGCCCCTTTAAATTAGCATATTGTACACCTATTTAAAAAAAAAAAATCAAAAGGTCTTGGTTAATGCCAGACTTAAAAAAGAAGGTAGCGGCTTTATATACATGTATGATACACAACAGGTAACTGTGTAATATTTTCGAATATAACCATTAAGGGGCTCCAGTGACAGCAAAGCACAAGGCCAAATGGTTCCTAAATGTCACCAGAATGCCGAGATGGCAACATAGGACCATAATACTGGGTTATTATCACCAAAATTTTGTTTCTAGCTGAAATGGATGAAAGTAATACTGCCAGAGTAGGTGCTACATGAGGTGTTTTTTGCTGCATAATTAAGATAAAACCACACTAGAATATCAACATTTATCCATTTGCTATTTGAATCGATAAAACTTATTGACAATGCCATAATGGTGCCTTGCACCGTAACCGTGCACCAGATCCCACCCTTGATCTATTTTAAAGTTCCCGTTAAAATACAGCCCCCAATCCTCTCTGCAGACGTGTACCATTGTCAGGGCCACCAGGATTATGCAGCAAAGTAGTGTACATGTCCAAAGTTTTGTTTTAAAATACACCACAAAGTAAAACTCTTAAGCACTATTCTACTGAACTTCAAAAATATATAACAGATACGAGTATTATTTACAATTTTAAGTGGGACAGCCAATTACAGCTCTCTTATCAGAGCCTGTAAATGGTAGTGCATGCCCTATGCTGCACCTCTCACAACAGCAGTGATTATTAAAGGGAGAGGAGAACAAGGGGCGAGCCAGTGCTTCCACGTGTGTCTGCTAACAGGTAGCAGCATTACAGACCTTGGAGGCAGGCCGATAATAATATTAATTGCCCCTTACCCTACATCTGTACTCTTCCCTGAGATTAGCTGGTGATACCGACTTGTCCAGATGTTAGTATTCTGCAGTCTGACGAGTCTGCATCGACGGCGATCGTTCAACGTATTAATAATATTAAGAATATATGTTTTATAAAGAGCCTTTTCCCATCTCTGGCACCCCAATACGCTAATCTACCCTCCCACTAGAAGCCCAGTTACAGATTCAAACACCCTCGCGGCCACCTTCATATTATGCCGAGACTCTAACCATCTTCGCCTCTTTAAACTACAGACCCCCTGCTGACTTAAGTGATACGTGTATTTGTACACCCTTAAGGATTTGAATGCACTTGACAACAGTCACATACATTTTATCTACTGAAGAACATTTTGTTGTAGTACGTTACCGCCATCTAACGGCCAAGGTTCATATTGCAGAAGCTGAGAAATAAATTCACCACAAAACACTGTAATTTACTAGTCGGCTGCACCTTTATGAACGAAAATGAAACTATCATCCCAGAAAATAGGGGTCATGGTAAACACAGTCCGCAGATAAATGAAATAAATTGTGTACGGACTTCGCATTTGTCTCTCGCCTGAGGCGGAAGCCGGGGGCTTTCTGTTGTATGCTATTTTAAATCACTTTGTCTATTTTTAAAACTACACTGTCGCTGCAGTCCTGCATTAATCCTACCTGTATTCATTCTCGACCTTAGCCCAGCGCGTACTGTTGTATCCTCGCACTGTGGAGAAAGGGTTCGGCCATCTTGGGTGAGGGAGGGGTAGCGCTGCAGTTGCTCGACGCCTCCCGCCCTCCCAGAGTACTTAATCAGGCGAGTAGCGCTGCGCGCTGACTTCGCATTTGTCTCTCCCCTGAGGCGGAAGCCGGGGGCTTTCTGTTGTATGCTATTTTAAATCACTTTGTCTATTTTTAAAACTACACTGTCGCTGCAGTCCTGCATTAATCCTACCTGTATTCATTCTCGACCTTAGCCCAGCGCGTACTGTTGTATCCTCGCGCTGTGGAGAAAGGGTTCGGCCATCTTGGGTGAGGGAGGAGTAGCGCTGCAGCTGCTCGACGCCTCACGCCCTCCTCATACGGATAAAAGGGTATGGACATCCGTCCGCGCAGCGGGCGAGCGCAGCGGGCACGCCGGCGGCGTGCCGAAGGCACGCCAAAGGCAAGCCCGTCTGCGCCCGTCCGCGCCTGGCCCGTACCCAGGGCCATGCCCCCTGGTCCGGCCTCTTTACACCCCAATCGAGTATATTCTCGCTCGGCCCTGATGAGGCTCCGACCAACCCACTCCGCTCAATGTACCAAACACGATTTTCTACAGACAACGATGGCTGCTAACCTGATCTGCCTCCATTGCAACACCTTGATTCATATCAACAACTCTAAGGCGCTTTTTACTTTGCAATGTGAAACTAACAAAGTGGTCATCCTTATGGCCCTCATTAATGCGCGCTCTTTGGGCAAACACAGCCAGGAAATAGCAGACCTCATAACTGACAATAACTTAGACGCCCTGTACATTACGGAAACGTGGACGGATGACTCTTCGGCCCCCGATCTTGTAGTGGCTGTTCCTCCCGGCTACAAAGCATATCGACAGGATAGGGTGGGCAAAAAGGGAGGAGGTTTAGCCATTATAATCAGAGATCGGTTCGAGGTCCGAACAGCACCCATCCCTTCCATCTCATGTGAAGCTATGCACTTTAATATAAAGTTCACAGCCCTTTTTAACTTTAAGGGAGTGCTTTTATATCGTCCCCCTGGGGCTAAAGCCGCCTTTCTTTCCAACCTCAGTGTAATTACTGACTCAATAGCCACCGAAGAGTCTACCACACTGATGGGTGACGTGAACTTTCACCTAGAACAAGTGGATGACAAGGACACCGCTGCCCTCATCTCAAACCTAGAAATAATGGGCCTTAGACAACTGGTCACCGCTACCACCCATATGGCAGGACACACGCTGGATGGTATTTTTTCCAACGTAGAAGGCCTGCACATATTAAACATCTTGCCTATGCCCTGGACGGATCATTTTGCCATATTTACCGGTCTGACAATTAAGGAACCACTCAGGAAGAAGGCTATTCCCATTAAGCCATGCCCCTTCAAAGTATGGAAGAGTCTAGATCAAAATGAATTTCAAACACTATTGGACAAAACTTGCCCAATCCTATCTGATGATCCCACTATTGCCACCTGTCAATTTCACGATTGGCTTGGCGATGCCACAAACCTCTTGGTACCCACCAAGCGCTATTCTACGAATAGAAGTACACCGACCGCTCCGTGGTACACCGAAGAACTCAGAGCTCAAAAACAAATAAGCAGGAATAGGGAAAGGCAATGGCGCAGTAGTTATGACGCCAAAAGTAAAACCATATACAAAGAATCATTGGCCGTCTATAAATCAATGATTCTTGCAGCCAAAAAAATATTTTTTTCAGAGCAAATCGAAAACGCTCAAAATTCCAGCAGACAACTATACCACATAACTAAAATCCTGACCGGTAATGCACCAGACTTAAATCCTCCTCCGTCACAATCACTCTGTGACGCGTTATCTGAATTTTTCTTTTCTAAGGTCAACGATATATACCAAGCCTTCACCTCCAAAATCAATATCAGTAAAGTCTCCTTCGCTCACACCCCCGCAAGTAATATCTTTACCAGTTTCAGGGCTCTCTCCATTGATCAAACAACTATCATTATTAAATCTATTAAATCGGGGTCGGCCCTAGACCCTTGCCCTTCCTCAGTTTTCTCCATGGCCATAGACACCATTGCTCCGGTCATTACACATGTCTGCAACACTATATTGACCTCCGGGAGCTATCCTAATTGTCTCAAAAATACGCTGGTAAAACCCCTGCTAAAGAAACCTAGCTTAGACAAGGAGGAGCTCAAGAACTATAGGCCCATAGCTAGCCTCCCTTTCCTAGCTAAAGTGGCAGAAAAAGTGATGAACCAGCAGCTTTCTGAGCATTTAGAGCAACATAAGCTCTTGGATGATACACAATAAGGCTTCCGTAAATACCATGGTACGGAAACTGCTCTCATCAAGGCAGCCGATGACATCAGAATCATCCGTGACCAGGGCGGTACAGCATTACTTGTATTGTTGGACCTCTCGGCCGCATTCGACACGGTCGACCATAAGATCTTAGTTGACCGTGTCGGGAGGATGGGTATTCATCATACGGCGAGAGAGCTACTTTCTTCCTTCCTGGCCGATAGAACACAGGTGGTCACACTGGGGCCATATCAATCAGCCAAGCTGTCACTCCCATGTGGGGTTCCCCAAGGCTCATCCCGGAGTCCGACACTATTTAACATCTATGTGTCGGACCTTGCTGGTATAATCAAAGCATTCGGGATGAGCCTAACCTCATATGCAGATGACACGCAACTGGTGTTGGCCATCAAGGGTGAAGGGATGGAAGTGGCAGAGCGCTTTCAAAATGCTATGTGCATGATCGGAGAGTGGATGGCAAGTAACTGCCTGAAGCTTAACTCCGACAAAACGGAGGTGGTCATCTTTGGATCCCTCTCTCCGACTTGGCCAACTCCTTGTTGGCCCCCAGCTTTCGGCACTCCACCTAGCCCGACCCCCAAGGTCAGGAATCTGGGAGTCATTTTCGATGACCACCTTAACTTTATAGCACACGCCAATAAAGTAGCAGCCACAGCACATTACAAACTGAAAATGATAAGGAAAATTATCCCATTCCTCCCAGAGGCTGCTGCCAAAACACTGGTCAGCTCCCTGGTCCTCTCATCATTAGATTATTGTAATGCACTCTTCTTAAACGCCCAAACCAGAGTCATAACAAAATTACAAACAATACAGAATGCGGCTGCCCGTCTTCTGTCCAGAACACCTAAGTTTGCTCCCATTCCCATCTCCGACACCATTAGGACATATCATTGGCTTACGATCAAAAACAGGATTAAGTTCAAATCCCTCTGCTTAGTTTATAAGGCACTCCATGATCAAGGTCCACGGCCCCTTAAGGACCAGCTTGTACAATACCGACCAACTAGACAGCTCAGATCTACGGCCCTCAACCACCTGGTGGTCCCACGCTCTAAAACAGCCTCCTGTGGTGATCGCCGCTTCTCAGTTGCGGCACCCAAGATCTGGAATACGCTGCCACAACAAATTAGGACTAGCCCTTCTCTCTTCCAGTTTCGTAAAAATCTGAAAACCTGGCTGTTCAACCAGTAAGGTCCTTTGACCCCTCCACTGCTGGAGAGAGTCAGCTGCCTAGTCTAGCGCCGAGATGCCTACGGGTATTCGTTTGCGCTCAACAAATGTCAGAAATAAATAAATACGGTGTAACTCCAGCACCAGTGCATGGGTATCCGATGACTCGGTGAGTTAAACACTCCCTCCGGAGACTACTAAATGCTGAACAGGGTAGTTTCCTTTAGCTGGATCATAAGCAAAAACAGCTTTCCTTTTTTGAACCAGTCTGTTGTAGCCTTGCACTGGAATGACAATGGAAAATGATCAACGAAGAACGCGAATGTAATAACTCGTTTGATCAGTTTTAGAGCATCCACCAGAAATCACGAGCAAATGGCGTGTGAAACAGTTTTACTCGGACTACTGAAGGGATACCCACCAAATCTTAACAAAAACATAACATATTACTCCGAACTCGAGTTTGGGTAGGTGAGAGGTTTGACGGGAGACCCTGTGTGAGAAAATAGGAAGTAAATCCCAATAGTCGACATTTTAAAGAAATAACAGTCACAATTGTAATAAAGAAATGTCTCGAACGAAAAACATTTGCATGGCTTTCTTACTCCCCAAAAGGCAAGAGCGTCTAGAAAACCCATGATCACACCCCTCAAATCCGCCCAGGGCTTTAAATGGAAAAAAAACTGGGGGTGCTCTAAAAGGGGTGGGGCAAACCTCTTAAAGGGGTGTGGCCTGTCCAAGTAGGGGCGTGGTCTAAATAAAGATAACTAGTGTAGCAGTACCCCCCTTTTCTGATAAGCCGTCAGCTCTCGGACTCCTCAGAGTGTCATCAGATTTGGAATTCCCTGCTCAGACTCGCGCTCTCTCCTCCCTATTAGATCAAGGCTATGTATGGATAACGCCATACACCCTCCCCAGTACCCCAAGACCGGTGTCATCATCCCGGGAAATGCCCAGGCAGACACCTCATGTATAGGGTGGCTTCACGTGAGGCTGAGTGTACTAGAAGCACTGCTCCCAGAAGGCAACGCGGCTTCACAGGGGTGAGTTTTAACGAAGCCACCAACCCCGTCAAAACATGGCAGAGTCCTCCTACAACGCGGCTCACCTGGCATTACGTCATGCCTTGACCTCCACCAATCAGTAGTGAGCAAAATGAGCATGCGCACATCAATGTGCATGCTCTCACTGCAGTCCAAGAAAGAAGAAAAGAAAACAGACTACCTCTGCGAGGCCCGAAAATAGAGACCCGTTTCGAGGCCCCCTGAAAATAACTGCCGGTGCTCAGACCCGGACAGACCCGGCCCACTTAAAGCCCTGAATCCACCACTGTAAAAAGTGGGCACCATAACTTGCTATAGAAATTGGTGGGGAGACAACAACAGTAGGCAGAGCTAGTCTCAGGATGACGGATGTTGCTTCATCGGCAGCGCGCCACTCCTTGACTGGAGAGCTAGCTTAGTCTCAGGATGAGCAAGGACCAGAAACCAAATTCTCGTGCAAAACTGTTGGGTCTAGAGTTCACTCTGTGTGCGCAATTTGAGAATAATTTGGACTAGGTGCGAAGGAAAGCACTTTATGAACCTCATCCAGAGCTTAATTTGAGACGCGTGTTGTTTGCCGGTGTTCGGCACCAGTATTTAATGATCAATTCCAGCACTGCATGGTGGCGCTATTAGTCCATTTGTGAGCTGAACACATCAGCAGTGAGTTTAACAATTTAATATACATTAAAAAATAATAATTACAGTGCGATCGTCATTCTTACAGCGTTGGGTGGCCTGAAATAGTCTATTGTTCCACTTGTAGAAATGTGATGGTTAGTAGTTTTGTTGGTACTGGCTTTTGCAAGTCCTAGCAGAGCCAATGGTGGGAACAAGCTACAGTGGCTTTCTGAGAAATACCATGGGCCCAGGCAATTATGATTTTACAAATTAGGCACTAGCAGCGTCGATTAAACTATATGGGGTTGTAATGTAAAGGAGCATGCAGTATGACATTTTTCACATAAAACAGAATGGTGCATCAGTTTTGCTGAACACCGAGTTACTACAATTTCCAAGTGATGTAATTAATAGGCTTGGGCAGAGGTTGCGGTGTTCGACATACCAAAAAACTCTGCAAAGCTGTGCGGGGTTCCGCAAGTGGCAGAGTGCATTAGGTCACGACGTTCGTGCTGATTTTTCAGCGCAAACGGCACCATGCACAGCGTAAGAGGGCGCTGCTTCTATCTGCTGCGCAAGTAGATTTTCTACTCGAGCGGCAGCTTCCATAATGTGAACGGATGGTCAACACGAACGGTCGAAAACATCTGCGACCACCAGCGCTTGCCAACTTAACGTAAGGAAACAACGCCGCTCAACTTTGAGGGACGTGGCTTTTTGGAACTCTGCATGCTCCGCAGAACAGAGTTCACTGCCCAAGACTGATATATAATATATATTCAGCCAAATCAGCTAATTGCATGTAAAACCGACAGTCTCCAGTGAGCTAATCCAATCTTATTTTGGCCAGTAGCAGAAAAGCAGGGTTTGAGGGAGGAGCTCTTTGCTGGCCAGTGTACACAGTCAAAGTCTGCAAGCATTGTTCTCCTGACTATTGATTCTAGCGAACAAAATCATATGAAAAAATGTTTCTTTGGAATCTCTTGTTTTAAAATGAATTTTAACTAAAATAATTCTGATATACCCTAGCACAGCAACGCAATCCGAGATTAAAAAAAAAAATATACTGTGTCAGCGCATAATCCTTTCAACAGAAACATATGCTTTTATTAGTTTGTCAGATTTCACGACAGACTGGGAGTTTCAAGTTTAATATTTTGAGGGTTTCCCACCACGATTGGCAAATTTAAATTACCTGGGACGAGGGATTAGTAATGGTGCAGAAAAACTCCATATTTGCAAGTAATTATGGTAGGAAAACCTTAAAGTTGTCCCTACAGTCTTCACTGTAATAGCATATTAACAGAGCCATTTTTTGGTATTAATATTATTTTCTTAACAGGTCTTCTTGATGGCTTTGTCTAGTTCTTGTCCGTAGGAATACGCACAGTTCTCTGGGACAAACACATTAGCAGTGGAAACGATCTGACATGGAGGCATCACTCTTGATTAAGTTTAACATTTGGGGAGGATCTTAACCCATACTATTTCGATTGAAATCAGTTTTTTTTGTGTTTTTTTTTTTTTTTTTTTTACATCAAACATACTAAGCAGTTACAGCTCATGTTCCTTGTCGCACCGCACGGGTACATTGTTCAGAACGGCTTAATGAGAGTTGAGCAACTTCAATACACATTTTTTAATAAAGCAACTACTAACAAGACCCTCAATACCCTTTCCTCCCGCATCCACCCCAACTTCCCTCCCCCAGATCCACATCCGCATGAATAAAACAAAGTGAAGTCTGACAAGGAGTTATACTGTTACTCCGGGGCCGATATTTTGATGAAGAGGCCTGCTGTAGTAATGCTGTGGTGCATCTGTCAGCAGTAATATTCTCTGGCACCTTGGACAGGTCAGTTCTCGATATTCCTGGGAGTGAAACTCGATACATGGACCCAGGTCTTTTGAAAACAAACCTCCTGGTGTTCCAGGTCTGCTGTAAGTTCCTCCATCCCCAACATGCCCCAGTCATTGAAGCCACTCTCCATAATTCGGGGTGCTCTTTGTATCCCAATGCGTCGTTAGTACCTGCCTGGCAGCACACAGAGCCATTGTCATGGCTTTACCCCTGGGGGATCGCAGGGGGTATGTTAGATGGTTGAGTAGTCCAGTGGCGGCTGGCATGTAAGAAGGGTAGTGGGTAGGGACGGACAACAAAAAAGCCATTAATACAAAAAAATAATACACTTACCTTTCATCCTGGCCCGACGTCTTCCTCGCTCAGGTGGAGGGCAGGCTCCAGTGCGGGACCAGGAAGCTGCAGTCACTAATACTGGAGCTGCTTTCATGCAGCATGAAAGCTGCGCCAGGATTGGACAGCACCGTGAAGAACCAGAACCTTTTGGGCCTGGCGGCGCAGGGTACGCCTTAATCTCCTGGGTTCTCCTGCTCAGCTACACAGAGACACGGGAACACTCTGTCGGCGTAAAAGATCAGATTTATTAGCTGCAGCTAGTACAGTTGTCCCAGAAGTACACGAGGTAGGTTCTCAGGAGACTGCCACTTCAATCCGTGGCGCACAATCTTTTATACCATATAGGTAACATATACATTAACCAAATACACACCCAGAATATACAAGAAAGAGCCAATAAGAAAAGTTGAAAAACAGGACAGAACCAATAGGAAAGGTTTAAAAACAAAGTGTTAGATGACTCGAAGAAGCCTTTCCTTCACCTGTGTTTGTCACCCCTCCTTCAAACTAATTCATTAACAGATCTACAACTAACTTGCAGGTGGCGAGATACGTTTGTGTGTATTGGAGGACAGTTGTGAAACGAGAGAATGCTAGCAGAGGACAGTGAAGGCCAGACGATAAGATAAAGTCAGAAAAGAATAGTGTGAACCAACAGATAGTTGAGACGGGGATTAGAAAAACCAGACAGGGATTAGTGTACTCGGCCAATCCTAACATCAGTTTTGCAAATAGAGGCAGAAAGCTTATTTTGTCACGAAGCTGCAGAAAAAGCAGAAAAAGACTTCGATCGCCGTGCTGCCTGAGTGATGGCAACACAAAATGGCGGTGGAGCACAAAATGGCGGGTCGATTCGATCACGATCAGAAATCGAAGTTCCTCAGACCCTCCTTTTGCCAGAACTCAGGCAAGATAGACTCATGTTAATCTGAGTCAATGTCGATAGCCATGAGGTCATCGAGCTGTTGCTGTAACATCATTCTTATGTTTTCTGTTCTTGGTGATTTGGGTTTAGGGATGCACATAGTAGCACAAAGGTCACAGATGGCGGGACCACAGTGCATACAAAGGCAACAAGAGAAAATAATGGTCAAAATTATTCCCAGGAATGTCAATGCTTTCCAACCCCATTTGGACAGTAGTCCCCAAAACCACTCCGAAAAGGACCAATCTCCTTCGTCCTGATGAATCGACTCAGAGATTATATGCAACTTGGAGATAGCTTGGTATACTGTCGGAGCGTCATTAGGTATAAAAATACAGCAACTTGACCCGATCAATTTGCACACTCCACCACGATCTGCGAGAACAAAATCTAAGGCAACTCGATTTTGTAAGGTCATAAGACGGTCCGCCTGTAGTTCTGCCGTGATATTACTTAAGGCTCCTACAGTGATGTCTATTGTGGTCTCTACGACCCGGACCAGTTGCCTTATATTTCTGCTGTTGGCCATTGGACCCCAAAAAGGAAGAAATCCTTTGAGGAAATCTCCTCCCTCTTGTCCTGCTGTGTCTTTTGAATCAATAATCCCTCTGCCATATCTGTTCCGATGATAGTTTGCAGAAGCGGTGTATGTGGGGGGAAGAAGGAAAGCTATATAGCAGGTACCATAAAAACCCGTTGGTAACCACGTGTAAGCTCTATTGTGGCAGATAAAATACGTGCCTTGAGGTGGCACTAGAGGAGGCGAGTTCTGAGAGGAATAAACGTATGTGTGGGAACAGTTATTTCTTTGTATGGTGTCAGAAGAGCGATCATTTATTTGCAGACAGAAATTTCCCTGATGAGGAATCATCCAAATTGGTGGAGATTTTCTTTGTTTAACCTTATCACTAAGGCTAGTGACATAATGGGTGACGTTCCAGTTTGTGTACGCTTTCGTCAACGGAAATCTTACTATTTTCCATGATTTTAGCCATAGCTACCATTCCCTTTATCAATGAACTATGACTAAAATCTGGACCACCCCTATATGAACTAACGGATCGTTTGAACTTGCTTTGGTAGGCATTGGAGAAAATTTCAAAATAAGCCCAAGCAGAACCCTCATAAGAAAACGGGAGAACTAAATATGGCATTCCTTTCTCTGTGGTATGTGGCATAAGTCCACACACCCAACAGTCAGTAGTATTGACCACTAACTGGTGTTGATGTAATTAACTGGACAAAGGAATTGTTGTAATATTCAGCTCTTCTAAAGAGTTCATGTTGAGGAAGGGTATGAAATATATGTGGAGAGACAGTAGAAGAAGACGAAGAGGAAGAAGGAGAGACAACTTTTTGCTGCAAAGCATAAATAATCCAACCTATCAACGCCAAAACAATACACAATAATATAATAACACATAAGGTTATATTAAAATGACTGTACATTAATTTACAGGATTCTTTCTTCATATTATCCTTTCTCTCTCGTTTGCCTAGTGTAGTTTCCATCTTTCTAATGGATGCTCACGGCAATCTTCTTCGATCACTCAATTATGATTATCTGCCGTCCTATGACACTGCAAGTCCTGCAGGCCTATTGCCACTACTCAGGTCACAATCAAGACTCCTAACATGACCCTGCAACCGGGACAGAATACTACACAAGAGAGAGAAAAATCTTAAGTGTTCTTTGGTCTAGGTCTCAAATTATAATGTTCTTGGTTTGGTACAGTCTGGTCTTGGAACAATGTTCGTGGATTTGTTGTATCTAAGCAACAACGTGGTGTTATCGCTTCCTGCAGAATGTCGTCGTCCTCTTTCTCAGACAGTGTCCCATTCAGGCGTGCATCACTAAAAGGTACGAATCGTGGAACCTTCTCACTCTGAGTCACCAATGCCCCTGCGCACCCATTGATCGTAGGGTAAAGGCAAAGGCACTTTCTTACAATGCACGCCGTGAATCCAATTTTTCTTTCCTTCAACTTTGACTGCTGTTCTCGTGGTTAAAAGTACCAAACAAGGCTCCTTCCACCTGGGCTCCAAATGTCTCGTCCTTTGGAAATTCTTGGTGCAGACCCAATCACCTGGTCGGATGGAATGACCTGGATCTGTGGAAGCCTCTGGTAAAGCACTCTGAACCTGTTGATGGAGAACACGCAATTTAGTCGTAAGATCATGCAAGTAGTCAATCAACATTGGATATGGTAAGTCTGAGTATTTCTTAGGGCGAGGAGCTCCCCATACGTTCGCCGGGCGTCCAAAAACCACTTCGTAAGGGCTAAGTCCCAAACGAGAGTGTACTGCAGTTCTGGTGGACAGAAGAGCTAATGGTAAAGCATCAGGCCAATTGAGTCCTGTACTAGCCTGAACTTTTGCTAGTTTTAACTTTAAGGTTCCGTTGTAGCATTCTACTAAACCCGCTGACTGTGGATGATTTGCCGCATGAAACTTTTGCTTGATACCAAGACCCGCACAAACTTTTTGCAGGACTTGGCCTACAAATTCGCTCCCATTGTCACTCCAGACAATGCGCGGCAAACCAAACCTGGGGAAAAATTATTTTAGTAGAACTTTAGCTGTGGATAAGGCTGTGTTGTCTTTTAGAGGGTATGCTTCTATCCATCTTGAAAAGGCGCATACTACCACCAGAACATATTTGAGGTTGTTGCATCGCTCCATATGAATATAATCTATCTGCAACACCTCAAATGGATATGTCGGAGGAGCAAAGTGACCGTCTGGAGTTGGGGTTCCCTTTCCCGGATTGTACATCAAACAAACAATACAATATTTCACTACATTGTCTGCACACTTCGGGATTCCTTTATTTTGCCACACTGGAGCTAGAAGCTTACATATACCTTTTGCACTTAAGTGGGCTGGACCATGCGCCAAAGTAACCACTGGGAGTACATATGCATCTGGTAACTGCCAACGTTGATGTTCAGATAATTCCACCCAACAACCCATCTCAACTAACATTCCCGTGCTTTCTGTCCACCTACTTAATTCCTTCTCTGTAGCCTCTTCCTGAATTGATTTTACACTTTCTACTGTATTCTCATACATTCCTCTCTCTCTGACCCAATTCGCAGGACCCGCCACATACATTCGACTCCTAACATCTCTCGCTGTCTTTTTCGCTACTTCATCTGCAAATGCATTTCCTCGGCCAACATCATCTGTAATCTTTTTGTGTGCACTACACTTCACAATCGCTATTTGGGTGGGTAAGGCAAGTGATTCAAGAAGATCAGTCACTAACTGACCATGCTGTATTTTGGTGCCATGTGAAGTGAGGAATCCCCTTTCCTTCCAAAGACGCCCAAAGTTGAACGCTACACCAAAGGCATATTGACTGTCGGTGTACACGTTCACTCTTTTTCCTTTTGACAATATACATGCTCTCGTTAAAGCTATCAGTTCTGCTGCTTGAGCTGAATTGTGTCTGATACGTGCTGTTTCCACAACTGTATGTAAAGTAGTTACAGCATAGGCTGAAACTGTATCTCCATTAGACATTTTAAAGCAAGAACCATCTACCCATAGAGTTCCATCCAGATTCTCTATCGGTGTGTCTTTCAAATCAATTCTTCCTTTTGTCTCTTCCTCAGTACGAAAGAAACAATCATGTTGCTCCTCAACACTTTTCTCATCTAGAAGGGGCAACAGAGTAGCTGGATTTAGGGTATTACATCGTTTGATGTGTACGTGACTAGACAAAAGCGTCAGCTCGTATCCAGTTAGACGAGCACTCGTAAGATGCTGCGTTTTCGTTCTGTTTAGTAAGGTATACACTGCATGTGGTACCATGACAATGAGAGTGTTATCCAACACTATTCCAGCAGACTGTCGAATAGAAATCGCTGCTGCTACTGTTGCTTTGAAACAACTAGGCAATGCTTTAGCTACTGGGTCTAACGTAGCTGAAAAATATGCACATGGTCGCTGTTTGTCTCCAAATCGCTGCGTTAAAACGGACAACGCACACCCTTCTTTTTCATAAAAGTAGAGCGTAAAGGGCTTACTGTAATCGGGAGTACCCAATACAGGAGCGGAACATAGAGCAGTACGTAAGTCAGTAAAACTCCTTTGGCACTCATCAGTCCAAGGAAGGGGCTGAGGCGTATCTTTCAAAGTGAGTGCCAACAAAGGCTTGGCCAACAGAGAGAAGTTAGGGATCCACTTCCTACAGTAGGAAGTAATACCCAGAAAGGCACGTACCTCCCTTTGTGTGGATGGCACAGACATTCGCGTGGTCGCCTGAATTCGTTCTGGTGTTAATCGTCGTCCCTCCTTTGATAGGAGATGACCCAAGTAGGTAACCACTCGGCGGACATATTGTAGCTTGGAAGGTGAAACCTTATGATTCACATTAAACAAATGGCGTAACAATGCAACTTTGACATTTTTGCAAATATCTTCTGAATCAGCAGCGATCAACAAGTCGTCCATGTATTGTATAAGAGCAGCACCAGACGGTAAATGAAAAGCATCAAGATGACATTTTAAAGCTTGACTGTAAATAGAGGGACTTTCACAATAGCCCTGAGGTGCGCGCTTAAACCGGAAGCTTCGGCCTCCAAGAGAGAAGTCAAAACTGTCCCTACTCTCTTCTGCAATGGGAATACTAAAGAAGGCATTCTTTAGATCGATAACAGAGAACCAAGTCGCTGTGGAAGGTATCATTGTCAACAGGGCAGTGATATCTGGTACTACGGGAAATTGTGGTACAACCATTTTGTTTACCTCCCGAAGATCAATTACGAAACGATATACAGGTGGCTGAGAAGGATCAGTGCGTTTAAGAACAGGAAGAAGGACTATTGCATGTGTTTCCTCTCGTTTCTTCAACCACACCCTTCTAAATCAAATCATGAATGATTTCCAAAAGCGCTTTTTCACCTTCAGTGGAAATTCTATACTGCGGAATACGCGGCAATTCAACATTAGGCTTGAGAGTGACAACATAAGGTGGAATTTCGAGACAGCCCACATCGTTCGGACCCGTGGCCCAAAGTGTTGCTGGAAGAGAAAGCAATTCAGGTGGAAACTGATCTTTGGACAAATACATTGGAGAAATCAATTTCTGTCCTAAAGAAAGATGTACACCAGAAGGAGAACAATATATTGTAGCATGCATTCTTTTCAATAGGTCCAAACCCAACAGATTCTCACCGCAACCATTCGTCAAAAGAAGTGGAGCTTCCAAATCATAAGGGCCAATTGAAATAGGCAAAGGGCAAGAAACTGGGTTACGAACAGGGGTGCCAGAAAATCCTACAGAAACATTTGTTAAGCCAGACAAAGGTGCCCCAGGGAGTTTAGAATGAATGATAGAACTTCTCATCGCCCCAGTATCTAGAAGAAATGGCTCTAAAACACCCATTGTAGTGACGTTAACATAAGGACCACTCTGATCTACTGGAATCGACACAACTCCCTTACTCTGTCTATGGCTGTCCTAGTTAGTGTGAAGATTTTCATTCTCGCTTTCAACATAACAATCTTCATTATAATATTGCGTAGACCTAACATTTTGCTGATCAAAATAGTTACAGAATTGGGAGGAGGAAGGGAACGTTGTTCTTGAGTTGACATACCTCGACCTCTACCTCTGTTTGCTGACTGGAGGCCAGCACGACCTCGTGGAGCAGATAATGCTCCATTGCGCTGCAATAAAACCGGACAACTATTCTTAAAATGACCTTCCTCTCTACAATAGGCACATTGATTAGGTCCTAACAAAGGTCGCGGAATGTATGGCTCAGGTTTTTGATACAACCTCTGAAACTGCGAAGGTTGCTGAAATTGAGGCTGAGCATGACGAGGAGGATAGGCTTGTTGCAAGAGAACCTTCGTTTTTAATTCTTTCGTCTTTTTCTCTTGCTTTTCTTTTTCTTCTTTATCTCTGTTTTTGTAATATTGTGCAGTAGCCAGTATCTGGGCAGAAGAAGAAACAGCCCATGAACTTTCAGGATCTTTCAATTTGTGTGACAACTCGGGAAGCAAATTAAATACGAATTTGTCCACAAATAATCGCTGACCACCCTCTGTAGGTGAAGAAATCAGAGACATTCTCGTCTTTCTTCTGTTTGCATGCTGCTAATTTATCCCAGTTAACTCTCAATGCAGGCATCATCGTTTTCATTAATGTAATAATCCTACCAGGGAGTTCCGAAATCAAAGCATCAGGCTTTGCACCACCCACTTGGTCTCTCTCTGTGGCAATTATAATATCCCAATTAGCACATAATTCCTGGGCGCGATTCTCTTTACGAATCTTAGCCCATATTGTCTGTGGGACTACATTTCCCATCAACATATCGATATCAGCTAAATTCATGATGCAAGCGTCAACTGTCTGTGATAATTCTTTATAATAACCCGCAGGGTTTTTATGAGGATCCGGTAGAGTCTGTTTAAGGGCCAAAACTTCAGATCTCTTCCAAAGGACATGTACCCATATACGCTGAAAATGAGCGGGAATAGCTGGATTAGCACCTGCTGCTGCAACCTCTTCCTTCCATACTGGAGGAACCTCTCTCATGGGATAATTTTTCAATGTCAGTCTAACCGAGGGATCGGAATCAAGAAAAACCTGAGAGGACAATAAGGATCTATAAGAAATAAGTGTCCTTACAGCTTTCTCAACCTTAGAACCCACAACAAGTCCTTTATCAAAGTCAGCCTGAACATCTAACAGATCTTGTGGGATCGGACTCGAATTCACATCTTCCCATTCTTTAATGAGAGTATCACACATTATATCGAAAACATATCTTTGCGTAGGCGCATTTCATTGTGAGAAAGTAGGCATAATGTCAGGTACACTATACTGAGGACCCTTATTGATCCATTTACGTGCGAGAGAGTCCAACCTTTCTCGTTCTTCAAAATCTGGAAACTGACTGCGAGATTGTCTTCGAGCAAAAGCCGGAGACACATTTAAAGCTTCAAAGAAAGGAGATAGAATACCAGTGACGGTGTCCTTAAGACGCTTACGCACAGACAGAGAATTAGACATAAGAATAGGGGACAAAGTATTAGGCGAACTAGTGGAAGGAGAACCGATAATTGCAGGAGGTGCAGAAGGCAAAGGAGATCAAAGATCAGAAGATGAGAGCAAAGAAGTTGAAGTTAAAGGCAACACTGGCAGAGGCGGTAATACTGGAGGAGGCAAATGCGGAAGAGCCGGAACAGGCGGAGGTACCACTGGCAGTTGAACAGGCTGTGACAACTGGGGTGCATTAGTACCTTGTACATAGGGCGGAGGCAACCTCAATAAATGGGACATTAGGGGATCTTCTTCTAAATCTTTCTTGTTATCGGAAGGGGAAACAGGCAATACCGGATAACATTTATCTATCGCCATACGATGTTGTCTATCTGAAATTTCCATCGCATTATTAATTTCATCATCTTTGAATTGTTGGGCAGCCTGTATAATTGTCATACCTTGTGCTTTCCTATCTCGTTTTGCTTGCTTAATTTCTCTCTGTTTGGCTTCCTTACGCCAAAGGCGGAAAGAGTCAAACATTGCCGGCTGGGCTTTTTTTTTTTTTAATAGAACTGCTTCCAAATTATCTAGCACATCAGATTTGAAACTACCATTTTCTGGCCATTTTAAAACACCATCTTTCTTCGTATATCGGGTACATGCCTCGTTAAAGGCACTGGGGCCAACACCATGTTTTGAATAGAGCTCATATGTGGGAGTTCCAACCAAAGGAATCGGACAAGAGTCCTCAAGTCGGGAATCCCTATTACAACCAAAGCAACAAAGTTTTCCAAACTTAGTCAGACCAGGCATCTCGTGATTTCACCTGACTGTTCACAAACTTCAAGGGGGTAAAACTCAGTTTACGCAGCACAAATGCACTTACCCTCGGCTTTGGCTATTGCAATAGTTGAATCTAAGGACCACTAAGAAACAAAGGACAAAAATTGTGGGCGCAACCCACGAAAATACTTAACTAAGGACGTCTTCTTACACCAACAGAGGCCCGTCTATCGTCTCGCCTTACCATACATCACCAAAGGAAGGGCCAAGGCAGGGCGGCAGTCAGGGCAGCAGTCGTTAGTAGCCGTCAGGAAGGAGTAACCACGCTGCAAAAAACCTTCGGACCACTTTCGACATACAGGGGTCGCTTGATGTGGCTCGCGATTCCTCCAGAATTTTCTTGCGGGGTTCCTCACGAACTTCGGGCAGAACCGGTACCACTGAAGCCGCCCCTCGTTGGGCGCCAGTTGAAGAACCAGAACCTTTTGGGCTGGCGGCGCAGGGTACGCCTTAATCTCCAGGGTTCTCCTGCTCAGCTACACAGAGACACGGGAACACTCTGTCGGCGTAAAAGATCAGATTTATTTGCTGCAGCTAGTACAGTTGTCCCAGAAGTACACGAGGTAGGTTCTCAGGAGACTGCCACTTCACTCCGTGGTGCACAAGCTTTTATACCATATAGGTAACATATACATTAACCAAATACACACCCAGAATATACAAGAAAGAGCCAATAAGAAAAGTTGAAAAACAGGACAGAACCAATAGGAAAGGTTTAAAAACAAAGTGTCAGATGACTCGAAGAAGCCTTTCCCTCAACTGTGTTTGTCACCCCTCCTTCAAACTAATTCATTAACAGATCTACAACTAACTTGAAGGTGGCGAGATACGTTTGTGTGTATTGGAGGACAGTTGTGAAACGAGAGAATGCTAGCAGAGGACAGTGAAGGCCAGACGATAAGATAAAGTCAAAAAAGAATAGTGTGAACCAACAGATAGTTGAGACGGGGATTAGAAAAACCAGACAGGGATTAGTGTACTCGGCCAATCCTAACACCAGTTTTGCAAATAGAGGCAGAAGGCTTATTTTGACACAAAGCTGCAGAAAAAGCAGAAAAAGACTTCGATCGCCGTGCTGCCTGAGTGATGGTAACACAAAATGGCAGGTCAATTCGATCATGATCAGAAATTGAAGTTCCTCAACCGGAGCCCTATACTGTATACACAGGTCTTTTTGGCCATCACAAGACGGCCGGCCAAGAAGACCTGCGCAGTTTAATCGTACGTGCAATGCCTATCACTGCTTTTGGCTGCTGTCCGACTGGCAGCAGCAGATACCAGAAAGCCCCGCCCCCTGTTCTGACGCTCGGCTCAGGACGGGGTTTGGAAAACTAAAAGGTAATAAATTAAGTTTATTAGCATTTAATTTTTCCATATCTAGGGGCAATTTGGCTCGTGGGGCGATGCTCCTCCGCCATAATGGAGGAGCCGCCCCTGGAGTAGACCCAATGTAGCGTACACTGGGAAGCGTGGTATTTCAGTGTTAAATACAGTGTAGATGCTCTTGAGCACTTACTCCCAGAATTTAGTCACCCTAGGGCAGCTCCACATGAAATGTGTTTATTATTGTTCCCCACAGTTACTCAAGCATGTGAGGGGGTGGGGGGCTGTGTGCCATTTATGTATACATAGTGGCATGTAATACCAGCAGTATGCCCTCCTAAAAAGGGTGTCCTTGCCTGAAGTTCTGGTAGCGGAGATCCGTGCCCTGGTGTAGAGGTCACTCCACTCCCTATTTGTCAGCTGTCGCACTAATTCAGTTTCTCACAGAGTCTGCGCTGCTGAACGGTCAGCATCGTTCTGTCATCACAGTAATGTATATTATGTTGGGAAGAATGTGCTTATCTCGCTTTGTGATGAGCCATTTCTCAAATGGCGTTAAGGTTCTACTCGCTGTGCTTTTAATGGTGGCTTTCATGACCCATTGACTAATTTGCCAATAATGCAGTTGTTCGGTCTTGGAGAGGCCATAATCTTGTTTTAATTGTTTCAAAGAAAGCATTCCATCTGCTTTAAATAGGTCCCCCACTCTTTTGCAGTTAGGCTGTTGCCAGGCAGGTAGTTCCCGTTGCCGCTGGAATGAAGTATGTAATGCTCAGTATTGGGGTCAAGGGTGGCAGCAATATTGCAAGTCCCTATACCCCGCAACCCTGACCCATATTTCCTCTGTCGCCCCTACTACCAGGGAAATGTCGACACTTTCTGGTTCATGTTTTCTTGGTCATCCATGGGATTTTCCAAACCTGAATGCCGACAACTGCTTGGTCGAAAAAACACCAATGCTTTTATGTATTGGGGCGATGCCATTCCACCATATAGCGGAGCTATGCTGCTGCATAGTAATGAAATGAGTAGGGAACTCCCAAAACTCCCTCCTCTGTTGTCTGAGAAGTCCTGCGTTTAGACATGCAGGGGTTTCCTCCTTCCTATAAATTGGTCCAAGCATCCCTGCATTTTCTCTACTGTACCCCTTGGTGGGGAGATCGGGATTGCATATAATATTTTCAGGAGTAGGGTCATCTTACCTGCCACTATAGGTCCCAGCCATGTCAGTCCCCCATTTCTCCTGTTGTGAGCAGCAGAATGGACAGAAACCATACCATGCAGTAATATCTTTATTGCATGTTAAGAAGATAAAAGAAACAATGTGATCTAACACTTAGCAATGCCCAGATAACTATTTCAGAATACTATGTCAATTCACTCTTATCAGTGATTAAAAACCTTGTCTCGATATTTTGACAACTGTAGGAAGGTGGATATCTGACTATGGTTACCCCCAACTTTTTGCCTAGTGTCTAGCTGGTTTTTCGACTTAGTTGGCCTGAGATCCTGCCATTCAGGGTCTCTGGCTGTCTGCTCTCTCTTTAAAATGGACTCCATGTACCCTAGGTACATAACCAATTGGTAAGGATCACCTTATTGGACCCTGTACAGTGTACCCTAGGTACCCAGGGCATAGGTGTACCCTAGGCCTCCCAGGGGCTGCAGCATGTATTATGCCACCCCTGGTCTGGCCTTCCAATCAGACACAACTGGCTGATCACTCAGCTGGGGCAAGGTCGTGTAATCACCCCTTGCTTAGATATAGTATGCCTATATCTACCCTTATATATAGACACATGTGTACCTATCAGTCACTCCTATGGCAGGCCTTAACAATCCTGGAGGCAGAGTGCTTGGTAACATGTGAGATGGTGCTCTAGCATGAGCTGAGCCTGTCTGCAGCTTTCGGAACCATGTCCTTATAGCTGTTCTATGATATAGCCTACCATATACTCTTAAAGTGCCTTATAATCTTAAACGGTTATGGTAACTATGGTTTGGCTTTATCAAAACATGTCGTGTAAGGTGTCTAACACTTTGGAATAATACCCCCATACCATTTCTGGTGATGAGGATATTATCCCTCCCTTCTAGAGGGAGAGACATGTTAAAATCCTACTTTGCTGTTTAACTCTAACCAAAGCCTCAGCATCACAAAATGGATGCTGCTGCCACAGACACAAGTCTGACCTCCTGCAGCTGGGAGTGATCCCAGCCAGGGAGGCCTGGACAATAGGTTTCCTGCTTGGGGAGGTGCTAGCACCTCCCCAAACAGCCTTTAGTGTATTGGGGCAGGGTGGGCTGAAAGGAATGAGACATGCCTGGGGCACACAAGGTGTTCCTTGCATAGTCCAGTTCAAACCGGCGCTGGGGCACTCCAGCCCCAGCTCTGGCGCGAAACTGGACAAAGGGAAGTGGGTGTAACCACCCCCTCCCAGGTCCCACCCATAAGGCGTGACCTAGCAGGTATCCCAGCCCCCCAGATTAGTATAAGAGTGGGAGTTGGGCCTCAAGACTTTGGATTATCCTGAACCTGCAAAACTGAACAGAAACTCTGGACCTTCGACATTCGACGAAAGAAGAAGACTGAAGAATCTCCCTTGTAGCCAAGGAGTGGCTACCCTGTGCAAACAGGCACCATCAAGAGACTACCCTTTGCTTTGCCCACGTTCTACGAGGAACCGACTACAGAGCCCGACCAGAGCCTTGACTTCCAGACTTCTCCGACCCTGATCCACATCCACAGCAAAGCTGAGATCCGTGGAGGCGACGAGCGACGTGGGACCGGCTACCTGGAAAAAGTGGCTAGTAACTTAAAGCGCAGCTTCTGAGGTACCCTCGAAGTTGTGCACCGGGGATTGAGAAGCCCCAACCCCAAGCACCATCTGCACCGAAGATCAGCCCCCCACACTCCACGAGTCCTGCGTGGGGCCCTTCAGCATTTTCCTGCTTGCCGCGTCTGTCCGGTTGCTTGCCCGCTGGCTAGTGGCCTTTGTGACGACGCACCCTGAAATCTTCTGCGCTGGTTTGGCTCCTCCAGACTGGCTCCCGCTTCTCTGCAAAGAAGAAGCACCCCAGACCTTCCTGGTCTGCACCAGAAGCAAGTCCTTTGTTCTTCGTGGGTTCCGCTTGCCAAGGCTTGGTGAGTCCTAGTCCAACTTCGACGCCGCCGACAGCAAGAGCCTTCGTGGGACAGCTCGCCTCCTGGTCATCCTCGACGCTTCCTGGTCCTCCTGGCTGCAGCGACAAGCTTCACCTTCACCTGCAATCTTCACGACATCGCCTGGTTCCTTCCTGGTTCCACGTGGTCACTGGCTAGTGACCTTGACTCTGTCCCTTCTGCTTGCAGGTTTCTTCTCTTCTTGATCCCAGCCTTGGGATCCACCGGACACTCTTCACTGACTGCCTGTCAGCATCTTTCTTCAGGCATCCATAGGAGTCGACGACAAAAACGACGCATCTTCACCCCTATGCACCCGCAGCCTGTGGGCTAGGTAACTTGGGTACTCTGGTGCTCATCAGGATAGTGACTATCCTAGTGTCTAGTTTTCAAGTCTCAACTTCCTAGCTACTCCGGAAGTGTCCTAAATCTACCGTTTTCTAAACTGTACTATTGCTATTGACTTTTACGCATTACGCGTGAGTGTTTCCACTCTGCACACGAATCCCGTGGGCCTCCCACTTCCTAACTAACGCTAGTGTAGTGTAGCCCCAGCGATTCCCTAGGCCTAGGCCTATTCTATTTCCGTGACAGTGGTTCTTATACCACTTACTTAGTATATGGTTTGCGTGGCCCCTAGGGCCTAACTGTATTACTTACCTGTGTGACTTAATGTATGCTTAAATAAGACTGTGTTGTACTTACCTCTAATCTCATAAAGAGTGCTGAGGGTTTGACTAGAATAAATACACTTTATTTTATATATATATATCTGTTGTGGTGTCCTTTCATTTGGTATTCAAGGGATTATATATGGTATCACAGCTGGCTTCACATGCCATTCAGAGTTTAGCCTAAGACTGCTCTTGTCCATGCTACCACTAGGATAGCTGGTCTATAAGGTTGACTTTACAACCAATCACCATAAGGGTATTTGGACTGATATAAGGTGTACACTATAACTAGTGACATCATACATCAGGCCAACTTCTCACAACAACTTTTAAAGCATTAGATAGAATTAATTTATTCATGATGCACATTACAGTATTAAAGAAATGCTTTACTGCACACAGTTGCTTATCATTTAATCAGGGCACTTACAGTACAACCAATATGGGTGGGCTGTGTGGGAGTAAAACAGCATAGTTAAATAGGAGCACAGCTGATTTTCATTACTTAAACTGTGTTTACTTGCCTATATTTCAGTTATATGCATAATACAAAATAATACGAATTTCACCATTAATTATTGAATGCAAGTGTGTTGTTGATTTTTAATGGAATAGGCAATATTATTGGATGAATTTAATGCAAACAAAAAATTATTTGCCCTAATTGCGCAATAAGATTAGGAGTAGGCGGTATCGGGGGTCCTGATATCTATCTGTTCCGTCTCGGATCCATACATTATTTTCGTGGGTATATGTAGTGATCCAAATCCTCTGGCGAGACACCCTTTTAAATTTAATACAAAAAACTCTTGGCGTTCTTTGTGTTAAATTTGGCTTAAGTCAGCAGTCAGAATTGTACATGGAATTTATGCCCGTGCTTAGTGCTGTCTATTTCACCAAATTAACAATAGTAAGACAAATATGAATGTCTTGATGAGCTCTCCTTTTTTTATGTGAATGAACAATTTCATTGGGATCTATTTTGTTTTTGATTAATTTCTTTTGGATTTAAAAAGTGCGTATTTTATGCTTTTTATTGTGTTCCTTTCCAATACTTATTAAATTTGTACAGAAGTGCCTTAAACATCCTGAGTGGAGTGATAATTGTGTGGAGTATGAAGGTGGTTGCATATGCCGTGTGAATCATTTCTATGTAGGGTTTCTCCAAAGGGAACATTTATTTTGAACTTTTAAGTTACTGGGTGCTCCATCCCTTTGGACTCTAAGAGCCCCTCTCCTTGGTTTCAAGGATTTAATAGTATGCCAACACATATACATAGATACTTGCCATGTTTCTTGTGCATCCAGCGATGGCAGCTCCTTCCCCCAGATCTCCGTAGGCAGAGTAAAAGAGTCTTCCCCCGCTGCTATTAATGACCAATACCAAATTGAAATTTCCTTTTTTAACACCTAATTTCCTTGTATTTTCCATTCCAATTCTTTGTTTCCGGTTTCATTCCCCTCAAGGGTTTTTGTCCAGCTTGTTAACTGATATTATTTGAATTTTGCAAATGAACCTTTAGTAATATTCAGAAGTTGATTCCACTCCATTATCACATTTCCTTCCAGTAGTTGTCCCCATTTCTTGATGCCTTCTTTTTCCAGTGGGATAGCTTGAATGTCTTTCAGACACTCTAGAGCTCCTGGGGAAGCCCATATTAGGGCAAAATCGCTATAATATGGGATTTTCAATGTTCTTCTTACTTGATACCATAATTCAGCTGCTGACCATAATACCTTTAACTTTCTGAAGTACTTTGGGTGTCACAATTTGTATAAATAATGACTACCTTCTGCGTATGTAATTGCTTGTAAGAATGTTGGGCAAGTGTGGTATTCTTTAAATAATACTCATGTTTTTAAGTTGGAAAGCTCCATAGTATTTAAATTGATAGGGACTCGCTATCCCTCCTTGTTCTGTTTTTTCGTTGAAGCTTCTTCCCTGCTAATCCCACTAATTTTGAAGCCCATATAAAACTAGTCAACTCCCCTTGTAGTTTAGTAAACCATTCTTTTCTGAACTCTAAAGGGACCGTGTTGAAGATATATGTAAACTTCAGCAGAATTGTTTTTTTTTTAATATGTACGAGCGCCCTAGAAACGATAGAGGGAGGCCCCCCATACTTTCAGCAAGCCTCTAACTTCTGATAATACTTTTGCTAACTTTATCTGGGCTATTTTGTTAATATCCATCACTATTTCCACACCTAAATAGCGTATCCTTTCTTTCACTAGAGGGTTGTGACTTTTGTAGTTCCATTCTATTATTTCTGTTTTAGCTTGGTTAACGGAGTAACCTGATAATTTCCCAAATTGACCTAGGATATTCTCTATTACCAGCAATTTTAAGTTATCTCTCGATTAGCCCTAAGAACACTGGCTAATGGTTCAATACAAAGATTGAACAGCAGGGGAGACAGGGGACTTCCCTGTCTAGTGCCTCTATTAATATGAATTTTTTCCATTAAGTTACCATTCACTACAACCCAGGGTGTTGGATTTTTATACAGGGTTTTTACCGCCCCCTAAGAATACTCTTCCCAAATTATAAATTTCCATTATAGTATGGAGGAATGGCCAACTGACCCTATCGAAGTAATTATTGAAAGAGGGGCCTTCTCTTGAGTTGCTACATCGTTTCACTTATTGATTCATGTATTATTACTTGGATCTGTCATCCTTTAATAAATCCTTTTTGATCTTGGTGTATCAGCTGGTCAGATACTTGTCCCAACCTCTTAGCTAAAATTTGAGCATAGATTTTGTAATCGCTGTTAAACAACGATATCGGCCTGTAGGACTCACATCTTTTCAGGTCTTTCCCTGGTTTCAAAAGTATACTAATAGTGGCCTCATTCTGAGAAATCAGCAGTTCTTGTCCTTCTCTAAAAATGTCATTTAATAGTACTGTTAAGGGCGGCACCAGGGTATCTTTTAATATATATATTTTGTTGGGAATTGCATCAGGGCCCGCAGCTTTGACTTTCTTTAGATTATCTATTGCATTTTCTACCTCCCCTATCATGATTTCAGCATTAATAGCCTAATTTTGTTCTTGTGTCAGGTTTGGGAGCGTTATATTTTTAAGGCAGCTATTTAGTTGATCCGCTGATGGTCTTATCTCTTCTGAATACAGGGTCTTGAAGAATTTTCTGAATGCTAACTCAATTTCTGCATCTTCTGAGGTGGGGTCTGTCTGATTTTCTGCCTGAATACTTAGAATCTTATTTCGAGTCTGTTCTGTCTTGGTTTTCTGTTTAGAAAGATTACGGATAGATGTTTCCCTTACCAAATCTGGGAAAATTATGTCCATTACCTGTAAACTAATTGCTATATGGTGGGCCAAGAGGCATCACATTTACAGGGGATTGGCAAAGAGAAATTTCTACTTCATAAGTGAACCTGCTTTTGCTTTGCTGTATTATTATTAAATATTCACTGGAAGAGATTTTGTTCTTCGAATTAAGCTTGGAAAATGTACTTTAAAGTAGAAGCTGTTGGGGTTTTGCATCTGTGTGAAAGACTGAGTCTGGTCCATTGTGTTTCAATGGATGTGTTTGAAGTACACTATGGAGTTATTAATCCTTTCTAGGTATCAATAGCTCCCAGACACCTTTAGTGTAGCTCATAGCCTTGAGTTCATTTTTCAATCAGCACAGAGTTACATTTCCTTTTTTAAAGTAAGGGAAGTCTGTGTTTATTTTACATTATTATCCTCAGGCTGCAGATAACAGGGGCCTGATAAAGAGCAGTGCTGGAGTCAGATTTATGACCCAGGGCTCAGAGGTGAAGAACTGAGGCACATGAGGTATTTAGATCTTCAATAAAAGGCCTTGTCAACTCAATATTGGAGCAAGAGAGCAAAATTATGTTTCTGAATGCTTTTAAATGGGAGAAAATTCAAACCAAGGGTTAACGTTATGATTAAGTTCATTTCAATTTTATGTCATTTCAAAGTGTTGAATTACAATCAGCATAGCTCTTGCTCCCAGTGGCCCGTAGACACCCCATATTTATAACAAAAAAATACTGTCATTTTTTTTTTCAACTATCAGAAATTTAGAGTGGATAAAAATATTTCTATGAAACACTGAGTCAATGTTTTTCTCCACTTTCAATTAAGCCAATTACATCTTAATATTTTATGAAGCTTGTTTCTTCACTTTAAAATCCTCTAATTTAAACAAGTAGCTGTATTTTTCTGTTCTAAATATGGCACCATTTCTACAGGGCTTTTACACACGTCAGTCATCTTGCTGGCAGGTAGACACAGTGTCATATTTATGACTGAAAGATACAGTCATTTTCTGAAGTGGGAGAAATTTAAAGGGCAGAAAAATGTTCCATATTCTGAAAATTGCTTGCAGAACATTTATCTGCACTTTAAATTTATCCCATAAAAAAATATTTATATGTTTGTGTTATACATGTAAAAGTGCTACATATGGTGAAAGTTATGTCCTTTGCCACAAGTACATATGATAGACTCTTTCACCCATACACATTTAACCCATTCTTACGCACACATTTTCATACATCCCCAAAGACCACGCTCTCACGCACACACATGGTAGCCCTGTCAGAGTGCCTTTAAGTCAAAGTATTTTGTTCAAAAATAGTCTTTGGTTCTATGGACGTGAGACTTAATCAATTAAACTGGGCGTGGGGGTGTCAGATAACATTGCACAAGTGGCTGAGCCTTTAGTAGCATACAAATATTTTCACTGATCAGAAGTAGCTCTCACTCCAGTAAAGATTGGAGGAGACTACTATAGAGACTTGGGGAGGGGGGCTGCATGCCCACTTCCCCTAAAATTAAGACTTTCTGCTCGGTCCTGAATGAGGCCCGGATAGAGGGGCTGCGTGCCCTCCCCCCATTTAAAAAAGGAATATCCCAGGGAGATGGGGCTTCTGGAGCCAATATTGGCATGGGGACGGGGGCCACGTGCTTCCTCCCCTTAAATTAACAAAAAAAGGCCCTGGGAGATTGGGTCCCTGGGGCCAATATTGGCTCAGGGAGAAGGGCCATGCACCCCCTCCCCTTTAAATATATGTTTAGGTCGCAGAGTATGGAGTCCTTGAGGCCGGTAGAGGCTCGGGGAGACGGTCTGCACGTCCCCGCCCCTTAATTTTAAAAAAATGGCCAGGTGGATGGGGTTGCCAGGGTCCAAAAGGATCAGAAAGGGGGGCTGTGCATCCCCTTCCCCAATTTAAAAAAAAAAGAATTGCCGGCTCCTGCCACACCGTGCAGATGACTGGTGGGGAGTTGGCTGCCTGCAGGTGGTTTGACCGGTCCTGTGGCCAACCACATGCCTTACACTGCTGAAGACCTTGCATTATGGTGGGTTGGCTTTACATATGGTAATAAAACATTACTTTACGTTAGAAAAACCCTATAAATTCACTGAAAAACCAAAAGGTTAAAGTGACGTTAGTAAAGTGAAAATGTCAGGGACAACCCTTTACGGCCACAGGAAATCTCTTCTCCTTGGGCTCGATTTAATATGGGGAGGGTGCTCGCTGCACCCTCCCCAAGACTTTAAAAGGCCCTGGGGACCCCACTGCCATCACCTTTTGAAGAAGGGAGTTGGCCGCACAGACATCCTCCCTGAGCCTTTATTGGCCCTAACGACCCAATCACCCAGGTCTGGCTCACTTGCTGTGCCCTGGAAGGCCACCCCCAGGACACAGCAGTTTCCCTGCTCGCACGGGCAGGGAAACTTGTGTTTGCTCCCACCTGGCAGGAGCATTTTCAAAACTCTTGCCAAACGGCAGCAAACACCAAGTCTGCTCCCAGCGGACGAGAGCTTTCAAAATGCTCTCACCAGCTGGAAGCAGACTTAAAATCGGTTTCCGTGCCTGCTAAGATGCGGGCAGGGAGAAAGATCAACAGATTGCTACCACCTAGCGGGAGCAGCATAAATAGCTGCTCCCTGTGGGGAGGAGCAATAACTGCTCCCGCAACATGCAGGGAGCCGGCTGGGGCCGCGGGCACCCTGGGGCTCCCCACGTAGCCCCCAATGTGGTGTTTGGGTGGTTCGGGTGGGCACCCACATATTTAAAAGAGAGACCCTGAGGAATACCATCCCTGAGGCTAATATAGGCTTGGGGGGAGGGATGGTGCATGCCCACCTCCCCTTATTAGATTGATTTTGCCCCAGGGTTTGGGGTCCCATAACTGGCTCTCGGAGGGGTGGCACAAGCCCTCCCTCCCACAAATGATATACCTGGCCCCAGGGGATGGGATTCCGGGGCACTAATAGTCTCAACTAGGTCCCTTTAAAGTAGATACGGATTTAGGGGATTGGGTCCCCAGGGCCTAAAGAAGCTCGGAGAGGAGGCCATGCAGCAGCATAGTACACATCAACCACAGATGGGAAACCATCATTGCACACGGTGTTCAATATGTATACAACTGTTCAGAGAAAGCCAAGTATCCTCAAGATATTTAATGTCTGTTCCAAAATTGATACGCTCCAACAACACCTTTTACTGTATCAAACACCTCACAGTCACCAAACCTATAATTAGAAATGAAGTTGATATGAGTACAAAAGTGGGTACTGTAAACCGTGTTTAAGCTATGGAGAGAGTTTACTCTGTACCACACGGTTTGCAGACAGTGAAACTCTCATGAGAAATACACTAGAGTATTAAAAAATATCTACTAAGAACAGTGTACACTCTATGCAACACTTGTCAAAAAAGACACTATTTGCTTAAAATAAGCAATGTATGAAGGTGCTAAAGATCATACTATCTGCAGCCTTCATACTGTGGTGAAAACTTTACAGATAGCCCATCCTCTGAAGCAAAATAAGCACATGAACACAGGTTAGTACTTGGTGCACACAGTCTTCTATGTTATGTAAAAATTGTCAAGCTGAGACGATTCGGTCTAGTAACTCAAGGCTCCTTACAATACTTCGTATCTACTATGTAGAATCTTTGCCCTGTTGGAAACTTTTCCTGCAGAACCGAAAAACTTGTGTGGAACATGCTGAGCACAAGTCGTCAACTTTCACCTGAACACAGAGTTACTATCCAATACAAAGATTTATAACATGTTCAATACCTCTAAACGCTTATGATGCATTAGGAGCATGTGCGTTTTGTAAGCAGTTACACAGGCTGTACAATAGAAGGTAGAAAAGTAATATGATAGATACCCGCCACTGTAAAGAAAAAAAAAGTTAGCACACTGATTGGATGATGTCATCAATGATGTCATCGAACATGTCATGAGTGATTTAATATGAGAGGTCATAAGCAGTGCGTGGCGGGGGGCAAAAGTTATAGTTAGCTGTGCTAACTGAAACTGGTGAATTTATGTGTTCGAGTTCAAAACGTTAATTTTGTCACAGACATATTAATCTAACTATAATGTTACTTTAACTTTTGGTGTTTTCAGTAATATGGCGAAGGCACAAGTTATAGTTACCTTAGGACATGAGTTTCTTGAAATAAATAGGACTATCAATGCTGAATTTCCATGGTTTTCTGCATGTAAAATCTTAACCTTACTATAAAGTCCATGTAACCTTTAGTTTTTTTGTGAATTACTAATGATTATTTAAATAATATTTACTAATTATAACGTCCCTGTAACCTTTGTTTTTTCTGTGCATTTCTAGTTTGTTTTAACATTAAGTAATATTTAATTACCTTAAGTTAATCTAACCCTGCTGTGCATGGTGTGGGTTGGTCCCCAGGCCTCGCCTGCGGCCAGCTCCTGGGGCAAACCCCTCACATGCCTGGTACCCAGGAGGGGGGCCCAACAGCCCCCTAACCCAGCCCCATCACCCGTGGCCCATCCATATAGTAAATAGAGAGAGAGGCACGCAGCCCCCCTACCCATGCCAATTTGGCTCCAGGGACCCCATCTCCCCAGGCTCTGTAAATGTTTATTTGGGAGGGGGTATCCAGCCACTGTTCCTGGGCCAATATCAGCCCCGGAGACTCCATCCCTCGTGGCATGGTCAATCAGAAATGGGGGGGCATACACCCCCATCCCTGGGCTGATTTGAGCCCTGGGAATCCCATCCCCTGGAGCCTGGCCAATTATGGTAAGGAGAAGGGGGCCATGAAACCCCTCTCCCGGGCTGATTTCAGCCCCAGGAACCCCTTTCACTGGGGCCCAGCCAATCAATGGTGGTGCCTTTGCCCCACCCAGGGCACCCAGTATCCAGTGGGAGCCAGAATTGATCTTGCACGCAGGGAGCAGCAGTTCCTGCTTCTCCCTGCGTGCGGGAGTGATTTTTTCATCTGTTTCCCAGCCTATTTCATAGCGGGCAGGAAAACTGATGAAAAGTCCACTCTCGGAGGGTGGGAGCATTTTTCCTGCTCCCGCCAGCTGGGTGTGGACTTACTGTTTGCTCTCACTTGGCGAGATCTTTAAATTGCTCCCGCCAAGCGAGAGCAAACAGGAACCGCCATGTCCCGGGGGTGGGCACCCCGGGACATAGCAGGAGCCAGGCCTTGGGGAATGGGGTCCCCAGGGCCATTAATGGCCCCAGGAGGGGAGCCGCGCAGACACCTCACTCTGCAGCACACAGCTGGACCCCGAGGCGGATGGTGGCCCTGGGAGGGTGCCACACGGCCCCCTTCCCTGATTTTTTCTAATGGCCGGGCCCCTTGGGATGGGGACCTGTTAGACCTGTCAGCCCTAGGGTGGTCTTCCCCTGTATTTTTGCCCTTGCCTCATTTTTTCCACCCTCATTTTTGTGTTGGACTTAGGTCTCCGGGCGCCTTTTCACTGCGAATCAGTGTTAAGGTGCAGGTGCTCCCTTCCCCTAAGATGGCTGCCACAGGCCCCTGCTACTGCGGAGTGGCCTTTCTAGTGCACCCTAGCTGCCAGGAGCTGGCTGGGACCCCACAACAATGTTGCGACACCAGGCCGCCTTTTTTTGTCCTATACCTAGAGTGGGGAAGCTCCTGGAATGTGCTGGAACCTTCTAGAAGAAGGGTGGGGTTTTACTTTTGCCGCCTTACGAGGTGGTCACCTGACCTAGGGCTACTTAACAGAGGGAGGGAACTTTTTCTAGTCAGTTGGAGTAACGCAGACCTGGGGAACCCACGCAGGAGCTTTAGGCGGTAGGGACTTATGCCTCTGAAGGTGACAGGGTTTAGGCACTGCCCTTTAAGTGAGTGAGGGATCCTGTCCTACCCACTGAGCCAGCCCAGCGGTAGGGAGACCCAGGGGACATCTGCCAAACTTGACTAGGAGGGAACTAGTCATCAACTCACCCCCCCACCCCGCCCGAGGAACAGAAATCCTAAGGGCGCGAGAACCAACGGCGCCACTAAGACTGCTGAAACGTAATACTGAAGTTGATGGCAGAAACGTAATACTGAAGCTTACTGCTGAAAGCTACTGCTAAAACTGAAGACTGAACCTTATTCTCAAAGACTCCCTACTGGACTGCTGGGGAATCGACCAGGTACTAGCGCTGTGACCCCTGCGCTCCCCGACCTTGCCTGGGATCCCCCCGAGTTCGTCCTGTCACAGGCGCTGGACGCCGAAGTCACCCCATAATTTCTGCCCCCCTCCTGCTCGGGGACCGGAGGTGCACTCACCGCTGCGGCCCAGGGCCAAGAAGCCTGCCTCTGTCGTCACCGGGGCCCGCGGAGAAGCCCGGGGCCCCGCCGCTGCCGTCGCGGCCTGTGCAGGAATTCCGGGAAGGCCTTGGGAGGCCGTGAAGCCGCCCTCCACCATCACGTGACGGGGGCGCACTGCGCAACGCCGCCCCCGCCTCTGTGCAACTCGTCCCTGGGCCGCACCCCCGCAGGCCGCACTGCCATTGGCGGCTGCGGGCGCGGGCCCCTGAAGTAAGGAAGGAATTCCCCGAAGCACCAGTGCGGCCAGCGGAGCTCCCCGATCACGTCTGACCCGACCGGGAGCCCCGCACTTTGTCCCCCGCTCCCCGCACCACTCAACTTGGCGGGAGAAGCCCGCGAGGGAGGCCCTCGGCCCGGACATCGCCGGGCGGCCTGGGATTCCGCTGTGAGGTCCCCGCCGGGGAGAGCGCTGACTAGCGCAAGGCACGAGAGGAGGAGGGATCCCCTCCCACCGGAGAACCCGTTGCCAGGGCCGAGAGAAGGCCGAAGCACAAGGTAACCCCTGGGGGAGGCGGGCGGAAGGCCGTAAGGAGGCCCAGAGTTCGCCCCTCCCCTGGGGAGAGTCCTCATTAGGCCCCGTGAGCCACGGCCCTCCCCCGGATCCGGGATTCTGGTCACCGACACCCCTCGCCCTCTGAAGGGCTCTAGGAGAAGATACTTTGGGGCCCAAGGCCCCCGCCCTAGACTGAGTGCCCCGCTTGCTGCCCGGTGTACTTGCCAATAGCGCTGTGTGTTCCTATGCCATACTAGGCCCTGGGCAACACTACCAGAGACTGCAAGGTCTGACGCTTGAAGGAAAGGGCCTGGTTTTAAGCGCTATCAAATTGCTGAGGGCAGCGCTATGTTCTTAGAGCCTGGTTCACAGTGCTATCAAATTGCTACTTGCAGTGCCATGTTCATGCAGCCTGATTTTAAGCGCTATTAATTGCTGTGCGCAGCGCTATATTCCTAGAACCTGACGTTTTATTGTATTCAGGTGTTGCCAATTTCAAGTATGATGAAATGCTTTTGAACCTGTCGTTTTATTGTATTCAGGTGTGGTCAATTTAAAGTGTAGTAAAATGCCTTCGAATGTATACGGGTACTGCCAGTGAGAATCTAATGAATTGCCTTTGAACCTAATCTGAGCTAGATAAACTGATTGATTTTCATTGAACATCCTGTGTGGTGTCAGTTATTGCGTGCGCTTCCTGCTTCAGGGGATGTGTGTGCTGTATGGTTGCTTCACACTTAAGCCTTCGGGTGCCCAATCGCTCGAGTCACGTTACCCCCTTTAGGGCCCAGTGACCCCAGGTCCTACATTGGTGGCAGCAGTGGGATAAGGACCTGTGACCATACAGCACCCTCCAGTGAAGCGGAGGGCGCCGCAATTAGACGCCTATTGTGGTTAAGCTCTGCAACTGTTTATTACTGCATTGATTGAATTCCACTGTCCAGACTGAGGGTGTAGAATCCTGATTAGCTTGCAACTGTCACCCATATCCTAGGATTTTTTCTTCCTTAGTATCTAGGTCCCCGCCTGTCACGATGGAGTTCCGGTTAGCTGACCTCGAGGGGTACACTGTAAGGCAACTGAGAGAATTCGGGCAGGAGATGGGGGTGCCTGGGGTGCGGAGGGCCAACGGACCGGAACTCCGTACCACCTTAAGGGCATGGGTAGAGACCCACCCAGAGGGGAGAGGGGATGAGGGACAGGAGGCGCAGGATGCACCTCAAGAGGAGAGCGCGCAGGAGGTACTAGACCTGCTCAATGTGGAGGTGTCCGAAAATGTGCCACCAGGGAGACGTTCTGGGGCCAGCAGTAGGACAGGGTCTAGGAGGAGCGCGTCTCCAGAGGAGTATGAGGACAGGAGGGAGGAGAGGCGGTTGAAGTGGGTGCTTGCCAAGTTAGAACAGGAAATGGAAAATAGAAGATTAGCAATGGAAGAAAGGAAGCTGGCGCACGAGCTTCAGCTGAAAGAGTTGGAGCTGCGCGCTCTCCAGTTTTGTTTGCGTCCAATAAGGACAATGGTGGCAGCGTACCAAAGGCTCCACAGGAGTCAAAATTCTATTTGCCCAAAGACGTGATTGCCAGTTACACGAGGGGGGATGATATCGCCAAGTGGCTGGAGGCATACGAGGTGGCCTTGACAGCCCATGGGGTACCTAAGAGTAACTGGGGGGGTGGCCTGTATCGCTACATACCTCCCGATGTCAGGGACACCATTTTGTATTTAGCGAAGGCAGATCAGGTCAGGTATGCCCCCATGAAGGAAGCCCTGCTTAAGAAATTTGGCCTCAACCCCCGAGAGGTATCGGCAGAAGTTCCGTGGCAGCCATAAGCTGTCCACGCAAAATTGGGTGGATTTTTTTGATTACGCCCATAAGGCGCTAGATGGTTGGGTGCGTGGCAGCGAAGCACATGATTACGAGGGCTTGTACAATCTTTTTTTACGGGAGCACCTCTTGGATAAGTGCTTTCCGGAGCTGCGCCAACATCTGGTGGACCGCAAGTTAACGGATCCCCGTGAGCTTGCGGAGGAGGCAGATATTTGGGTGAGCACCCGGGTGTCTCACAAGGGCCCCGGGGGAGATGGCTCGAAAGGCGGACAGGGTTTCCCCCAGAAGAGAGAGGGGGAGATAAAAAGGTGGAGTTCTCAAAAGGTCCCCAAAATAAGTTTGGGAAAGGAGTAGGAACCCCACCCCCGTCCAATTCCACAAAACCCACTTACCCTGACAGGAGTCAGCAGCCAAGGATTGTGAGGTGCTACGAATGTGGGGAGATTGGACACTACAAGGGAGATCCCAAGTGTCGCAAGCGACCCCCAGCCCCAACGGGCGGGAAGAGCCCCGGGGTAAGTAGTGTAGCGCTGGGGGTGGAGCTGCCCTTAGATAGGGAAGGGGAGTGGACAGGCCTGACCCTGGTTTTACTCGGGGATAGAGAGATGGTTCCTGTAGTGTCCCTACCCCCGAATACTGCTAAATACCAGCAGAAGGTGAGAATTAACGGGGAGGAGGTGGAGGCTCTGAGGGACACAGGTGCCAGCATGACCACCGTAGTGAGGCGGCTGGTGTCCCCAGAGCAAGTAGTCCCCGAGGAGTTCCATCCGGCCGTATTGGCTGACGGCAGTGTGAGTCACTATCCAGTGGCTCAAGTTCCCTTTGAGTGGGGAGGAGTCAAAGGCCTGCTGAGAGTTGCGGTGAGCCCTGCCTTGCCTGTGGGGTGTTTGCTAGGGAACGACCTGGAGCACACCAAGTGGAAAGATGTAGAATTCCCAGCACATACAGAGATGCTGGGGTTACCAGGGTGGACTTGCGTAGTCACGCGGTCCATGGCTGCCCGGCATGGAACTCAACCCGGGTTGGAGCCTGGGATAATGGCCCAACCCAACGCCAAGGGTGGAGAGGAGAATGTGGTGGAGGACACGCCCCGTGTGATGGATGGGGAGGCCGCAGAGGTGCCCCCGGAGTCCGCGGAGGTGGATGTCGTTCCCGTGGGGGACTCGCCGACCCTTGCCGACTGGCATGTGGAAGGAGGGCCCACCCGGGAGGAATTTTGTCAGGCGCAAAGGGAGTGCCCCACACTTGATGGCATGCAGCGGCAGGCCGAAGCCCAAGCAGCCAATCAGGAGACTGGCGGTTATCACGTATATTGGGAGGATGGCCTCCTGTATAGTGAGCCTAAGGTGCCGGTGCATGGATCTTCAAGGGCCGTAGTGGTCCCCCAAAGCTACCGGGCCTTCCTGTTGGAGTTGGCACATGAAATTCCCTTAGCCGGACACCTGGGCCAGGACAAAACCTTTGCGCGGTTGGTCCCACATTTTTATTGGCCCAGGATGAGAGTTGCCTCTGACACCTATTGTAAGACCTGTAAGTCTTGCCAGGCAAGTGGCAAGACTGGGACTAAACTGAAGGTCCCTTTGGAACCGCTTCCGGTGGTTGGGACCCCCTTTGAGCGGGTCGGAATCGACATTGTTGGGCCATTGGACCCTCCGACCGCAGCAGGACACCGGTTCATTCTGGTATTGGTGGACCACGCCACTCGGTACCCAGAGGCTATTCCTCTGAGGACCATCACTGCACCGGTGGTGGCGCGGGCCCTGTTGGGGATTTTTACCCGAGTGGGATTCCCCAAGGTCGTGGTGTCAGACAGGGACACTAATTTTATGTCACCCTATATGCAGGCCATGTGGAAGGAGTGTGGAGTGACCTACCGGTTCTCCACTCCTTACCACCCCCAGACTAACGGGCTCGTAGAGCGCTTCAACAAAACATTGAAAGGAATGATCCGGAGCCTGCCAGAGGGCTTGAGGCGTAAGTGGGACGTCCTCCTCCCTTGCCTGCTGTTCTCCTACCGTGAGGTGCCGCAGAAGGGAAGTCGGGTTCAGCCCTTTCGAGCTGCTCTATGGCCATCCCATTAGGGGGCCCCTCAGCCTAGTGAAGGAGGGGTGGGAGAAGACTTCGCAGAAGCTTCCCCGTGATATTGTCAGCTACATGCTGGCATTCCGCAGCCAGATGGCCAAGCTGTGGAAGGCGGCCTCAGAGAATCTAGAGGCTAGCCAGGCCGTCATGAAGGAGTGGTATGACCGCAACGCTCGGACGGTAGAGTTGGACGCTGGAAAGAAGGTGTGGGTCATGGAACCTGGGGAGCTTTGTGCCCTCCAGGACCGGTGGACTGGTCCGTACGAAATTGTGGAGCGACGAGGCCAGACCACCTACGTAATTGACCTGAAGACCCCCCGTCAGCCCCATCGGGTGCTCCACGTCAACCGCCTGAAGCCGCACCATGAGCGATCTGAGCTTGCTCTCCTCATGGTGACGGATGGGAGCGAGGAGAAAGAGAGTGAGGCTCTTCCTGACCTTCTGGCGGCCCAGGAGAAGGATGGCTCGGTGGAGGGCGTAATCCTCTCCCCATCCTTGACCCCAGAGCAACAGAGGGACTGCCGCCAGGTGCTGGGGCAGTACGCCTCGTTGTTCTCCCTCACGCCTGGAATCACTCATTTGTGTACCCATGATGTGGACACAGGGGACAGCCCACCGGTGAAGAACAAGTCTTACCGGCTATCTGACCGAGTGAAAAACAGCATCCAGAGTGAGGTAGCGAAAATGCTGGAGCTGGGGGTGATCGAACCTTCCAGCAGCCCGTGGGCTAGTCCGGTGGTGTTGGTGCCGAAAGCGGCCCCACCGGGCACCACACCAGAACTTCGGTTCTGTGTGGACTACAGGGGGTTGAACTCTGTCACGAAGACAGATGCTCACCCCATCCCACGAGCAGACGAGTTGGTGGACCGACAGGGAGCAGCCCGGTACCTCAGCACCATCGATTTGACGTCCGGATACTGGCAAATTGCCATGGCCGATGGAGCAAGGGAGAAAACAGCGTTCTCCACCCCCGAGGGCCACTTCCAATTCCGAGTGATGCCCTTTGGGCTCAAAAATGCTCCGGCCACGTTCCAGCGGTTAGTGAATCAGGTACTATCTGGCCTGGAGTCCTTCTCAGCAGCATACCTGGATGACATAGCTGTCTTCAGCAGCACCTGGGAGGACCATCTGCAGCACCTCCAGGAGGTATTGCAGGCGCTGCAACGCGCTGGCCTAACCATTAAAGCCAGCAAGTGCCAGATTGGACAGGGGTCTGTCGTGTACCTGGGACACCTGGTGGGTGGGGGTAAGGTGCAACCCCTCCAGGCCAAGATAGAAACCATCTTGGCTTGGGAGCCCCCCAAGACCCAAACTGCGGTCCGAGCTTTCCTCGGCCTCACTGGGTATTACCGCCGGTTTGTCAAGGGATATGGCACCATCGTAGCCCCCTTGACAGAATTGACGTCCAAGAAACAACCTCGCAAGGTCATATGGACAGCTGCTTGCCAGGAGGCATTTGAAACGCTGAAACATGCGATGTGTACAGCTCTAGTGCACCCTAGCTGCCAGGAGCGGGCTGGGACACCACAACAATGTTGCGACACCAGCCCGCCTTTTTTTGTCCTATACCTAGAGTGGGGAAGCTCCTGGAATGTGCTGGAACCTTCTAGAAGAAGGGTGGGGTTTTACTTTTGCCGCCTTACGAGGTGGTCACCTGACCTAGGGCTACTTAACAGAGGGAGGGAACTTTTTCTAGTCAGTTGGAGTAACGCAGACCTGGGGAACCCACGCAGGAGCTTTAGGCGGTAGGGCCTAGGCAGGGACTTATGCCTCTGAAGGTGACAGGGTTTAGGCACTACCCTTTAAGTGAGTGAGGGATCCTGTCCTACCCACTGATCTAGCCCAGCGGTAGGGAGACCCAGGGGACATCTGCCAAACTTGACTAGGAGGGAACTAGTCATCATGAACAGAACTCCTAAGGGCGCGAGAACCAACGGCGCCACTAAGACTGCTGAAACGTAATACTGAAGTTGATGGCAGAAACGTAATACTGAAGCTTACTGCTGAAAGCTACTGCTAAAACTGAAGACTGAACCTTATTCTCAAAGACTCCCTACTGGACTGCTGGGGGATCGACCAGGTACTAGCGCTGTGACCCCTGCGCTCCCCGACCTTGCCTGGGATCCCCCCCGAGTCCGTCCTGTCACAGGCGCTGGACGCCAAAGTCACCCCATAATTTCTGCCCCCCTCCTGCTCGGGGACCGGAGGTGCACTCACTGCTGCGGCCCAGGGCCAAGAAGCCTGACTCCGTCGTCACTGGGGCCCGCGGAGAAGCTCGGGGCCCCGCCGCTGCCGTCGCGGCCTGTGCAGGAATTCAGGGAAGGCCTTGGGAGGCCGTGAAGCCGCCCTCCACCATCACGTGACGGGGGCGGACTGCGCGACGCCGCCCCCGCCGCTGTGCAACTCGTCCCTGGGCCGCGCCCCCTCAGGCCACACTGCCATTGGCGGCTGCGGGCGCGGGCCCCTGAAGTAAGGAAGGAATTCCCCGAAGCACCAGTGCGGCCAGCGGAGCTCCCTGGTCACGTCTGACCCGACCGGGAGCCCCGCACTTTGTCCCCCGCTCCCCGCACCACTCAACTTGGCGGGAGAAGCCCGCGAGGGAGGCCCTCGGCCCGGACATCGCCGGACGGCCTGGGATTCCACTGTGAGGTCCCCGCCGCGGAGAGCGCTGACTAGCGCAAGGCACGAGAGGAGGAGGGATCCCCTCCCACCGGAGAACCCGTCGCCAGGGCCGAGAGAAGGCCGAAGCACAAGGTAACCCCTGGGGGAGGCGGGCGGAAGGCCATAAGGAGGCCCAGAGTTCGCCCCTCCCCTGGGGAGAGTCCTCATTAGGCCCCGTGAGCCACGGCCCTCCCCCGGATCCGGGATTCTGGTCACCGACACCCCTCGCCCTCTGAAGGGCTCTAGGAGAAGATACTTTGGGGCCCAAGGCCCCCGCCCTAGACTGAGTGCCCGCTTGCTGCCCGGTGTACTTGCCAATAGCGCTGTGTGTTCCTATGCCATACTAGGCCCTGGGCAACACTACCAGAGACTGCAAGGTCTGACGCTTGAAGGAAAGGGCCTGGTTTTAAGCGCTATCAAATTGCTGAGGGCAGCGCTATGTTCTTAGAGCCTGGTTCACAGTGCTATCAAATTGCTACTTGCAGTGCCATGTTCATGCAGCCTGATTTTAAGCGCTATTAATTGCTGTGTGCAGCGTTATATTCCTAGAACCTGACGTTTTATTGTATTCAGGTGTTGCCAATTTCAAGTATGATGAAATGCTTTTGAACCTGTCGTTTTATTGTGTTTAGGTGTGGTCAATTTAAAGTGTAGTAAAATGCCTTCAAATGTATACGGGTACTGCCAGTGAGAATCTAATGAATTGCCTTTGAACCTAATCTGAGCTAGATAAACTGATTGATTTTCATTGAACATCCTGTGTGGTGTCAGTTATTGTGTGCGCTACCTGCTTCAGGGGATGTGTGTGCTGTATGGTTGCTTCACACTTAAGCCTTCGGGTGCCCAACCGCTCGAGTCACGTTACCCCCTTAGGGCCCGGTGACCCCAGGTCCTACATGACCCCAGGGTCAAAATCGGCTTGGGGGTCATGCTCATCCCTCCTCCCCAAATTACATGAATGAACTCCCGGGACCTGGCCCATCCGAGGGCCAAATTAGAAAACAGGCACGGAATTCCATGCTTGATTTTGTTGTTTTTTTCACGTGGATTCGCAGATCCTCCACAAATTTGAGGTAAAAATAACAAATAAAAAATTACTCTTTTGGCTATGGCAGGATCCCTATGGGACCCCACCGCCAATCCTAGGGATTCAAGGTATTCCTACCCAGTTCCCTTCTGTTTTTAATGTTTTTCTTGGGACTCAGTTGAGTCCAAGTACCAATATGGCTGCCAACACTTCCTGGTTGAAGTGTTGGCTGCCAATCCGATCTCAGCATGCGATCAGTTGGATCCACAGAGGATTCGAGGCACCCTAGATATGTATAAATATGTTTCCTTTAATAACTGCAAAATTACTGAACGGATTTACACTACATTACTAAAAGAACTGTTTCTGGACCAACAAATAGCTTTCTGCCAAAATTGGTGCAATTCCGTTGAGCATTTCGGGCTGCAGTTACGTTTAAAATCCCTATGACAAATGGCATGGGAAAAATGTGTTTTGGGTACCCTCTTTTTCTCGGCCCCCCCCCCCCCCCACTTCACGAATCACTCCAAAACTTTCAAGACAGCAGTTTAAGTGAGTTGTACACTAGTTTTACAAATTTCATAAAGATTCATCAATAGCTTTAGGGGCCCAGCACTCAAGTAATAATATTTGTAGTGAGCCTCACCATCTTCATGTCAGCTTTAAATATATTTTGTAAATTCAACCATGTTTCTACAAACGTCAGCTCATGAGTACCTTTTGAATTTTGAGTTAGATATATATGTAGATATGTATATACATATATATCTATTGGTGGTTAAATAAAAACTTTAAAAAGTAAGAAAATACCTGTCCAGACTCTTCTTCGTAGTGCTGTGAAGTCCTTGCTAATACGGAGGCTTGGAGATCATGGAAATATATATATATATATACACATACACATATATAGTTCCCAAGTAGCCCTGAAGCACAAAGATGCACTGTTTTCCAAATTACTCTCCCGAGTTCTTTATTTCTTAACCGTCTGGAATCCGGAATTCACAAAATGATAAATCATGCCTGATGCATTTCAGACTCTCCTGGTCCTTGTTCACAGGCTGGAGTGAAACCTTGCACCAACGCTTTAAAAACACTCTTGTCCGCATGCTGATTGATAATATTACTGCCCTCCGCTGGGCCTCTCGGGTGAGTTGTTTCCACTTGCATGATGTAACTCGTAGTGCTTTATATTGATTCTTACTCTCTAGTGGCTGTGTGCAGTGACACTCTATTTTACATATTCTTAGCCCTTGGGTGGGCCTCTCAATGGGATTGCCAGTTTCTATTTTACATTTCTCACTGGTCTGCGGTTTATAAAGCACTAGCAAACTAAATATGGGGTGGCCGGGGATGGCCAACTCCCCGGGGCTGAAAAAATGAATGTAGCGGGTCCGTCGCTGCCCCCCAGGCCCGGGGACTGCCACCTACCAGGGGCAAACTTTTATGATGGAGGGGTCCACGGGGCTCCCCTCATGGAGCCATATATGGCCGGGTCCTGCTATGTCTTGGGGTTCCCACCCCCAGGACGTAGCTGTTTGCTGTGGCTTGGCGGTAGCTTTACTCATTCCCGCCAAGCCACAACAAACACTCCGCTTCCAGCAAGCGAGAGCAGAGAAATGGTCTTTTGTCTGTTTCCCAGCCCACTTTCAAGCGAGGAGGGTAACAGACTAATTGCTTTCAGACACAGGGAGCTGCATGTTTAGCTGCTCCGTTGTGTCTGAAAACAATGCCGGCTCACGCAGGAGGCGGGGAGCTGGCAGGGACCACAGAGGCTTTCAGGCTCCCCCTGCGGTACAAATAGGATAAATAGTCAGGCCCCAGGGATGGGGTCCCCGGGGCCGAAATCAGCCGGGGAGAGGGTGCCGCAAAGCCCACCTCCGCTATTACAAGTATATAATTTTTTAAATGGCCGGGCCCCGGGGGATGGGCCCACCACCCTATTTAAATAGTTTTTTTTTTAAAGGCCGGGCCCCGGGAGAAGTCGCCGAAGGTCCAGCCCCCTTTCTCAACCGCTCTGCAAAGGGGGCTCCTGGCGCACAACAAGTGTTGGGGGACCAAGTCCCCTTGGCTGGTGAGAGTTCTTCGGTGTCAAAAACCCCTTCTGTTACCTCCAGTAAGTCCCACACAGTGGGATTGCAGAGAGCTCGTGGGAGGCCGTGCCCTCTTTCTCCACCACTCTGCAAACCCGCTTCCTGGTGCACTACTGGTTGGGGATGAAGTCGCCTTGGCTGCCGATAGTCGTTGGGGGCCAACAACCCCTCTTATTACCTTCATGAAGTATCACATAGCGGGAGTTTAGAAAACCGTAGAAATTCACTTTTTGGGGTGTAGTATGGTGGTCTGAGTGGGTGGATAGATCAAGGGTGGCATATTGTCGGTTATGGTGCAAGACACAAATATGGCTTTGTAAAGCTGTTTCACCGATTCAAATTGCAAATGGATAAATGTTGATATTATAGTGTGGTTGTATCTTAATTTCCAATATTGTTTTGTTTTAAAATACACCACAAAGTAAAACTCTTGAGCACTGTCCTACTGAACTTCAAAAATATATAACAGATACGAGTATTATTTACAATTTTAAGTGGGACAGCCAATTACAGCTCTCTTACCAGAGCCTGTAAATGGTAGTGCATGCCCTATGCTGCACCTCTCACAACAGCAGTGATTATTAAAGGGAGAGGAGAACAAGGGACGAGCCAGTGCTTCCATGTGTGTCTGCTAACAGGTAACAGCATTACAGACCTTGGAGGCAGGCCGATAATAATATGAATTGCCCCTTACCCTACATCTGTACTCTTCCCTGAGATTAGCTGGTGATACTGACTAGTCCAGATGTTAGTATTCTGCAGTCTGACGAGTCTGCATCGACCGCGATCGTGGCATATGGTTCAACGTATTAATAATATTAAGAATATATGTTTTTATAAAGAGCCTTTTCCCATCTCTGGCACCCCAACACGCTAATCTACCCTCCCACTAGAAGCCCAGAGATACAGATTCAAACACCCTCGCGGCCACCTTCTTACTATGCCGAGACTGTAACCATCTTCGTCTCTTTAAACTACAGGCCCCCTGCTGGACTTAAGTGATGAATGTATTTGTACAGATTTGAATTCGCTTTATAACCGTCACATTTACTTTTTCTACTGAAGAACATTTTGTTATAATACATGACTGCCATCTAACGGCAAGCGTTCATATTGCAGATGCTGATATATTAAACGCAAAACACTAATTACTTGCCAACTGCACCGTTATGACCGAAAATGAAATTATCATTGCAGAAAATAGGGGTCATGGTAAACACAGTCCGCAGATAAATGAAATAAGTTGTGTAACTCCAGCACTGGTGAATGGGTATCCGAAGTCTCAGTGACTTTAACACTCCCTCCTGATAACTGCTAAAAGCTGAACAGGGTGGTATCGTTTAGCTGGATAAAGCTTCACACTCCTCAAATCCACCACTGTAAACAGTGGGCACCATAACTTGCTATAGAAAGAGGTGGGCAGAGGCTAGCTAGTCTCAATGTGACGGATGTTGCGTCATCGGCAGCGCGCCCTTCCTTGATTTGAGAGCCATCTTTGTTACTTTTTTTTTTTTTGTTGAATATTTATATAGTGCGAACTCGACCCGAAGGTATTGCAGCGCTTTACATAGCACCGTATTTACATAACACATTCGGGCACGGGAGATTAAGTGATTTGCCCAGAATCACAGGATGTGGACGCGACCTCGAGGCTCGAACCCTGGTTTCCTGCACCAGAGGCGGCTGCGCAGCCGACGGACCACATCCTCTGAGCAAGGGCCAGAAACTGAATTCTCGTGCAACTGTTGGGTCTTGAGTTCACTCTGTTGGCGCAGTTTGAGACTATTTTGGACTAGATGCGAAGGAAAGCATGGGCCTCATCCAGAACTTAATTTGAGAGGCGTGTTTGTTTGGCGGTGCTCGGCACCGGTATTTAATTATCAACACCAGCACCGCATGGTGGCGCTATTAGTCTATTTGTGAGGTAGGCACATCAGCAGTGAGTTCAATACACATTTAAAACTAATTCCAGTGCGGTCGTCATTCTTACAGCTTTGGGTGGCCTGGAATAGTCCACAGTCCCACTTGTAGGAGTGTGAAGTTTATTAGTTTTGTTGGTACTGGAGTTTGGAAGTCCTAGCAGGGCCAATGGTGGGAACAAGCTACAGTGGCTTTCTGAGAAATACCATGTGCCCAGGCAATTATGATTTTACAAATAAGGCACTAGCAGCGTCGATTAAACTGTATGGGGTTGTAATGTAAAGGAGCATACAGTATGTCATTTTTCACATAAAAGAATGGTGCATCAGTTTTACTGAACACCAACTTACTATGTTTTGCACGTGATATAATCATTATAGGCCTGTGCGGAGTTCCAAAAAAACTCTGCAAAGCTACACAGCGTTCCGCAAGTGGTAGAGTGCATCAGGTCACGCCGTTCGTGCTGATTTTTAGTGCCGCAAGAGGGCGCTGCTTCTATCTGCTGCTCGAATAGATTTTCTATTCGAGCGGCAGCTTCCATAGCACGAACAAATGGTTTCTCAACTTGAATGATCGTGACCGCCCACATGAGAAATCTCACTGAGGGTAGTCTAGCGTTGGATTTTCCTCACTCACGCTTGCAAACTTAACGTTGGCGAGCATAAATAAGGAAGAAACACCCCTCCACTTCAAGGAGCAGAGTTTTTCAGAACTCTGCAGGCTCCTCGGATCAGAGTTCACAGCCCAGGCCTAATAATCAATATATATTCAGCTAAATCGGCAAATTGCATGTAAAACCGACAGTCTCCAGTGAGCTAATCCAATCTTATTTTGGCCAGTAGTAGACAAGCAGGGTTTGAGGCAGGAGCGCTTTGCTGGCCAGTGTACACAGTCAAAGTCTGCAAGCATTTTTCTCGTGACTATTGATTCTAGCCAACAAAATCATATGTAAAAGGTTTCTCTGGAATCTCTTGTATTAAAATTAATTTTAACTAAAATAGTTCTGATATACGCTAGCACAGCAACGCAATCTGAGATAAAAAAAAATACTGTTTCAGCGCATAATCTTTCCAACAGAAACACATGCTTTTATTACTTTGTCAGATTTCTCAACAGCTTGGGAGTGTCAAGGTTTAATATTTTGAGGGTTTGCCACCACGATTGGCAAGTTTAAATTATAATGGGACGAGGGATTAGTAATGGCCCAGAAAAACTCCAAATTTGCAAGTAATTATGGTAGAAAAACATTAAAGTTGTCCCTACAGTCTTCACAGTAATAGCATATTAACAGAGCCATTTTTAGGGATTAATATTATTTTCTTAATAGGTCGTGTTGGTTTCCCAATTCTTGTCCGTAGGAATACGCACAGTTCTCTAGGACAAATTTACCCTCTATTCACACAAATTAGCAGTAAAAATGATCTTACATGGAGGCATCACTCTTGATTAAGTTTAGTTTAACATTTGGGGAGGATCTTAAACCATACTATTTAGATTTAAATCTGTTTTATTTTTATTTATTTTTAAACATCAAACATACTAAGCAGTTCCAGCTCATGTTCCTTGTCGCACAGCACGGGTGCATAGTTCAGTACGGCTTTATGAGCGTTGAGCAACTTCAATACACATTGTGTAATAAAGCAACTACTAACGAGCCCCTCAATAACTTATCCTCCGGCATCCACCCCAACTCGAACCCCGCCCCCCCCAAATCTACATCCCCGAGAATTATAAAAAGTGAGCTGTGACGCGGAACTATACGGTTACAATGGGGCCGATATTGTGATGGAGAAGAGGCCTGCTGTAGTGATGTTGTGGTGCATCTGTCCGCTGTAATATTCGCTGGTATCTGGGACAGGTCAGTTCTCTATGTTCCTGGGAGTGAAACTCGATACATGGCCCCAGTTCTTTTGAAAAGAAACCTCCAAGTGATCCAGGTCTGCTGTAAATGCCTCAACTTCCAACATGCCCCAGAGTCATTGAAGCCACTCTCCATGATCCGGGGCGCTCTCTGTACCCCAATGCATAGTCATGGCTTAACCCCTGGGGGATCACACGAGGTATGTTAGTGGGTTGGGTAGTCCAGTGGTGGCTGGCATGTAAGGAGGGTAGTGGGGTGGGAGGGAAAACAAAAGCTAGTAATAAAAAATAATAATACTTACCTTTGGTTCTGGCGTGACGTCCTCCTCGCTCGGATCCAGACAGGAAGGCAGGCTCCAGTTCGGGACCAGAAAGCTGCAGTCACCAATCCTGGCGCTGCTTTCATGCAGCATGAAAGCAGCGCCAGGATTGGAGGGAGCGGCCTCTCTCGCCTCTCCTGAGGGCACTGGAGCCCTATGCTGTCCCTAACTCAGCTGTCTATGACAGCTGAGTTAGAGAGGTTTAAACTGCACAGGTCTTTTTGGCAGTCACAAGACGAACAGCCAAAAAGACCTGTGCAGTTTAAACCTACGTGCAATGCCTTTCACTGCTTTCGGCTGCTGTGCGACTGGCAGCAGCAGAAACCAGAAAGCCCCGCCCCCTGTTCTGACGCTCGGCTCAGGACGGGGTTTGGAAAAATAAAAGGGTAATAAATTAAGTTTATTACCATTTTATTTTTCCATATCTGGGGGGCAATTTGGCTAGTGGGGCGACGATCCTCCGCCATAATGGAGGAGCCGCCCCTGTAGACCCAATGTAGCGTACACTGGGAAGCGTGGTATTTCGGTGTTAAATACAGTGTAGATGCTCTTGAGCACTTACTCCCAGAATTTAGTCACCCTGGGGCACCTCCACATGAAATGTATTTTGTATTGTTCCCCCACAGTTACTCAAGCATGTGAGGGGGGGGGCTGTGTGCCATTTATGTAAACATAGTGCCATGTAATACCAGCAGTATGCCATCCTAAAAAGGGTGTCCTTGCCTGAAGTTCTGGTAGCGGAGATCCATGCCCTGGTGTAGAGGTCACTCCACTCCCTATTTGTCAGCTGTCGCACTAATTCAGTTTCTCACAGAGTCTGCGCTGCTGAACGGTCAGCATCGTTCTGTCATCACAGTAATGTATATTATGTTGGGAAGAATGTGCTTATCTCGCTTTGTGACAAGCCATTTCTTAAATGGCGTTAAGGTTCTACTCGCTGTGCTTTTAATGGTGGCTTTCATGACCCATTGACTAATTTGCCAATAATGCAGTTGCTCTGTCTTGGAGAGGCCATAATCTTGTTTTAATTGTTTCAAAGAAAGCAATTCCATCTGCTTTAAATAGGTCCCCCACCATTTTGCAGTTAGGCTGTTGCCAGGCTAGGTAGGTAGTTCCCGTTGCCGCTGGGACGATGTATGGAATGCTCAGTATTGGGGTCAAGGGTGGCATCAATATTGCAAGTCCCTATAACCCGCAACCCTGACCCATATTTCCTCTGTCGCCCGTACTACCAGGGAAATGTCGACACTTTCTGGTCCAAGTTTTCTTGGTCATCCATGGGATTTTCCAAACCTGAATGCCGACTACTGCTTGGTCGATAAAACACCAATGCTTTTCTGTATTGGGGCGATGCCATTCTACCATATAGCGGAGCTGTGCTGCTGCATAGTAATGAGATGAGTAGGGAACTCCCAAAGCTCCCTCCTCTGTTGTCTGAGAAGTCCTGCGTTTAGGCGTGCAGGGGTTTCCCCCCTATAAATTGGTCCAAGCATCCCTGCATTTTCTCTACTGTTCCCCTTGGTGAGGAGATCGGGATTGTCTGCATTACATTGAATATTTTCAGGAGTAGGGTCATCTTACCTCTCTGTATACGTCCCGGCCATATCAGGCCCTCATTTCTCCAGTTGTGAGCAGCAGAATGGACAGGAACCATACTATGCAGTCATATCTTTGCTGCATGTTAAGATAAAAGAAACAATAGGCTCTAATACTTAACTTTGGCCAGATAACTATTTCAGAACACTATGTCAATTTATTCTCATCATGGATTAAAAACATCCTCTCATAATTGATAACTTTTAAAGCATAAGTGACAATTATTTATTCATGATGCACATTACAGCAGTAAAGAAATACTTTAGTGCACACAGTTGCTTACAAAAACAATAGAAAATATTTTGTTTCATGTAATAGGTGCACTTTCAATACAACCAATATGGATGGGCTGTGTGGGAGTAAAACAGCATAGTTAATTAGGAGCACCGCTGATTTTCATTACGTCAACTGTGTTTACTTGCCTATGTTTCAGTTATATGCATAATAGAAAATTCACTAGTCGTTCTTGAATGCAAATGTGTTGTTGATTTTTTATGGAATAAGCAATATTATTGGATGAATTTGATGCAATTTTATATTGCTTTTCCTGAATCGATAAGTGTCTTTTTCTGCTTCAAAGCACAATTCCTGTGTTGCCCTTCTTCAAAGAGAAGGTTGTCGAACAATCTGTATAATAGTTGCATTCGGGATATCAGGAAAGAGCAGGAAGTTGATTCGTTGTATAAAATAAAAAAAACAATATTATACTTCTAAAATGAGTGGTGTGTTAAAATATACGAGTTATTAGGCCCTTTAAGCTGTAAATATATGTTTGAATTACTTTGGGTGTTTGTGCAGTGTCATATACCTTCAAGAGACAAACAATCAAGAAACCGGAAAAGTGTGGTAAAAAAAGAAAAAAAAAGAGAGTGTTGATCATGAACAGAAAGCATATACATCATAGACACTACTTCTGATTCTGGACAGAAAACTAGTTTAAAGTTTTATTGTAAATTGTATTTGACCTCACCTGAGGTCTATAATCATCAACTTATAAAACCATGTAAAATCAACACCACAATATTAGAATAATCATTGCACGTAAAATGCTGCATAACAACTCATATCATCATGATATCTCTCCTGAAAAAAATAGTTAAGAAACATCTAAAAAAATGTATACACTTTAAAACACAAATTCATTAGGGGGATTCTGTAACAAGTCCATCAAATCTTGATGTCAGTCCGACTTGAATCTCTTTATCAGAGAAAGTAAATATTTGTTTCTAGCTTTTAAAGCCCCTTTAAAGTAGATAAAGGCCTGATGAGGCTCGTGGAGTGGGGCCGCACGGCCCACCTCCCTTTAAATAAATGAAAATCCATATATCACTATGTCTATGTCTCTATCTCTATCTCTCTCTCTCTCTCTCTCGTTGTTAAAGCACTCCAGAAGTATGCTTGATTTCTGGTACTTCATTATGTACTAGAGTTTCTATGAAATAGTGGTATTCATCAGAACGTGCTGTTGAGAAAAAAAGGAAAAAAAGGAAGTATTCCTGGGCAATCGGAGGAGCGGCTATGCCGTACTCACTTCATCAAAGCAGCACCCTCGCCCAGCACATGGTACCTACCCGTGGTTCCGTAGGTGAATGCGAGTGCCGAGACCATCCTGATTGATGTCACGTCGGCTCACGTTCACCGCCTCGCGTTAGCGGTGGCTGGACCGCTAAACCTCCAAGATGACTGCCAAAATTTGGCCGCTTCCGGTGTGTTCTGGGAGGTTGACTAACATACGTTTTAAGAAAAAGAGAGATCCTGAGGGCTTTATTTTAAATATTGGAGGAGGGCTGCACAAACCCCCCTCCCCCCTACAAGGGCTCAAAGAGAGCCCCAGGGACCACCACCTCTGTGGGGCTTAACACCAATAATTAGCGTGGGTCCATGTGAACCCCTGTGCCCCGGGGACTACCACCTCTCTGGGGCCGGCATTTAAAATGTATGTGAGGAGGCCACGTGGCCACCCTCCCAGGCCATATATGGCTCTGGGGATCACCACCTCCCCCAACCGGCCCGTGCATTGTAAAGAAGTGGGGCCACGCGTTCCCCCCCCCCCTTCCAAAGCCATTAATGGCCCTGGGCACCTCCACCCCAGTGCCCCCCAGGACATAGCAGTTTGCTTTTGCTTGGCGGGAGCTGACAGCTCCCACCAAGCAAAAGCAAACACTCTGCTTACAGCAAGCAGGGGCTGTTAAAGTGCTCCCGCTTGCTGGGAGCAGAGATTTCATCTCTTTCCTTGCACGCAGACCAGCGGGTAGGGAAAATGATGAAACTATTGCTCTTATATGCAGGGAGCTGCATTTCCAGCAGGGAGCTGTGTGCAAGACCAGTGCCCGCTCCTGCAGGAGCCAGGGAGCAGACTGGGACCGCGGGGCCTTGAGGCTTCCTTCACAGTCACCATTCTGCATACTGGGTGCCTTGGGTGGGACCAGTACACCCAGGAACACATGGTCGGGGGCCAGGGGATGTGGTCCCTGCTGCTGAAATCCTCCCAGGGAAGGGGCACCTTGTGCCCGAATTGTATGTTGACTGGACCCCGGGGGATGGGGTCCCCAGTGCCGAAATCGGCCTGGGGAGGGGGACTCAATGGCCCACCTTACATTTCGGCAAGGCACCGGAGGATGGAGTCCCCTGGGCCGAAATTAGCCCCCGGGGGGGGGGGTGCATGCCCTCCCTCTCCCATTCAATTAAGGCCAGGTCCTGGGGAATGGGGTCCCTGGGGCAAAATCAGACTGGGGAGGAGGGCCACACAGCTCCTCCCCATTAAGTTGTGGCCGGGCCCTGGGGGATGGGGTTCCCGCGTTCGTTCTGGCTGTGATGCTCATTTCACAAAAATTAAACCGCAAGAGTAAGCACATACAAACATAGCCGGTGACTTAGTTGAAGCTCCACCTCTGTAAAGGACATATAATCCTAACTCCTGGGCTTGGCAAAGTAAGTGTGTTTGATCGGCAATTCCACATTGAAAAACGATCTGAAGTGCCCTGTGGAGGTGAATGCATCAATGATCTATTTGAGTGCAATCTGTCTGTGACTGTGACAAGTAGGTTCTTTCTTGTCCTGTCCTGCTGGGAGTAGCGTCCAAGATTGTCCCTTTAAATGACTGAGTATGGAAATGTGAAAATCACTTGGAAGCTTCGCCCATTTGGTCCCGCCCACTACAGTAGTATGCAAAGGTCTTCCTGACTTTTGCCAGGATGATGGACAGCTTCATAAGCAGCTCTCCAGCGTGTTTCCTGCCGATTTTGCTGAGGAGTTCTTGATGCCGAGGAACATGAGGACATCTCCACCAAACAAAGAAGCACTTACTTCATATAGTTTAGAGAAAGGACCCTTGTTTGGTGGAAATTTACCTCTTTGTACTCTTGTTTTTTTCTCTATAAGGAGATTCATGTTATCACAAAGTTTTGGATAAAGACACATGAGGACCAATCACACTGCCAAAACACACACAAGGTCACTGGTGACATTTCCTCATGCTCCATCATGCAATTGTAGTGCAGAATATGTACTGGAAATTTACCCAAGGAGGTAGCACTTATTAATTAACCAGTAGAAAGCACTCAACTTGGGTAGATATTTTGTGCAAAACTGTGGACTCTTTTTAGGTAAAGGGGCAGGTGTGGTTGTTTTGTGGTCCCGTGACTAACACAGCCACTGACACACTGACACTTAGACACCCACTCATGCACTCGCACACCCACTGACTGACCCACTCAGACACTGATACACCCACTCACAGATCCACTCACACACACACTCACAGACATACTCAGACACACATGCACCCACTGACAGACCCACTCAGACACTGAGCATGAAGGCGCCTTCGGACATGAGCCTGTGCTTAATAAACCTTATTTCCATTTCATGCACCCACTTACAGACCCACCAATACTCTCTCAATCCCACTCATAGAACTACTCAGAGACTTACGTATTGACTCACAGACCCACTGACCCACAGACCCACTGGGACACTCATGCACTCATGAAGGCACTCGTAAACCCACGCAGACACACAGACACACACTGAGACACTCACTCACTCGCACAATCACTCTCAAATGTTATAGGTTACAGTTGTGAAATAATTAAAAAACAAGAAATTCAATTAAAAAACAAATGTTACAGGGACATTGTAGTTCGGAAATAGAACTAAAAAAAGCCTTAGAAATTCACTGAAAAACACAAAGGTTACAGGGATGTTATAGTTAGGCTCGGGTTTCATGCACAAAAAAACAGTGAAATTCAGCAGTTCTAGTTACCTGAGCTAACTATAACTTACGCCCCCGCAATACACTGCTATTGACCTCAATATTACATCACTCATGACCTGGTCAGTCACAGCACTTCTAACATCTCAAATGACATCATCCACACAGCCACTCATCCACACACCCACAGATTCATACAGACACACACACTCACTCATCAACCATACAACAACTCACACAGCAACTCCATACAGCTAGTACAGGGCTACTCAGTCACCCATACAGCCACTCACAGAACCATTCACTCACCCATACAATCATTATATATACACATGTATATATTTCAGTGTATTTCTATACTATAATGTCCCTGTAACCTTTATTTTTTATGTATATATATATATATATATATATATATATATATATATATTCCTGCACAATGTGGGTCCTTCTGGGATCAGTCCCGTCGCCAGGTGGAGCGTCCTCCGGTAGTGACCCAAGCCGGTATTCAATTCTCTCAAAAATTTCAAATAATGACGCTCACTCGGGAGTCCATTGCAACCATAGAGGTTTAATAAAGTGAACCGCTACGCGTTTCGACACAGGAAGTGTCTTGATCACACGATTTTCACAGTACTACGTGACTCGTATAAGTAAACAGGAAACATAGAAAAGGCACTACATTGGGAGCAAGCCCTTCCTGCTCCGTTTTTTGGCATCCATCTTGGAGCAGTATCCACAGTTGGTATATAATGATACACACAATGTATGATCTTGAACAAAATGCACATATTGATACAAAATTATATTATATATGCTATTGTCCTAAAATAAAACCGGTAAAAGTACCCATGAGACAGTTACAGAACGATGTTCAACCATGATTATACATGCCTGTGTATCGATTGTTTGAGCCTAAATAAAGTTCAAACATCTTAGATTGTTTAACCGGCAAGTGCCTTTGCAACAATACTATTAATATACACAATCGGTGGAAACCTTTTGTACGCGCTCTAGTGGCTTAGTGTAGATACCCTACATGAATCCCGTAATTACTTCCCCAGGCAACTATGCAAAATAAAAGACCCCCAACCCGTGAAAGACAAGAAAAAAGTGGATAATTATGAGTTTCTAAGAAGGTAAAGAATAACCAAAAGTTTTGTCACTTTACTTGTTGGAGAGTGCTTGGATGATTCTGGATGAAGAAAAGGGTAGGGTGCCCGTGAAAACTATGCCCACCAGTGCCATTGAAGGGTCCCTTCCTTTCCTCCTAAAACAACAAAAGAAAACAGAGCACACAATTAAAAACACAATATTTACACTACAGTATTCAGATTCAATAACAGCAACAGTATATACAAAAACTAATCATCATACAAATGGCTTGCCAATTCTTCGTCAAGATTATGCCCTCCTGGAAATCTAGTTTCTAGTTCTATAATCCATTTTGATTCCTTTCTCCTAAGAGCTAGTTCCCTATTACCGCCCCTTTTGGGTGTGTTGATTTGTTAAATGGCAAAAAATCTTAAAGAATTGTTCGATTGGTGTTTCTCCTGGAAGTGACGGGCAATCGGGTAATGTAAATCTTTGTTGGTGATGGCCCGTAGGTGCTCCTGAACTCTTTTCTTAACCATGCAAGTCGTACTACCTACATACCTAAGTTTGCACGGGCACACTAGAATGTATATCACAAAGTTGGTGCTGCACGTCAAGAATTGTTCAATCTTTTTGTTTTGATTCCTACCTGGAATCACAAAATCTTGTACCATGTGGCTAGATTTACAGGCCCTACAGTGACCACAGGGATAGAAACCTTTGAGGTTGTATTTGTTACGATTGGGGATTTCAGAGATATCACCTTTCATCAAGATGTCTTTGAGACTCTTCCCTTTGCGATAGGTGATCAGGGGTCTATCTCCTATACTGGGACCAATGACGTTGTCAGTTTTTAAAATTTTCCAATTCTCTACCAGTATTTTCTTAATCTTCTCAGATCCCTGATTGAAAGTGGTGATTACTCTAGTCACTGTTTCTTCGCTGGGTGTGGGTTGTTTAGTTTCTAGGGTGCTTGATCTAGTTGTCTCTTTTATTTTGTTAACTGCTTTTATCAGAGTCCATTCTGGATACCCTCGTTCCCTGAATCTACTCAACATCTTCACTTGTTCACATTCATACAAGGCATCAGTGCTACAGTTCCTCCTTGCTCTTAATAGCTCTCCAAATGGAATGCTCCACTTGAGAGCTTCTGGATGAGCACTATGAGCATGGAGGAGGCTGTTGCCAGCTGTTTCCTTCCTGTGCAAACTGGTCACTAGTTTATCCTGGTCTACCATAACCATAGTGTCAAGGAATTCCAATTTTTCTCTGTTGATGTTTGCAGTGAGTGTGATGTTATAAGGATTCTGATTGAGTGCATTAATAAAGGCCTGTGCCTCAGGTTCTGTGCCCCTCCAGATGACAAACAAATCATCGATGTACCTTATCCAAGTTACAACTGAATTGAAACCAGACTGTAAATTCTCATCCCTGCGAATCTCCTCCTCCCATTTTCCTAGGAACACATTGGCAAAGCTTGGCGCAAAGCACGAACCCATCGCGGTCCCGCGTACTTGTTTGGCGGGGGAGCCATTGCACGATTTAGAGAGTTAAGGAGCGGTATTTCACTACCGTACATTTCCTATCTACTGTGACGAGTGTAAACGTCAGGTAAACTTTGCAAAACGGGGTCGCTGACACCGTGGAACCAAGATGGATGATGAGGAAGAAAGACGGAGAGAGGCACTAACATTATTTGCCAGGGCACCAGGCAAGGGCACAAAAATAAACACAGCAACGGAAAAAACTACTGAAAATGTGCTACACACGAAATTAAAAAGATACGAGAAACTTAAAAAACAAGAAACCTCCAAGTGGTGGGAGGCGATCTCCCTACAGGATTACATGGACAAAGATATGATACCACGGGGATTACGAATCTATATAACTCCATCCCACGAATCACCGAATCCCAAAATGCTGGACGACTGGGCAGCCAACTCTGCTGCCAGTTCCAAAAACATGCTGGGCAAACTCGTAAAATACGCGTGGGAAGATCGGGAAATCATTATTAAAGAACTTAAACAGCTGGATGAAGAATTCAGTAGTAGCACAGAACAAGAGGACATTAAAAAATTCAAAGATGACCTCAAAGGAAGAATAAAAAAATATGAGGATGACATCAAGTTCCGAAAACAGAGAAAGCTGCACAGGGATTGTGGTGACTACGAGAGCGGACGTATTTTAACGTATAGCCCGAAATACGATCACCTATACAGTCAAGGAACTGTCCGTGAAGACACTACTACTGATCCCAATGTTCCACCAACCAATCAAGATCGTGTATATATTAGTGACACAGATTCAGATGTATCGGGGACAACAACTAGCAGCGTCTCAGATGTGGAAATTTCTTCTAAGCCAGCGACTTTTTTAGACGAGTTCCGGGTGCTGAGAACACGTCGACAAAAAGAACAGTCACAATCAGCACCCCAAGGAGTGAGAGGACAAAGTCGGGGGAGAGGAAGAACAAGAGGCAGACCCGCTCAAAGAAGAAACGCCTCAAAAGAAAACAGAGGAGCATCAAACAGAGAGCCAGTGGGAACCAGACGTGGAGGCCAAACCAGAGACAAGTAATCATGGATGAATCAATGGTAAATCAAACAATCATTAATTTATCGACAAGAACACTGACTCTTAAAGAAAAGACTACGTTATGCTTAGGACTGACCTTTTGTCCAACCGAGTTGTTTAATTATACAAACACAAGGGTTGACATGTTTAAATTTATTCGTAAATTGAAGTTGAGAAAATGGCATTCCTTATTTAATACCAAACAAACCTTTAACGGGACTAACGTATCTGATGAAGCCAGGGATTTTTCTAATTTAACTGTTGGTGATGCCAATGTACTTGAAACTGTGTATGATCTGGGGGGTGTAACAAATAACAATGATGATGATGTACACTCACAGTCTATAAGCACTGACAGGGCAGCTTCCACCCCGTTTAAACCCAAATCGATCTTTTGTCCAGTATTGCCACATGACTCATTAGACACTTTCTATGAAGTTGTTAACAAAGAACTGAATAAATTCAAGTATAAAATGTCACAAACTAGAAATGTAAAATTCAACCTAACTAAACAACAAAGATACTTTATCACCTCTCTGGCTGAAGACACCAGTATCATTATCAGACCATCTGACAAGGGAGGTAATATTGTACTCTGGGGAAGACAACAATATATTGAGGAAACACTTAAACAACTTAGTGATAGAAATTTCTATGTACCCAGCAACTTCACAGAGTATAATCTCAGCATAACCAACACATGGGAAAAGCTGTCTCTTTGGCAAGAAACCGGGTTACTCACATGGCCAGAGTTTTGCTTTCTGAAAAAGGATTACCCAAAACTCCCCATATTATACTTATTGCCCAAAATCCATAAAAATGCTACTAGACCACCAGGGAGACCTATTGTTTCATCAATAGGGAGTGTCAATGAGAACATCTCTAAATACATAGATCACTTCTTGAGGGAGTATGTAACATGCCTCCCCTCGTATATAAGAGACACTAAAGACTTCCTCAATAAAATCGAAGAGGTCAACTGGGTCAAGGGTTATCTCCTCATTACGATGGACGTAAGTTCACTTTATACGATCATTGATCATGATCAGGGCATAGAGGCTTGTCTACATTTCTTGAAGAAACGTGACATAGGTTATCTTGAACATACACATATGATCATTGATATGCTGAAAATTTGTCTTAGCAATAACATCTTCATGTTTGACGGCAATCTTTTCAAACAAGTACGCGGGACCGCGATGGGTTCGTGCTTTGCGCCAAGCTTTGCCAATGTGTTCCTAGGAAAATGGGAGGAGGAGATTCGCAGGGATGAGAATTTACAGTCTGGTTTCAATTCAGTTGTAACTTGGATAAGGTACATCGATGATTTGTTTGTCATCTGGAGGGGCACAGAACCTGAGGCACAGGCCTTTATTAATGCACTCAATCAGAATCCTTATAACATCACACTCACTGCAAACATCAACAGAGAAAAATTGGAATTCCTTGACACTATGGTTATGGTAGACCAGGATAAACTAGTGACCAGTTTGCACAGGAAGGAAACAGCTGGCAACAGCATCCTCCATGCTCATAGTGCTCATCCAGAAGCTCTCAAGTGGAGCATTCCATTTGGAGAGCTATTAAGAGCAAGGAGGAACTGTAGCACTGATGCCTTGTATGAATGTGAACAAGTGAAGATGTTGAGTAGATTCAGGGAACGAGGGTATCCAGAATGGACTCTGATAAAAGCAGTTAACAAAATAAAAGAGACAACTAGATCAAGCACCCTAGAAACTAAACAACCCACACCCAGCGAAGAAACAGTGACTAGAGTAATCACCACTTTCAATCAGGGATCTGAGAAGATTAAGAAAATACTGGTAGAGAATTGGAAAATTTTAAAAACTGACAACGTCATTGGTCCCAGTATAGGAGATAGACCCCTGATCACCTATCGCAAAGGGAAGAGTCTCAAAGACATCTTGATGAAAGGTGATATCTCTGAAATCCCCAATCGTACCAAATACAACCTCAAAGGTTTCTATCCCTGTGGTCACTGTAGGGCCTGTAAATCTAGCCACATGGTACAAGATTTTGTGATTCCAGGTAGGAATCAAAACAAAAAGATTGAACAATTCTTGACGTGCAGCACCAACTTTGTGATATACATTCTAGTGTGCCCGTGCAAACTTAGGTATGTAGGTAGTACGACTTGCATGGTTAAGAAAAGAGTTCAGGAGCACCTACGGGCCATCACCAACAAAGATTTACATTACCCGATTGCCCGTCACTTCCAGGAGAAACACCAATCGAACAATTCTTTGTTAAGATTTTTTGCCATTGAACAAATCAACACACCCAAAAGGGGCGGTAATAGGGAACTAGCTCTTAGGAGAAAGGAATCAAAATGGATTATAGAACTAGAAACTAGATTTCCAGGAGGGCATAATCTTGACGAAGAATTGGCAAGCCATTTGTATGATGATTAGTTTTTGTATATACTGTTGCTGTTATTGAATCTGAATACTGTAGTGTAAATATTGTGTTTTTAATTGTGTGCTCTGTTTTCTTTTGTTGTTTTAGGAGGAAAGGAAGGGACCCTTCAATGGCACTGGTGGGCATAGTTTTCACGGGCACCCTACCCTTTTCTTCATCCAGAATCATCCAAGCACTCTCCAACAAGTAAAGTGACAAAACTTTTGGTTATTCTTTACCTTCTTAGAGACTCATAATTATCCACTTTTTTCTTGTCTTTCACGGGTTGGGGGTCTTTTATTTTGCATAGTTGCCTGGGGAAGTAATTACGGGATTCATGTAGGGTATCTACACTAAGCCACTAGAGCGCGTACAAAAGGTTTCCACCGATTGTGTATATTAATAGTATTGTTGCAAAGGCACTTGCCGGTTAAACAATCTAAGATGTTTGAACTTTATTTAGGCTCAAACAATCGATACACAGGCATGTATAATCATGGTTGAACATCGTTCTGTAACTGTCTCATGGGTACTTTTACCGTTTTTATTTTAGGACAATAGCATATATAATATAATTTTGTATCAATATGTGCATTTTGTTCAAGATCATACATTGTGTGTATCATTATATACCAACTGTGGATACTGTTCCAAGATGGATGCCAAAAAACGGAGCGGGAAGGGCTTGCTCCCAATGTAGTGCCTTTTCTATGTTTCCTGTTTACTTATACGAGTCACGTAGTACTGTGAAAATCGTGTGATCAAGACACTTCCTGTGTCGAAACGCGTAGCGGTTCACTTTATTAAACCTCTATGGTTGCAATGGACTCCCGAGTGAGCGTCATTATTTGAAATTTTTGAGAGAATATATATATATATATATATATATATATATATATATATATATATATATATATATATATATATATATATATTACCTACTGGCGGTCGCCAGTAGGTAGTTATAGTTAGGACCACGTTTCCATAGGAAATCCGCAACATTCTATTTTGAATAACTTTTGCGCCGGTCGACGAATCCTCGCGAATTTTTCAAAATAGGTGGGGCGCTACGCTCCGCTCCTACCCTGAAAGTCTCGGGGGGATTCGTCAAGCGGGGGCTGAGATAAAAGGGGGGTCCCAAAACGCGTTTTCCCATGCATTTTTCCATAGGACCTTTAGACAGGGCTACAGCCCGAACGGCTGAACAGAATTACTAGAAATTTGGCAGAGAGGTAGTCCTCAGGTCAAGGAAGTGCCTTTTGTAGGTTTGGTGTAAATCTGTTCAGTAGATTCTGAGAAAATAGCCTTTAAATCAATATATATATCTGAGCCAGCTTACGGTGCGCTTACGGTACGCTTACCGTACGCGTACGGTGGCGTGCGCGAGCGCGATTCTGATTGGCTCTTAGATCTTAGTAAACATTCGAATCGGCCGAAACCAGGAAGCTGCGGCCGCCATTTTCTCTCTCGCACTGAGAGCGATTTTTAAAATTTAAAGCCCAAAAACATGTAAAGGGGCTGTTTAGACAGCTCCCACACACATAGGCATGTTGAGGGAGTCCCCAAAGATCCTCCAAGGCCAAAAACGGAATTTTTATTTTTTCGGTAATTTCGCCGATTACGCTTACCGTACGCGTACGGTAAAAAATAATTTAAAAAAAACATCATCCACACTCTCTGCACCCCGTGTGCAATTGGTGGCCGAAGGCCACCAATTGTGCATTGCTTATCACAGCTGAAAAAAACTAAAATTTTAAAAAAATATCCACACTCTCTCCACCCCGTGTGCAAATGGTGCCCGAAGGGCACCATTTGTGCATGGCTTATAAAATATACGAAAAATTAAAATATTACCTTTCAAAACGAAGTGCATCATATGTCCTCCATGTGCGCGAAGCGCATCGTGCGTACATGGCCCATCTAGCGTAACGTGGGCACGCGGTGCGCGTAGCGCACCGCGTGCCCACCGTGCGTGCATGGCACTAACTGCGTAAAATGGGCGCGCGGTGCGCGAAGCGCACCGTGCGCGCACAGAACGAACTGCGTTAAGTGGGCACGCACGCCACGAATGGCGTAAAGTAACTTAGCATTTAAAAAACCGTACAAATTCACTGAAAAAACCATAGGTTTCACACACGTTATAGTTAGGAATTAGCATTTAAAAAACCTTGCAAATTCACTGAAAAAACCATAGGTTTCACACATGTTATAGTTAGCGGAAATTTTACTGATAAAAAAACAATGAAATTCCCCCGTTATAGTTACTGCAGGCAACTATAACTCACGCGACCGCAATCTTCTGCTGATGACATATGTGTCTTTATGAAAAAAAAATATTTGTAATATATGTATAGCTAAAAATGTATGGAAGAAGACATGGGCAAATAAGTGTCTAAATACAGTATTAGCATCAGCAGAGGATTGCGGTCGCGTGAGTTATAGTTGCCTGCAGTAACTATAACAGGGGAATTTCATTGTTTTTTTATCAGTAAAATTTCCGCTAACTATAACATGTGTGAAACCTATGGTTTTTTCAGTGAATTTGTATATATATATATATATGTGTGTGTGTGTGGGCGTATATATATGTATATATATACATATATATATATATATATATATATATATATATATATATATAGCGAGAGCGAGAGAGTGCGAGAGAGCGAGAAGCGAGAGAGCACCAACCAAAGGTTACAGGGACGTTAATAGTTAGGATATATAATTTAAAAAAACCTTAAAAATTCACTGGAAAAAAACAAAGTTACAGGGACGTTATAGTTAGGTTCAGATTTCACTCGTACAAAACCATAGAAATTCAGCAGTTATAGTTGCCTGAGCTTACTATAGTGTACGTCCTGCAATGCACTGCTTATAGCCTCACATATTACATCACTCATGACATGGTCAGTGACATCACTGATCCCGTCCCTGTAACCTTTGTTTTTTTTCTGTGAATTTCTAAGGTTTTAAAAAAAAAAAAAATCCCTAACAATAAGGTCCCTGTAACAGAAGGGGGATGGGAGCACACTGCCTCACATCACAGTTCGCCCTTAAGCATTATGGTAAATGAAGTACGCTTGCGCTTACTTGGGCATTAGCTGTAGTTTTTCATATGATTTGGTGCAGATAGTGCTGTAAATATCTAGATGCGTGTTTCTGGATTTTATTCATCTTCAGTAGAGATCAAAAACAAACTTTATCAGGGGTGGCTGAGAATGCAGCAACAGTCCTCTTAGGTCTCAGTCCTTCTCACAGGCGCATCTCCAAAAGCTCGTCACCTCACTAGCTAAAGGGAGCCTTTTTAAACTGAAGGGGGATGGGAACACACTGTCTCACATCCAAGCATAGTTCGCCCCTTTGCATTATGGTAAAGGCAGTTCACTTGAATATTAGTAGTAGTAGTTCACCAACATTGTTGCAGGTAGTGCTGTTCATCTCTAGAATGTCAATGTAGAATGTCTCTACAGAGGTAACAAATAAAAGCCATAGCTGCAGTGGCCCAGCACCCAGGTTATAATATTAGTAATAAGTCTCACCAACTTCATATGTCAGCTTTAAATGTATTTGGTATATTCAGTCATGTTTCTGCAAAGATCAGCTCTTAAGTACTGATAATAGGCACATTTTCGTCGCAAACAAAGTCTTTTGAATTTGGGGGGGGGGTGGTTTTTTTTTATATGAAAATGTGCCTTTAACTGTACCACGTTGACAAAGCCTTTTTCGTTTTTTAAACTTTTTATAGATTTGAAAACAGGTAAGTCACATTTAGATTTGTATACATTGAAGTTCAGTTACATGTTTCATATATTAAGTAGGAATCAGTAGTAAATCAGTCATTCAGTCCCATGATATTTCCAATATTTTGCTTCATCTCCATCTCCTTGGTAGGTGAGATACACAGTTCACCACAGTACTCATTCCATTTAGTCCACTTTTTGTCCCATTCCTTAGGACAACCTCTGTATTTGAACACCTCTTTTTCTGCTATCATTGCTTCAGTCTAACTTCTTAGCCCAACCCTTCTGCGATGGCGTCTCTGCCACTCCCCACTTCATTTCAATACAGAAGCTAAGGTAAGAGTCATTAAGCCTTTATCTTTACCTCTAGCTAGCCTGTGGCAAGCTCACATTAATGGGTCATTGCTGACACTGCGCAGAACTACATACTCCACGTTGCCGATTTAATAAATACATTATTTTAAAAATGGAGATAACTTCTCTTTTCCAACTAAACCAGTCTTTGAGGCATGGTGGGGACCTCTTCTGAGAACTACGACCTTGAGATTTGGCATGGTGTCCATATCCAGTTTTATTTAAAAAATGCAAACGTACTTAAGTAGGGTAGAGGAGTATAGAAAACAAGTGAGGAAACACCAGAAGAGTATCTGTGTAACAGTTACAAGGAGGAAAAACCTGAAGTAGCAGAGAACAGTTTTCATGAGGCCCACAATCTTTTCCCTGTCGGGCCAATTTCAAGGTGAGCAAGAAGACTCCTTCCATAGTTCTCCTCACACTTGGAGGAATTGCATGCCGGTGCAAGTAACAGTCTTGGAGAAGCTGGTAGAGGGTGATGAAAGAGTTCTGCCCAGTGTGCTGATAAAGTAGAAACATGAGCCCACAAAACAGTCACATTCAAAGTGGGTGTAGCAGAGTATACTTTTAGAGACCCATGTGCAAACTTTAGAAAGCTCTAAACACACTTCTCAGTTTCCACTGTCCGAACCCCCATACAAAGGAGAGATGGATTCGTACATATTTCCTTGAAATGTTGAATCATCCTTGCTCAGTAAGCCACTCATGCAAGAGAACCCTGCTCGATTTCACATTCGCTACAGTTCTTATGCATGGAGCACAAAGGCAATTGGCCTGACTCGTATTGTAATCTACAAGCCACAGCAATTGGCCTTTTCAGTGTCTGTCAGTAGAGGGGAAAAGCTTCTGTGCCCCGCTGTATGCCAACCGTGGCTTGGCGGCAAGACTGCAGCAGACACCAGGCGTGTTCAAAGGAAACAGCGACCCAGCAACATAGATGAGGGGTTGTCAGGGCAGAAAAGAAGAGACGCAGGGCGTGGTCACTGTGCAGATTCCCAGTGGCAGGTGAGAGAGCTACTAGACAACCATCTTACTGTCAAGGCTTACATGAAGCAGTGATAGAATAAATTTAAAAGGTGCCCATTAGGAGGCAGGAACTGTGATGACAGGGCAAATCATACAGGGAACCTCCAAGTACCGGAATTCCCCACATTGCTGCTCCAGGCCCTGCCTTCAGGTGCAGACTGGTGGAAAGGTGATCCGACTTTTCTGCTGCATGGCACGTGCACTGGCGTACCTGGTCTTAGCATGGGTCAAGCCTGTCAGAGGGCAAAAAGGCAGTTCTGGGCCACCCCTCTTGCTTCTGTGAGTTAATCTATTGAAAAAAAAGTTGCTTTAGCTCCAAAGACTACTCCTGGTAAATTGTGTAAAATAAACGGCTATAATTGAGCCATTTTCTTTAAAAAAAACAACAAAAAAAACCTCTAGTTCTACTAAATGATGCAATTGCTGATGTGGACCATTCTATTACACACAGCACCTCTTCTGCCAATGTTGTTAGAAGATGTCCAACCTAAGGTTTTTAAACAGTACTCAGACAGACCCTGAGGATCCACCATTGCCTCTAAATGAAGCAGGCATGGATGGTCAACCTGAGAATTCTGTCCATTTTCAGGTTACATTTGACAGTTCGGTCATTTGTGTCTTTGGAGAACTTACTTAGGGACATTAATTCCTGTTTTGCAAACACTGAATAAAATATAAAGTCTTTAGCGGAGCTGTGACTTGTTTGTGATGCTACACGACCTGAGGGGAAAAGTCCTAATTAATGAGAAAGAGAGGCTTTTTGATGCATCAACACAGATATAGATTATCTTCATCAGCTCAATGTCTTCTGCACACCAAAGCCCCCACAACTGCAGTTTTACCAGCAAAACCATTCAGAGGTCTCCCATACAACCCTACTAACCACAGAAATTACCACAATGTATCCTTATGGTGAGGAGCAGACATGACCTCCATATATTTGACAATTTCTACCACTACTCCACTTATTCACAAGCTACTTACATTTGGTAACACTTTCTGGTGGATACAGTATCTGCCTGTGGATTTCTCACCTTTTGAATTACCCCTGTGCCAGCATTCCACTTAAACCTTTTTCCTAGCTCTCCCACGTCGACGGGGATATCACAATAGCACGGCTCTGCTAGCGAATCCATATGACGTCATCGAGCCAGAAGAACACCTCGTCAACGTGCTGACTTCAGTTCCACCAATTTTTTCAGTGCCCTTGAGGGGAACGGGTGAACCGACAACATTTTACAAGTATACACAGTATCAACATATATACAAATATACACAGTATATGGAAAAGAGGAAAAGCTAAAACCAAATTATTTCCTAACAGCAAACAATATGGCAAGTAAATGACAAAAGAAAACAACGTCATACAGTGAATACTTTTTCGTTATACGTAGGTGGACAACGGGGAGGAGGGTGTGTCAGTAAGGAATCCACAGGCAGATACTGTATCCACCAGAAAAAGCGTTACCGAAGGTAAGTAACTTGTTCTTCTGATGGATACATCTGCCTGTGGATTCCTCACCTTTTGAATTGAAACCCACAGCAGTCTCGCTTCCCGGAGGAGGGTGTCCACCTACTCGCACCAAAGAGTCCTGCAGCACAGATTGTGCAAAATCGCCATCTCTCCTCACCTCAGAATCCAGGCAATAATACTTTGCGAAAGTGTGGAGGGAGGCCCATGTTGCCTCCTTACAAATGTCCACCACAGAGACACCACTAGGCAAAGCAGATGTAGAAGACTTTGCTCTAGTAGAATGAGCTCTGATACCTTCAGGCGGCTCCTTCTTGGCTAGGGCGTAGCATATCTTGATACACAAGATGATCCACCTAGACAGCGTCCTCTTGTGGATGGCTTTGCCCTTTATCTTCCCAACATAGCCAATGAAGAGCTGATCGTCCAACCTCAAGTCTCTAGTCCTATCCAGGTAGAAGTTGACCTCCCTTCAAGGATCCAGGTGGTGAAGTCTCTCCTCCTCCTAGGAAGGGTGAGGGGGAGGATAGAAGGGAGGCGATGGACTGTCCCAGGTGGAAAGGAGAAACCACCTTAGGCAGGAAAGCAGCCTTGATCCTAAGAACCATCTTGTCTGCATGGATAGTGGTAAAAGGAGGCTTAAAACTAAGAGGCTGCAGCTCACTTCCCCTCCTGGCTGAGGTGATAGCCACCAGAAAAATAGTCTTCAAAGAACATAGCCTCAAAGGACAACCATGGAGAGGCTCTAAAGGAGACCCCATTAGAAATGTAAGTACCAAATTCAAATCCTACTTAGGCATTATGAAGGGAGTGGGAGGAAACTAATTGGTGAGGCCCTTAATGAACCTCATGACAATGGGGGACTTAAATAAAGACGGCTGGTCCGGCAAAAAAGGTAATGCTGCAGCCCTTAACTGTCGCCACAACACAACATAGTTGGGCCAAGGAAAGTGAAAAACTAAGTACATCTGATAAATGGGCTTTCAAAGGATCAGTGAACCTCTCTCCACACCACTTTTCAAATCTGGCCCATCTAGAGGAATAAACCGATTTGGTGGAATGTGTCCTGGATGATAAAATAACATCCACCACATTCGGCGGGAGAGAGAAAGAGCTCAGGTTGCCCCGTTCAATCTCCAGGCATGAAGGTGCGGGCTCTGGAGATGGGGGTGTAGAACCTGCCCCTGCGACTGCGAGAAGAGGTCTACTCTGAGAGGGAGACGGAGCAGAGGGTGCCATGAGAGGTGAGGAAGATCCGTGTACCACATCCTTCTTGGCCAATCCGGGGCGATCAATATAACTTGAGCTCAGTCTTGGTGAACCTTCCTCAGAACCCGAGAAATCAAGGGTATGGGAGGAAACGCCTAAAGAAGCTGAAAGTTCCAAATCAGTTGAAACGCATCCTCAAACGTCCCCTGCATCGGATACTGGAGACTGCCAAACGACGGGCAGTGCGCATTCTCATGAGTGGCAAACAGGTCAACCGAGCAAATCCCCACAACCTGAAGATGCGGCAAATCACCTCCTGGTGAAGTCTCCACTCAGGGTCGGCTGAGTACTGCCGCCTGAGACTGTCCGCATGCACATTCAGCACCCCAGCTAGATGATTTGCAATAACGCAAATCTGGTGGACCTGAACCCAGGACCAGAACGCCTCTCTGCAGAGACAATACGACACTACCCCTCCCTGCTTGTTGATATAACACATCGCGGTAGTGTTGCCAGTCAGGACTAGAACTGACTGACCGCAAAGGGAGGGAAGGAAGGCCTTGGGAGCCCAACGTATTGCCCACAATTCCAGAAGGTTGATATGGAGCAGCCTTTCCTCTGGAGACCAAACATCCTTGACCTTCAGATCCCCCAGATGTTCCCCACACCCTAGACTGGAGGCATCCGTGATCACTGTGGCCACCGGTGGAGGAGCTTGAAAAGGCTTTCCTTGAGACAGGTTGTCCGGCATACTCCACCAAGACCGCTCCGCTGCAGTGTTTCTGGAGATTCTGATGTCCCCCCCCTCCCCCCCCCTGAGATCTCCAGTGCGCTGATGCCACAACCTGTGGAGGCACACTGGAGTACCCTCATGTGCCAGCATGCATGGTTGACCAACAGTATGCAGGTAGTGAACAGAATAAGCAGGCGTATAACTTTCAGGAATGGAATACTGCTCACCTGTGAAACAAAGGAATCATCTCCTGAACGTCGAGAATCCTCTGCAGGGGTGGGAAAGCCCGACACAAAGTAGTGTCCAGTACTGCCCCTCTGAACAGGCTGCGCTGAGAGGGCACCAGGTGAGATTTGGGTACATTTATTGAGAAACCCATGTTGAACAAGAGTTGCGTTGTTACTTGCAAGTGACGCATCACTATCTCTGGTGATCTTGCTTTGAGCAGCCAGTCGTCCAGATAGGGAAAAACTGGAATCCCCGACCTTCTGAGGTGTGCTGCAACCACCACCATCACCTTCATGAAGACTCGTGGTGCGGAAGTAAGACATGACGGGAGGACCGCAAACTGGTAGTATTGAGACCCTACCATAAACGGGAGAAACCTCCGATGCGACTTCAGAATAGGGATGTGGAAATACGCATCCTGCAAGTCGATCAACACCATCCAGTCTTCCTGCTGCAGCGCTTGAAGAACCTGAGCAAGGGTCAACATCTTGAACTTTAACCTGCGTGAGGTAATAAATTCAAAACCGTGAGGTCCAGGATCGGTCTCAACCAGCTGTCCTTGTGGATCAAGAAATAACAGGAGTAGCATCCGTGACCCTTTACCTGCTCCGGAACTACCTCTATCACACCTTTCTGCAGCAAGGCAAGAACCTCCTGCTGCAATAGCAGCAAATGGTCCTCCGAACACCAACCCTGGTGAGGAGGGTAAGGAGGTGGAAACTCTTGAAAAAGTAGGGTGTATCCATTTTCCACAAGATTCAAAACCCAACGGTTTGAAGTAACCGATTTCAAATCTTGCAGAAAAGGAGACACCCGGCCCCCTACAGGACCAGCATGCTCCAATGTGGGGGATCTAGCGCTGCTTTCCCATAGTACTGGTAGTGGGGACAGGAGAGCAGGAGGAGGAGGAAGACTGTTTACGAGAGGCTCCCCGCAGATGACCTCTACCTTTTCCTCTGTACGACCTGTACAGACAGTTCTGCTGCTGCTGTGGCTGCTGACGGCCTCGAAACGAAGCCGCCTTCCCAAAGCCCCGATACCGTTTGTATCCATAGCCCCTAGGCTGTGACCGTAGGCCCAAGGATCTTTCAGTAGCCCTACAGTCCTTGAAGCGCTGCAGCGCAGAATCCGCCTTCGTACCAAACAATCTTGATCCATCGAAGGGTAGATTGAGCAAAGTAGCCTGAACATCTGGAGAGAAACCCGAAGACCTAAGCCAGGCACGCCTCCTGGCAGCCATCGAGGAGCTCATCACCCTGGCGACCGAGTCCACCATATCCAGACCCAACTCAATGAACTGATGGGCTGCTGCTTGCGTGTCTGACAGCACTACTAAAAAAACAACACGGTAACTTTTAGGTAACTTAGGAGCTACTTGCGTAACAGAGTCCATCAGTGTATGAATGTACCTTCCTAGCAAACATGTGGCATTTGGTGATTTTAAGAGACAACACCTTTTTGGCAGACTGCTCTAGCTTTTTAGAGTCTCTATCCCCCGAAGTGGTGGGGAAGAAACTAAACGACTGCTTAGAACAAGAAGCCTGAACCACCAAGCTTTCTGGGGAAGGTTGGGCAGAAAGGAAAGCTGGATCACCAAGAGCAGGTGTATGCTACCTTGCTACTGACCTAGATACTGCAGGGGCAGACAAGAGCTTCTGCCACACCTTCATAATCGGCTCCGTCAACGCCTCATTGAAAGGCAGCAGAGGTTCAACAGAAGAGGAAGTAGAATTCAACACGTCAGTCAAGATATTTGACTTCAGCTTAGCCGATGGCAACTGAAGGTCCGACAGCTCAGCGGCCTTCCTGATGGCTGAGTGATAAGGGGCAACGTCATGTGAAGGCAAGGCCTTTGGAGACGAAAGCTCCCACTCCGGAGAAGTATCCAGGCTACTGGCCTCGTGTAGGCCCTCAAAGTCGTCCACGGAGTCGAGGATCTCCCCTCCCTCATGTTCTTGCTGGTACTCCTCTTCCTCCAGCAGTCTTTGCGCCTCTTACTTGAAACGCTGCTTCAGGATCGGGATCGGCGTCGATGCTGGTGACAACGGCACCGATGTTGATGGAGGACCTTCCGAAGTGGGCAATGGCGCCTCCTGAATCTGGAAAGGTGACAGCCCAACACCAGACTGCACTGGACACTGAGGTATTGGAGTCGAAAACCTTGGCTTCGGAAACTGCCAAGATGGAGCCGTCGGCATGGAGGACATGAAAGGTGCCTGGGCATACTGCTAGAGGATGCCCAAATTAAAAGCAAGCGGACCCACGGGCCAGACGGTGCACCTGTAGGGTAAGATGCCTTGGCAAACATGACAAACATTGCATTTAGGAAATGTGACGGATCCACTCCTGGCCCTGGAAAAGGAGGATAAGGAACCAAACCACCTGGCCTGGAGCCAACTGAGGCCGTATGGGGGACTGCAGCTGCGGCCCGGAGATATCTGAGCGGGTACAGGCAAAGCTGCAGGAGAAGACTCCTGGGAGCCGGAGAAACCCTGGGCACCGGAGAGTGAGCTGAAGTCGCCTGCGGAGAAGAAGGCGAGATGGCATCTTTATCATGACGTCGCTGTACTGGGAGGCTGACCTCGAAGTCCTGCCCTTCGAAGTTTGACGCAGAGACCCATGCCGTCTTTTTCCTATGCTTCTTCGACTTCTAAGTATGCGATGTCGACTACTTCGATCTCTTGCGACCCCTCATCTCCTTTCTCGTCGCCCGCACCATGAACGGTTTTGCCTCACGTTCCTTCAGCGCCTTCAGGTTCATTTTCAGAACACGCTTTGACGTTATGGTCTGAAGAAAGACACCAGAGACAGACGTCGTGGGGATCCGTGATGGACATATGACCCCCACACACTCTGCAGGGCTTAAAACCCGACTTCTTTGAAGTAGCCATTTCCATTGCAACACGAAGTAGAAGATTGACACAATGTTAAAATGGAGAGTCCCGGAAAAAAACGTTGCACGTAGACGGCGCGGAAAAGAGGGAACGGACATCAGCACACCAAAGAGGTCTTCTTATGGCTCAGATGACTTCATACGGAGTCACGAACGGAGCTGTGCCATTGTGATGTTCGCGTCGACGTGGGAGAGCTAGGAAAAAAGTTTTTATGGAATGCTGGCGCAGGGGTAATTCAAAAGGTGAGGAATCCACAGGCAGATGTATCCATCAGAAGTTGTACAGTACAAAGAAGCCGCAGACTAACATGGAAGGGGATGAATGCAAGTCCACCCACAGCACAGGGATAGACCCAAGGCACAGAGTGTCTTAAATCAAATGAAGGCATAAGTGCATTCCTTTTTACTAGGAGTGTTACCCACCGTACAGCCATGGTGGGGATCAGATTCAGAATTGCAGTAAACGCTGGAAGAAGGTGGCATACACAAGGAATGCCAACAGCAAATTGAGCAGCATCATAGGATCATTTGTGAGCCCTCCTCAATGGGTGGGTCAGGCACTCGATGCAAACTTAAGTGAGCAAGAGGTAAAAATCAGAAGATTCTGTAGGTAAAAGAAAAACAGTTAACTTGTGATACTTTCTGCTTGGTTTGTGATGTGTAAGTCAACTCCCACTGTGAGGACACCACGATCTAACACCCATTTAATATTCTGCATTTGAAGAGACAAAGCATTTCTTTCTACATTGGAAGTGACTCAGCATAACCATAACACCTCTCAGTATTATTGCCTCGGTGGACACAACCACAAAGTGGGATTAGAGTGTGGTTTCCATTACTGAGGGGGATCAACTTCATGTCAGTCTGTTAAACGTGGGGTAGCACTGGATTGGTAAAATCTTTTCACCATTAGGTCAATGGGCTTGTTTAGATGTTCCACAATACCTCCATAGAAATGCCTGCCGGTTCTGATTAGTCTCTCATGAAGATGTGGGACATCTGGATGCTCAGTCTGAGCTTGCACAGAGACACCGAAGTAGGTCTGACTTTCTTTGCATACTATGAAGACACCCCTCAGTATATATGAAATAAACTTGGGAAGATAGACTGAAAATAACATCACATGACGATGTGCTAAGCCTCAGGCCAAAGATCGCCCCATAAATGGTAGCATACATACATTCGGAAGCCCGGACAGGATTAGACGCCTATCCTAAGAGTACAATGACAAAAGGCGTGTACAGTGAAGCTTGCAAAGTACTGAACCGCTCACTGTAGCAGTACAAAACAGTCAGTTCAGCTACCATCTTGCATGAGTAAACTTTCATGTCAATGGGATTAATCCCTATTATTGCAGCTGAAGAAGAGGGCACCGAATGCTCTATCACACTGGCATTGGAAAAGCAAAGGGTCTATTGCAACAAGGACAGCAGTTCGCCGGATTGTCCTCAGTGACCCAGGACTATCAGATTGGTGAGTGCACAGCATCAATAACATGGAGCATTCCTTTAAAAAATAGAATTCAGACGGTCATAAGTAGCCAACATATTACTATTTCAGAGAGATTGAACCCCTTAAAGTCTAGCAGTTCTGACGTGAGGTTCAATGTCTTACTGGGATCTTACAGCTGGCAAAAGATCGATATACACTGTGGAAATCCTGTCTAGTGCAGAGAGGCAACACTCTTGTGCTTGTGATGCTGACTTTCACGTCTTCATGCTTGTTGCAGAAAACGTTTTTTCTCATCCATGCTTCTGGACAGGACACACAGATTGTATTCCACTTCAGATCAGCTGTAAGGAACGCTTCACAGCCGAGGCTGGTCTTTCACAAACTCCCTGGGATCCCATGAACTTGTGAACAGAGTCTTTGATCCCGACTCTCACTAGTCCACCTAGATTCCACACTCTGATAAATCCCCCTCAGAATACAAGCAAATATTCACAGCAACACTGGTTACAACGCACCCATGGAGGTTCAGGAAATGATGCTCCCAATTCTTGGAGTCAGGTACTCAGTGCAGTGATTCAAGCAGAGGTGGAAACAGCACCTCCAGTCTTCCTCTGGCAGGAAGGCAAATCGTTCTCCTTCCTTTAGCAGACCGGCTCTAAAGTGCCAGTGGGTCAGGCATGTGTTTTCAGATGAATAACTAGCTTGGCATGGGCAGTTAATACAAATCTAATCCCTAATGCTCCCTCCCTGTATAGAACACATTTACTAGAGTGAAAAATAGCTCCTGTGGTGCGACAGTGACAGCAATAACCATACTTAATCATGAGCACAGAGATCTGGTGTGTCACACAACTGGCCAATAACAAATGCATAGCCACTACCAAAAGCCAATCAACAGTCAGCACCGAAATCAACCAAGTGGGGTCTACATCAAGGCCAACAATCATTTCCGGTGATCAGCAATGCTCGAGAAAGGTCAAGCAGGAATCCAGATAGAGCCCACCTTCAATCCTCATATCGTTTTCTCCCAGCTGCACAGGAGAGAGTAGGATCTCATCTTCAGGCTTAACCACAGACTTGGGAGCAGGCCACAGTGCAGCCACATCGTAGCAGAGGTGGCAAAGTTTAAGCAGCGGTCCACAACACATTATACCTGCCTCTTCGTGCCACTACTTAGACTCCAGCACCACAACACAACTGGGAACATGTGGACTCCAAAGCAGATAAGATCACAGCTGTGGACCTTGCCACAGATGGACACTGGTGCACCTTTCTGATATAGCTCCTTTGTACAGGGAACCCATTGAGCTTATGATGTGTAAGCCTGCAAATGAAAGCAAGTGTGTGAACATTGTAAATGTGGCATGAACATTGCAAACCGACAGGAGCACAGTTTACAGAACCTGCAAGCCAACTCAATGCTGGCATATGCAAGAAGTAGGATTTAGTTAAGATGGGTCAAAAAAAAACCCAGCAGTAATCATCTCTCCTGACGCTGTCCGGGTTCAAAGGCACAGCATGAGTCACATGTTTCAAGATTTTCGTCTCTTTGCTTACAGGTAATGGAAAACAATGTAAATTATACAGTGGCAGCATCTCTATTACAACTTTTGCTTTCCAATAATCCGTGGGAAGGGGGCCAGATCCACACTATCGGGATGCATGGGCACTAGACACTCCATTTTGGAATAAGGAAGTATGTTAGAGCAACGGTGTCTAGAGGCCCTAGTCAATCCTGAACACACAGATAAACCTGATGAGAAAGGAGACATTAGTTTTTACCACCCAGGAGAAAAGGGGAATTGGATGGACCTCTCCTGTGCTGCTTCTTCAACTCCAGCCTAGCGTGTAAAATCATTTGGACAGCTGGTTACCTAAAGACCAACTGAATAGGTGAACAAACATGCATCATTTTTGCCACAAATGCTAGTGTGGAGGTTCATGGGCTAATTGTGAGCCGTGACTAGGAAGTTGTGATACCAAGGAGCAAGAACAGAAGTCCCTTTGTCAGAGGGAAAAGCGAACACAGACTTACCACCTTGGTCTAATAAATCTAGAGTGTTCTTCGCTTTTTGGCATGGGAAGAGGTTCCACATACTGCAAAGAGAGGTTGTTGAAAGACAACTGATGGCCACATCAAAAGTGAACAACTGGCATGAATGAAATTGTCTACACAGGCGTTTCAGTCCAAGTTACCCACCGAGGAAAAGCAGCAACACTCTTCAGCCTCCTGTGGGCGCCAAGTTTGCAGATGACACTTCTAGGGAGCTGCTTTTGAAGGACTGCATTAGTTACAACTTTGACATCTCCGGGAAACAGTCAAGTGACCTCCTGAAGTCGAAAGTATTCTTGATGCAGTACAGCCTCTACTTTCTGTGCAAGTGAAATGTGTTCCTATCTGCAAAGGTTAAGGTAACGCAACAAATGTCTGGTGATGCAGCAACATAGTCAATGGTCTTGGAGCAGCAAAACAGCCCATTACTTCAAGGCGCTGATAGATTTCAGGATGAGATGTGCCGCTTGCTTGGTAGGCACACCAGCACATATACAATGGACACAGAACTACAAACGCTTACAAAGGGTAAGGAGGAGATTATAGCCTACATAACCCAGTTTATTGACTTGGTCTTTGGTGTCAACTGACCCAAGAAAAAGAGGGGAATTTACTTTCCAGAGGGCCTTAACGAAGGATACATTAGCACAGGTATTCTATCAACCTAGATATTTTAAGAAGTTATTTGATGATGGTCCTTCAATTGGACCATTGATTGAAGGACCACAAGTAAGAGAAGAAACGCGGGGATGGTTGCTTTGTAATGCAAACCATAATTAGTGATAAAGTGCAGAAAAATCTATAGCCTTCTTCCCCGTGTCAATGCAGATCAGTACCCTTTGATAGCACCTAACAAGAAAGGAATAAGAGAAAAAATAAACTATCTGTTTTTACTGTGGGTCAGATAAACAATTTGTAAAACAATGTACCACAAAGCTCAAAAAGAAGTTGTCAGAGGGTAAAACAGACCAAGAAACAGAAACAGGCAAGCAACCTAGATCAACATCAGAAGGGATCCAAACACTGAGCTTGCGGTATGTGATTTCTCTCCCCCACCTTTTCACTACAAATGCATTTGCCCAAAGTAACTCAAAATTGTTTCTCGAATCTCCAGCTTAGCACATCCTTGTACAAAAAAGAGGTGGTTTCCTCATGTTTGGTTTCTGAGGGCCAATCAACTGTTTGCTGACTGTGGCTTGATTAAGGAATTGGGCCTGACGAGCATCACCAAGCCAAATATCACTGCCATTAGGACAATGGATGGCTCAGCACTCACTTCATGTCCCATAAAACATTAAAGTATTTCACGTTGCAGTTTTATGAGGCCACATTCAACATCTGTTCTTGGACCCGATAGTAGGCTGCTCAATTCCTGTGGCCATCGGCTCGCTTAGGAAGTTACAAGCAGCTGTTCTACTGACTATCACAATTATTTAGATGTATCCGAGAAGGCCAAAGCAGCATTTATCACCACATAGGCCCTATGAATGCCAAACCAACATAATACCAGGTTCTCCTACACGGTATAGTTTCGCCCAGAGAAGAAAACAGCATCTAAAGGAGTGTGAGGATGTATGGCTAGCCAATGGATGCATATACCCATCTAAGTCACCCCGGCTTTGCCTCTTTGTTTGGCCCCAGGAAGGGAAGCAAGTTATGCACCTACATCAATTACTGTGTGCCAAGTCTCATAACTGAGATATAGGTACCCTTTGTCTCCTAAAACCTATTTTCTTCAATGTGATTCAACAAGTCAAAATACATATCAAGCTAGATTTACAACAGGTCCTACCACCTGTCTTAGGTGTGAATGCGTGATCAATGGAAGACTGCATTCAAGAGTAAATTCAGCCTATGAATATAGTATTGCCTTCTAAATCTGTACAAGGCGACTACAGCACGCCAATACTTTGCTAATGAAGTTTTGCGTAAGTATTTGGATGTCTTTGTGATCTTCTGCATCAACATGTTCATAATAGGTGAGACATGAAAGAACACATCTGAAGTGTTCTACGAGTCTGTAAAGAGGAGAGTCTGTTCCATTCAAACTAGGTTGATTTCTTAGGTGTTAATATTTCCACTCAAGGACTGTAGCAAGGAGCTAGCAAAAGTCAACATCATAGTGAAATGGACATCAGGGGTGTGCTGGGGCTTGCTAACTTATACTAAAATATGTTTGAAGATATTAACGGCCATTTCTGGTTGGCTAATAAAAGGAGTGACCTTAGGATGGGCCACAGAGGCTGATGCAGCCTGTCCCTCAACTAAAACAGTAGGTAGGTCCATACATATTAGTTCCAATCCTGACGCAAAAAATCCCTGTTTTATTGAGGAAGATGTCTATCATGTGGCACTACACACATCCTGTCACACACCCCAAAACCTTCACCAACTAGCTTTTTATTCACACAAGTTAACTCCTGCAGAATGCAATGACACCATCATTGATAAAGATATACTGGTGGTTTAGATAACTTTCTAGGAGTGGCTGCATTACCATTTGGGAACCTATCATGCTGTGATTGTCTTCAAAGACCACACAGACCTGATTTTGAAATTGCCCCATGCCATAATAATCTGACAACTACTTCTCAAGAGGAAGGTTAACTCCCAGCTCCCATGCCTAGCCTGGCACAGTTGTGGATCCATATTGTGGAAGATTTCATCACTGATATGCCAAATGCACAAGGTTTTGAAAAAAGAGTGATGGTGAATCATTTTGCCAAGATGGTGTACCCCCAGGGGGTTTGCTAACCACTGCACCGACCTGCTGTCTGGCCATACAGCATGTGGTGCGACCACTAGGCTTTTCTCAGATTGAAAGTCCAGTTGTTTATGGCAGAGGTTTTCATGTTCTACTAAAGAAAAATACACGCAAGACAAGTCTGATTCCTTGTGAACACACCTGCATTTAACATTGAGAGAATGTGTATAATAGGCATAGGGCCAAGCAAATCAGACTAATTGTTTGAATAGTAATGCTAATAGAGTGTGCTCCATCGCCCTATTTTCTTTTTAGAAACTCCATGTTTTCTGATATTATTCAAACCAACAGGACAGAGTAGGAAATTTTCCACTTCTCTGGTGTGCAAGTTGTAACCATGGCTGCAAGGGAAGATGACCTTGTGAAAGTCGGTCTTGGAAGGAAGATGAGAGAGAAGTAGCATTAGCTTCCATATGCTTCTCCAAAGGGGCATTGCTTGCACATTAATGTAGAAAAACAGGAGCCAAGCACAACGACCCCTGCTTGCGCCATAAGACATCATTAATGATAAAGTTATATAAGGCACTGGTATGGGGCTAGATACTTGGACCAGTTGCTGAAGGGTCCAACAGAACTCCAACTCCTGACCCTATGTCAGCATAAGGTATATGTAGAAACAGAAGGTATATGGGGAACTATCCATGGCATCATTAAGGCTTAGGCTTAATAAAGCAACAAAGCCTTATAAAATAGATAGCTAATAATATTTGGATACCCTAGGTAGCGAATAAACTGTACAGCATGATGAAATATAATCTGGAGCTTTTTTTTTTTTAAACATTCCCTCTGAATGTATATTTTATCTGCTGGGTTACTTACAATGATTATGATAATAGGGTTATATACGATTTGAAAACTTGTCCTGCAACATAAATAATTATACATTAGTAAATTACCAGTAGTGTGTGCATACTGCTTTTGGAGTAGAAGAGTAGAACTCTATCATAGAATAGCTTTGTCTGACTCCGGACATCCCTGTCTACCAGAGCATAACCCTATAAGGAGGTTGTGAGAAACACCTGCTAGTTCCCCTCATATCTGAGAAGGGTATATTTCCTTTAGGAGCGAAGAGTGCAATGGCAATAATGTTGCAGTAAACATGACTGTAACAGTTTCTTTCAATGTTTTGGTCTGCTTCTTTCTAGATCTGTGGCCTTTAGACTTCCTACCACCCACAGACTAACACACCTAAAGAATACCCATACTTACAGAGGAATGTGCCTCCTACAGGCCGATATCACTAATCAATGTAGGGACGAAGGTACTGGCGAAGATAATTGTGCATCGGTTGATACATGTAGTTCATGCTTTAATAGCGCCAGATCTATCGTTCTTCATGCCCTACTGGGCGACAAGACACACCCTGAAACTATTGTTTGGATGCCGGGCATAAAGGGGCAGCCTGGGGGAGCCAGCAGAACTGCTTCCCCTAGACGCTGAAAAGGCTTTCAACTATCTGGTAGGGAGCGATATGATGCAGATCATGCGCAAAATGGGCTTTGGCCTGTCGCTCTTGCAATGGGCAAGCGTGTGCTACTGGATGGCATGCATAAGAGTTAATGGTGTGTCGAAATCCGAGTTCAGACTGTGTAGGGGCATGAGGCATGGCTGCTCGCTCTCCCCCTATTATTTACATGGCAGCGGGGAGACACACAGATCCGCGGACTTATAATTATGAATGTCTTTGGCATACACACTGGCCTACGCATCAATTGGCACAAATCAATAGCATTCCAGCTAACCAAGTGGAGGGCCCCAAGCAGCCTGGGAGTGCCCTCGAGATGTACATCATTACAGATCAGGTGCTATTCCGCAGTACAAATCTAACCAGGGTATTAAGAGAACTATAGGACCAATGTGAGACGCTGGTAGAGGCTACCTCCGTCGGTACTGGGAATAGCTGCCCTCTATATAATGATCTATCTTCAAATGTTTCTCAGTGACCTGCAGAAAGCCAGTTTCGAAGTCCCAGCGGGGTTCATCCCGTCAGTAGATGAGGCAACAAGACTGCTGTTGTGGGATTAGGGCGGTGGGTGCCCCGGATTGCACTATCCACACTGAGGAAGCTGCTAGAGGAAGGCGCTGTCCATTCAAACCTCCAGCTGTATAATCGGACATCCAATCTGCTAGTAATCAATGACCGAGCATTTTCAGAGCAGCAGAAACAAGTGCTGCTTGCAGTGAGGCTAGTAATGGATCCAGAGGGCTACGTCCACAGGCTATTTAGAGAAAGGAGGGGGATTCAAATACTAGGCCCCACTGTGAATGTGATGCAGATATGGAAAATGGCCACACAGCTCCTGGGGTGAAAGGGCAGGCTGATGCTGGAGATCCGTCTATGGGGGGAGGTGCTTAAAGGACTGCGGAGCATCGAAGGCTACGTGAAGTAGGACCTATTGGGTATCTCCGAGGTGGTAGACATCTGGAAGGATGGGGCGATGATTCTGTTTTCGGACCTTGAGCAACAATATGATCTTGTGGGGATTCAGCATCTCAGGTACCAACAGTTAAAATTCCTAATGCGGAGATATGTGACCAAGCTGTGCGACATAGAGGAGACCCCCCTGGAATGCAGGATACTCGGGGACCCACTGCACAGGTATGCCATCTCCCAAATCTATAACATGCTCCTTAGTATTAGCATCCCTAAGCTAGATAAGCTAAGAGACAAGAGGGAACGGGACCTGGGCCAACTAGAAGACAGGGGGGAGCCATGCAGGTACCTCCGTGAGGTGGTCATTCGGGAGGGTTTCCAATTAATCCAGTTAAAGATATTCTATAGGGCATAATACACAAGAACTAGACTATTTCGAATGGTCTGGTGCAATACTGAAATATGTCTGAGGGGGTGCAAGCAGAAGGGCTCCCTATTGCACATAATGTAGGGTTTCCTATGGGCACAGGATTACTGGAGCAGCATCAGGCGCAGGTGATCAGCATTTATATATGTCTTGGTGGACCTTACTCCACAGTTGGTTATGCTTGGGATCTGGGGGAGCAGACACTCAACAAATACATACAGACTTCTTGCAATATGACACTCTTGGTAGCAAGACAGAACTTTGTCAGATACTTTTGAAAGGGAGCGGGCAGGATGGTTCCAACCATCTGGGAGGGGAAACACAATTTGGAATGATGCATGAAGGCCGAGCGATTGGTCCCATGGGGCCCATGGAGGGAGGCAGATGACTAGGGTAGGGCTAACGATGAGAGCCTCGCAGCTGCGGACCGAGTCAGGGAGGGGAACTCACGGGAAGATCCCTTGGGAGGGCGGTTCATAAAGGCGTATACTATACATAGAGTGATCTCTGCACTGGTGTATTTGCATGTGACTGAATCCTACACATAACTATCCAAGATGTAAGTCTCAAGTTACACATGTTTTCCTTTGAGATGACTGAGCTGTCTGTACTTGAAACAATATATATATATATTTTTTTTTAATTCAGCATTACCAGTGCACTGACAGGGTGCTTGAAAATACCTTACCCAACCAGATTCCACTGACCAAAGCAGCAGAAAAAGCATACTTCCTTTTAAATCCTTTTCTCTCCTCTGAGATGGACTTAATTTTTCCATATCGAAGCCTTCAACAGAAGCAATGGTGCTGTTCTCTCACAATAAGAGGATGATTTATTTCCGGACCTGTCTCTAAAAAAGTGACCAAAACAGTCTCTCCAGTATTATATGTTCGGGCATCACCTTACATTATAAGTGGACCATGTACCACTAACCTCGCTCTCATGAACGAAAGATACTAACTCTAGGGTGCTCTTTTTCTGTCTTTCCAGACTTTAACCTTTCAGATATGGAACAAAGCCAGAGTCAAGTCATTGTACAGGTCAACTAGTGCATTGTTCATCCTCAGCCATGACAGACTTTCAGGGCTTTACAGGGGAAGAGTATGGGGGGTCTATAGGAGGCACCAAGGTTGTTGCTGGGGTTACTGATGGGTGGGGTCACGAGACACATAATACACATCAGGCTACGCCAGTACGACAGACAACACAGGCAGTCACATTACAAAAAAGGGCACAGAATTAAGTATTCCTGACATACTGCAATCCTGCATGGCTGAGTGTCGCTGTTGATGCTTGCAATGCAGGTAATCTGCGGCGGAGGCTGGCAGCACCAAACAAGGCAACATACCAGCAAGGAAAGGGAAAAGGAGAAAAATGAGCCACAAGACAGAAGGTGTCTGGATACAAACCCAATGAGGAGGGAGGAAGGGTGAGGTATTCCGGGTGTACAGCCTGGTTGCGGATTTAGCAGCTTCACAGCCCAATTAGGCAGGCCCCCTGCACTAGAAGATGAAGGAAAACAGACACTCTGTTGGACAACAAACACTTTAGAAAGGAAGTACAAGCGAGTAAAGGCAGTACAAAAACATTTATAAAGTCGCAAATGGATGGTGGGCTGTGAATCGTGAGCTTATCTGATTTACCTTTTGCCCTACAGACACGTGTTTAAGAATACACGAAGGGGATACCATTAAAAAAGAAAAGGCTGTTTTGTAAACAAGTGGTGATTGTTACCAGTGTGCTCACACGCTTGACAGGTTTGTCTTACAGAATGAATCCGAAACGCTGCTGGAGTGGACCTACACATTACATTTAGAAAGTCCCTTTGTGAAGGGTCCTATGTTTTATTTTGAATGGCTTGTATGGCTTGATAATAAACCACCTGCTTGAGTAGCCCTCTCGTGTGTCCCAACAGATAGGGCCCTAAATCAACAAGTATTCTTCATCAATAGACAGCTACTCCTAAGAGAATAGAAATGGGCAGCCAGACTGCCAAGGTTGGACACAAAGGCGTATGCCTTACATCAAATACTGGTTAGTGTTCCTATGTCTGAAAGGTAACCAACAGTCTTTATATTAAAGCACTTCATTCCACTGAGATTCCCTTAAAATAATCACAGCAGGAGAAACGCACAACAGTGCAGTTTTGTCGAAGTTATGCAGGAACTAAGGGCCTCATGTAGGTAGCCAAATACCGGTCGGTAACGGCCGATTTTCGGTAAATATGCCGTTACCGACCGGTATTCAGACAAGTGAGATGTAGGAGTCCAAAAACCACTTTTCGGTAAATATGAGGCGGTAAATACCGATTCATATTTACCGAATTCCAAAATACCGAATCAGATTTACCGAATACATAATTAACGATTCGGTAAACATGAAGTGGTAAATATGAAGTGGTAAATATGAAGTGGTAAAATTTAAAATGACATGTAGGAGCACTCGGTAATTAAGAAATCCAGGAAAATCGGTAAATAAGAGTCGGTAATTAACACGGATTGAAAGCAGGTGGTAACCATCAACAATGCATATAGGCAAACCCAAAATGCAACAGCGTGGACAACATGGCCGCCATGTACGTCATTGCAAGGCGCCTACGTCTACAGGCAGCAGGACTGAGGGTGTGGCGACGGGAGGAACAAATCTACAGACAGCGCATCACACTATTCCAGCTGACTGATGCCGAGATACATGAGAGGTACAGGCTACACCCCGAAACCATCATGGACTTAATCAGGGACCTTCACCCACTCCTGGACCAGCCAATAAGAAGGGCGCACGCCATACCCCCACATGTGCAGGTGCTCTGCAGCCTACATCTGTTGGCATCCGGCAGTTATCAGGTGGTGATAGCTGCGGTGGGTGGGGTATCCCAGAGTTGCCTGTCACGTTTCTTCAGGAAGTTCCTGGATGCCATGATGCAGAGAATGCACCACTACATAAGCTTCCCAAACACACAGGCTGCACTGCAGAAAACAAAAACAGACTTATCACATGGCACAGTTCCCCCATGTCATCAGCTGTATTGATGGTACACACATCCCAATCTGTCCACCAGCTGATACAGAGCACATCTACAGGAACAGGAAGTCCACCCACTCCATCAATGTGCAGGTGATCTGTGATGCAGGGAACATCATCACAGATATTGTTGCAAAGTTTCCTGGGAGCACCCACGACTCTTACATCTTCCAGAATAGTGGGATCTACACACGACTGAGTGCCGGAGAATTCGGAGAGGGATACCTGCTAGGTAAGTAACAGTGACGCCCCTTGAAACCTGCAAATCATAGTGTATAGAGGCATGTTACTGATGGTTCCCTTTTACTCATCCAGGCGACAGTGCATATGCATGCCGGTCATTCATCCTCACTCCCTACCTACACCCAGCAACCCAGAGAGAGAGACGATACAACGTGGCACATAAAACAACACGCAATGTGGTGGAGCGCACGTTTGGACTACTGAAGAGCAGGTTCCGCTGCCTGCACAAGAGCGGAGGCGCACGCCAGTACAAACCCATCACCTGCTGCAAGATTATTGCCACTTGTGCAATGCTGCACAACCTTGCCACGAAAAAAGGTACAGATGTGGAACTAACATATTTTGAGGACAACGAGGATGAGTCAGGCCAGCCAGAGGGCAACGCAGCTAGAGTGCCAACTGCAATCGATGGGAGAGAGAGACGGGCAGAGATCACATGCAACTATTTCTGAGTAAGTGAGGGGACACAGCGAGTTGTGAGAAGTACTGACGTAGTTTTAATGTGGCACCACGCCATGAACACATGAACAGGCCAATCTGGCAATATACCATCTATACAAGGAGTATGTCCAGGGTTACGTCACCCAATGGGAAGTGGCTAAGCAGGGCTACATCAATGTTTGCGCATACGCGCTGCAGTGGTGGATTGCACGGCCTGTGCATCCTCACTAGAGCCAACCCCAAGCCGCCTGCTGCTCCTGCGTGCTTCTGGGACGGGGGGTGTGATGCTGCTGCTGGTGTCGATGCTCTCCGCAGCATCCCCTGCAGCAGTTGTCGACGCCTGACTAGTCAATAGCACCCCTAGTGCACTTGTCACCTGCACCATCCCCCGAGACAGGTCGCTGCAGCACTGTGTTAGGCCCTCCTGCATCGTCACAGAGCGCCGGCACAGTAGAGAAGTCGCAGTTGCCAGACGGTTGAGTGCCCTGCTGGTAGTGTCCCTTCTCTGGCGTTCCCGGCGCCGTGCTTCGATGTCAGCATCTAATTTGCTGCACAACTGCTGGATTGACTGGGACATGTCCCGAATGCCCGCAGCCATGCCGCCAATGTTACTGTCCATGTTGACTAATGTTGTCCTCATCACCCGCATGTGCCTCTGGACTGACATGACTGCCTTTGATTGCAGGCGCTGTTGCTTCAACATTTGGCCCTCGAGACCCAAGAAGACACCATGGCCGTCAGTGGGTGCTGGTGGACTCTGGACACGCGACCTGCGGCGCCCTCTTGCTCCCGTCTGTGCTGCCTGTGAGGTGTGGGGCACAGTGGCATGGCTCCCTTCCTGGGGCCCGGTGCGGTCTTCTGGGCCCATGCTGTCGTCTGACGAGGTGTCTAAGGCTCGTAGCCTGGCTGCTGGACGCCTCCTCATTCTCACACCTGCAAGCGGAGATGTGGCCGGTGATTCGAACATGAGTGGCGATGCTGGCTCTGGTTGTGGTGATGCTGGCTCTGGTTGTGGTGATGCTGGCTCTCGGTGAGGTGATGCTGGCTCTGGGTGCGGCGAGGCTGGCTGTGTTGGTGGTGCGGCTGCCAGTGGGCCTGCTACCTGGTCTGTACTTGTGCTGGCTAGAGGTGATACTTGTGGCCGGTGTGCCGTCTCTCCTGCAGCATGCCCTGTCCTGCATGATGTCACATCTGTGGACAGAAATACAACATTGGCTCAGTGTCCCCGAAGGGCTGCATTGCAAGCGTCACAATAAAACATTTCACATTCCAATATGTCCTCTGTCTCCTTGTGCCTCGAGTGCGTGACATGCCTTGTTGCCCTGTAACATTTACGTCATGGTTAGTGTTGCCCTGACTACATCTCCCGGAATGCATTGCCTGTCTGCACTGACACGTGTGGACTGCAGTGTGATTCTCGTTTCACAATGGGGGATGTGGGATAGGGGTAGGGGGGGCTACATTGCTGTGCTTTGGTCTTACCTTGGTGTGTTGCGGCTCTGGCAGAGCTGTCGGCGTCCCCAAGACCCACGACGCTCTCCTGCTGGATTGTGGCCGCCACCAGCTCCTCCAGTTCGGTGAGGGCAGGTGCCCTGTTGGTTCCACCTCCGGTCTGGCTGGCCTCCTTCTGGATGTCGCCCATCTTCCTCTTGGTCACAATCCTCAGGTCATACCAGCGCTTTTTGAGGACCTCAATGTCCCTGTGGGTCACTCCCACAGCATTGACCTGCGCCTGGATGGCCAGCCATATGTTGCGCTTTTCCGCCTCAGGCACTTGCAGGGATTGCCTTCCAAACAGCTTCTGGTGCTGCTTCACCACCTCCTCCACCAGCACCTGGAGTTCCTTGGGGCTAAATTTCAGCTTCCTCCTCCTTTCCCCTCCGTCTTTCTGTGTTCTCTGGCTGGACATGCTGTTCGTTTACCCGCTCGCACATGCAACGGCTCCCTGCCTCTCCTCTGCACTCCAAGCCTCTCCAGGGTCGGCTAATTATGTACACCTGCCTGGGTGTGGCCACTTCGGCTAATTATGTACACCTGCCTGGGTGTGGGCACTTCCTGGTTGGGTGGGCTGTCGTTGCACAGGATTAGCTGTTTCGTCAAGTCATGTGATTTTATTTACCGAATCCGTACATACCGATTCGGTATTTTCCGATTCGGTAAATACCACCTCGGTATTTTCCGATTCGGTAAATACCACCTCGGTATTTTCCGATTCGGTAAATACCACCTCGGTATTTACCGATTCGGTGAATTCCGATTCGTGATTACCGAATGTTACCGAATCGGTAACTGTTACCGAATTTTTACCTACATATAACTTACCGATTCTAATTTACCGATTCGGTACGGCTCGGTATTTAAGAACCGGTAAAATTTAGTTACCTACATGAGGCCCTAAGTGCAGAAATGGATCTGTCGTAGCAAAATGTTCTCAAGGGTCTACAAACTATTGGACATGAATAATACCAATGCACTTTAACAAGGGCGACCAATTACCACAATAAAAAATATTCTTTACGTAGCTGTAATTGCTCTGAACTCTCCAACACAAAAGAAAAAGTTACTTACCTTCAGTAACAATATTTTGGGTAGATCGTTTATCTCACGCGGGATTCTCACCTTGGGAAAACTCCCCAGGTGCCAGACTTCATGCAGAAATTATTTTCTCCAGCAAAATCTCTCCAGGGTCTAAAGAGCAAGGGGGGGGGGGGGGGGGGGGGGCAAGGGGTTACCCACAGTTTCATCTTTACGAAAGTTTTTCATCATGATGTATGTGGTGCCTCTTGTGTGCTTGTGTCAGTTCCTAGAATTTTGACAGCGATAATCAACATTTATCACAACATTAAATCAACAGGCGAGGAAGCAGGGTGGGGAGAAATCTGCGAAACGATAGTATCCACCAGAATGTTGGTAAGTAACGGTCTCTGATGGATACTTCTTCCTGCAGCTCCCTCATCTCATCAAGGAGACCCAAAGACATACCCCAATGGATCTGGGATTCAACACTGCTGATTTACAAATAAGTGTCATACTACATGACCATAGTAAAGTATCTAGTCACTGCGAGCCTGAGCCAGAAAGTAGTAATGTTTTGAAAAGGAATAAAACGAATATCAAGGGGCCCCCAACCAAATAGAAGACACTGGGACGTCCCTGGTAACAGCAGTCGAGACGGCCATAGGCCTTGTAGAGGGGCACAAATACCAGCCGAAGGTTCTATCTTGGCAAAGGCAAAAGAGTTCTTTACTCAAAAATTAACCCCAAGTGAGATCACATGCTTGGTGAATGCTTTACCCTTCTTGGCACCAGCAAAACACAAATAGAGCATATCATCTTCTCTGTCTTGTGTGACTTATGTATTGGAACACTGGATTCCTTGGTTCCAGTCTATGCAGTCCTTCCTCCTACTTGGTGGGAGAAGGAGGAAGGAAGGAGAGTGATAGATTGGCTCATGTAGAAAGCAGACATGGCCTTCCATAAGAAGAAGGACCTAGCTTGTGAAGAAAGGTCTGAATTCCACGGACTCCAAGGGACCAAATTTATCACCAGTAGGAAGACAGTTTTTGAGCTCAAGTGATTAGATAGGACAAGTGTACGGAAGTTCCAATGGAGCAGCCATAAAGGAAGTTAAAACAAAACTGGAATCCAACTGTGTAAAAAGTATTGGGGTTGCAAACCTTTCAGAAAATGCCCCCCCCCCCCCTTCCCCCCCAAGAACAGCTTAAAGAGATAAGGATGACTCTGAAGGCAGATAAAGCTGCAAAGTAAGCTTTAACTATGGAAACTGCCAAACCTTGCTTAGCCAAGTTTAGTGCAAAATGTAAAACATCTGTGTAACGACTTTGGGAAGGTTTAAAGCCTCTCACTTGCAGCACAAGTGAAACCCAGATCCGTGGTCGGTATAAAGAAATCCAGGACAGGTTTACTGGCTGCAAAAATAATATCAGCCACTTCTGCTGGTAAGGAGAAGGTCGAGATCAGTTGACCAAGGTCCAACTGCACTTCTGCTGGACGTTTGACAGACGTGGGATCACAACAACGCATAAAGCAGACCCTGTAACAGCCATTCTGAGGGCAAACCCCCAGGAACCATCCAAAGTATAGAGCAAAAAACTGGAGACACTTTCGGTTCTTGGCCATGGAGAGCAGGTCCACAAGTGGGCATCCCAATCTAAAGAAAATCATGTCCGTCACTTTGGGACAGAGTTTACACTTGTGGGCCTCAAAATAGAGGTGAATCAGCGCACCTGCCCTCTGATTTAGGAAGCCTACAACATGGAATGCCATTGGGAATATGCACTTCTGCATAGCCCATTTCCAAAGCCATAAGATAGTTGTGTTTTCCAATAGGATCTAGATGGTACACCCTGATGTGGAAAAAATACCATTTAGACCGTTTTTTGCAATACTAAGACATTTAAGGAAACTGAACAAGAGTCTCTGTAGGAAAAGGAAACTGAACAAGAGTCTCTGTATGGACAGTCCACTGCTAGGTTTTGTGTGCATTACTACATTCCGTTTTTATAGTGGAATCCTGTAGGCAGCGTATAAGACAATACTTCTATTAGCCAATCTGATAACAACAATCCTACTTCGAGTTTTTCTAGATAAAGGAATAACTTTTATTAGCATTTCTCAGCATGAACAGACCTTATGCCTCAGAGGTGACAACAATGAGAAAATCTCAAATGTGTGCAGATAGTATGGCCCAAGCCTTGAACTGGAACCCAGGACAAACCAAAGGCAAACAGATCAGGGCAATATTTCAAGATGCGTTCAGGCCTCGTTTAGGACCACAATGTGGACCTGGAGAGGACCAAGGCTATTGGATAGGGACCGGCAGAAGTTCAGGCGAAGGTTTTCTTCAGAAAAGTCATGAAATGTGTCACAAGAAATGCCACGGAAACAGGGATAAGGGAAGAGTTGCCTTAAATATATGGTTGTCAGGTAATACTCTGGCAATGTGGATCGGACAGTAGCTAGAGACTTGCTATTTATTCACTTTGCGAGCCTGGAGACTGGTTAGCAAGTAGGAAGGAATTCCTCAGAAGATCATTCAGGAAGAGATCGGGAGAAACGACAATAGAAAGTAGGAGCTTGGTGCGCAAATCCCCAAGCCAGGGTAACTGGCTTCTCTACACTTGTTCCATGTTCCCCTCCTAGAAGCATCTGCTAAGTTCCCAATGACTTCCTCCAATACTCTCATCCACTTTGCTGCTGCACTGTGTTTCCTAAAAGCTCGGGCAAAGATCAGCATATGACAGGTGGTGGGTACTTAAAACGTTATTTATTCAATTTTGTGAGCTAGAGGACACAGGTTCTTCTATCGCCTTGCTCTTCCACTTGGAGAATTTGACTACTTGGCTCCAGGAACCCAATCACCAACCATCCCCCGATGCTCTGGTGGTAAAAGGGTCAAGTGCCACTTCACCACCTCAATATGGAGGCTGAAGGGGCTCATTTGACAGATTACCCACACCACCATGCCACAGCGGTACACACTGCCTTACACCTAAATGTGCAGTGGCCAGAAATGTAATCCAGTGACTTTGCTTTGTTTTGCCTTTGGTGGTGCCTTCACTGCAAACATTTACTGACCCACTTGGTAAATAACATACACACATTTAATTTTTCACCATGGCCTTCTCACTCATGCAGAGGTAAAGAATTAAGATATTAAACTTTGGATTTGGGGTCAAGGACTTTGTAGTGCACTCTTGTGTGCTGAAGACTTTCAAAACCTCATACAATGAAAATTAAATCATACTGGCAGCACTAGTTTTAGATGGCGCAGCAGACTCCACTAATACTTGAGGGGTGAGGAGAAGGTGGCTTGTGTCTGTTAAAGCAAAGGATACAGGGGGCTTTGGGTACTCCGCACTTCAATGACCGTCACTTTGGCAAATAAGCCTTAGACATGTTAACTTTTAGAGAATTCCCTCATTGCTGGTATTCTTTTGTTCTTCATGGTCCTATTCAATTACGGAGGGTGTTACTCTTTCTAGTCAAGGAATTCACTAGAAAAAATGTCCTTTTCAGCTCAACTTCCTACATTCATTAATGGTGTACAAGTCAACTGACACTTTTACAGCAGTAGTGACCATCACCATACTAGTGAACGACTAAGAAAATGAAATTTAAAAAAATGAACACTCGTAGTACAGCAATATCCACAGGGACAATGACAAAAAAAGGAAAACTAGGAACTTTTTAAACCATGCACTTAAAAAGGGGGGGGGGGAGCAAAAAAAAGACTACGCAGGACGTCCTTGAAGAAGCAGGATTAAAAAGAAATAATGATTCTTTGGTCCATTAATGCCTTGCACAGAGATGTGGCCTGGACATTTATCAGCAGTGTAAGAAAAGGTTGACGTCTGTTTGTGAAAGGTGGTTCAAGAAGTGTGTGAGAATTAGAACTCTGGAGGAAAACGCCCATCAGACCAGAAAGAAACATAAGTGGCCTTGTCCCTTTCAAGGACAAGGTGTCTTGATTACAGGATGCAGGTATTCCACAACTAATATTGAAGTGTATTAGGAGATCCTGCTTCTTCTCTGGATGACTCCTTCGCCCCTGAAATGAAAAGAAGGTTACAATACTTACTCAACATACAGGAAGTGAGGAACAATAGTTGATATGCAAAGCATATCATTATCCCTGGGAGATAAGCATGCTGTCGGGAACAGAGGCCAGAAACCTATTGCACTTATGAATTCCTCTAGATTATGGAGATAGGATAATGCAGGCAGTCCTTTGTACAACGAGGGTTGAGTGTGAAACTTTGACTAGAAAGAAAGCATTCTTGGGCATTACGTGGGATTTCATTGTCCGAGGCTTCCAAGCCTCTTTTGATTTGGTTGTTAGACTAAAAGTGACCCACTAAAGGAAAATATACAGGTTGATGTTTCAAAATCCTTCCTGTATTTACATGTAAGAAGGGAAAATTATTGCTCTGATTTTCACCTGCTGTTTGTTCTTTAATAATGCTGTGAGGCTCTCTGGTACTTGCAAGCGTTGTTTTTTAGACTAGTGCTGATGGCGAACCATCAATATTCCTCTGCGTTGTTTTTTAGACTAGTGCTGATGGCTAACCATCAATATTCCTGGTGGGGAGGGTATGGGGATATGATTTAATTTTACCGGGCTCTGTTTATGGTTTTCCTTTCAGTTGGATATCTCCACTATTTCTTTCTTCCTGTTGGTTCCTAGAGGACTATGATGTACTGTCAGCAGAGTTTCATGTTCTAACTAGTGTTCACACATAGGGAAAACGGAATATTACTTTTCCTCACGCTGTGTCACGTGGTTAATTGACACCTGCATAATGTGTCCTGCTCAATACAGTTGTTAAAAAAGACGACATCCAGCAAAGAGCGTCAAACATCCAGCATACGGAGCTGCTGTTACGTTTGGGAATGTGGGCAGAAAGATGGGACTACAATGCCCCCATTAGATTGGAAAAGGCAATGCTACATATGGAACAAGAGAATGACCAGGCAGAAAAACGTGCCATCATATAGACTATTTTATTTTTACTTCAGTGTTTGTACCGTGCCCTAATTCACCATTTAGATGGAGCAAAATACTTAGATAAACCAATGAATTTAGAGTTCAGCTAGACTCGCTAACTCAAAGTTTTGCTGAGAAGATTCGCTAAACCACTAGTCCTATCCGTGGAAGGAGTCTGACAGTGACCTTCATGAAAATTGGGTTAACGCTTTGGATAAGGAGATCTATTACAAGAAAGGCCCCATATAGCTCGATTGTCTTAAATGAATATGGCCTTGCCCAGCCCTTTGCATATGACAGGCCAGAGGGATGAACAAGTGATGTTGCACAAGTTAAAACTTGTGTAACGATATATCAGTAAGAGACATTAGTTAGTGATAGATTCCTTACCTTAGAATATTCCCCAGGCGTCAGTCTGGATCCGGAAAGTTTTCTGCTTAGCAGTACCCCTGCGCGCCAGTAGGTGGCGCCGCGCGACTACGCGCCCGTCACTGGCATCGTGCGTGCCGGGGTGACGTCACGGAGGCTACTTAGGCGCAAATCATGCGCGCTGACGTCAGTTCTGTACACAACTTTCCACGCCGAAACGCAGAGCCATGAGAGAAACTGACCTTTGGTGCATAAAACTAGGGCCCTAAAAGGGGATGACCTTAACCCTAGTAATCAGTTCGCAGAACGGGGAGGATGGGTGGGTGGTAAGGAATCTATCACTAACTAATGTCTCTTTACACAAGTAGTAACTTGGGCATCTGAAAGAGACCAGTTAATGATCGATTCCTTACCTTAGAATAGATACCCCAGCAATAACAATCCCGGTGGTGGGTCTGCGATCAAGATTACACCAGAAAGTCACGGAGCACAGAACGGCCAAAGAAGCAGTCTCTCCGGACCCAACTGTCAAGGCAGTAGTGCTTGGTAAACGTGTGCAACGAGGCCCACGTAGCTGCCTGACAAATATCCTGCAAGGGGACACCGAGTCCCAAGGCAGTAGTGGCTGCAGTTGCCCTGGTCGAATGTCCCACAGGAGGCTCCTTCTTGGCCAAGGAGTAACAGGCTTTGATGCACAGAACGACCCACCGGGATATGGTCCGTTTGTGCACCGCCCGACCTCTTTTGGCGCCCACGTAGCCAACAAAGAGATGATCATCCACCCGGAACTGCTGTGTATGCTGCAGATAGAATGCGAGCTCACATTTTGGGTCCAGAAGGTGGAGCCGCTCCTCTTCCCTAGAGGGATGCGGAAAAAAGGTGGGCAAAGTGATGGTCTGCCCGATGTGGCAGGGCGTGACAACCTTTGGCAAGAAAGAAGGATTTGTCCTCAGAACCACCTTGTCCGGATAAACAGAAAGGAAAGGAAGTTTGGAAGAAAGAGCCTGGAGCTCACTCACTCTCCTGGCAGAGGTGAGAGCTACCAGGAAAGCCGTCTTGAGAGTAAGAAGACGTAAGGGACAGTTATGAAGGGGCTCAAAGGGAGCACACATCAGAAAAGTCAAGACAAGATGCAAGTCCCACTGAGTCATTATGAAGGGCACAGGAGGGAACTTATGCGTAATGCCCTTAAGAAAACGGTTAACAACCGGGGACTTAAAAAGAGAAGGCTGATCTGGAAGCCGTAGAAAGGCAGAGATGGCCGAAAGATAACCTTTAACAGTGCCTAGAGCAGAGCCCTGCTGGGCCAAAGAGAGAAGGAACAGAAGAACCACAGAAAGAGGGGCAGAAAGGGGATCCACAGTCTTAGCTGTGCACCATGCCACAAATCTGTTCCACCTACAGGCGTACACCGTTTTAGTGGAGGGACGCCTGGCTGCCAGGATGACAACACAGACTTCGGGAGGAAGATCGAAAGGTGTCAACTGTCGCCGCTCAATCTCCAAGCATGGAGGTGGAGGCTGGACAGGTTCGGGTGGAGGACCGTCCCCTGCTGCTGCGACAGAAGATCCTTCCAAAGAGGCAGACGGATCGGGGGATCGATACTCATACTGAGTAGCTCGTTATACCATACTCTTCGAGCCCAGTCCGGAGCCACAAGAATAACTTGGGCCCGGTCGCACCGGATCTTCAGCACTCTGGGCAGAAGTGGTATAGGCGGAAAGGCGTACAACAGACCACAGCTCCACTCGAGACGAAAAGCGTTCCCGAGCGAGTGCCGCCTTGGAAATTCCAATGCACAGAACTGATGACATTGCGCGTTCTCTTCGGTGGCGAATAGAGCTAACCAAGGCTCTCCCCATCGCAGAAAGAGACCTTGCACCACGTCCAAGTTCAGACGCCACTCATGATCCACCATGCACCGGCAGCTGAGTTCGTCCGCCCTGGCGTTCAGAGAACCCGCCAGGTGTTGAACCACCAAGGTAATGCCTTGATGTTCCAGCCATGTCCAGAGGCACAGAGCCTCCTGACATAGGGTCCACAACCCCACCCCGCCCTGTTTGTTGCAATACCACATGGCGGTGGTGTTGTCCGTGAACACCTGCACTACTCTTCCCCGGACAGAGGGAAGGAATGCCTTCAGTGCAAGCCGGATTGCCCGCAGCTCCAGAAGGTTGATTTGGAGCCAGGACTCCGCCGGAGACAAGAGGCCTCTGATCTCCGCCTCTCCCATGTGGCCACCACAATCCAGGAGGGACGCATCCGTCACTACTGTGTGCTCCGGTTGGGGAAGGGAGAGGGATCTGCCACTGACCCAATCGCGATCCGTGAGTCACCACTGCAACCGTCGTGCAGCGCCCTCCGAGATCTGGACGAGATCGGACAGGTTGCCCTGATGCTGTGCCCACTGTAACTTCAGGTCCCACTGCAGAGCCCGCATATGCCATCTGGCATGCGGCACCAGCAGGATGCAGGAGGCCATCAGGCCCAGAAGCCGGAGGGTCATCCTGACTGAAATCCGGGATAGAGTCTGAAAGAGCGGAACCATAGCATGAATATCCCGGACTCGCTATTTGGGAGGATAAACCCAAAACAGCGTCGAATCCAGAACCGCTCCGATGAAAGGGAGCTTCTGAGAGGGACTCAGGTGCAACTTCGGCACATTGATGGAGAACCCCAGCAGATGCAGGAGGTCGGCCGTAGTCTGGAGGTGGGAGACAACTGCCTGGGGCAAGCCCGCCTTCAACAGCCAGTCGTTGAGGTAGGGGAAGACTGACACCCCTGACCTGCGTAGATGAGCTGCGACCACGGCCATCACTTTCATGAACACCCAAGGAGCGCTGGTAAGGCCGAAGTGGAGCACAGCAAACTGAAAATGCTCCTGGCCTTCCGTGAACCGCAGTTAACGCCCATGGGCCGGCAGGACAGGAATGTGAAAATAAGCGTCCTGCAAGTCCAACGCTACCATCCAGTCTCCAGGGTCCAGGGCAGACAGAGCCAGAGTCAGCATCTTGAACTTCTCCTTCCGGAGGAAGCGATTGACGTCCCGGAGGTCTAAGATGGGGCGCAGGCCCCCCCTTGTCCTTCTTGGGGACGAGAAAGTAGTGGGAATAGCAACCACTTCTTGCTTCCTGATCGGGAACAAACTCGATGGCCCCCTAGGCCAGGAGGGCCGTGACTTCCCGACAGAGAAGAGCCAATTGATGCCCCGACATGCGGTGGTACCAAGGTGGCATGGCTGGAGGGGAGGAAAGAAAGGGGAGCGAGTAACCTTGGCAGATTATCTGCAGCACCCACTTGTCCGAAGTGATACCGCACCAGTGGTGGAGGTGGTGACGGACCCTGCCTCCTACCGGCGTGGGGTGCCCCCTGAAGCTCGGATTAGGAAGGCTTAGAGGTGGAAGCAGCGTGTGCGGAGGTGGACTGCCCCGCCCGCTGGTTACCAGACCCCCCCCCCCCCTGCGGAAGCCTAGTCTGCGGCAACGCTGAGGCAGGTTCTGCACAGGCTTTGCGGAGGAGCACGTCTGGGTGCCTTTTGCGCTGGCCACGACAGGAACGAAACCCAGGCGTGGCAGGGCGCTTAGTGGAAAGACCCAAAGACTTAGCTCTGGCCCGTGAGTCCTTAAAGCGCTCCAGGGCACTGTCCGCCTTGTCGCCAAAGAGGCGAGAGCCATCAAAGGGCATGTCCATGAGCGAGCTCTGGACATCAAGCGAGCACCCGGTAGACTGCAACCAGGCATGACACCGCAACGCCACAGTCATGGAAATCGCCCTGCCCAAGGAATCAGCAGTGTCCAGACCACACCTGATGGCAAACTTCGCCGCATCCTTGCCCTCGGCAATCGCTTGGGAAAGGACAGCCTGGACCTCTTCAGAACACTGAGGCAGGACCTCTGCTACCGTATCCCACACGGCGTGGGAGTAACTGCCAAACAAGCAGGCGGTATTTACCGACCGCAACCCCAAGTTGGCCGAGGAGAACAACCTCTTGCCATATTGGTCCAGCTTCTTAGAGTCCTTATCCGGCGGAGCCGTGGGAAAGGCACTCTACGACGTCGAGGCACGAATGACCAGGCTCTCAGGCATGGGGTAAGTGGTCAAGAAGGCAGGGTCACCAGGTGCCGGGCGACGACGCCTAGCGACGTTCTTATCCACCGGTGCCCCCGAGGCCGGCCGCAACCAAGTGCCCAAGAGGACTTCGGTAAGGGCCTCATTGAAAGGGAGCGGTGGTTCCGACGACGTAGACACCGTCTGGAGCACCTCCGTAAGGAGGTTGGTCTTAAGGGCCACCGTAGGGAGGTCGAGATGGAGAGCCTCCGCAGCTCGACGCAGCACCATAGTGTAGGAAGCGCCCTCCTCTACAGTAGGCGGAGGGGAGGCAAACCCTGGGTCAGAAGACACATCAAGTTCACCCGCATCTTGAAGGTCATCTACCAATCCTGCTCGGAGTCACACTGCCGCACAAGGTGGTCCTCGGAGTCGTCGCAGTCCTCATCCGGGTCCGGGGTAGAAGGAGCCGGCCGCGGCGGCAGGACCAGCACCGGCCAGGGCCGAACCGGAACCACATCCCAATGAGGATCCCAGGCCGAAACTAAATGGTCTGAGAACCAGTGCAGGGGCGGGATAAACGGCACCCAGTGCGGCGCCAGGGGCGGTGCTGGGGCTGGATCCAAGGGTAGCGCCGGGGCCAGAGCCGCGGGCGCTGGATCCATTGGCTCCGGGGCCGGCGTCAGAGGTGCCGCCGGGTCAACAGGATCTGGACACGGAACCGCGGGGCCCGCTGGCGGGAGCCCGAGGCCTAAACAGGCGGTCCATGGCAGCAAGAAACTCTTGCATCTGTTCGGTAGTCGCCGACGGACCCAGGAATAGCGTGTAGGCTGCGGGACTCCCAAGCTCCGGAGGAGCCGCAGGGGCGGAGCCCCTGTCCCCCTCGTCCGCCTCCGGGGAAAGACCGGGGGACGTCGGCAAACACACTTCTTCGACTTCTTATGGCGTTGCTTACCGGAATCTGAAGGTGAAGACTTAGAGTCCGAGGAGCGACTGCTCCGTTCCCACGAGCTGTCCCGCGAACGGCCCCTAGAACCGGAGCGGCAGTGAGAGGAGTGCCGGACCTCCAGCAGCTTCCGGCGCCGCTCCCGCAAGGTCTTCGGGACCATGGCACGGCAGTCCCGACAATCCCGGGAGTCATGATCAGTCTCCAGGCAGCAGAGGCAGACATCATGGGGGTTCGCCACCGACATATTACAGCGGCACGACCCACAAGACTTAAAGCCGCGCATCCCTACGTGCACCAGGAGACAAGAGAAGGAGACAAAAGTCTCAAAAAAGTGGCCAAAAATTGACCGGGGTACATGCTCAATCCGGATCTGCGCTTTTGTCGCGGAAAAAGAAAGAACTGACGTCAGCGCGCATGAGTGGTGCCTAAGTAGCCTCCGTGACGTCATCCCGGAACGCATGACGCCAGTGACGGGCACGGAGCCACACGGCACCACGTACTGCCGTGCAGGGGTACTGCTAAGCAGAAAACTTTCCGGAGCCAGACTGATGCCTGGGGAATATTCTAAGGTAAGGAATCTATCACTAACGTGTCTCTTTCAGATGCAGATCGTACTGCGGGTACTCAGAGGAAATCAATTCTTTCCACTCCATAATTCAGCATGGAAAGAGTACGAGTATAAAGCCTGGTATTCACCCATTTAAACAGATCTGATGGTTGCCACAAGACACACTTTTGCACTGAGGTGCAAAAAGTGCCTCTTGATGACAATGTTAGAAATCAAATGGTAAGCCCCTTTTATTGTGCTGGGCAAGAATAAGCAGGACTGCAAAAGAACCGAAAGCATGGACTGCTGTAATCTGCAGTCCTACCAAACAGCAAGGTCAATAGAAAAGTCAATGGAATAGCCACTGATCATGTGGCAGAACAGTCAGAAGATGGGAGCCACTGATGTGATCACACCAATCCCAAAGCTCTGACCTCGCATGAAGGATAACCTTGAAGAATGTGAAAAGGGAACTTTCTTTTAATTTACACAAGGAATTTCTCTCATGGATTGCGGACACTCACCAAAAAGTTTGCAGATGAGAGTTGTTAAAGTTTACCATGGACTATGAGAGGAGTTGGTGCAAATGTAAACTAACGTGATCTCCATTAGACGTGAGCGCTTGAGGGAAAAGGAAGATGGCGGATTGACTCCGCTCATGGAGGACACCTACCTCCACCTCTCCTCGGGATCCGGCTGAACCGCTGCTATTCCCTCCTGCTGGTGCCATCGTTTACGTTAAGGGAAAGCGATGATGAGGATTTAGCCCCCAGAGAAAACCAAGAAAAACAATATTTTTAAATTAATGTGTAAAAGCTAAAAAAGTCAACGGTCGCAGTGGTACTTGCTGCCTCCCTGCCTTCGGATGTGTCGGATCACTCAGCTGAGTAACGCGGTGTATGGAGGCCGTGCAGCGAGGTGTTTTTTTTCCAGAACACCTTTACTAGCGCTGCCATCTCTGCAACTACGGAGTACTGCCAATATCGTCAGTAGCGGCTGTAGGGGAGTTCCTACGCAGCGGGGCTTTTACCGGAAGAAGGAGATGGCTTCTCCACGAACCACTCATCGGGGGCGAGGGGAGGCCCAGGTGGAAGCTGGGGGTTCCGCGAAGGCTGTGGATAACTTGGTTGTACAGGAGAGCAGAAGAGTTGCCAGTGGTGGAGCTTCGCTAGGAGAAGTGCCGGTAAGCGACGCTGCATATGTGGGTGCATGCTGCTCTAACGGCCCAGGAGGTGACACTTCAGCTGTCCCCCAGGTGGGGAAACCGATCCTGAAACTTTTGCGCTCTGGGAGGGCAATGGCACTTCTCCGATCCTCTGGCTCGGAGACAGCCATCCCTGGTCTTCAAATGGCCGAAGTCCTGAATGCCGCGGTACATGAGGGCTGGGGGAGTAGGGAAGACTCTGCAATACCTACAGTGCTCACTGCCTCTCTCGAATGGAATCCTGGCAGTGTTACCGAGCCCCCAGCAACAACTCAAGAAGTGATCACGGATCCCGCTCATGAGAAAGTGCTCGATTCAACTCTTTCCTCCGCTGATACTGCTAACTCAGGCCATATCCTTGAGACCATAGGGTTGACTGGTGAGGACTCCCTGGCAAATACGAACCAGCTAACGGACAACTTACAGAGTACTGGTCCTGGCAGGGTGGGTGAGATTGACGGAGGACTAGAAAATTGCGAAATCAGCATTTGCAAGGGGCAGGACAGTGACTTCAATGGCAGCAGAAGCAACAGCGTCTTAAAATCCAATCAGCCCGAATGCTCAGATTTTTCTCTCGACGCTCTCGCATGTGGTCAGGATATTACGTTTAGTGGCAACAGTGAAGCAGGGGCCCCCAGTAGTCCCAAAACCAACACTCCAGGGGGGGAGAGCTCCTAAAGCGAAGGGTTTCAAACCAGTTCGGACAGGCAAAGGTGGCAGAGGTCGGGGGGTTGGAGCCAGAACCAAGGCTCAGGTGTCAGAGGTGCTGGGACGATTCAGGGGAACAGCAAGTGCTGCAAAAGCTGGTTCGGGGGTGAGCCCATTGAGGAAGTGGCTCTCTTCAAAAGGCGAAGTAAAATCTATTGCTAATCCAGGGGACCACGGTAACATTCTAAATGCTATCTCGCATCATGGACGGCTTGATTTGGCAGTGAATACTATGGCAAACACCCCCGAGGACCTTCCGGTTGCTGGCACGGGTGCCGAGGGCCAGCATGCTCAAGGCAGCTTATAGAGTGGGACTAATAATGGAGGTCAAGGCTCTCTCCAAATGCCAACAGATATGGAGACTGCTCATACCTCGGGGTTTATATCCCCATATCCACAATTCTATCCACAATGTCTACTCCCGTCATACCTACATCGGTATCCTCTGCTATACTGCCTAGTAAAGAAACCGGAAATGTAAGCAGCTCTAAGCCTGCTCAGCATACTAGGGATGGTGAGGAGGATGAACCTCCACTCTCCAGAATTTTGCAGGCGCCATTCAGAGAGCGGAAGCACAAGTCTTATCAGCAGGCCAAGGCCAACAGTACTGAAATCAAGCAAGCACTGTCAGAAGTTACAATCAAGGTTTCCCATTTAACTTCTGAGGTCTCTGACCTTCAATGACGGGTGGCAGCTGTAGAGGAGGTCAATACCCAAACGGTGAATCTGGTTAAAACACAAGACTCTCAAATGACTCTTATGCAATTTAAGATCGAAGATCTTGAAAACCGGCAGAGGCGTCAGAATTTGAGGATTTTCAGAATTCCGGAAGGCAGGTAAGGCTCTGACCCACGGGTATTTATCGTAAATCTGCTACAGAAGACTTTCCCTGATCTGGAAGATTGGGACATGGACACACAAGTACAGAGAGCGCATAGACTTCCTCTGATTCTCCCACAACGTAGCCAAGCCAAACCAAATTTTGCAAGGCCTATTCTAGTGTTCTTGTGCAATTTTTTGCTCCGCCAAGCAATCTTTTTTAAGGCACAGCCCACTAAACAGGTCAAAGTAGATACTATGTCTATTTTTGTGCGTTCAGACTTGTACAAAACAACTATGGACAAGCGCTGGCAGCTCCGCCAACTTATGGACCTGTTTAAAGCTGTGTGCATGCAAGTCATCTTAGAGGAGACCTGTCCGTTTAAAAGTCATTAAGGATGGTCGCACACATTTTTTTCTTTAATGAGTAGGAGGCGAAAAAGGCACCTTTTAAGTGGCAGCCTACTTCTAAAGTCTGATCTGAAGTTTAATGAAGGCTTAAAAATTTTTTTTTTTTTTAAAAATGGTTGATGGTTGTTTGATAATTAGTTTCTAACTATATCTGTCAAAACTTCCTCGTTTTTGCCTCAGAGGGTACTGTTAAGATATGTCTTTTCTGGCTTACCTTGTCACTTTTGTTTGTGGCTAATTTCATGTTTATCTGTCAGTGGTATGGTTGGGAAGCGGTGGGTTCGGGCTAGTTTCCGGGGGAAGGGGGGGGGATTGGGAGACACCCTCTGTATGCTGTCATTCCAGGACAGCAAGGAAGAGGGTGATTCCTTTTCTAAGATATGGGGTGGGGGGTTGGAAGGGTGAGGGATGTGTGGAGATTGTGGTCTGGACAGGTTGGCCATTTTTTTTGGTTTAGGAGGTGGGGCGGGTAGTTGGGGAGGAAAGGGGTTAAAAAGTCGTAGTTAAAAAAAAGAACATTTTTCGGGGATGGAGACTGATTTGAATTTTCAAAACCTACATAATGCAGTGTGTTAAACTTATGAGTTGGAACGTTTCTGGGCTCAATCAGGCTAGCAAAAGACGAATGGTAGCCGAAGAACTTAAGATGTTTAAACCTCCTATAGTTGGGTTTGCTGAAACGCATTTGGCCTTTAAGGATAGAACCCTTGCTAAACAACTTGGTTATGATTTGATAGTGTGCACCTCACAGTCGGCATCAATTCGCGGAGTAGCTTTATTGAAGTCTAAACAATGTACAATAATGGTGTTACGTACTCTGGCCGACTCCAAGGGAAGATGGGCAATTTCCCAACTTTTGATTTATAGCCGCAAGGTGACGATATGTATGGTTGAAGGCCCTAATGTTGACTGCCCCGAGGTTATCTCCTTCTTGTGCTCTGAATTATTGGAATCGGCTGGGGATCCTATAGTTATGGGAGATTGTAATGGTATCTTAGATTTAAAAAAATTGATACTACAAATATTGCAGCAAGAATCAGAATGGCTCAGGCGAGGGCAGCTACATATGATCTACTTCATATACACCAAATGGAGGACGTCTGGAGAAAACTTTTTCCTACAATACCTGGTTATACTTTTTTTTCACATCCGCATAAACAGTACTCCAGAATCGATATTTTTACTAATAAAGCTGTGCTTGAAAATTCTTTTATGGAGGTGTGTCCTAAAATTATATCGGATCACATTCCCATTATGCTTCCAGTACGCTTTCAACTTGAGGGGAAGTCAATAAAAGAATGTTCGTTTCCCAGGCACCTCCTTAGCAACCCTGACTACATAACTTTTATGCAAGAAACGTTGAGGGAATACATAGAAAACAATCAACATACTGCATCCTGCGCAATAGTTTGGGATTGTTTAAAGGCATATGTGAGAGGGACAACACTTCAATACTTTATTAAGCAGAATCGGCTTAATGCAAGTCGGGTAGAAAATGAGCATAGGCAATACACTGATCTAGAGCAGCGACATTCTCGAGCAATTGCCTTGAAGGACACTGGTGAATTATCGATATACCTCCAGCTTATTGATATAAGAGTGAATCTCAGTAGAAGGCTAAAAGATAAAGTAGCTAACAGCTTTTAGAAGTTCAAAACGAGACAATATGAATATGGAGAACGGGTGGGACGGGTCTTGGCCTATCAGTTACCAGATCAGAGGGCCAAGTCATATATTAAGCCGATTAAAGGGGCAGATGGTTCGGTTTATACCAAATCCCAAGATATAATAGAGCAATTTAGGCTATTTTATGCCGACCTATATAGTGACTCAGCTAGCTTTAATCCGCAAATAGCTATAGAGTACATACAAGAACGCGCAATGTTTGTTTTGGATTCATCTCAATCCGACAAACTGGACAGGAATGCGGATCTATTAGAAATAAACACAGCAATTAGTGCACTACCCTCTGGCAAAGCGGTAGGCGAAGATACTGTTCCTCTTGAGTTTTACAAAACTTTTAGGGACATGTTGGTCCTGGTCTTTGAGCTAGTTAATGAAATACTGCAAGGTGGGGATACGTCCCCCTCCTGGAATATAACTAATATCATTGTTTTTCCAAAAAAAGGGAAACCTGTGGAGGATAGGAGTTCATACTGACCAATATCTTTGATCAATGCGGACGCTAAAATATTTTCAAAGCTTTCTCCTCTCGTTTAGCTCCTTTGATTCACCTATTGGTATCTGAACAACAACATGGCTTTGTTCCGGGTCGAGACACTGCTGCACATATTAATACAGCTATTGCTGCAGTCGATGTAGCTAGCCATTCTAACCAGCAGATCGGGATATTGATGCTGGACACCGAGAAGGCCTTCGACCGAGTGGCCTGGGGGCTCTTCTGGCACGCGATGTTATCTTTAGGGCTCGGTCGGAGGTTTATCTCGGCGGTACAGAAATTATATAGTAAACCAACTGCTGCTATTAGACTTGATGGCCTTTCCACTTCTTCTTATAATATCCAGAGGGGTACACGGCAGGGATGCCCGTTATATCCACTATTATTTGCTTTTTACATCGAGCCCTTTATAAGGCATTTGCTCTATAATATTTCTATTTCACCAGTGTCCTTCAATTATATGGTTTTAAAAGTTACTGCTTACGCAGACGATATTGCTGTATACACCACGAGACCGGTGGAAGCTATAGCCGTGATAACGCAAGAGGCTCAGCGTTTTGGGACTTTCTCAGGCTATAAGCTTAATTTAAATAAGACACAGTCAATTTAAAATTTTGAACCCGAGTCAGCCCCACTCTCGTTAGGTATCACTAGTACTGCTACTTATCTTGGAGTCAGTCTTAGCCGTTACACTGATGATGTTATCGCGTTAAATTATTAGCCACTGCTTAAAAAGGTTATTGCAGATATGCGTAGGTGGCACAAGTTACCACTCACTATTATTGGGAGGTGTAATGTAGTAAAAATGAATATTTTACCGAAGTTCCTTTACCTGTTTCGTACTATTCCACTGAGGGTTCCCCTATCATTTTTTAAGCGGCTAGATAGTGCTATTGGCAGTTATATATGGGGTTATCGGAGGGCAAGTAGAGCTTTTAGGTATATCAAGTTAACTTATGAACAAGGCGGTTTTAAACTCCCTAAATTCAAAGCTTATTTATGGGCTAATTTTGTTAACCAGATCCAGAGTTTACTTAAGGGACCTGGTGTGGGCAAGATTTGGTTTGCGTATCACCTGGCCTGTGGTCCAAACACAGGGTTGTATAAAATGGCCACCCGAATTACTATAAAAGGGTTTGATTTAAGATAGTTAGACTTATTGCCCGGATCTGGCAAGATATATGTAAAGCTTATGCACTACCAGATTTCATGAATTTACTTTTCTTTGGGATAATCCGAGATTGTCGGATATATTTTTCGACTCTGTGGGGAGAGGGTGGCAACGCTGCGGCATAACACAGCTTGGGCAGCTTTATGATGAGCAAGGTTTTAGATCATTTGCTTCACTGAAAGAAGAATTTGGGGTAGCACATAATTTGTTCTTTAAATAATTACAAATCAGGGATTATTTTATACAAGGGGAAGGCTCATTAGCCCTACCCAGTCCATCTGAGGTATTATATGCAATTTTTCAGATTTACGGTCGGGGCTGCATAGGGAAAGTCTACCAGAGATTCTTATCGGCTTCTAATGATGATGGTATAGAGATTACAGCCAGACTAAACCGCATCTTCGATACCGATATAACAAACGAGGAAGTACGTGAATCATTGGCTATAATTAATACTGCAGCAACCTCAATTACCTTGAAGTTGCAGCAACATATTATTGTATTTATGTTGTACTATACCCCAGAGGTTATCTCTAAGTGGGCTGCGACCCACGCTTCTCTTTAAGTCTTGCTGCCCGAAATGTAATGAATATGCCGCGGATGTCCGACATATGTTTGTTACATGTCCAAAGTTAAATACGTTTTGGCTCGAGGTTACCCGTGAGTTGAGTAAATTACAAGGTATGATACTCCATTAACTGAGAAAGAAATTTTACTGGGGACAGTAGCTGGCTCTGGCAACTTATCGAAATCTCTTGATTATTATAGTTTGTGCTCGTTTGTGCATTGCCAGGGCATGGATCCAAACACTTAGTCCGAAAATTACTGAATTTTGGGCATTGCTTAGGGTGGTTTAATAAATGGAATTGGCTTTAGCAAAAGTAAAGGGTCCACGTTCAAGGGCCAAATTTGAGAGGGTTTGGTCGAGTCTTCAGTGGGATTAAGACGTTTTGTCTACAATATATCATTTTATGTAATGTTTGCAATTATTTGAAATTTTCCGATATTGTCATTTCATTCTTTTTTTGATAATTGCATTTATATTGTTCTTCTGTACTATTTATGTTTAATGTATTCAACTGGTGGCTAATAAAAACCTTTATCAATTTTTTTAAAAAAAATAGACGTGAGCTAAGTAACATATTTAGCAAAACAAATGAAATGCTTTAAAATAAGGCAAGATGAAGGGCCATAGTATCCCTTTTAAAAGAAAATCAATTTCTGGACACAATTTACAAAACACAGACACATTTCGCATTTTCATATTTATTTCAACACTATGATTTTAGAGCCTATAATGCAAGTTCCCTTTGTATTTCAGCAAGTTACACTGCAATCATAAAACTTACAAAAAGGTTTGTTTTAAAATACAAAATGTACAGGAAATGACAAGGCTCTGTAAACATCCAAGTTATTTCACTCGCATTTTCCCATCGCGGGTTCTTAGTATACAAAACAAGTTTGTGGAACACATTTCATAACCCCTAAGAATGACAACCATCCTGAGTATCAAAAATAGAGTTTCAAAGAATGTGACGTACACAAGAACATACTTTAATTTTACCTTAACGCTCGCTCATCTTTGGTTTAAAATGAATGCCATTTCCACTTAACAGACAAAGGAGTGCTCCAAACATTTAAGAGCATGTACAAATCCATGCTTTTACATTTTAGGAAATGCACACGTTTTACAGAGCTGCTCTTCAGGAAGTCATAAATTGTCAATGCATGTACCCCCACTTTTGTAGCAGGAGAGGCACAACTATAGCATCATAGGTACACAGACTGGCTGTCTTTCTAAATGAAATGTGTTGTATTTTATCTTTAAAAAAACAATGGTTTATTATCTAACAAACTCATTTAGAATACCACTATATGACTTAAGTTTGGATTCTAAAGAGGATAATTAGGAAATACATATTATACAGCTCATATCTGCTCAGTTTTTCAAGCGGTGATCAATAAAATAAATAGACTACTCATGATCAACCCGAGAAATGGACACGGATGCTACCAGCTTGCAAAAGGTAAGCAATTAACGGATGCCAAAATATAAATCAAAGCTTAAAGATAAGCTTCCTAGATTCCCACACAGGCTACAAAACAAATGACTGCTTGACCATATTGTTGGAAATGAAAATGTGCTAATATGTCGATACACCAATTTCTATATGTAAAAATCCATTTTATAAGTGCTTTGCAATTTAGCAGGCAAGAGAATGAGGTACAAGGTAATTGACAGGCTTTAACATAATCACTCTTAATGAGGCAGGAAAGTGAATGAGATTTCAGTTCTTCTCTTTCACAGTTCAGAACATAAGCACCAGAATATGTCTCATCCAGGCTTACAACACTATTACACAAAGCTATGTACAACACAATAATCAATGTTCTCAAGGGACAGAAACTGTCAACCTTTTTATTGACTAATCCATTTCTAGATCTTTTATTAATAATCTCTGCATTTGGTGTTGCCACCTGATTATCTATTTAGCTAAAAGCCTGACAGATGTTTCACTAACCAGAGCAAACTGATTTAGTTTCTTACATTACAAGCTTTGTACAAGCCTTCAAATGAATTGGGTGGTGCTAGCCGACAACAGTTTTATAGTTTAATTTTAGAAAGCACAGATTTTAATTTTAGAAAGCGTTTAAGAAGAAATCAAAAGTTCAGGTGAATGCAGAACTGGCACCTTAAACTGGGATGGGAATACACTACGAGTTGCATTCAGCGTTTTGTTGTAGCAGCTTTGTCGATTTCCGTAAGCACAACACACTTCTGAAGTAACAAATTTGCTAGCAGTGTGTACCCAAAATTGATTTCTGAAAGGGATTATCTAAAAAGATGTACTACATCCTTCTGTGTCAAATTCAAATAGCTTACTAGTGCACCAAACACCCTATACAAGTAAAGCATATGAATGCATTTGTTTACTCATATGGAAAACTTACCACCAAACTAAAGTTGATGTCAAGATAGGATGGTTGTTTTACTTTGGTTTTACAGTATAAAGAAAACTATGTTCTGCTACTTATTTCGAAAAGTATAAATACAAACATGTTGAAGAAGCTTTTTAAGATACACATTACATTTAGCAGAAGACTGTTGTAACAGATGCTCATTTCAGTAAATATTTGATTTCTGGTGAGAAAAAGCACATTGAGTTGGCATATTCTGTGCTATAAAACCTGCAACCAGAGATATGCTTAAGAATGAAGAGTAAGTTTGCAAGGACTGGTTGCCAAAAGAAGAATTTCTAGAACAGTTTGGAAATTAATTTCACTAACAGCCTGCTCATTGATATGATTAGCCCTACCACAGAAATTCCAGGATTTGACTGATTCATCATTTACCAAGCACACTGGTACCCAGAACAAGCCTCCTGGTGCTTCTACAACCAGCCAATAGAGAGGGCAGGGGTTGTGAGGAATGTTCAAAGAGAAACATGTGCCAGAAAGTAGGGAATTACAAGGTGGTGGAGAAAAGCTTTAATGTTTTTAGCTGCTTCCAGAGAGGTAAGTCCTGTGATGCACAAAGAAACATTAAGCGACTTCCATAGCATAGTCACAACAACAGAGAAAGACCTGCAACAAATCCTGGGAAGAATTTGGAAACCTATAAAATTCAAGAGAATGGGAGCGTAGAATACAGGAAGAGGTGAAGAGAGAAAATCTTTTGCATAGAAAGACAGGGCCACATACCAAGATGAATTATTAGCATATGAACAAGGATTTAAAACCAGTACTATGTACTTTCATAAAGTGTAGTTCAGACAAATGAAATTTTAGACCTGGCTCTGAAATCCCAGAATAAGTCTTGCAGCATTATTTTGAAAGGTCCAGAGTCTGGAAAGAAGATATTTAGGACAATCGGCAAATTTTGGTGGCGCAGGTGATAAGAAATGAAAATTGCAACATCAAGTTAATTTTTTTCCAAAAAAAGGTTTAGACAGCTATAGGTTTAATGATGAATTTGACATTTTTCATAAATTCAACAGAAAAGAAAATTCACAAGAAAAGTTATGTATGAGGCCTCTACATAACCTCTGTTTTTAACCAGCTAGCGTAAGATGTATCACAAGAAAGTACAGAGTGAATGAACACTGTCGCCCACACTTTATGTAGGATTAATTTGCGGTCCAAATATTAAAACCCACAATATATTTTTTTGATACTTTTCACTACTGCCGATTCATTTGACACTTCAAGAAAAGGCAAACAACTGCTTGTGATAGGGAAGATAAGTCAATGGGTTACTTTAGAAAATAGGAAAAAACATGATGGAAACTAACAGCGTGAAGCCAGTTTGTTGTTCCTTGTCCCCACTTAATGTTTTACCGGCGCTTGGTGTAGAATCGAATAAAGGAATTTTATTTTACACAATGAAAATGTTTTAGGCAACTTAAAATGAGCCCTGAAATAAAACTTCTGACTTATTATTAAAGACGTAGTCTGCAGTGAGCAGCAATTGGGTATCATTAATGAATGATCAATGTCCAGAAGATGCAGTCAATGTACAAAATTACATGACATTCCAGGTGGTCTAAATAACACAAGAGAGCAAGAAAACTGAGCAGATAGGATTGAAAACTCAGAAATGTGGCTCTTCTAATGAAGAATGTAGAGGCATCCATTTAAATTGTTTTGTAGTAGTATTACCAATTACTGGTGCCTTCTAACCCCGTTCAAGCTTATCTACACATATACTCTCTTTAATTCCAACAATTTCCCAATATATTTAGATATTTCTTTTCATAAAATCCATACCTACATATTTAAGCATGTCCTCAAATGTGTGGATTGTCAACAATCTAATACTACTCTGAATCTCAGCACTGCTTACTTTCATACAGGTTTAAAATCTAATTGTCAATTCAGTGACTGTGAGAACTGGAAAATAAAAATGGCAACAGAGTGGATGCCAACTCAACTGTAGCAACACATGGTGCTGTTACCAGTTTAAATTTGCATAGCCCAACAGAGATTGTGTGCTTTTATAGCTTAAATTACACAAGTTATTTAACAGTCTTTATCTACATAAACACACAAGAATAGAAGAAAATTAAGACCCTCATATTTAAACATTAACAAGGCAAATACAAAACTGCTCATAATGCAAAGCTATACATGTTTTTATTTTATCTTTGTTTTTAAATAGGAAAGCAATTCTATTTCTACAGGCATCAAGGTATTTGAAGGCATCAGGGGGATTTAGTGCATAGCAACTCTGGATACTACAGGCTTCCGTACCCTAGAGTACAGTACAGTTTCCTCAATAGAATGAGAGGACTTGTAAGAAGAATGTAAAACAAAATGCCAATCAACACAAAAACAAAAAGCAGTGAGAAATGTTGTGAAAATCGCACAGTATGTTATTCTTTAAAAGACAACAAGCATATTCAATTTGTCTTGCTGCTTATCACCTGAAGAAAAAGTACACAGAGGCCAATAATGGCTTGGGAGGGGTGTTAAATATCTACAAGAAGGCTCTCATATTAATGAGTCTCTAAAATAATCTTTAAAAGTACATGATCAGGTCACAAACATCAAATACATTTCACTTTGGTTTCTTGGGATAGTCATGTAAAATGCATAATTTTTAACAACTTAAAATACTACAAAATATCATGTAAAACAACGTACATTTGTATCTATGACCAGAGATGTCTACCATTCACTATCTTACTTCATAGACATTTCACAAGAATTTTTATCACTTGCATGTTTATGACTTTTCTGTGAGTGAAACTGGATTTAGTTAGCATGATCTCTCAGCTACAGACTGGTTTTTTACAGTCTTCACTATGGCTGTGCTATGCATGACTAGTGACAAAAATATAGAACTAAGCAGGGAAGAAAATATAGCATTTAGATCTTTGAGATCTACAATAACAGAGAAAGACCAGATTCAACAGTTTTGGAGATTGTACTTGGGAGATGGCATCAACACTATAAACTAGAAATATATTTGTCCGCTTGAAAAGCTTTTGCGAGTTCTTTTTAACATATATTGTTGTTGGGAACTTTTCACAGCTTCAGTAAGTGGGATGATAACTTAAGGCTAATATTCGTAATGATTTTTCAAATTGTTGAAGCATCTGAGAAGGTTTCTTGGCAGTGCTTTGCTGTTATTCTGCATGGTTATTGCAGGTCGAAGGTTGACAAATCAAGAAACTGCTACTTTATTTCGCTTTAAGCATACATTTACTTATGTGTAACACTTTCGGTTCAAAAGCATGTTTTTTTTTTCTAATATGGCAGTCTACCAATTAATATTAACTTGTGTTTAAACATTGGAAGTCTCGAGCCCGTACTTTCATCAACATTTCCCACACTACCTTTTTTTTTTTACTATTCCAAGCATACTTAAAATGTATTCATTAACATTAATCAGTAAAGGGCCACCTCTTGTGCAATATAAATAGGGATTAGTCAGATTGTTCTCTGGAACCTCTTGCACAATTCAATGAAAATGTTAAACTGTAGAGTGTGAACAATGCTATAGGAGTAGGTGCAATGAAATAACGGTCAGTTTCCATTTAGGTTACTCTGCGATGACAGGTAAATATTTCCCTAATACAGCAAAAGGCAACCATGAGAGTATCTCTACTATCATTAAAGTAATTTAGTTTGTTCTACTGGGGAATTCACTTTCAAATCATTACTTTTCAAATAATGTTTGTGGGAGTTTTTGCATGAAAATCAATCTCCTAGTAAAAAAACCTGGACCATAAAAAAGTTCACCTTGTGAGCTCTGTATAGACAACTAATTAAGAAGACTATCAAATGTGCTTACAAACGAACATTTCCTATGCAGCAGAGTGAAATGTAAAAAAAATAGAGTAGTTTCATCTTGGATTTTTGTGGACTATAAATTGAATTATAAAAAGAATATTTTTCCTCTAATTAAAAACTACATACATTTGAAAATTAATAGCAAAATATATCCATTTGCAAAAAGATTATGCTCTAGCCAAACACATTTGTAGTTTGATCTTAGACCTTAAAGTGGAGAGGCAAAATAGACAGCAATACAGATACAACTTCACAATAAGCAGATTCACTGGGTTACTTTCCCATTTTTCGGTTGTGTAAAGCATCTGGATGGTACCAACTCATTCTAAATCTGCCCTTTCCATTTTTACAGTATGGAGGCCATTTTGTGGGATGGTTTAGTCAATGTTATTCCTCTGAAATTCCAACAGTGATTATTTTCTTTTTTGTCTACAGAGTTGGCCAGTCACCGCTAAACCACAATAAAAAGATGACATATACTTGTAAAGATGTTGGCTACAAAGCCTACAATCTTTTTAAATATGCAGGGAACTACAACTCACTCATTTTTTACCCTTAATGTGTTTTTTGGCTTACATGCCTTTCCTGTCGTGCGAACTATGCTTTTTTAAATGTAGCATTTTACAGACATTTCTAGACACTCCATTAATATTTGCATTGTAATTTCTAAGGAATGTTCAATACAATGTTATGTAGTACTCTTAGAAGGCCATCAATATTAATTTTAAAATAGGTCTATGGAATTTCCATAGGTATACCAATTTGGATTTTCCTAGAAACTCAGAATTCATGAAAATTCTGCAGGCTTATCCATGAATTAGAAGCCCTATGTTTCCTGCATTGTCACTTGAATATCCACTGAATGTTTTAAAGGCTAAATCTCTGAGTATGTTTTGCAAAAATGGAATTGCTGTATTTGGTAGATATATTTGAAGAATCCCTTAAGATTCCATAGACTTTTCAAATTCCAGCAGGGTTGAAGGAATTTCGAATGCCCTTTCCATCTGTGACAATTATTTTTAAATGCCAGTTCCTAGTATCAGTAGAATCTAAAAAAAAAAAAAAGAAAAAAAAAAAGAGTGGTGTTCACTTCATTTCCTTCTAAGTACACAAATTCCAGCAATTCCTTGAAAATTGCAATGCTGGAATTGTCCCACAGCTTACAGAAATGTAAGCTATTATGAGATTTTCGAACCTTTAAATGATGGCCACCTTGGATATCAAGAAGGGTGTTCCATATCATTTTGTATTAAGTGCCGGTACTTTGAACCATATACACGAGAAAAACATTGCAAGCCTAACAGCCTGATCATGAGTGAGAGGCACCATGTCCGAAATACTGTTGATCCCTACAGATGTAAGAGTGAAGAATACTGAAGTGAAGTCTGCACAGCCACAAAAATGGCTAACTTACACGATGAAAGTAAGCAGGCATTCAAAAAAACAGGTCCTTGTGAACTACTGTGATACATATCTGTTATTCTGCCTAATCGCCAAGTCCTATTGAAAAACATGTTCACCACTTTATAAGAGAACAAATGATTAAACAGTAGCGACTCGAATATTGAGAAGACCTTTTATCTTGGGCACAAGTAAACATTTAGCTTACTTCGTGAAAGGCGTAGCTCCAAAGAACAGACCAATAAATGTTGAACTCAATCCTCAATGACAGAAAACAGTATGGCTATCATCAGCAAATAAATCTGTAACAGCTTGAAGAAAAAGCATTTGAAATGCTGAAGGACCTAACTTTGTAGACGCTCCTTAATGTAATAACTATCAAACAGCTTATAGAAAAGGATTTATAAAGATAGTTTTTTCAATTTTGGAATGTAGTAAATCTCACTGCACTTTGATGATGGAATGATAATGCAGCAACAAATTTTAAGTTTGCAAAGAAGTGCAGTTCTACATTTGGCTTTGCTTCCTATATATCTAAGAGAAAAGACTAGGTATACATTACACCTCCCAAGGCATTGGCTTTAGTTGACAGATATTTCTGCCTGTGGAAGAATTAATTAAAAAAGTTATTGTCATTAAAAACACAAAACCTAAAAGGTTCTTCATATGACAAAAGCTGTACAAATCCTCAATTACAACTATTCTATGACATTTTCTAAAATAAAGCATACTTATGTTGTGTATTAAATCTTATTTTTCATTTACTGTACTTGTGAACATATTTAGAGTAAATCTAGCATATTTCCTACCTTTATAGCATTTTTAATATAAAATCTTTAATATTGCAAATGAACAACATCTGTTTCATGTGTATGTCCATTTACAAAGTCAGTTTTTTTTTTTTTTTTTTACAGCCTAGGAGGAATTAGATTAGAATAGGAAATATTATCTTTTTACATCAAAAGTAACACCCACTAAAAAGTCTATGCAAGGATCCACTGTTCCAGTTCACAAAGGCCACAGAGTTGGAAGCACAGTAAGTCTAAGAAGAGGATACAGGGATTCTAGAAGAAACTTGCAGAGAGAACTGTACGGTTAATTAACATTTTCCTGTGCTGCCATCCAATTCTAGACTCCATCTGTCAGCTTCGTCTCCAGTGATCCAGAGCAGTCGTGTGATGAAGGGGTTGCCACTGGTGTTCCATGTGACATGTCTCGTCCGATGATCTCATTTACTACAAAGCAAACAAGAATGTTACAATGGATGATCAGTCACAGCTACAAAAATCTTATAGAACAAACAAAGACATCAAGGTGTTTTTCTTCTAAAATATGAAACTGAAATGATTTGGTAAGCTTGCATCTTAAAGGATATTTTAACACTCCGACTGTCCCAAGATTTTGCAAATTCTGAGCCAATTCTTTATTCTGCCTGACTCTGTTCAACACACCTTTTCTCCTCACCTTGTGGACAACAACCAAATCTGAGGTGGATAGATAAAATGACAAATAATTTATGAGGAATAATGTAATTTTATGTTAACAAGCATTTGTGAATAACAAGTTTGTCACTGCTTAGCACTGGGGCATTTTTCGGTGTATGAGTAACAGCATTTGTTCTGAGATGGAAAGCGGTTTGCTGCAAAAGACTGGCAAACTAATGCAAAGGAAGCGGAATTGCTTGGCTAGCCTGCACAAACATGCTGTTTATGCCTAAGTAAAGGATGTTCAAAGCATGTTCTCAAAGCAATATTAAGCAGTTATCGGAAAAGGCGCCAAAAGGTGTAGAAGTGAAGTATTTAAAGCAGCAAGGTGCTAATTGGTTGGCTATGGTAAATGAGCAAATGTAATGGAATTTGGTGAAGCAGAGATTGGCTCAGTGATGAGTCCGGCAAGGGAGAGTTGAGGGTAGTCAGATTGGCCTGTTCTGAGAATAAGTTGCCTGCCTTTTGCCTATATGATGAATGAAAAGAAAATGAGGTTGCTGCGAGGGTTTGGATGCACACAATTAAACAAGACCATGTAGGGTGTACAATTTAGTAGATTTAGTATCACTCAGAAAAAAAGGACCCAAAATAGTGGAGGCAGGTGTTTTAGGAGTTGTACATGTGTGTGCTAACTTTGTAATTTAATAGATTGACATGAATGGAGAAGGAGGGGTTGCTGAGCTAGGATTAGGCAGATGGTGCACAGTGACTAAAGGAATTTTACTTCAAGTGCTGGTATGCCAATTTTGTCTCCAGAATAGTGAAAGGTCATAACTATAGATAGTCAACGCAAGCCCAGCAATTGTGCCGAGCTGCTCACCTGGTGCACTAAATAAGACTCTTCTGACAGGGCACACGCAGAGGAACACATGGAGATTATTAAGATACAACTGATGCCCAGTTTGGTGGGCTCTTGGTGACAATCGCCTACTTGAAGTAGATTAGACAAAGCCATCACCTGCAGCAAAATGTTGTTTTCCTGAGATGGGATCCACTTTGGTTTGGGTGATGGTAGGATCTACAGAAGTGCTTCCCAAACTTTTTTCTAATTTTTGGAATGACAAACTTTCACATCCCTCCCAACTTTATTCAACAAGAGGCAAGGTCAATCTCTAATGTAATAATAGCAACTGTTTGTAAATGTCAGAACATTGACCACGCCCTTCAATATCAGACTGCGGCCAAGATATTAATCAGCCAATAAAAGTGGCAAATAGTGAACAGCACTGAAGTCTAGAGCTGAAACAATCTTCAGAGCGGGGTGCTGGCCTGTGGCATCTGTTCACTAAAATCACACAGCTTGGCGTGGCTAAGCGCCGGCAAAGATGGCCGCTTAGTTTGAAGCTCCGTCAGAGCGGTGTCTTTCCCCGCAAATATCCACCCATTATCGTCCATGCTGAGATGCCGCGTGGTGCAGGGACCCTGTCTGTGACATCCGCTCCTGAATTCTCCGATCCCGGGGGCTGGGGACGCCCCGCCGCAGAGCTGTGACTTTTGAGCCGAGCGGTGCCTGGAGGCGGGCAGGGGAAGATACGCGACGTCCCGGTGCCGTGGCCTACCCAGGGGCCTGCGCGGAGACGCTGGATCGCCGTGTCTAGCATCGGAGGCTGAGGCTGCGCCTGGGGTCGTCAGCTGCCGGGACTGGGCCTTGGTAGCGGAGCGCCGCCTTCCCTGTTGCAGCCGGAGAGGCGGCCCGGCGGACCCACTACGACAGCGGCAGGCCTGTGGAAGCGGCGGTGAGGTGGCGAGATTGGCGGCCAGTGGGGGGCACCCAGAGAGGAAGATAGCGCTGGAACGAGTCAATCGCCCCTGGAGCCTCGCTTCTGCGCACCTGGTCGACGTGTGCAAGGTGGGGGCTAAGCAGAGAGGCCCTAAGAGTCGCCTGGATCTCCCTCCGACAGGTCCCCAAGTGAGTGTGCCCGGAGGGGAAGCGTCAATCCTGCAGGGCCCCGGGGGAGAGGGCCGGTCGCGCTGGAGGTGATCCTCGCCGGAGGAGGGGGGAGTGCTCACACTTGCCCTTTTGGTCCGCCTTCCAGCTACCGGGACGACAGCTGCCGGCGGGGAGGACCCGTGGAGTGGGCTTCTGGACCGGGGGGTCTCTCTCTCCTCTTCCCCCCCGTCCTTGGACCGGTCCGGCGACATCCTGGGGGCGGCTGAGCGGCAGTGAAGAACTGACTGACACGCAACAGTTCAACACCCTATCTGCGGGGACCCACTGGCGGCCGTGGGGCGGTCGGAGTAGTGGAGCCAGGAAATATCGCAGGCCCAGACGGGGGTGCCAGTCCGGAGGTGCGTGGTAACGACCGACCTGTGGGGCGCCGCTGGAGGAGTGGCCTCCGTCGCGAATCGCTCTGGTGAAAGGGGGCTTTGCGTAGGATCTCATCATGAGGCCAAAGGGAGCGGGAGCGGCAGCGGCCCAACCAAATAAACTGGACAAGTACGCGGTCCCGAGACAGGCCCCCCAGACCGAGGAGGCAACGGGGGAGCGGGAGGTGCCGGCGGAGCCCTCTCTGACGGCCATCATGTCCGCCATACAAACCCTGGGGACTACCCTTGAGACTAAAATTGACAAGATGTCCATTGAAATGAACCTTTTGCGCACAGACCTCAATAAAACATCAGACAAGGCCAGAACCAATGAGACTGACATCGCGGAACTCAAAGCCTCCTCCAAGAAACTTGAGCAGAGGGTGGCCGACCTTGTCCACCAGCCCCGCCAGGTGGCCCTGAAGTTGGAAGATCAGGAAGGGAGGGCCTGTAGAAACAACGTCCGGGTGGTGGGTGTCCCGGAGGGTTCGGAGGGGCCTAGCATGGACCTGTTCCTCGAAGACCTAATCCTTAACAGCCTGAAACCAAAGCGGCTTTCCGCCATGTTCTCCGTCGAGAGGGCTCACCGCGCACCGGTCCCTAGACCTAAGCCATGGGCCCCGCCACGAACCATTATAGCTCGGATCCTCAACTATAGAGATCGGGACGCCATTCTGCAGGCGGCTAGACAGAAAGGGGACCTACAGTACGAAAACACGACGGTCAGATTCTCTCCAGACTTCACGCTCAAGGTGCAATTGGAGCGGCGTTCGTTTGAGGGGGTGAAAGCAGCATTGTGGGAAAGGGGCATCAAATACATGATGTTCTTCCCAGCGAAGCTCAAAGTTATCGATGGGGGCAGATCCCTCTTTCTTCACTACGCCCTCAGAGGTGCAGGACTGGTTGGACAGGGGAACTACGCGGCGGTCGGCTGGCGCGACGAGGGACAAAGGAGGCGTTGCCCAGACCGGCTCGCTGGCCCCCCGGGTCGGAGTTAGATAAGTCAAGCCAGTGCTCCTGGTGTTCACGATCCCGCAGCCCGGACCTGGTTGGCCTATAAAGACCGCAGGGATGTAGGTGTGGCTGAGTGTCAGTTCCCCCCGGAGGATTAACTGCTGATCTGAATGTATAACTTTATTCTAAGACATTGCGGGGGGAATGTGCCCAGGACGTTTCTGCAGATGTGAGGGTCGCCCTCTCGGGGTGTGTGGGGGGGTGCTGGGAACCTCCTTGCCTGCTTGAAATGGGTGTTGTGCACCACTTACAGATGACATTGACTACCTCAATCAAAGGAGGGGCGGGGCAGTACAGCGGGGGACCATGGGACCGTCGTGGTTACAGGCTTGTATGGACTGGATAACACCTGGAACATTAACGGAGGGGGGGCGCCCACCGGCTGGAGTTGGTGCTAGCGCACGTCTCACCGATAAGTTGGTAGAGGGGAGGGACTATCTCTCCTTCTTGTTGAGGGCGAAAGGCGCTCTGCTAGTTGGGGGATGTGGGTAGTTGTAAGCCTACACAGCAGGGTAGCAGGGAGGGGTGGGAGGCGGGGGGGAGGCAGTTTTGGAGGGCTGTTAGCAATGTTATTAGGGGGGGCGGGAGTTTTCATTGGTCACGTGAAAGTAATCCTAATGAGAGGGAACGGTGGATCGCGCCATCAGGGCGACAGCTTTGCATCATCTCTGGAAATGGCTATGCAGTGGGATAAAAGTATCAAAGTGCTTAGCTGGAACGTGAATGGGTTGGGGGACAAGCTCAAGAGGAGTATAGTACTCCAATTCCTCAAAAGGCACCTCCCGGATGTTGTCCTATTGCAGGAGAAGCACCTCATCGGGAACACATGTCAGGCACTTAACAGGTGGGGGTACACTTTAGCCACACATTCAGGCTTCACATCGGGGTCCCGAGGGGTGGGCATTCTTATACGCCGTAGCTTCCCAATAGTAATTCAGCACACAAAAACTGATCTGTTGGGCCGCTACGCAGTGCTCACGGGTAGGTGGGAGGGCCACACGCTCAACCTGGTGACGGTGTATATTCCGCCTGGTCTCCAGAATCAATCCTATCACGATCTGGGGGCGCTCCTCCTCTCTCTTACCGAGGGGCAACTCTTAGTTGGGGGGGGGGGGGGGGGACTTTAATGCAGTAGCATCCGGGGATTTGGATAGACAGCTGCCACGTAACATTGCACCGGGGCAAATGTGGCTCGCCAATTTACTGGAAGCGTTTGGGCTGGTAGATCTATGGCGCCTACGCCACCCCACTCACCTACAATACACGTTCTTTTCAGGACCACATCACACATTTTCCAGGATAGACTACCTCCTTACCATCCTGCAGCATGACACCGTGGTTCAGGACGTTAAACACTTGGCAAGGGGTATATCAGACCATTCCCCGCTTTGGGCTGGGATGTGTCGCGCCCATAAATCCCTGGTGGCTGCGTAACCCCGAACTTAAGAAGGCAATCGCGCGGTCCATAGATCACTACTTCACCAAAAATGTCGGGACGGTGGAAGGCCCAACTACCCTCTGGGAGGTATTTAAGATGGTGGTGAGGCCCTCTCAAAAATTGCCGGACAGCGAAAGAAAAGGGAGACGCAGATGCTCGTGAGGGAGCAGGACCTTCTCGCACTAGAAAGAGAGGCGCAGGTGCGTGGGACCTTAAAGACCCAGCATCAAATGCAGTTGAAAGCAGCTGAATATAAGGCCCTGGCCACAGAGGCTGCAAAGACGCTAGCCAGACACAAAGGAGGTCGGCTGTACGACCAAGGGGACAAGGCGGGTAAACTAATCGCTTGGCTGGACAAAAAACAAATGGCGCAGAGGGTGGTAGCCGAAATCCGTTCTGCGGGAGACCTCCCACTGACCGAACCGCAGGAGATAATGGGTGAATTTGCGGCTCATTTCAAAGGAGTGTACAGCAGTGGCACGGACCGGTCGGAAGAGGACTCAACCGAGCTCCTGAAGGACATTAGGCTGCCAGTGCTCTCAGAGGAGGATCGCGAAGAACTGGACGGCGACCTTACCGTCGCCGAACAGGCCAAAGCTATTGGAGACCTGCGGACTGGGAAGGCCTTGGGTCCGTACGGCCTACTTATTGAGCTGTACAAGCTCCGGCCCGACTGCCTGGGTATAAATCTCAAAAGTATGTTCGAAGACAGTAAGGCACTGGGGAAACTGCCAAGAGACCAACGCATTGCCACCCTGGTGGCTATCCCCAAAGAAGGGAAACCCAGGGATCGCTGCTCCTCATACAGGCCAATATCACTGTTGAATGCTGAGCCTAAGATACTGGCTAAGCTCCTTGCGAACCGGCTTAAACTTAATCACTAAGCTGGTCCACCCCGACCAATCGGGCTTCATGCCACACCGGAACACAGCTCTGAATCTGCGATGGCTCCACGGTGTGATGGGATGCCGCCATACGATCCAGGAAGATACGGTGGTGGTGTCATTAGATGCTGCTATGGCATTCGATACCCTGGAATGGCCCTATATGACGGCGGTCCTCAAGAGGTTGGGATTTGGCCCCAACTTTGTCGGATGGGTGCGCCTCCTCTATACCGAACCATTGGCACAGGTGGTAGTTAATAACAAGAGTTCCAAGGTCTTTACACTCGAGAGGGGGACGAGACAGGGCTGCCCCATCTCACCCTGTTTGCACTCTGCCTAGAGCCTCTGGCTGCCTGGATAAGACAGGATCCCTCGATACGAGGGCTGAGATGGGCAGGATCTCGCTATATGCAGACGATGTCCTACTCTACCTTGCCTCCCCCGCGAAATCACTCCAGGTGGCCTTGGACCTCCTTACAAGCTTCGGGAAAAACTCCGGCTATAGTATCAACTGGGGAAAATCATTGCTTTATGTGTTGCACGGGGTCCCCCCTCCTGTTCCTAGTGGTTGCCCAATCCAGATAGCCACAGAAGGGTTTAGATATCTCGGAATCTACATCTCCGGAGATGCAAAAACACGCTTTGAGACTAACCTCAGGCCACCTCTACAGAGGTTCAAGAGATGTGGCTGCATGGAAAAGGCTCCCGCTAACGCTGCTGGGTCGTGTGGCCCTATTCAAAATGATGGCCCTGCCGCGGTTTTTGTATGCGCTCCAAAACTACCCAGATCTGGTACCACACAAATACTTTGCAGATATTGAGGCCGCTCAACGGGACCTGCTGTGGAGTGGCACACCGCGCATAGCCCTCCCGAAACTTACCTTGGGGTGGTACGATGGGGGCATTGCCCTGCCGGATATCCGCAAATATTACTGGGCAGCGCATCTCGCGGCCACCAATCAGGGCACGTATGGTGGTGGGGACGACCCCGGATATAGGATGGATAGGTGGCTCCTCCACGGAGGGAATTTTGAGGCTGCACTCTATTCACGACCCAATAAGTTTCATCTCACGGGGCCTACAAAACACTCGGTACAATTGTGGCATATTGTTAACCGAAAGTTGGGGTGGGCTGGCAGACTGACGAAGGCAATCCCACTCTGGGTATCGGAGAAGCTCGGGTCCTTGGGACGCACTAAGGGATTCCGTAATTGGGATCTGATCGGTATATCCCGTACAGGGGACCTCTGGGGGGCGGGGGTTTGGTGCCCTTTGCCGCTCTACAGCAGTCACACGAGTTGGCACACACGGAATTCTTCCGCTATATGCAGGTCCGGCACTCTCTCCAATCTAACATTCCGCCGGGGATGTCGATCCCGGAATCCTCCCCTCTAGAGGATAGATTGCTGGACGGGCACCTACCGGAAAGGGCGATATCCCTCACCTACAAAAAACATATACATCACTCCCCGGATCCACTGGGGCCCCTCAAGGGGAGGTGGGAGGCGGATGGCCTTGAAATTGACGAAGGAAGTGGCGATATCGGCAAAACTGCGGCTGATACAACTCAAAATATTACACCGGGTGTATATCTCGGTCACCAGACTGGTGTTAATGGGGAGGAGTACGGATGGGCTTTGCTGGAGGCAGTGTGGGGACAGAGGGACATTTCTTCACGTATTATGGGAATGTCCGCGGGTTCAAACATACTGGGCAAAAATACATGTCTGTATAAGCAAGGTGTGGGGGGTAGGGTTGCGGCCTGAAGCTAAACGATGCCTCTTAAACATCTGGGAGCCCACGGACCTACCGGTAAAAGGCAATCTGTGGGCAACACTGGGGCTGGCAATTGCAAAGCGTAACATAGCACGCCTGTGGGGGACGGAAGCGCCACCATTGCTTGGAGCGTGGAAGAAAGACATGGACTGGTGCATGTTGCAGGAAAAGATAGTGTATGTCCCGAGAGGTTGCCCCGGGAAGTGGGTAGCGGTCTGGTCTCCGTGGAATGCATACCGAGGCAACATCTGCGAGCCCCCAGTTGCCTCTCCCCTTGAGGAAATGTTAACCCAATAAAATGGTGAGAATGTTTTACCCTGCTCTGCAGTTCCATATTACACTGCAGGACTGTCTAAGGGTCCGGGGCTGAACCACTGTAACTCTAATGATCAAAAACTGAAGTGACCAGTATGTTGATGTATGTTAATAAAAAAGAATTTTCACCCAAAAAAAAATCACAGAGCTACTGCAAAATATTGGGGATGATACTGCGAGTTTAGCAAAATTGAGAGATCCCTTCTGCCGCAGAGTATGGTGAAAGGCCTCGTATCCATGATTTGTGTTAATAGGAGGCCCAGTGATGCATTTTGGACTATATATCATATATATATGTGATAGATATATATATATATATATTCCCAACAAAAATGCCCATGCATTTGGACACGCACTCCTCCAGCTGGTGATTTAAACAAAATCATTTATTCAAAAGGAACAGGCATTTTCTCTCCGATTATTTCTTCCTGCTGCCTGACGCGTTTCAAAGCTTACAAGCTCTTTCCTCAGAGGCAGTTCGAATGAGCACATTTTCCTCTCCCACAGTTCCCTGCATTTCATTTAGTTTAATGAGCCTCCGGTGTGCTCTTCTTGGTGAAAAAATTGCAATGCATGCCGGAACTTGTGGTTCACATTCAGAGTTAATTACATCCTCCAGTGGATTAGTGCAAATTCAAACCTTTACCAGGATCACAAAAACACCCTCCAGTGGGCCTCAGAGTTAAAATCCTGTTCCTGTAGTACAAGGAACCAGCTGCGCCGTATTTCTTCCCCAAAGATTCAGGTAAGACGGGCCCCTCGTGACATTTCTGAGGGGTGGTGCGACCTTCCCACGGCTTGGACCTGCCGTGATTTGTATTCCCAACAAAAATGCCCATGCATTTGGACACGCACTCCTCCAGCTGGTGATTTAAACAAAATCATTTATTCAAAAGGAACAGGCATTTTCTCTCCGATTATTTCTTCCTGCTGCCTGACGCGTTTCAAAGCTTACAAGCTCTTTCCTCAGAGGCAGTTCGAATGAGCACATTTTCCTCTCCCACAGTTCCCTGCATTTCATTTAGTTTAATGAGCCTCCGGTGTGCTCTTCTTGGTGAAAAAATTGCAATGCATGCCGGAACTTGTGGTTCACATTCAGAGTTAATTACATCCTCCAGTGGATTAGTGCAAATTCAAACCTTTACCAGGATCACAAAAACACCCTCCAGTGGGCCTCAGAGTTAAAATCCTGTTCCTGCAGTACAAGGAACCAGCTGCGCCGTATTTCTTCCCCAAAGATTCAGGTAAGACGGGCCCCTCGTGACATTTCTGAGGGGTGGTGCGACCTTCCCACGGCTTGGACCTGCCGTGATTTGTATTCCCAACAAAAATGCCCATGCATTTGGACACGCACTCCTCCAGCTGGTGATTTAAACAAAATCATTTATTCAAAAGGAACAGGCATTTTCTCTCCGATTATTTCTTCCTGCTGCCTGACGCGTTTCAAAGCTTACAAGCTCTTTCCTCAGAGGCAGTTCGAATGAGCACATTTTCCTCTCCCACAGTTCCCTGCATTTCATTTAGTTTAATGAGCCTCCGGTGTGCTCTTCTTGGTGAAAAAATTGCAATGCATGCCGGAACTTGTGGTTCACATTCAGAGTTAATTACATCCTCCAGTGGATTAGTGCAAATTCAAACCTTTACCAGGATCACAAAAACACCCTCCAGTGGGCCTCAGAGTTAAAATCCTGTTCCTATATATATATATATATCTCCAAACAATACAGTCACAGTAATCTGCTGTCGCTGCTGGTGGGAGAGGAAGACCGACCCTCTTGGTTCAATTTCAAACAAACATATGCCGCACTCCAGGAGCTCAGGATCATTTAAGTTTTAATATCATCAGTACATGGCAAACACCAACGCGTTTCAACTCAAAAGTCTTTTTCACTGTAAATAAACATATATTTATTGAAAAACTTAAAGATTAAAGCAACGTTCTAGTTAGATGAAAATGTCAGCTTAAACGGAACATTTAAACAAAAAAAAAAAAAAAAGAACACAGAAATTCACAACTTCTAGTTATTTCCCATAACTATAAGACGTGCCCCCACCATGCACAGTATGGCCATCAATGATGTCAGATTAAACTCATTAGTGAGGTTGTCAGTGTCGTACAACGTCATGAGTGTTGTAATATATGAAGTCATAAGCAGTGCATGGCGAGGGCACAAGAAAAAGTGATTTAATATCTACAACTGGAAAATGTCTGTTTTTTGGTTTAAAATGTAACGTTTAATCTGACATTTTCACCTATGTCAGTTTACTCCTTGTTTTTTCTTTTTTAAGTAATACCTTATTATACGTAACACCAAGCCTACCCCGTGCATAGCCTTTCGCCTTGCGCGCCAAGGGGTTGATCGCCTGCAGCCAGGCCCTGTGCACAATCGCCCGTGGTCAGCTATCCCATGATCATGCATGGGCTCTGGCTGAAAAGGGCATTGGTTAGCCGCAGGGAAATCCTCTCTTAAGTGGCCAACATACCACAAACCCTCAAGCTCTCTCCCATTATTTTTAAAGGGTTATCCCATCCCGAAAGACTTGGGGGAGGCCGCGCAGCCTCTGGACTCCAAAGGGCTTCTTGCAGGGGCAGGGGAGCCCTGCTAACTCCTGCAAGAGTCCTGCAGGATTGTGGCAACCCCCCGAATAAATATATATGTTTTTAATTTGGCCTGAGGGGGTCCCTCATTTACCCACCCCCACAATGTCCAGGGTGTCAGGGTTCCCTACCCTGCTCCTTTATACCTTATTAATAGCTTAATTTTCTGGACACAGGGGCGGAGTCCCTGTATCCAGAAATGGCAGCCCTACATTTCTCTTCATGTTGTGGACAGTAAATCAGAGAGCATGTTCCAGAAGGAGTGAGGCATTGGAAAAGAAAATAGACCCTCTTGACCAATCAGATCACTCTATTGTTTGAAATTGAGTTATCACAAGACTATTGCAAGAGTCTCGTGAAGCAAACCATCTATATATACAAATAATTTGAACCTCAATTTCTCAAAAACTACTTAAAGTATTAACATCAAATCACACAAACATTTTCTGGATCAAGGTCTAGTTTTCTGCCAAATTTGATATAATTCCATTAAGCCATTTGGGATGTAGAGCTGTTCTAAAGGCCCTATGGAAATCGCATGGGAAAATTTTATTTTGGGAACCCCCCTCCTTTTTTCTTGGCCGTGCTGGAAGGATTACCCTGAGGTTTTTGACGAAGGAGAGGAGGTGGTCGAACTTTGTTTCTGGAAAGTTTCATGAAGATTTGTCAAACACCACCAACTCTATTAGAAAACAAAAAAATACATTTTCTACAGTAACTAGGTCCTAACTATAAATAAATAGTGGTGACTGTCACTGTGTTTTGTATACATATATATCAGTTTTATTTATCTCGAATACAGGCCAAGGGCATTGGAATGCTTAATATGAGAACCACATTCTACTACACAAGATTAGATACATTTGCACCAGAGTTTAAGTGATTTGTCCAGAATCAAAGGATGTTGAGCCAACACCAGAACACAAACCTGGTTCCCCAAATTCAAAGTCAGCAGCACTGGCCATTAGATCACATCAATATTTCTCAACATATGTGTGAAAGTTTGTATCTGAGCACGTACAGTGAGCATATTTTCTGGTAAAATGGCTTTGTGAAGTAAAAGAAAAAAATGCAGCAACAAATACTGGAATGTTCACCCGGAGTCTTGCTTGGGAACAGTTGCAAGTATTTGTTTTAAAACTGGACTTGGGCACATTGAAGGCACATTTGCACTGGTGCACAAACAAGGCTAATCATTTTAAATATTACTCCTATATACACCAGGACTTTTGCAACCCAATGAAAATTGGCTCACAATCCATAAATGGGTACTAAACCCACAGTATGTGGAACACTGACCTAGACAAGTTAATGTAATTACTTGTATGTCAGTCCTGTAGGGAGGCCGTGGGGCTGAGTTAGTCAGTCACATTTTAAGTTTGTGCTTGATGTGAAACTTACTCCTTCCCAGCCCTAATGGTAAAATTACAGCAGATTAACCACAGCCATACGTTTACTTCTTCACATCTCCCCATATTCAATGAGAACAGGCACAGTGAGTGGTTAATCTGGTGTAACATGATTTAAATAGGCCAATGCAGCGAACACACACATCACTGAGAACATCAGTGGGTCTATTTTTTGGTGCCACATTGCATTTACTTTGTAAACAATGTATTTTGAACATTAGAACTGGGAAGGAGGGAGTTACATATCAAGCACAAGTTTTAAATATAACATATACCAGGTCGTTCGCGACACACCAGTAGGTCCTGACCCACAGCTTGGGAAACGCTGACCTGTTGCTCTGTGGGTTGTCAGCAATGCAATGTGCTGCAATGGAACCAGGGGTGGAACAGCCCACAGGCACTGGCAGGCTGTAACAGGAGGGAAAACAAGCGGAGGCAACACAGAAAAAAGCCTGGCTGTGGGACAGCTGAAACAGAAACACGAGTGGTACTATAATGTCAGATGAGCAACTGTCTTGGAGCTGGCTGGAAAGGGGTGGTAGCACTGAGCCACCCCTCTGACAGGACACACCAAGGGCAGAAACAGGGGCAGCGTGAAAACATATTGCCCCTTTGCCCAGCTATAAGGAGTGAGGAATCCCCACCTTTACTGTTTAATACAATCTTAGCGATTATTTATATAGAATATCTCAGACAAAGACATTACTGACAGTAAAAAAACCCAAAGATGGGCAGATGGCAGTTGGCTAAGCAAGTCGTTAAGAGTCCCACAGGCTCTGGTATGGGAATTATATTCACAGCTCTCTCGTTATTTGGTGCACTGCATTCTACTTTACCTCCTGACTTACCTCTGTATTATTTATTTATTTGTATTAATGGCAAATCTGACCAAGGTGGCAGTATAGCAGAACTTGCGTGTGCATGGCGGCAGCCAACTGCAACTATCATTCTGCATGTTAACCCTCCTCTACCAAGGGCAGTCACACCAGTGTAAGCCATATGTGACGGACACATCACTGCTTAGCTCGGATTCTTATGGCATCAATTGTCCTCATCCTGGGATCATCCCCCTCCGCCTGGGACGACTCCTGGTGGCCCCCGGCCCTGGGCACCGCTCCCAAACCGACGGACCACGCACGCAACCTGGGCTTCATCCTGGACTCCTCCCTGACAATGACCAGACAAGTCAACGCCGTCTCATCCTCGTGCTACAACACCCTGCGCATGCTCCGCAAGATCTTCAGATGGATCCCCACGGAAACCAGGAAGACCGTCACCCAGGCACTCGTCACCAGCCGACTGGACTACGGGAACACCCTCTACGCCGGAACCACAGCGAAACTCCAAAAAAGACTCCAATGCATCCAGAACGCCTCCGCCCGACTCATCCTCGACATCCCCCGACACAGCCACATCACCATACACCTGAGAGACCTGCACTGGCTCCCCGTCAGCAAGAGAATCACGTTCAGACTCCTCACCCACGCACACAAGGCTCTCCACGACCTGGGCCCCAAGTACCTCAACGACCGCATGACCTTCTACACGCCCACCCGCCAGCTACGATCAACCGGCCACACACTCTCCACCGTACCACGCATCCGCAGAGCCACCGCCGGAGGAAGATCCTTCTCCTACCTCGCAGCCAAGACGTGGAACTCCCTCCCCACCCACCTTCGGCGAACCCAAGACCATCTCGCCTTCAGGAAGCAGCTCAAGACCTGGCTGTTCGAGCAGTAACTTTCCACTCCCCCAGCGCCTTGAGACCCTCCCGGGTGAGTAGTGCGCTATACAAATTACGTGATTGATTGATTGATTGTGGGCACCAAGAAAGCCTGGAATACTTCTGTCTTCTCAACAGCATCATGTAGCTAGCTGAGCTACATATGGAACAGAGGTCCATTCAGGTCAGTAAGAGGCTACTTTTTCATGTCTGGATCTATAGATGAACTCTGATTTTGCTGTTGACTGTTCTTTTTTTTTTAAGGAGGCTCAAATAGAACAGGGATACATAATACTGTAATCTATTTAGAGAGCCAGATGGCATGTTTTAGAAACCAGAGGCCTTTCAGCTAAAAGCAGTAAAATAAATATGCAACTAGACAAATGACAAAACTAAGCTATGCAACAAATTCACCAGGCAGCAAAAGCAATACATAATTGTTTATCAAAATAAGGGGGCCCTGAAATTTCAGATTCTTTGACAATTAAAGGGCATGAGAATACATTGTTGGATGGGGTTTAGCCAGTTACAAGTTTGTAAAGAAGAACATCACCGGTTACACCTGATAACAAATCGATCAGAGGCATGAGTATTGCCTTTAGATGCTTACCACGAATTAATATTTGGGCAATTTGTTAGGATGTAGAAAACAAGAGTGAGCCAAACAAGGAGGGCAATTTTATACATGCCCCAATTAAAAAAAGCCTCGTCCCACGACTAATGAGCTGCAACTCACAGATCAAACACATTAAGACCAATATTTTGATTAGAGGTAAAAGCTCCGAGAGTTCACAGGCAACTTAACAATTATAAAGTTTAAATTACAAAGTCCACTCACATAATTGACTAGACAAATCTAAAGGGCAGGGCTAATTTTGTTATTCAACAATTCATAAACTTACCTAAGGATAAGTTTATTTCCTAGAATAACAGAAAATGGTAAATGGCTGTTTGGCCAGTGTGAGCAAGATTCCATCTGGAAAGTTAGTGTGCAGGATTACAGGCATATAAAACGGGCATTGTAAAAGTAATGAAAGATAGACCTGAAGCAAGCAGCAATGACAAACATATCAAAAACAAGACATAATGCTTAGCAGCACGGTTATCATCAGGATGCCTTAAAGCCATGGCTCCACACATGTCAAAGGAGAGGTGAAGATAAAAGCTCAATGAGGATGGTATGCAATGGTTTATTTTTTTCACAGTTATGTCCTTATCATGAATAGATTACGTCAAGTATTGTTGGTTGATCACAGTGACTCTAGACAATTGAAGCAATGTAATTGTACAGAATATGCAACTTGGGATAGACACTTAGGAGAAAGATCGGGAAGCTGTATGATGAAAGACTGATGCTTTGAAAGTTGACCACTATGAAAAGAGATTGAAATTAAAAAATGAGCAATGATGCAATTAGTTTATTGAAGATCAAAGGAATAGAATAAGCAAAGATATTGATATTCTGACAGAGGGATTGACTGAAATTTTGAAAATATTTGAAAGCCTGGAAATACAGAAATCCAGCACGAATATTAGTTAATACAGAAAATTGAATCTATGGCTCAAAACAAAATCATTGTGGACTAGAACTAAATGATTAGAGGCACAAGAAAACAGAGAGAAAATCTATGGCTGTTCTTACAAAGCAGCAAAAAAAATGAAAACAGACTAACTAAAAATGCACGGAAAATAAAATGAGATCTAAAACCTCTTACTCATTAAAATTCCAGTGTGTCAGGAATCAGGGGAAGAAATTAAGCTGTTTGTTTTCAAGCTTTAGAGACAGCACCTGAAAGGTCCTAAGCCATAATTATTTGAGCAGCTATAACATCCCCCCACCATTTTAGGTCGGTTGTAAAAGAGAGTTTTTGCTTTTTTGCTTGATCTATTGTAAAAAGATATATATATTAAAAAATATAAAGAAAAATAAATAGGAGTCTTTTTGTCATTGTTTGGCTGGAGTGTTAATCAAATTATGGATCAAGACAACATACACAGAATAAAGTGATTGGTCAGCCCCTTTTAATTGGTCACCTTCTGGATTATAGCACAGGGCAGACGTTGGGTAACTGAGATCTAAATCACGCCGAGTGTCTCTTTTCACATGAATCTCTTTCCAGAAGGGGTGTGCCCGCAAAAAAAAAAAAAAAAGAAAAAAAGTCTGGGTCAAGAAGCAATGTATCCGCTAACTCTCCACTGTGCTTGTGCTTGACTTAGCAGTCTCACTACTCACTCTTCCTCCATATGAAGAAAGTTACAGAAAACTGAAAAGCTATCCATAGCTTTAAATATAGTAAATGAAAGTGGAAACAATTGTACAGGAACTGAGTAACTATGGATGTGTTTGTGATGAGAAGGAAAATGCTACTTACCAGTATGCATTTGTTCTTGGCATGTAGAGCTGCAGAGATTCACACTCTGTGCATAGATCGCCACCTGGTGTTGGGCTTGGATGCTTGCACCTTGTTGTTGTCTTGGAAGAAGTCTTTTGTAGTGACGAGATAGGTGACTCCTCCCTTGGACGATAGTGCGCATGGGCATCGACTCCATCCTCAGATTGTTTTTTGCCATGAAGGGAAATGATGGAGTTTTTAAGAAAACAGAAAGATATCCATGAGAATATACATAAGTAAGATAACACTGGAACAGATACAGGTTCCGGGGAGGTGGGTGGGCGTGTGAATCTCTGCAGCTCTACATGCCAAGAACAGATGCATACTGGTAAGTAGCATTTTCCGTTCGAGGCATATGAGCTGCAGAGTTCACACTGTGCATAGACTGTACAGAGTGTCTCCCTTAGCGGTGGTCACCTGTATCGGTTGCAGTGGTTTGAAAAAGTGTTTTAAGAACAGCTTGGCCTACAGAAGCTTGTTGCTTTGCCTGCACATCTACACAATAGTGTTTAGTGAAGGTGTGTGTGGTAGACCTGTTGCTGCCTTACAAATGTCTACTAGGGGAATGTTCCCTAAGAATGCCATGGAAGCCCCTAGTTTGCGTGTTGAATGCGCTCTAGGGGGAATTGTTAATGTACGTTTTGCTTTTTGATAGCATATTTGAATACATTTTACTATCCACCTGGCAATTCCGGTTTTGGAAATAGGATTGCCTTGATGAGGCAGAGAGAAAGCTACAAACAGTTGCTTTGTTTTAGTAAAGGGCTTTGGGGGCCAGTTTCTGTCTCGGCTCGGTGTTCCAGCCTACCCGCCCTGGTCCGACTCGGTATCCAATACCGTTGAGCGGAGGGCGGGTAGAGAAGAGCAAGACACGCCCAGTAACCCCGGAACAGTCGAGCGGTTAGCGCTCTAACAGCACTCCACACAGGGCTATTTAGCCCCTTGTCGGCCAAAGCGCGCAGCGGTTGCGCGCAGAGGGGCGTCATTGACGGCGCCGAAAACAAGCCAAAGACCTGCCCGTCCGCGACAGGACGGGGCCAGGGGCCATGGGGGTAGTTACAACTAACACGCAAGGACCCCCACGTGTGCGGATTACCTACAATTCTCAGGTATTACGGGGATGTAATCCACAACCGATAAAGGGCTGCAGGGGAGGTGAATATCCTGAGGTAGAAGGGCCTTTTTCTTGCCTATATTGTCGTACTCAGTGCACTATATATTCCCGGGATACGAACAGCACTGACCACCCTATATTAATCGATCCCGCTACCAATACGGTTCTTGGAAGTAATCATTCCCTATCAGGGAGGAAGAATATTTTGTGTAATATTAGGTCATTATCTAAGCACAGTGCAGAAGTTTGGGACTTAATTTCTTCTAATCAACCCGATCTGTGTTACCTCACGGAAACGTGGTTAAAACCACATTCCACTCCTGCCATAACCTTGGGAGTCCCAAGTGACTACAAAATAGTGAGATTGGATCGCCCTACTAAACTGGGTGGTGGGATCGCTATTGTGCATAAGCAAGAAATCAGCATATTGATATTAGAAGAAATAAGTACCCCAGAAATTGAACTACTAATTTTTAAAATAACACTGTCCCCTAAAGAAAATCAAAAAGGCGCCCTAGTATACCGACCTCCTGGACCATGTAATAACTTTTCTAGTTTGCTGATGGAGCTACTTGCCCCACATGTCAATAATGATAGCTAGTTTATCTTAGTAGGAGATTTTAATGTACACAGCGATAAGCTGGACTGTAGTGAGGCTCAATCCTTACTACTTGACCTATCTTCACTAGGCCTTATAAAACGTAACTCTGGACCTACACATCAGGCAGGTCATACCCTTGACTTGATCCTTTCCAACTTTCCGTTGGTCTCCTGTCCTCCTGCAAGACAGGTCAATTGGACAGATCACTATATTGTTGAATTTTTCACACCTTTCCCTAAGTGCACCTCCTCACGTCCCATTTTATTACCGAGTATACGTAGACAGTGGCACAAAATTACCGACACCACTTTTAAAAACAATTTTTATTTTCCCCCTTTCTCGTCTCAAGTAAATATTGATACGGCTATCAAAAACTTTGAAAAAGCCACCAAAGAAGCTATAGACAAGATTGCTCCTCTCAAACATTTTAAACCTAGACCGGCCAAGAAACAAGAAATTTGGTTTTCTGATCATCTAAGGACACTAAAACTAAATGCCAGGAAATTAGAAAAGAGGTGGAGAACTTCTCATTTGGTAGAGGATAAGAACAAATATTGGGACTCACTATCCACATACCATAAAGCCATTCGCATTGCCTGGAAGACTCACATCGCAGCATAAATCACAGCTGCAGGGAACTCTCCAAGGGTCCTTTATCAAGTTTTACAAACTTTCATTAAACCGTTAGCATGTGAAACCTCTGAATTAGCCTCTCAACAGCTGTGTGATGATATTTCATGCTTCTTTACTAACAAAATAGACACAATCTATGATAAAATAGTTTGTGCCAATAGAAGTCCGTCCACAGATACGGTATTCCTGAAGATAGATTCTGAACCCAAGCAGAACAAATTCATGCTACACTTTTCCTCCTATCTCCCTACAAGAAAAATCTTCACTAATATCACAGATTAAAAGTGGCAGCCCAGATGATATCATCCCAGCTAGGATTATGCCTGTCCTGACTGAACAGCTCTGCTCCACGATTGAAAGGTTGGTGAATCTCTCCCTTGGCTCAGGTACTGTCCCGAGAGAGTGGAAACGAGCTCTGGTTAGACCTATCAGGAAAAATACCACCATCCCATGGTCCGAACTAGCCAATCTTAGGCCCATATCCCTTTTACCATTTCTAGGGAAATTGATTGAAAAGCATGTGAATCACCATCTGTCTAATTACATAGAACTCGCTGGCGGCCTGGACTATTCTCAGTCAGGGTTCAGGCCGAAACATAGTACTGAGTCCACCCTTCTGTCTGTCACAGACGATCTTCATATGTACCAGGACAAGGGTTTTTCAGTGATCCTGGTCCTTTTGGATCTATCAGCAGCGTTCGACACCGTGTCACATACCATTCTTATTGACCGGTTGTCGAACGCTGGCATCAAGGATAAAGCCATTGGCTGGCTAAAGAGCTTTTTATCCAATCGTTCCCAGAGAGTCATCATGGATACGTATCGCTCAGCGGAGGTTGAGATCTCAAAAGGGGTGCCACAGGGCTCTTGCTTAAGCCCAACACTTTTTAATAGCTACGGTTTCATCCCAGTATCATATGCTGATGATACTCAGCTCCTCTTCCCTTTTAAGACTCTCTCCACTGAAGTAAAAGGCTCTCTCTCTGCAGGCATGAAGGCGGTGGCACATTGGATGTCCTCCAACTATCTTCAGTGTAATGTCAGCAAAACTGAAGTAATGCTATTTGGTGAAGCCAAAATATTATGGACCCCTGATTGGTGGCCACCCGATCTGGGAGCAGTTCCTGAACCCAAACAGGTTGTGAAGAATTTAGGGATTCGCCTAGATCAGGACCTACTGTTTGGACAGCATGTCAACTATATTTCAGGAATATGTTTTCATACTATTAGCCTGTTACGCAAAGTTTTTCCTTTACTACCTGACTCTTTCAGGAGAACCCTGGTTCAAACTTTGGTTTTAAGCCGCATTGACTACTGTAATGGCCTGTTGCTTTCTGCCAACGAAGGCGTGCTGGCTAAGCTTCAGGTCATTCAGAATACGGCGGCCCGTCTTGTCCTTAACGCTCCGCCGAGAACTGCTTCTAAACCTCTTTTGGAGCAATTACACTGGCTTTCAATCCGCCAGAGATCAAAATTCAAGATATGCTGCCTGATTCATAAATGTCTTAATGGACAAGGGCCAATTTATCTTCAAAATAAATTTGTTCCCTACGTTCCAATTCGTTCGCTCAGGTCCAGTAACAGTCTTCTTTTGGTGATTCCCGTGCAAAAAAATCTAGACATGGGAGTAAAGCACTATCTATTACGGGTCCTACACTATGGAATAGACTTCCCCCCTCTCTCTGAGACAGTGTAAAGAACACCTCACTTTCAGGAAACTCCTGAAAACTGTACTGTTTAAAAATAAGATCTAGCTCCTTTTTATTCCTCTGTTTTACCGGCACCTTACAGCGCAGAGATACTCCATTCGGAGTGGATTCCAGCGCTATACAAACCTGTAAATAAATAAATAAATAAAGGCTTTAGTCCTGTCTATGTAGTAAAGTAAAGCTCATTTGACGTTGAGGGTGTGAAGAGCTCTTTCGGCTACCCAATCTAGGTTTTGGAAAAATACTGGTAACTACTGCCCGAATGATTCTTAGCCGTCCGGCTGGCTCACCTTCAGTCCCCATCCTATCAGAACTCCACTGGCTCCCAATTAGGAAGCGCTCCCATTTTAAGACCTGCTGTCTTACCTATAAAGCCCTGAACGGCTTAGGACCCAAATACTTGGCTAACAAATTAACAAAAAAGACCTCAATCTTTAACTTACGGTCCAATGCCATGGAACTACTAAAGATTCCCAGAATACGCCACGCCCGCTCAGGGGCTAAGTCCTTCTCTTGTCTCGCGCCGCGCTATTGGAACTCGCTTCCTATTACCATCCAGAATTGTCCCTCCCTAGCTGTCTTTAGGAAAAAACTGAAAACCTTTCTATTTCTAACTCCCTAATGCTTGACGTGATGCCCTTCCCGCCTCCCTCTCTCAGTGAACGATCAAACAAGCGCCGAGATGCCCTCGGGTGAGTCGCGCGCTATAGAAATATTCATAACATAACACTGATTGATTAAGGTGGAAAGCAGAGATTACTTTGGGAAGGAATTTTGGATTTGTCCTAAGAACCACCTTGTTACTATATATTTGTAAGAATGGTTCTTGTATGGTTAAAGCCTGGATCTCACTTACTCTTCTGAGAGGTGATTGCGACAAGGAAAGCTACTTTCCATGTAAGGAATTGTAATTTGCATTTGTGTAAAGGCTCAAATGGGGGTCCCATGAGTCTAGTAAGAACAATGTTTAGGTTCCACACTGAAGAGGGTGGCAGTCTGGGTGGAATTATTATTTTAAGGCCTTCCATAAAGACTTTGATAGCGGGTACCCTAAACAATGACAAATGTTGTCTGTTTTGTAGGTAGGCGGCAAGGGCAGCCATATGTAATCTTATTGATGAGTATGCCAGATTGCATCTTTGTAGATGGAGCAAATATCAGATAATGTTCTGAATTGAAGCATCGAATAGGTCAATTATTGCAGTAAATGACTATTCTTTTCCATTTAGCTGCATAGCAAGCTCTAGTAGTGGGGCGTCTGGATTCCTTAATAATGTTCATACAGTCCTGTAGGAGGTTAAGGTAACCGAATTCTAGGATTTCAGGAGCCAGATTGCTAGATTCAGTTGTGCTGGATATGGGTGCCTTATCTCTCCATGGTTCTGCGTTAGCAGCTTTGGGGAGAGACGTAATTTTTGGTGTGGAACTACTGAGTTCGAGTAGTGTTGTGAACCATGGTTGCCGTGCCCACGTTGGAACAACTAGGATCATCTTCAGAGACTGTTGTTTGAGCTTGCGTACTACTAGTGGAACGAGCGGGAGTGGTGGAAAAGCGTACGCAAATCTGCCTGACCAATTCATCCATATCGCATTGCCCTTGGACAACAGGAGTGGGAACCTGGCGGCGAAGGTTGGGCATTTTGCGTTTGTATGTGTGGCGAACAGATCCTATGCCTGTTTGGCCCCACATCTGGAAGAAGGGTTGAAGAACTTGTGGATGCAGTTCCCATTCGTGTATCTGTTGAGTCTGACGACTTAACAGATCCGCCATCTGATTGTTCACTCCTGGAAGATGTTCTGCCAGAAGATACATGTTTTGTGGAATGGCCCATCTCCATATACTTTGCGCTAGGTGAGACAGCTACAAAGAATGTGTTCCTCCTTGTTTCTGTATGTAATACATTGCTGTCATATTGTCTGTGCGGACTAGAACAGCTTTGTTGAGGAGATGTGTTTGGAACGACTTTAACGCTAGATATATTGCCAGTAATTCTAGGTAACTGATGTGGAACAGTTTTGTTGAGTGGTCCACCTGCCCTGAATTGTGTGGTTTAGGAGATGGGCTCCCCAACTGGTGAGTGATGCGTCTGCTGTTAGCACTATCTGTGGAACTGGCTCTATGAATGGTCACCCTCTGGAAAGGTTTTGTGTGTTCTACCACTGCAGAGAGCATCCACCAACACGAGATCTGTAAGTTGACTTTGAGCCTGGTTCCACTGACGTGCTAAGCATTGCTGTAAAGGGCGCATCTGAAGTCTTGGGTGAGGTACAATGAAAATGCAAGAGGCCATCATTCCTATGACCTGCATAAACACTCGTGCTGGGAGAGAGTGTTGAGGCTGAAACTTGGAGATGAGGGTTTGCATACTGACTATCCTTGCTGGATTGGGGTATGCTAGGGCATTGGAAGTGTCTATTGTGGCTCCTAGATACTGATATATGTAGGAGGGTTGAAGGTGAGACTTGGTGTAATTTATTGTGAACCCCAAATTGTGTAGCAGTTGAATGGTTTGATAAGTGTGGTGAACACACTGGTTGTATGGCTTGGCTTTTATGAGCCAGTCGTCGAGGTATGGAAATACATGGATTTGTTGTCTTCGCAAGTGTGCTGCTACTACTGCAAGGCACTTTGTGAACACTCTGGGTGCTGTGGTCACCCCAGATGGGAGGACTTTGAATTGATAGTGTTGTCCATCCACTGTGAACGTTAGGTATTTCCTGTGAGCAGGGTGTATGGGCATATGGAAGTAGGCGTTCTTGAGATCCTGTGTGGCAAGGACGTTGCCTTGTTGAAGCAGTGTAAGAACCTGTTGAAGAGTGATCGTGTGGAAATTATCTGACTGTATCTAGTGATTGAGAGGCCGGAGGTCCAGTATTGGCATTAGGGTACTGTCTTTTTTGGGGATTAGTAAATATAGGGAGTAAACCCCTGTCCCTTGATGTTGTATGGGGACTGGTTCTATTGCATGCTTTTGAAACAGCGAAAGAACTTCCTGTTTGAGGAGTATCAGATGTTCTGTGGACATCGGACTCTGCTTGGGTGGTATGTTGGGTGGAGTTGCTGTAAGTTCCAGGCACTAACCATACTGGATAATTTGTCTTACCCACTTGTCTGTAGTGATGGAATTCCAGACAGGTAGGAACTGTGAGAGTCTCCCTACGACCGGAGAAGAATGGTCTGGAGGGTGTGGTGGGAAGTCACCGCTTATTAGTGGGAGAGGCGCGAGTGTTGTTGTTACCTCGGCCTCTTCCTTTGTTGTTATTTCCCCTGTACCCACCTCTAAAATATCCCTTGTGGGGGGATGTTTGTGTGGTGTTTTTGTAGGAGGAAAAAGCAGTGTCTGCACTAATGTTTTTAGACGCGCCTCTATAGAAGCAGCGTCGAAAGGAACCTCGTGTGGATGGAGACTATAATGCTCCCATGGATTTAGCAGTCTTCGTGTCCTTTTTCATTTTTTCTAAAGCTGTATCCACAGCTGGGCCAAACAGTTGTTCCTGATTGAACGGCTGATTGAGGATAGTTGTTTGTACCTCCTGTTTGAAGCCAGAGATGTGCAACCAGGCATGCCTCCTTAGTAACACACTAGTGTTAATAGACCTAGATGCGGTGTCTGCTGCATCGAGGGCACACTTGATTGATGCGTTAGTTGTTAATTAGCCCTCTTGAATTAAATAATTGGCCTTGGCCTTATGTTGATCAGGCAAATGCTGCAATAGGGTTTCTAGCTGGTCGTAATGAGCACTATCATACCTGGCAAGTAATACCTGCGCATTGGCTATCCTCCAGTGATTAGCTGCTTGGGCAGCAAGTCGTTTGCCTGAAGAATCTAATACTTTGGACTCTTTGTCCGGAGGTGGAGCATCACCGGAGGTCTGAGAGTTGGCACGTTTTCTAGCGTTGGTCACTAGAGAATCTAAAGGAAGTTGACCCTTGATGTAGGTGGGATCATTGGGAGCAGGTTTATATTTTTTGTCAATTCTGGGATTGAGAATTCTAGCCCTTACAGGATCTTCGAATATGTCTGGGGCGTGTTTAATGACGCCTTTTAACAGTGGTAAGGTTTGCACAGTCTTTTGTGACTATGCAAAGTTGTCTATTAGGAAGTCCTCCTCTGTGGGGTCCAAATGCATTTGAACACCATGGTACTGGGCAGCTCTCTCTAGAAGCGGATTAAAATCAATATTGTCATCTGGGGGAGATGGCTTTGTTGGGTATGCATCGAGTTCAGGAAGGTCTGGAGGATCTACTGGGTCATCATACTCATCCCAATTGTCCTGTGGAACATCTGTGTCGTCATCAGGGTCAGTGTTCCCTCTCCCACCCCCTAAATCATCATCATTCTGTGGTGGTGGTGGTGTGTATGGTGGTAATATGGGAGAATGTGGAGGAGAGAAAGGCCTAGAAGGTAGAACAGGAGAAGAGGGTCGTAAAGGTGAAGTGGCACAGTCTCTTTCCTTTACAGGCACCTCAGGGGTGTGTGGGGTGTCTAATTTCCTCTTCTTGTGTGTTACATTGACCACATGTCCTGTTTCGGGGTCCACTTGAAGAGTTTTTTGATTCGGATCGATATGATCCGGTTGAAAAAGTTCCTCCTCTTCGGTAGTCGCTTTCGGCGCCGATTTTTTCGGGTCCGAGCGGGGTATGGATTTCTGCTCTGGAGCCTTGGAAGGGGTTTTTGGATCCTTCAGCTTCGATGTTGAGTCGGAAATCTTTTTCGGTTCCGAATGTTTCGGAACCGAGGCCTTTCCCTTTGGCGCTGAGGTGCTCTGTGCCGATGGCTTTTTGGGGACTGCGGGAGTAGGGTGCGCTCCGGGTTCCCTGCCGATGGTGTCTGTGAGGCACTGATATGCAGCTTGGTCGGTCCCAAGCCGCCTGAAGGCTTTTCCTTTGTCTTCGGAGCTGGGCCCGGGGGCGGGGCTTCTGAAGTTTTCTTTCGGTCTTGACTGGGGCCTGCAGGCAAATTCTTGACCGGAGCCTTCTTTTTTTCAGGTGGGGTTGGGGTAATTGTACTCACTCGTTGACCTGGAGTAATGTGGTCGTCGGAGTCGTCTGCCTTGGAAAACATTTCTAGATCCTCCGAATCCTCTTTCGGGACATCAGGGCCTTCGTCAAAGATGTCCTCCGGCACCGGAGCTGTGCGTTGCGCCATAACGTGTCGTCGAGCCAGACGATTCCGGATAGTCTTTTTCGATCGAAAGGAGGAGCAGGCCTGGCAATTATTCTCCACGTGCTTGGGCGAGAGACAGAGGTTGCAGACCTTGTGTTGTTCGCTGTGTGGAAATTTAGCTCCACACTGGGGCATTTTTTTAACGGAGTCCTTTCCATTAGCCGTAGGCCTGAATGGCGTCGATAGGCCCAGCGGACCGCGTCGACGACCGGAATCGAGTCTTTGAGTAGTGCGTTGAAAAGCACGTGATCGAAAACAATATCGTCAAATTCGATATGCTGTGCGCGTCGAAAAGGTTTGGATAACACGATACCGAGCCGCTGAAGTTACATCCGAACCCGATGGCGGAAAAAAACAATCTGAGGATGGAGTCGATGCCCATGCGCACTATCGTCCAAGGGAGGAGTCACCTATCTCGTGACTACAAAAGACTTCTTCCAAGATAACAACAAGGTGCAAGCATCCGAGCCCAACACCAGAAGGCGACCTATGCACAGTGTGTGAATGCTGCAGCTCATATGCCTCGAACATGTAGTTAAATGGGGCACCAAGAGACAACCATGTTACAGTTAGGCTAAACAGAAATGTGGCTTGCTTCCTAGCCCTTACATGGCCACCACTCGAAACAAATCCCAGCCAGGCACATACGTGTCCTGTGTGGGCAGAATAGTTTGACAATGAAAATGCACCATATGTAAGTGCTGGAGCTGTTCAGAACTATCAAGGTTATGGCAACGCATTTTGGAAATTCTGTACGAGTGAAAAGGTTTTGGAGTGATAGGTGCTTGGCTGAAGAAATGTGGAGTACTGTAAATTGATAGGGAGAAGCATAACGTACAGATAACCTGCATGGTGTGGCAGGCAAGTTCAAATGTTGATCCCTATCACACATTTTGGTGACAAAAGGAGTCATTTGTTTTTATAATGCACTAGTTTCTCAACACTTTGGTGGGGTTGCATTTCTCCTCTGGAAGTCGCTGTTGTAAATAGATTCCCAAGGTCCTGCTCATGCTCTCAACTTCAAGACGCTAGAAAAATCTTCTTCCTACCTTGTTGTTATATGTTACATACCTGTTTAATGCTTTATTTTCCTGTTTATATCTGAATGCAGCCTCTTGCTGCGTTCAGTCATTTGGTACTGTGCTGACTCAGTAAAGGACTATTCTGTAATCGTTTTGTGGATCGGCATCTTTACAAGTGGCGACAAGGATGAAAGGGGCTAAAGTTTTTTCTATATTAGATCTTCGATCAGCCTATCATCAAATTGAGTTAACTGAAGACTAGAAACAATTTACTGCTTTTCTCACTCCTCAAGCATTTTAGCAGTTTAATAGGATGCCATTCGGAGAGCAATGTTCCATATTTTTAACGACATAGACAATTTTGTGAAGTGTTTTTAGGACAATATCCTCATTCTCCAGAAGTGAAAGAGCATTTAGAACAAATCCTGGAAGTATGCAAGAGATTAGAATTACATGGGCTCATGTTGAAGGAGAAATTGTATACACTTTGTCTGGTAAAGGAGTCATTCCAAAGAGATCACTAGTTGATGCTATAGACAATGCCCCTTATTCAGATAACAATTTCCTCTACTAAGATGGAGCCCTTATGGGAACTAACAAGGAGTAAGGCCAAATTTAAGTGGGCAGATAAAGAACAAGAAGTATTCCAGAGAATACAAGATGAGATTGTGGGAGCTCCCACACCTTTTTGCTTGAAAAATATCTGTATTATAACCATGGATGCTAGTTTATACGGGATTGGTGGAGTTTTGTCTCAGAAGTGTGGAAAACAGGGATGGTGTGTTGTGTTTGTGTCAACAACACTCGGTGACACTGATAGCAGATATGCTGTAATTGAAAAAGAGTTGTTGGGGTGCGTTTGGGCTATCGAACACTTCTGTAATTATGTTTTGGATAGTAGATTTGTGTTGAGGACAGCTCATAAATCGTTGATTAGGATTTTGTCTCCAGGCACGGGATGGAATGCCACTGCAGGCATAGCTAGTCTTACTTCAACGTTACAAGAATACAGTTTTAAGGTTCAGTATGTACCTAGCAAGAGCAATGTCACTGCTGATTGTCTGTCTAGATTACCTTGCTCAGAAGACAGTGGGGCAGATAAGTGCACTGAGACTGAAACGGGTCCGACCATTAATGATTTTGTGAGTGGAAAATTCGAAGGTACATTGGAGAATGTCTTGAAAAAAGAAGTGGACAAAGACAGTTTGTGCCAACTGATGAGGCATTATGTGGTGGAAGGTTGACCCAAGGAGAAATGTTTCCCTCCAGAAACTAAACTTTTTTATACAGTCTCAGGAGAATTGGAAGTTGACAGGGATTTTATATAAAAAGGAGGGAAGTGCATGCCTCCGGATTCCATGCAGGAGGAAATATTAAGGCTGGCACATGAAGGGCATCCTGAAATGTCATTGATGGAGAATGGCAGATAGAGTGGTGAAAAAACTTGAGATGTGTCAACAGTGGTAAGATGGTAAGATTGTGAAGGTTTTGATTGCTCCTTTGAAACCTGTGACTTGGTCGAAGTTTCCTTGGGGAAAAAGTAGCTTTTGATATTTCTTGCTCATATGAAAATTTACCACAAGATGCCAGGTTCACAATGGATGTGTGCGCCTGCCACTCTAAGTGGCCTGAAGCCAAGTTTGTTGTACAAGTCACCTCACGTTACTGACAATGGCATTAAGTTGAAGTCTCATGAAATGGAGGAGTTCCTTTAACCCCTTCAGCGCTGCGCGGATTACCGCGCTGTGCTGAAGGTTCTATTGCGCGGGCGGGGCCATGACGGAGCGGTTCCGTCATACGCACAGCGCAACCGACACGCATGACGGAACCGCTCCGTCACTCGCATCGATGTAGTACTGTATGAAGCTCAAGGAAATCATCAAGTTGAAAGATTTAATCGTGGTTTTAAGGATGGCACTGAATGGGCATGCAAGTCTGGAAGTGAATAGAAGGATGTGTTGAGGGAAAGGTTATGGATGTACCAGATTACTGCTCATTCTGTCACTGAAGTGAGTCCTTTCCGCTTGTTGAAAGGAAGCCGTGTCCATGGTGGATAAAAAAAAAAAAAAAAGAGGTCAAATGAATGTCTCAGGGATGCTAAAGAATTGGCAGGGAGGGTGAAGGTGAAGCAAGAAAAGATGAAAAATAGATATGATGGAAATGGAGATGCAAGCCCATCTGCACCAGTCAGCGTCCAGCGCAAGCCACTATATTCGAATGAACTCCAAAAGTAAATTGATCTACTCTCATAGTTCATTTCAATTGCATAGACTAGCCCCTATACGTACCTGTATGCCTTTAGCACTAGACGTTCCAGTCCTTACAGAAGTTGGGTGTACTCAATGCAGCTTTCACACAAATTTAAGGGACTGCTACACAGATCTCAGCCTGTCATCGGAACGAACAAGCAGCATGGTCCCAGGCTTCTTGGCAGCCTTAATTAATGCGCGTTCACTCACTAAACATGCAGACAATATTTATGACTGGTTATCCAGGTTGCCCTAGATCCACTTACACACACTAATTCTTTCAAAAATCAAGGTATCAAGCTCAATGGGGAACTCTAATCTCACAAGTCAATGCAGTGGTAGGGACTTGCGAAGGTATATTACGTATGCTGAGGAAGTTTCTGCACTTTCTGTTTTTGGCGTCTTAAAAACTGGTGGTCAAGGCCCTAATTACATCAAGACTGGACTATGGCAATGTATTATATATGGGCCTGTCGGATTAATGGGCTACAGGTGGTTCAGAACATAGCTGCTCGCTCGATACTCAGCCTACCTCTGAGAACTCATGTGTCTTCAGTTCTCCAAGACCTGCACCGGCTTCCTGTTAGGAAGAGGATTACCTTTAAGATACTATTGCTAATCCATTGAGCACTGCATTGGACAGACTCAGGGTACTTAAGAGCGAGAATCAGTTAATATACACCTCTCAGAAGTCTACGCTCAGCAAATCTCGGTCTTGCCTCGAATCCGCAAATCCAGGACAGGGGACAGATCCTCTTCCTTCTTGGGACCGTCTTTATGGAATAAACTCGCCCTGGAATTAAGATGCATTACAGCCACCTCTCTGTTCCGAAAAAAGTAAAAAATCACGGCTCTTTTCGAATAAGTGATTCTGCTCCTTTGCTCTCCTTGGTTTTTCCACTGTCCGTGCAGAGCGCCAGGACACACTTCGGACTAACAGTTGCGCTGTATAAATCCCATTTACATTACATTACAGAGTCAAAGGACCCACTTTTGTAGTGGGAGACTGGGTAGAAATACTCAAACGTGGGTTTCAAGTGAAAGGGAACTCAAAATGTTGTCGTGTTTTGAGAGCTGTGAAAATCAACAAGAATAATGTGGTCACAATATGGGAAGGTGTAGAATGTAAGAAGGGTGGCCAAGTGTAGAGGTGAAATGGCATTAAATTAGGATGTTCATTAGGAAGGAAGTCAATGTTTCTTTAAAATAAGCCATTTTGCAGGTCACCCTATGCCTAATAAGTTGAGCGAATGTGTCTCAATTGATGTTGGTAGTCACAGCGGAGACGTAGAGAAGCTGAGTTGGCAGCAGACAACATGTATGTTGATGCTGAGTCTGTGGCATCTAGAGTTAGGCGAAATACATAATTAGTTTTAGCGGAAAAGGTGTTTAATACGGCTGTTTAATGCTTTCTTTTCCTGTTGCTATCTAAGTTCTAGAACGTGGAATTAAGAGTCTGTGTCAAGTGGACTGGCTAGCATTCAATCTGTTGGTACTGTGCAGCCTCAAAGGACTATTCGGTAATGCTTTTGTGGATCTGCATCTTTAAACTTGTGCTGGCCTCCTTTCATCTGCTCATAATACCTTCTTGCAGATAATGGCTTGCTTGTTATTCTCGGTCGACATTTAGTCACAAAAAAACATATGCAGGAGGCGGGTGACCCACTAAGGTTCAAGCTAGATGTCAGGCGGTGCTCATCTCAACGTTTTAAACTACTCTTAGGCCAAAAAAGAGCCGAGCTTTGATGCAACCCCGTTTCCCTTCCCTTTGCACCTTCTCATAGAAAATCACAAAATAAAATATTAACAGAGGAAGAAAGGAACCAGACAAAGGGTTTAAAGAGGAGGAATCAGCCAGCAACATAGATGCTTTGATTCCAGTATACGAGAGTCTGAAGGGCACCCTAGTCACTGGTGCCTTTTAATGCCAACCAGGGAGCAGCTAAGTTCATTTCCCCTCCCTGCAATTTTGGCATTGCACCAGTGCTTAATTTAAAGAAAAAATATATAAATGCAGGAGCCTAAAGCTATTGATTCAGACAGTCCAGTTTACAGCACATTTTTCATTTACATTTGCTGAAAGGGATGATCACGCACGCGCTATATCAATGATGTTGAGTCTCCATGCATTCACTACATGCAGCATCTATGCACTGAAAGCAGTTGGTAGACTTAAGATGCAAAACAATATCTACTTTGTACAATTTAGTACTTCAAAGGACAGACATCTTCCCGGCTGCACCCCAGATGGATTTCAAAAGAAGGCCCCTTTTTAAAAATTCCCGTTTGTAATTCATTTACACTGCAATCAGCTGCACCAACGTACTTGGCGCTCACCGTGCAATCGTACAGTGCCTGTGGCAGAGAGATGGGCACAAACTCATCGATGGTCTCCTGCTGACACACACACAGGCATAGCTGCCAAGGTTCCAGATTGCTATGTGTGACATTTTCATAATTTTAGTGTAATTAGGAGTGACATTTCAACCACTATGAGTGACACTCTCTGACGAGCAAAATCAAGCAAGGAAATGAAGCCATGAAGACGAGGGAAACATAAAAATATTAAAAATTACACAATTTAATCCTTGGATTTGCGACTCTGACTGGGGTTGCCCCTTTGCACTTCCCTCGTAATTATGCTGATGAGCATGACTCCAGGGCCTCTCTCCCACTTGGGTCTCGAACCTGGCCCCAACAACACGGTGGTGTGATACGTGCCTGCCTACTGTTGCCCTGGACTGGCCGGCAGAAAAACAAAACAGATTGCCAGCCAATGTGGAGCCTGCCTCTCCCACTCCCTGCACAATCAATTAGTGGAGCACAAGGTCAGGACTCAGGGCCTTTCTCCGTGACGCAACCCTCGCCCCAAAAGCAAAGATGAGAGAGGACCCAACAACTTCACAGTTTAATCACGGATGATCACCTATGCCTCCAGTCCTTGACCAGTGACCATGGCTAGGGGAAACACACTGTCTCAGTCTGCAGGCTGAGGCAGCTGCTCATCGAGCGCAGCTATTGAAAATAATTTGTTATAAATATTAACACAGTCAGTCACACACAGGTGGCAGTGCCTGGTAACTAGTACTTACTTCAACTTTCGCAGCTCTGCAGGCAGCATGACTCTACTTGCGTTGGCGTCCCTGCAAGGCAGCAGGCTCAGGCCGGGAGCCATCCCCCACCGACAATTATTTCGGTTTGCCGCCCAGCAGGCCTCCGGCTATCCTTAGTGAGTCATGTCCTTCTGATGTAGATAGCAGTGTGCGGAAATAATCCACCCGGCCACCTGTTTCAAATGTCCAGGCCAAAACCGGGCTTCTCCACAGCCCGAAGCAACCAGAAAGGTTATCTAATAAAAGGCTCCACACTCTGCCAATAGCTGATACGGGGCGGTGGGCAGAAATTGGAAGAAGCGAGGGTAGGCAAAAGAAAAGTGTAGGAAACATTTTCAGGGCAGGGCAACAGCTCGACTCTTAGAACGGACTCCTAGAACCCCTGTCGAGCATGTCTTTAGTAGGAGGCCTCAATTGACACGCCGTAAACTGCTCTTTTTGCAGCTCTTTGGGGGTTATTGTGGCGCTGCACACCGCAGAAGACAGTCAGCACTGTGCACCCGGCGAGGACTCGTCGACTGACTTAGATTAAGCCCCCCCCGCCGCTTCTGCCTCACTTCCTCATTTTCCGGACGTGAGGGCACTAGTCGAGTCACAGCTGGATTATAACCCCGGGCCCCCATGGTGTGCCTCAGTGACAGCCAGTAGCAACAACTGCTGAGGGCAGGCCCTGCCCCCCCTCGGTAATTGGCAGCAGTCATGAGTGTGTCAAAGCCACGCGGCGCCGTTGCAGCCTGGACCCAGGCACGACACAGGCAGGGCAGAAATTTGTTACATTGTAGTGCTCTCAGCCACTCCATAGCTGAGAGCAGATGGATCTTTAACTATTTATGAACTCAGAGCCTAGTAAGCAGCTGCTGGCAGCACGTCTCTCGGAGCAGCAGAGCCAGCGCACAGGTGCCACCGGTGGCACGCGCTGGCGAGTGGCAAAATGCGGGACAATGCATTTCAGTGCTATGATGCAGAACACCACATTGAAATGCGTGAGCGTCACACCTGATGCGTGATACTTGGCAGGACTGCACTAGTCTTTGTGGGTGTCTCAACCTCTCTTTTGTCTAAGTTATGAAGCTGCAACAGTTTCGGAGTGGAGTTTGTTTTGCTAGGTAATGCCTGTTTTGCGAGTGTGGCGCACGATACTGGGGCGGTCTTCAGTGCCTGTGCCTCTCAGGGGTGTCGCTATAAACAGTGCAGCAGGTGCAGGGCACCAGGGTTCAAAAGTGTTAAGGCCCTCCCTTAACCCGAGTTAGGGACTGTTTTATTTTTTTTACTAGACTGAATTAGAGAAAATAAAAAAGAATCACTTAAGCAACATTGGACTCTTTGAATAACATTGGAAATGACTGAAATTTGATTTAATGTTAAACTGATCTTTCTTGTTCATGTGTTGCCTCCCATTATCTGTGTTCTTTTTTGGAATTTGTGAATAAGCATGTAGAAATTTGGGGCTTTAATAATTTGACTCCCTTGAGACATTCAGCCTTCACATACACCCCAGTATGGCTGCAAGGTTTATTTTAAAAGGTATACTCCACTCCAAGGGGAACCTATCAAACCTGCGATTGCCAGGATCTCTAACTACCTTCTCAGGCCAGGATCCACCTACCTGTTGCTGATGAATGACTATCTGCATAGGTCTCACAGAAATATGGAGCCCGGCCCACAACTAACAGCAGTTTCAACATTAGGGTGGAAATCTAGCAGTAATAACCTACCTTGCTACCCCTTAAGTTAAGGCAAGTGCTTTAAAATTTGTTGAAATTTTAGGAGGCACCATTCTTAAAAGGGACTGGTTCTTCAATGTGAATAAGAAACATTTAGTTCAAACTGCAAAATTATGAAACAAGCATTGGCAAAGCCAATAAATCTTGCTTTAATCTACCAACAATTGTAAACACAGGCACTCACAAAAGCTGTTTGTATCAAAGCATGTCCTAAAGGCTAAAGAACTGAATGTGAAACAACATAGTTGAGTTTATTTTTCAAATTTAGAATAGTTCCTCAACAATTCTAACGGAAATACTTCCTTGAGGGCGGAATGATACATCGCCAGCTTGTAGCATGAGGAGAGAAAGTAACACTGCTCTGCATGGAGCCAAGACAAAGCCCACTCTGCATATTTTAAAGAATAGGTAAAATATGTCACCCAGGCACCTGGACTGTCAAGTCAGCACTAAATAGGGAAATATATTGTATACAGATAGGCCATTATTATGAACAATTTAGAGTGGTCCTCGACTAATATTTGGTGCATTTTTTGTACCTTATGTAGAAACTAGTTTTGGGGTCATTTGGAGTAGGTGCGAAGCTGTAAAAACAAAATCCAGAGAAATATGTGGAAAGTAGCTTTCACTGTATGTATATTTTTGCATTTATAGAAAAGGATTGCATTTTGCACTTACTAGTACCAGAGCATGAGCAAAAAACGTGTGCTAATTTTACACCGGTAATTGGGAGAAACGAGAGAAGTAAACCAAGATTAACAAAAATTACAAGTGTGTGGTCTGATGGTCATAGCATATACTAAAATAAGTTCTCTTCTGCTTAATGAAGATAAACAAATATTCTCAAAAGTGATGCAGCAGGAAATACATTGATATATTGTATAGAAATTTGTCAGCATAGCATTAGGTTACTTTACAGGTCAAAAATAGTACATTTTCATCCGAGAAAACATTTAAAGGAGTTGAGGTGCCAGAAGCCTCTGTATTAGAAGCTAATGTTACGATAGAGCAGATTTGATGTAGACTGGTTGCTGATATATACATATCCCATGTCAACCTCAAGTAGAAGTTGGACCCTTAAATACGGTGGCTAGAGTAAAAATGCCCATACAAATCAGTCTGATGCTGGTGCAACTAAAAACAAACAAGTGGATCAATGGAGGATTGAGTGGGTAAACAGTGTTGTATCCTTGAAAAGTGAGCGTGTGGAAAGAGCATACATTACTAAACGAAGGGGTGGTATCATATACAATGTTTCGGGAGCAGGAGTGAGAAAATGATCTGATTTGCATGGGTGGCGTTTTCTGTTTTTAACTTTATTTACATTTTTCGACTGTAAATTCATGCAACCACAGTTCAGCAATCAATTCACAATACGTGAGCCAGGCAACACAGTACTACGTTGAGACATATTCAAAGATCATACCTTACAGCAACATAGCAGCAGAGCACCCCTGCCAGAATGGACATTATCCACAAATGTTAAAGAGTAAACATGATTGCATTGGCTAAGTGCTAGAGTTGTCTATAACGCTGGTCAGGCCCTGTGTCACTATCAGTATGGGCTGTACTATCCAGAATATAATAAAGTAGGCCATCAATCCAACATATCACAACACATCAACACTAGTACGTTTTGCAGTCTACCTATGTGTCATGTGTTTGCATGTGGTTATCTCTGCTGCGGACCCCATATATCTTTGGGCTCATTCTGAATGGGCAGCAGCATTGCAAAATAGTAATCTGCATCTCTGCAGTTTTCTGCGTTCCATATCCAATCTTCTGTCTTTGGTGGAGGACCTCTAAAACATTCCATTTGCCAAAAACAATTATACGGTAGTGAGCCTCCTGACTGACATAGGGATGCCTGCCATGTAACCTAGACGTGTGATCACAGAGAACAAGACAAGTGGAGTTCCAATAACGTCTTCAATGATCACTATCATCCTATGCCAAAACTGGGTTTTGGAGGGGCTCTGCCAGGCAAAGTGCACAAAGCCCGCTCTGTCCAGAGCATAGCGTTCACAATCCAAACTAGATGACGTATAAATCTTGTTCAGTGAAACTGGCGTATGGTACTTTCTATTTATGAGTTTAAAGTGCAAAAGATTATGTCTGTAATTCATAAATATCATTATGACCTGGGAACACCTGTATTTCCAGATGTTGTGCTCTATACTGCAACAACATCCAATTCGCACTGTTGTCATGCATGGAGGGCAACATTTTCAACAGTGTCAGAATATAATTTTATAAAAATTAGAAACTCATCTCCTAATACTGACAGGTACGATTATCTGTTATCAAAGGATAATATTCGGATGGTGGAAGGAAGGATGAGTGGAACGCCGATCTGACTGTAGGTTGTGTCCTAATATATGCAAAACGAGCACAAGGTTTGAATCTGTTAATTGGCATATTCATCACCGGGGAGTAGCTGCCCGAGTTCGCTAAACTACCGAGAGTTCTAATGTGGGTGAGAGTAATGGATTGTATGTGAGTGGCATAGAAAAGATGTGGAGAATGCCCAGCCATGCTTTGCCAGCCAAGAACCACCACACTCAGTGTGTACATCGTACTATATGTATTAACCCCTTCGGTGCTCATGACGGAACGGTTACGTCATGAGCCACGGTTGAGCTGTGCTCATGACGGAACCGTTCCGTCATGACCACGCCCGCGCAAGATTCCGTCAGCACAGCGGCGGAATCTGCGCAGCATGGAAGGGGTTAAGGAAGAGTGTCTTGGTTGGGTAGTACATAATATAGTCTATAATTGTTGTAATAACTTTATTTCGGTCAACAGACCATAAAAAGTGCATATAAACTGTATCAACACAAAAATTAAGACACTAAATGATCATAAATATTTAAAAACAGATTAAGCTGTAAGTTATCACAATACAAGACATTGAAAAAACGGTAAACACAACAATTAGGTTAAAAAATTCCGCCTCCTACGCCACATATAAAACAAATAACGAGAAACCGCAAACACAATAGGAGGATGAGTATCGTAGGTCAATATCCTACAAGCCTGTGTAAAGTGCAAAAGTCCCAAGTTCTTACAGATAGGGGTCAGCCAGCGTTTTCTAATTGCAGAATAGGCAGGGCAAAAGAACAGTACATGGGGAATATTCTCAATTTTGTGGGTGCATGCGGGGCAAGCTTCAATATTGGATTTAGACCATTTGGAGGTAAGGGACCTTATAGGAAGAGTACCGTGCCTTAGCTGAATATACAGCTTTCGAGCTGCTGGGGGTTCAATTAGGTCCATGAATTCCTCAGCCTTGGGCTCTGATTTTACTAGGAGGAACTCAGATGTCAGCCTACCCAGTGATGTAGAGCTCATTAATGTTGGATAGTTTAACATACGTATCTGAGAGAGGAGTATATTCTTAGATATCCCAGGGCAACAGGTCTCAGGGGTATCCCATAATCCGTAGGAGCCTAGCCGGGTACTAACTGTACTAATATACTGAAGCCATGGGATCGTTTTGTATTTAAGAATAGGCCAAATCTCAGAAAATTCTGCTCTGTAATCAGCCAATTCAGGGACGGACCACAACCTCTTCCAATACATAATTGGTCTAGCACTTATGATCTCCTCTATTGGAGACAAGCCAAGATCAAATCTAAGAGGGATCAATGGCGTACTAGGCGGTAACCCAACTAAGTTTCTAGCAAAAGACTGCTCCACCTTTTTGAGCTCCGTAGTCTGCTTATGCCTCCAAAGTTCAGCCCCATAGATTGCTGCCATTCTTGCTTGGTGGCAATATATTTTAAGTGCTGGGGAGACCGGCCTAAAAGTAGATTCCCTAAAAACTTTACTTAATCACCCCGCTAGCTGAGATAGCTTAAGCGTAGATTTGGCGATTTGCTTATGCCAGTCAAAATTCTCAGTAAGAGTGACACCCAAATAAATAAATGTTTTAACCCTTTCCAGGGGGGTACCATATAGTACTGGGTTTGGACGTACACGCTTGGGGGGGTTGAAGATCATAAACTTTGTTTTTCCTAGATTGATTTCCAACCCCCGAAGGTCACAAAACTCCACAAAGCCATCTAGGGTTTTTTGAATGCCCGATGATGTTCTAGACAGCAGCAATGTGTCGTCTGCGAACATCAGAGCGGGCACTCTACCTGTAGCCAATCTAGGGGCCTCGTTGTTTATCACACCATTCAAATGTTCTACGAGGCCATTTATATAAAGGCTAAATATAGTTGGTGCCAGCACGCACCCTTGGCGAACTCCTTTTAAGACAGGGAATTGGTCTGTGAGTTCACCGTACCTTCCACACCTGACCTGCACAAAATTATTTAGATGGAGCCTCGAAAGAATGGCTAACAAGTAGGGCGGGAGGCCTATGTCTGCTAACACTATCGAAAGTTTTCCACGCGGGACCAGATCAAATGCAGCCCGCAGGCCCACAAACACAAGGTAGAGGCTGCCACCCTCCACTTTTGCTGTTTTCCAATACAGGACCTGCAGGCAAAATATCTGATCTATAATGAATCCACATCAACCTAATCTCTTTCCATTATTACATGTGGCAAATGGGAATCTGAATTCATCCAGTATACTGCAAAGTGGGCTTATGTAGCTAAATGGCAACTTTGAAAATCAGGCACACAGTCAACCCAACATTCTCAAGAGGTCTGGTTAATCCTAAATTGCTTCCCAGCCCATATAAGTTGTTATAAGAAATGGCCTGAGATCGCTATGAAGGGCGGTGTTTGAACTCTGAACTTAAGCTGTCAACCTTTTGGACTAAACCAGGAAGATGGTTCAGCAAGCTCAACACTCCTCGGTGACGAAATACAGTGTTTTGAAAGTTATAAGTTTGACTTCCAGCAAGGAAGACTCAGCTTCCATCCTTCCGAGGGGGGTAAAATGACTACCATGAAAATAACTATCAGCAGTATTAATAATACTACTAATATTAACAATAATAATACCAGAAAATCTGACTGGGATTTTGGCTATGGTATCAAGTTAATTAGACAGGACACTACAATAAGGAGGTTGAGAGCAGTAAAACAAAAGTGGGAAAGAAAAAGGCTGATGCGAAGAATCACTGCAATCATCTGAGAGGGTAGTTTATGTTGGGGAGAGACTACCCTCCTAAGGTCAAGTAAGTATGGAGGTTCCTAGTAGGCAAACTTTGCGTCCTTGCCTCTGAGGTTAACTGTCATGACTGGAAGAGGACGTGGGGTAGAGTAGGAGTACAATGACTGCGGACAAGAGAAGTGTGATGTGGGGAGGGGCATGAATCTACTTTCTGAATTAAAATGATGCATCTTCGACTAATCTCCTTTGCATGACAGAATCTTTGTTGAACAACCACTCTGGTCCCATCCTATACTCTTTGGTCCAATCATAACAAAGGATAGCCAATCCAAACGCAGCAGAGCAAGTAGCAACACTATCCTTCCCCGCCTTTGTAGCAGTCAAAGTTGCGATCATGATTCTCGTCACACTAACTATTTACACATCATCTAACATCCTCCCAACTTCAAAGCAGACTTTGAGCTTCATATTGTTGAACACATTACCTGCTTTCCATTTCTTCCACTAAACAACGAAAAAAACTAACTTATTAGTGCCCTAAACTCTCTCAACCACTTCCGTAGCCAGAAGCAACACTCCTTCCTCCACACACACAACAAAGTCTGCATCCTGGATTTTATTTCCAGTTCCACTATAATTCACTGCACTGATCCAGGGATTCCCTCAGCGAAGGGTGGACACACAGAGGAGCATTGCCTGATTGGTCTTGTAACAGCCAGTACAGGGTTTAGGCCAGAATCCGTGTTCCACTGAAAGCTGCATGTTAAGATTTAATCAAGTACCTCATCTAGCACCTCATACTACCAATCCCCACAATCAGACAAAGACCTGACAGCTGAAATACGCACATAGCAATTGCACAACACTTAGACCTGACCTTGTACAAATCCCACTTACAACACCCTCAAACTACAGAACACACATTCTAACTAATGCTCATTTAACACTTGATCTGCAGTACACCATACACCAAACATCCCGGACCTCATCACCAATCACAAGCTTGATGCCCTCTTCATCACAGAAACATGGTTCACCCACACAACCTAAACATCCTTCTTCCCACAGGTTACAGAATAGATCATATGGACTGCACACATAAGAAGGGATGAGGCCCTGCTGTTATCCATAAGTCCTCTTGGTCCCACACCCTAGGAAAGCAAGTAAGAATTAACTCAATGGAGCCGCTGAGATGCTATTTTCCATAACTGAAACTCTTACTGTCACCTATATTCTCATCTACAGCTCTCCCAGGAAGATCATGGACTTCACTGATTTAGTCTCAGATCTCCTTGCCATGACATCCATTCGACATGCCCACACCATTCACTAGGATGTCTACCTCCCAGACAACACAAGCTAAAATAAAATCCACAAGAGACACCATCTTCAAACTTAACACACTCAGCATGGTCCAGCATATTGCACAGCACACTCCAAAGGGAACATCCTCGACCTGGTCTTCTCTTTCTATTAAATCCCGCAATGGTCAACCCTCAAAGTCCCATCTCTTGTAGATCTCAACAACACAATCACTTCCTCAAACGTACTTTGTATGAAATGTAAGAGGATAATGTCTTATCCTTGTCTTTGTAAAAAGCTCTCTCGGGGGCCGCACGCTCACCTCTACTCACCACTGTTAATGCCCTCACTCAAGACATCTTCCCAGCTGCTCCCAAGAGAGGCCATACTCTCCAAATACCAAATAGACCTACACTACACCCTGATGACTTCTAAAATTACCGACCTTTCAATTACCTACCATTTGCCGGAAAGGTAATTGAAAAAATTGTCTATGTTCAACTCCATGATCACATTAATGCCAGCCCTCTCCTGCTTCAGGTTACTATGCAGCATGCAGACTGCTACTTTACACAGTGTGGACAATATCCTTCTGACCACAGATAACCCCTGCCACCTGATATTGCTGAACTTCTCAGCTTCCTTTGGCACAGTCAATTCAATTAACTTTATTCAGTTTCATATGATAAAACCATAAAAGCACAAGATAAATTAGAGTATGTAGAATCCAGAAGGGAGCCTACCCGGTTTAAACATATTATATAGAATTTAAAGATATATGCAGTTAAAAATATATGATTACCAATCCTCCACAAACACACATAAGATACCTGCTAAACAAAATGCTCTAGATGGTACAACAACACCTTGCGCTTGATCAAGTTATTAGTTAAACAGGCTATTGCAGCAAAGTAAAGTACATATTGCCGGGATTAGTGACAAGGGCAGGCAGGTTAGTCACAGCTCGCCCTAAGCCTGATCGCGGATTTTAAAAAGTTAAGCACATAAAAAACAGTGTTACCAGCCAACATTTGAAGAAATATAAAAGCGGGCCGCAAATTGGCTCATTTCAAAATAGGAATTAAAAAGGATTTTCTAGGTGTATCATAAAATGGACAATACATTGTGAAATGAACCATGCCCTGCGGAGATGTACCATCACACCCGCAGGACGAAAGAGTATGCCCTTTGTTATGACCCCTGGGATGGGCAAGAAGAAGATGGAAAAGATAAAACCGGAACCTGGTCAGGAGAAAACGGTTTTAGCAGCTTGTGAACCCCAGCAAGTACGGCTCCACCATCAAGGTGGCCCTTAACATGAAGCGGCGTACGCTGGGCTTCAGAAGCTCCTTCTTCCTTGCCATGGTCTGGCGTGCAAGGAAAGCTGTCTTGATAAGAGCTAGATCTTTCTTATATGTTGCATCGGTGTTGGAGAAGAGGTCTCCGCTTCCCAGACTCTTGATGCTCCTTCTACATATTTGAGCCCTGGTACCCTAGATGTGTGATCGAGAGCCAGGCAAACTTCCCAGCCCAAAGTTTTAGCCAGAGAGACACCGGGCGAATAGCTATCAGATCAGAGATGTAGGGCATGCCTAGCTCTTCATGAGCTGTGAAAGAGGGAGTACCCTGAGGAACGGATAAAAGATGTCTCAGGAATTTGTTTCCCACAATAGGGAGATAGTCTGTGTCGGTATACCCCCAGATTTCACTGTCATAAAGGGCCTTTGAGATACACTTGGCACTGTAGAGCTTTAGACGGGCCCCCACTGGTTTTCACCCCAGTCTAGCGGCAAAATTAAAGATGCTACAGTCTCTATGATGAGGTAATTTATCTTGCCAGTGAGTTGGGACCCTCAGTTCATTTTTTCATCTAAGAGGACCCCCAAATAGGAGAACACGCTTGACTTAGGAATCGGGGTAAGCCATGCCCTTACTTGCATAATATATGACTGAGTTGTTGATCGTCAGGTCCATGTCCCCCATAAATTGCGCAAAAAAGTTTATAAGCATCTGCAAACCCTATTCGGTCCTGGCCATCAGGACGACGTCATCCGCATATGGCAAGACCGGGAGACCCTGCCGTCCTGCCTGAGGGAAGTCTGCCTTGGTCTCCAAGAGGGTTTTCTCCAGGTTGTTAATGCAGAGGTTAAATAAAAACGGGGCCAAAATACAACCCTGACGGACTCCGCCCCTGACGGGAAATGAGCGTGATACATTCAGGCCAGCCGAATAACGCACGGCCGCCTTAGTGTCTCGATGGAGGTCATGTGGGAAGGATGCTATATCCCTGTCCATCCATAGAGAAAGAAGCATCTGCCACAGTTTGCCTCTGTTCACACAATGCCGAAGACAGGTCCATAAAGGCCAGAAAGATGGTACCAGAGCGGGCTACCATGTACTTATTCAATATCATAAAAAGATTTAGATATTGGTCAATCGTGGAGTGGCCAGAGCGGAAACCGTATTGGGCATCCAACAGGATGTTATTGTCAAGAGACCAAGATGATAATCTGCCCAGCAGGATCTGCCCGACCACTTTGACCACGGAGTCCAACAGGGATATAGGCCTGTAGCAATGAGTGCTGTCCCTGTTCCCCTTTTTAAAAAGCAGGACAATTATGGAGGTAGCCCAAGAGGCTGGAGGGCCAGTCCTCTTGGCGGGATTAATTACAGAGGTAAGCAATGGTGCCCAGAACTCCATATCCGACAGGTAAAGATCGGAAAGAATTCCGTCAGGGCCCAGGGCCTTACTACGCGTCATGCCAGCAATGCCTTGCCTCACTTCTACCTCCATTACAGATAGAGTTGTGTTATCGGTTCCCTCCTCAGGTAGTAAAAACTGGGCCGAAGCGTCCTTGAACATGCCCTCAAAGTGGCTGACCCAGTTATTCTCTGTAATATGTGCGTCTAGGACAATTGCGGCCTCTACACCCAAAAAGGGCTGTTAACAATGCTCTAAAACTTGGCACTACACTTAATGGTTGTAGCTTCCATAAGCTTACCCCAAACATCCTACTTCAGAGCTTCCTTACACTTACTGAGAGCTATCTTTTTTTGCTTCCTTCGAGTTTCAACTAGGGAGCTGTTCCTGGGGGTGGTGTGCAATGCTAATCTGAGCCTCCTATCAGCAACCGAACATTCTGGGTTAAACCATCCAGGTGCCCTTTCCTGTTGAACTTTGGGTGCAGGGACTGTTAAAAGCTCAGCGACAGAACGAGAGATAGATTCAAAGGCGTGGATGATGGACTCGACCGGCTCTGCCTCCACGTCCTGAGAAATCTGAATCTCGCTCTGACACTTCACCAAGAAGGACTCGTGCAAAGAGCCTGGGATAATCTATGCCCATTTGAGCCTTCGACCTCCATCAGTGGGCCAAAGTACTCCTCCTCCACACCTCCTCCTTATCAAACCCAATATAGGCCAGTTAGGTTTAATACACTGCGGATTATGATCGCTGTGGTTACTGGCTGTACCTGAAAAGTCAGAAATAAAGTAAAAGAGGGGTGGAAACTAAAATGAAATTAATAACGGAGGGTTCAAAACCTAGCCCTCTAAAGGTGGGAATTAAGTTCCACCTATCTTCAACCAATTTGACTATAGCTGATTGCATGTCCAGATAATCTAGGGAGTTTAGTTTGTCCCCCTGTCCACCATGTTCAAAATGCACATCAGCAGCACGAGGGCCCCCAATACCCCAAGACCCTGCAGCCTTAGGCCCCCACAAGGATGAACGTTAAAATCCCCATGCAAAACAATGTTACAGGTGTTACAGGGGGAGGCATTAAAATTTGTCAGGAAAGTGCCTAATCGAGTAATGTAGCATTATAAAAGTTTAAAAGCAATAATCTACATGACCCTAGAAAAAATAGCAAGGCCTGAAGGCATGGATTGTCAGTGTTCAAGTCCACAATGCAGCCCCTTATCCTGAGTGACACAAACTGCAAGGCCCCCCTTGGATCGACCAGCCCTCGAAGGGGTTGCGGGCATATTAAACAATTTGTAGCCTTCCAAAAAATAGAAGTTGTCGATGGTCCAGGTCTCCTGTAGGCAAATAATGTCATATTTTTGGATAAAGCACTGCCGTTCCAGATCTGTAAACTTGATGGCCAGGTCGGCTGTATTCCAGGAGATAAGAATACAAGAGTTAGTGTCCTGGTCATGACTGGTAGAGTTTCATTGTGCCGGCTGATGCATGGAATCAGGTTGTAAAGAAAGGCCTTAGGGGTCATAATTCCCAGCCTATCAAGACAATCACAGTTATCAAGTTGCCCCAGCGGTGCAAATGTGTTGAAAAGTGGTACCGGCAACTACTAGCTGCATGAAGAATTCTCTCTGCCAGGTGTGGCCAGTTAAAGTTGATTACGCAATCACCTCCCTCATACTAGAAGTCAACTCACTCCGGTAACTAGCTTCCGACCTCAGTAGATCCTGGGTGCAATCCCTCACCTGTGTTCCATCTGTGGAGGATAGATGCGGGCCAGTGCGAGGGGGAGGACGGACAGGTGGATAATGCTCCTGAGATGTGTAGTGAGGGCCTTGTGGCCCTCTCTTTTGGCACAGTCAATTATCCCACACTCATAACCACCCTGGAGTCTCAAATGGGATTCAACGGCAATGTCCTCCACTGGTTCTCCTCCTACCTTTCCAAACAAGATCAATTTGTTCACATGCACACCTCGAGGTCCTGTATAGTCTCCCAGGTTTCCATACTGTCCCCGGCCATCTTCAACTTTTCATGGAGCTGCTTGGTGCTCAACTCACAGATAACCGCATCAGGGTTCTCCAATATGCTGATGATACATACCCTACTTAAAAGTCTACTCTGCTTCAGATATCCAAAACCTCAAAAATTGCCTGTACATCATCAAGACATGGATGTCCAGCATCTCCCTCAAGTTCCACCCAACCAAGACAGCACTGCTGTTATTTGTTAGAATAGCAAACAAGAAACAATATAAACCTGGCTCAACGGCATAAACGTTGGCAGCTTCAAACCCCAACCTTCCCCGAATGCCAAATCATTTTGATTCACCCTGGACACAAAACCCACCCTGGAGGAGGATAATGCGAAAAAAAACAAAGACGACCTAATATGAGCTGTACCTTCTAATGAAAGGGACTTCAAAACAGCTGTTCAATCCCCTGTACTCTCACATCTGGATGGTGGTAATGCTCTGTTGCCTCCCAGATTGCACACTGTAACTCACCCCTTAAGGGCATCCCACACGCCGCAGCACGTTTCATCCAGGGGCTGAAGAAATATGGTCACATCACCCTGTCTTGATGGCACTCTATTGGCTTCCCTTGCTGACCTGCACCATCTTTAAAATCAACTGCCTCCTTTACATAACCATCCTGACTAGCACACATGCTTATCTTGCAGACAAACTAACCATTTCTGCTGGTTCTTGGCACACCTGCAGCCATGACACCATCAGTCTGCAAATTAAGGAAAGCAAAAAAGAAAAATCAAAGCAGCAGGCCTTCTCCATTTATGCACCCACAGGATATGAAACACCCCCGTATCCATGCCCGAACGCTGCATCAACTTATAAAAAAGTTGAAGATGTCCGAGCAATCCAGGGATGAAGATGCAATTCATGATCTGCTAGCTGTCATCTGCCAAGCCAGACTGTC